>NC_142873.1:17435000-18075000 GCF_051225735.1 Oryctolagus cuniculus | reverse complement strand
GTGGAGAAGCTTTGATATTTGTACTTGCAATTTGCTCTCTAGTTGATTTCCATGCTCACTCAAGTTTGAAAACCACTAACCTTTTGGTTGTCAAAGCATTCCACATTCAGAAGTATGGAACAAGATCCTTACCTTACATATTTTACAAAAATCAACTCAAAATGGATCAAAGAACATTGGGGAAACATGACAAATCATTGGCATAGGCAAAGATTTCTTGGAAAAGACTCCAGAAGCAGACATAATCAAAGCCAAATCGACAAACGGTATTACTTCAAGCTAAAAAGCTTCTGCACTGCAAAGAAAACACTCAGTAACTATGAACAGGAAACTGACAGAATGGGAGAAAACATTTGCAAACTACACTACTGATACAGAATGATATCCATAATGTATAAAGAGGCCAAGAAACTCAACAACAAAACAAATACTCCAGTGTGTTTTGAAATGGGCAAAGGACGTGGACAGTAGTTTTTCAAAGGAGAAGATTCAAATGGCCAACAGACACATGAAAGAATGCTCAGGATGATTAGATAGCAGGGGAATGCAGATCAAAACTGTAAGGAGGTTTCACCTCACCCCAGTCAGAATGGCTCTCATAGAGAAATCAACAAACAATAAATACAGACAAGGAAGTGTGGGAAAGGATACCCTAACCCACTGTGGGTGGGAGTGTAAAATAGTACACCCATCTGAAAACAGGTTACATTATGACCCAGCCATCCAGTTCCTGGAATCACCAAAATGAAATGAAATCAATGTGTATAAGAGTTATTTGTACACCCATCTTTATTTTAGATCAATTTAAAATAGATAAGATATAGAATCAACCTGGATGCCCATCAACTGAAGACTAGATAAAGAAATTATGGGATTTGTACACCATGGTATACTACACAGTAGTTAAAAAAATGAAATTCTGTCTTTTGCTACAAAATGGATGTAATTTGAAACCATTATACTTAGTGAAATAAGCCAGTTCCAAAAAGATAAATACCATGTTTTCCCTGATCTATGGTAACTAATAGAGTACAAAAAATGTAGGGGTCAGCACTGTGGCACAGCAGGTAAAGTCACCGCCTGCAGTGCCAGCACCCATATGGGCACTGGTTCGAGTCCCACTTGCTCCACTTCTGATCCAGCTTGCTGCTATGGCCTGGGAAAGCAGCAGAAGATGGCCCAAGTCCTTAGGCCCCTGCACTGCATGGGAGATCCAGAAGAAGCTCCTGGCTCCTGGCTTCAGATTGGCGCAGCTCCGGCCATTGTAGCCAATTGGGGAGTGAACCAGCAGATGGAAGATCTTTCTCTCCCTCTCTCTCTCTCTGCCTCTCTTTTTCTTTCTGTGTAACTCTTTCATAAATAAATAAATCTTTGAAAATGTAATGTATATGAATGAAATTGACATTTTGAGTTTTAATTATTGTTTATAGACCTTGTCTCTCTGGTTGAGGAACAGTGTTTTTATTCTTCTTGCTAGTTGTTGAATTCTTTAATTAATGGAGTATTAAGCTTATGATTATAAAATAAACTGAAACTATGTCAATATAAAAATTAAAAGAATAAGAAAGGAAGGTGTTGGGAAGGTGGGAACATGGGAGGTAGGGAGGCTGCAGTGGGGAGTATCACTCTGCCCTAAATCTGTATATATGAAATACATGAAATTTGGTCATCTAATATAAATAAAAATATTTTAAAAAGTAAATTTCTCACAAATTTATGTAATGAAAAAAGTGATTCACACTTCACAAACTTAATTTTAAATGTCCTGAAAGATAACACTACTTGCAATAACCATTCTTCTTAGTAAATATGTATTTTTTTAAATTTTCCATGATGGCCCTATCCCATTCTTGTCACATGTCTATTTGGAATTTAATTCAGATTCCACATCCCAAAGGAAAGTTCTTTTTTTTCATTTCTCTCTTTATAAAAGGATCAAAACAATCAGAAACTGATAACAAAAGTATAGAAATTTAGTTCAGTGTGTTGGCCTCAAAGTTGTGATTGATACCGCATGCATTAATATCCGCCAGTGTCATAATTGCTGTTATTTATCACAGATTAATTTTTTAAAGATGTATTTATTTATTTGAAAGCCAGAGTTATTTGGGCCATGCACCCTCATGGGAGACCAGGAGGAAGCACCTGGCTCCTGGCTTCGGATTGGCGCAGTGTGCCAGCTGCAAAGCACTAGCCATAGCAGCCACTTGGGGGGTGAACCAATGGGAAAAGCAAGAACTTTCGCTCTGTCTCTCATGGTCTAACTAAGAAAGAAAAGAAAAGAGAAAAAAAAGAAAAGAAAAGAAAAGAAAAGAAAAGAAAAGAAAAGAAAAGAAGAAAAGAGTGTGAAAGAGAAAGAGAGAAAGAGAGAAAGAGAAAGAGAAAGAAAGAGAAAGAGAGAGAAAGAGAGAGAAAGAGAGAAAGAGAGAAAGAGAGGAAGAGAGAAAGAAAGAAAGAAAAAGAAAGAAAGAAAGAAAGGGAAAGGGAAAGGGAATGGGAAAGGGAAAGGGAAAGGGAAAGGAGGAAGGAAGGAAGGAAAGAAGGAAGGAAGGAAGGAAGGAAGGAAGGAAGGAAGGAAGGAAGGAAAGAAGGAAAGAAGGAAAGAAGGAAAGAAGGAAAGAGAAAGAAAGAAGGAAAGAAAGAGTGAGTTACATAAAGAGAGGAGAGGCAGAGGCAGAAAGAAATGTCTTCGGTCTGATGGTTCACTCCACCAGTTGTCCACTATGGCCGGAGCTGAGCCCTTCCAAAGCCAGGAGCCAGAAGCTTCTTCCAGGTCTCTCATACAGGTGCAGGGGCCCAAGGATTTGGGCCAGCTTCTACTGCTTTCCCAGGCCATAGCAGAGAGCTGGATTGGAAATGGAGCATCCCGGTCTCGAATTGGCGCCCATATGGGATGCTGGCGCTTCAGGCCAGGACGTTAACCCACTGAGCCACAGCACCGGCCTCAATAGGTTAATTTTTTAAATGACTGTTACTTCGCTTTTTTAGAGATTTATTAATTTATTTGAAAGTCACAGTTAGAGAAAGAGAGAAGGAGAGGGAAAGTCAGAGTGAGATTGTCCATCTGCTGGTTCACTCCTCAAATGGCTGTAATGACTGGAGCTGAGCTGATCTGAAACCAGGAGCCAGGAGATTTGTCCTGGTCTCCTGTGTGGGTGCAGGGTCCCAGGGAGATGGGCCATCTTTTACTGCTTTGCCAGGTATAGTAGCAGGGAACTGGATTAGAAGTGGTGGAGCAGCCAGCCCTGCAGGCAGCAGCTCAACTGGCTATACCACAAAACCAGCCCCTGTTACTTCACTTTTAACTCTCCAAAGACAAGGATGCCTTAGAATCCATAAAGAATCAGGAAATGTGTCTAGTTTGAATGAAGTTAATATTTGTCTATTGCTGTTTTAAAAGTGTTGAGGTCATGGATATCAATGATGTTACCATTTAGACAAAGTCAATTTTTGGTGTGCTGTGACTTACTAACTGAAGAAAAGTATATAAGTTTCTGTCAAGCATTTAATTCAATAAGTGCACTGAAAAATATTTAAATTTTCACCAGATTTAATACTAAATTAAAAGTGTTTGAACTCAGGACCCTTTCTTTTCCCAATTACACAGTTTATATGATTATTCAACTTTTAATTAAAGGTTTGAGCAAATTATTCTCAATAAGTATTGCAACTATTACGATTAATCATAACTGTAATAGCTTTTGAAATTAACACAGTCTTTCGCTTAACAAATCTTTGTGCAATAGGGCAAGAAATAATTACACTTTATTTCTCTTAAATGTGTTAGTAATTAACATTTCTAATTTTGTATGTGAAATAAATTCCTTGATTCAAATATAAAAGGAAATTAATGAAGATTGCAGTTTGTAATTTAAACTGAAGTCACAGGATATACCTATTCATTGTTAAAACTAGATTTTTCCTTAAGGTTTTTGAACATACTTTCTTGTGATTTTTAAAGATGATAAGATTTTCCTGACACCATAACATTCAGAGTATGTTCAAGAAACTGATGTGTAAAACTCTGAAATAAAGTAAACTAAGGTTGAGAAGTACAAATAAAATCAAAATATATATAGATGTAGACAGGTCAAATATTGGGAATCTAGAACAGAGGTTACTCTCATCAAAGGAGAATTGGGCTTTGATTTTTTGCAGTAGATTAGAAACTAAGTAAAATGCTCATACTTTGGGCCTGCCAAAGGTTTTAATAAGAAGGTGTGAGAAATCAAGATCAATAGAATCAAATATAGTAGATACAAGTTAAATGACTGGCAAAATAATGAAGATTTTTAGTGGAGACAGAGGCAGGTAAAGAAAAAAATGTGAAAACGTTCAGGTACCTGTATCAGCAATCCAGACCTCTTGAGTTAGTAGAATTCTCTGCAAATCTTGTAAGAACATATTCTTTCACTTTCACTTTAGGTCTAAATTAAAATCTCAGAATGTATGTACTATCAACAAAAAGGATTCACAAAGCATACAAGAATAAATTCAGATGTCAAAGTTTTATCCGGGTATGCTCCATTTTCTTTTTGTCAATCCATGTCGATGAATGTGTTTTGATAAAAGAATGATATTTTTCATTGCAGAAAATCTGCAATTGTAGAAAATTGCAATGTTGCAAAGAAGCTTGGGCTGAATCATGAGAAGCAATGTGGAGAGAGTCTTGGAGGATTGGGTTTGTCTTGGACATACCAGCTGAAGACAACAGTATTAGCCAACATTACATGGAGCAAGAGAATCACTAGCCAGATTTCAAGAAAAATGAAGTTCCAAAAAACTGATAAATTGTTTTTGGGGGTGGTTTGGTACATGGCAATGGAAGACTGAAACAAGCCATGACAGAGACTAAATGACAAACTTTATTCTTTCTTCCTTAAAAAAATAAAAAAAAAAAACAAAATCATCTATTAATATAGTTTTGGCTATCCTCCCCTTTAACTCTTAGTTTCCTTTTTATTAAAAAAAGAAAATCTGAAAGTGTAGTAGTATCTTACTGCTACAAATACATATGCCATGAACGTTTTTATCATTTTGCCAACAAAATTTATTTCATTAGTGAATGTATACTAAATATAAAAACACAAGAAAAATGGTCAATTCTTTTAATCATTAAGATTTTTTTTGACAGGCAGAGTGGACAGTGAGAGAGAGAGACAGAGAGAAAGGTCTTCCTTTGCCATTGGCTCACCCTCCAATGGCCGCCACAGCCAGCGCGCTGCGGCCGGCGCACTGCGCTGATCCGATGGCAGGAGCCAGGAGCCAGGTGCTTTTCCTGGTCTCCCATGGGGTGCAGGGCCCAAGCACCTGGGCCATCCTCCACTGCACTCCCTGGCCACAGCAGAGAGCTGCCCTGGAAGAGGGGCAACCAGGACAGAATCCGGCGCCCCAGCCGGGACTAGAACCCGGTGTGCCGGCGCCGCTAGGTGGAGGATTAGCCTAGTGAGTCGCGGCACCAGCCAATCATTAAGATTTATGTTATAATGTTTAGTTTGATCAGTTATATCATTTCTGTTATATTGCCTCTAACAGGCAACATGTGACTGTGAAGATAACCTTATTCTTTCACAAAATATGATTATTAATACCAACTGCTATTTTAGGAATTCTTATTGTTAATTATTACAGAATTTCAGAGGGTTAGGAAGTATTCTAATTTAGGCATTAAAAAGGCTACCAAAATGTTTTCTGTTTGCCAGTATATGCCCCCCTAGAAAACTTGGAGCAATCCATGACTCTATCCCTAGAAGGTTTTTGCTTGCCTTCCCTCTGTTCTGCAGTGAGAACTCTAACCCTAGCAACATCACACATTTCCTCTTTTGCTCATTTGATAAGGTTAACACTTCAGATCCTCCTATTCAGATGCCACCTATTGATTTTCTAATCCACTGTCATTTTCAAGGCTGTATCATTTAGTTTAGAATTCTAACCTGATAGTTATTTTCTTTCAGATCTTAAATAATATTTTGCTATCACCTTCAGGCTGCCAACATTTTTGTTTGAATTGACCTGTCAGAATTACTTTTATTCCTTTGAAGGTAATATATCTTTTTGTTAGTATCTTGCTGCCTTCTTGTATTTCTCTTTGTCGGATTTTACAGTTTTACTTTGATAGTTCTACAAGTGGATTTCTTTGGATTTAACCCACCTAGAGTTTGTACAGCCCCCTGAATTTGAGTTCAATTTTTTGTCTTTCATCAGTTTTAGAAAATTTTTGGCCATTTTATCTCCCAAGAGAGTTTCTGCCTTGTTTTTTCTTTTCTCCTCCGTGACTCCAATTACACTATGTCAGACCTTTCATCATTTTTCCTATATCTATTATGCTCTTGAAAGTACATTTCAACCTTTGCATCTCAACCCTTACCATCTGGATAGCTTCTACTGATTCAATGATTCTTCTTTTGGGGGATCTTGTCTGATGTTACATCTCTAGTGTTTTGATACCAGTTGTTGTAGTCTTCCATTTTATAATTTCTACTAGCTGCTTATAATTTATATACATATGTATATATACCTATTTATATGTATTTTCTACTTGTTTTTTTTTCCTTTTTGGGTGAAAATATCTGTCATATCTCTGAGAACTGCAACTTTTGGATCACCTCTAAGTAGGATTCTACAGTTTGCTTCCTTGCTTGCTTTCCTTTTTATTCTTCTGACTATCTCCTGGCTTGGTAGTTTTTTGAACTTCTTATGGCTTCTTTAAATTAAAATAAATTAAAGAGAAATTGATATTCCAGATATAGTTATCTTCTACTAGAAAATATTATGACACACTGCTAGAACAGGTACATACTAATTTATTTCATTTCATATGGTAGTTGAGTTTGATCAAAGCAAGGTTTTCCATTTTGCAAAGGCAAATATGTTTCCAATTCGTTCTTATTCTTATTTTTTAGCACCGCAAGATCCAATGTGAGTGGGTGTGAATGTATGTATACGTGTGTATTTATGTGGTATCTATCAATGTGTAGTGGGCTCTACAACACGTTTTCTTTTTCCACCTGATACTGTGAAACTCCTGGAATCTCTTCTCTTCATCCTAATTTACTAGCAATTACTTTCTCTTGATGTTAAATCTGTTCATGCAATGCCACTTTATAAGCCAATAAATGCCTTGACTTTTAAAAGTGCTTTCAAAATTTGGGCTTCCTTAAAGGTTTTTCCTTCACTCTAATTTGTTAGTCTTCACTGACTTGGTAACCCAAAAAATTCAGCTTTGATATCCCTATTCCACAAAGTTGTGGAAAGTTAATCTCTGTTTACTGTGCATGAAGTTGATATCTTGAAATCTGATTATTGTTTCTAACCCTTGTCTATACTCGTAAAGAGTAGTGCTCTTTCTACATTCTGCTTGCATTCTTTATATAATGGAGTATTACACCTGTGTTTATAAAGTAAATTGGATGTTATCACAAAAACTAAGAAGAAAAGGAAGGAAGGAGGAGGGAGGAGTGTGGGAAGTGTCATTATGTGCTTAAAGTTGTGTATATGGAATATATGGAATCTGTCTTCTTTATATGAATAAGAAATTTTTAAAAATATAGCCACCACTTTCTGTTTGGATTATTACTTTCCTCCTTTATAATCGTAAATTTTTATGGGGAAATACATCCAATAATTTGATTTTGCTTCTATATTTTATCCTCTTTGTGTCTCCTTCTAAAGCCCTAAATATTTTGATGTATTCTGGAGTCCTCAAAGACTCAATTTGTTTTTCTTCTTTTCATTTATTCATGTTTATGTTTATTCTTAATGGGGATTCAATGCACAAAAAGCTAATGTACCACTAACTACCAGTTATTCTCAATTTTTTAAATTAATTTCAGGTGCTTAATTCTATGTCTACAGTTTGAATTTTATTACTAACTTTCATAGCATCGCAGTAAGGCTTTTTATGTTTTGTCTTATTTTCACATTCACTTTTCCAAATATAGTAGTATAAATAGGGTAAATTTGTCTCAGACCAATTGACTTAACTGCTAAATCAAATTAAGTAAATGATGATGCTATTATGAAACAAAGTTTGGGGTATGGGGAATATTTACAGTAATCCAAATTACCTTCTCTTTATGTTTCCTTGGATTTCTCCCACTTTTTAGTTTTAGAAAAACTTCACACATCTCCTAATATGAAAAAGTAAAAATTTGAAGGCATCTTTTGCTCATGCTGCTATGTAGTCTCAGAGAAGGCAAACATGAAGAAATAGAGAATCCTATTATTTCTTTCAGTTGGGTGGTATTGAGAAACTTTGTCAAAGGATAGGGACAAAGAAGGGGCAGCTGCTGTTTGGTGTCTGTCGATGTGACTAGAGGATGTCGTCCTTTAATAGCTGTAGTGAAACTGCCTTTCCAGTTGTTATGAGAAAGGGAGAAAAATAATACTAACGTGAAAATTCCCTAAAGGGATTTTCAAATCACAGACAAATTTTACGTTCACACTTCTATAATACTTTGCCTGCTTGGCCTGTTATTTTTACTTCAACTTATATTTTATCTATCTGGGCAGTGTTACCTTCAGGAGTATCACAAAAGGAGTCCATACAAGCTGAAATGCAAAAAAAAGGAGTACACTGCCAGAAATATTCTCACTGGTTTCTGCAATTACCTCCTTTTTAGGAATCCATTTATTAGTGCTTGAATTCTAGTTCCCTGTGTTCCAATGTCACTACTTGAAAAGAGCATTCTACTTTTTATGGGCAGGAAAAATCATGCCAGCAAAAGTATAAAAATTGTATGTATAATTATGAATGACCTTGCAGTAGTAAGCCAACACATTCTGCAGAATCGATAGCCAGAAAGGAGTTGGTATTGAGTCCAATAAAGTGAACAGGAACTATGAGAAGAAAGGGAGCTTTAAGGGCGGGAAGGTGATGAGTGAAGAGAGGGAGGAGGGCCAAGTAGATTAAACTAAAGTCACAGTGATGTGACTGTGCCAGACTGTTCACACTGCTTTTGAAACTAAAATTTGATTCCCAAAAAATGACAAATGTTGCAACACTGGCCAATTAAGAGACAAAGACCTGTAATAATATTATGCTCTGCTGGATATATAACAGTTACTTGAACACAAGTCAGATCATCAAATACTATCCAACATGTATAGGCAATTTGTTACTAAATAAAACATTAAATAAAGGTAGCAGTAGAAAAAAGAGATGTGTATATTAAAATTTATAGGATCATTCCAATTCATTTTACTCTATGAAAAGCAAAGAGGCATAACATTGTATAATATGTAATGCATATAATTTTATTCCCATTTTTAACCAAGTGAACTGTTATTTAAATATTGTTAATACCAATTTAAAACCTTAGAAGTAAAGAGTTTAAAAAGCCACTCATGAACTCAATAAAAGATCGCACTCTGTGATTTTGTTTCACGTATCTCTCAACTAGTCTTTTTTTCTCACATATTTCATACACCCACAGGTATGCATATGAGAACACACATACAAGTACACGTTAGAACAAGTTTCTCATTTACTGGATTTTCCCGAGACCAAACAGTACCAAAAGTGTAAAAACATTTATTTCTGCTTCTATTTTTTTCTTCTTTATTCCCTAAACCCTACATTGATTCTTCAGAAATCCTCATTAAAACTGTATTTGAGCCGGTGCCGGGGCTCACTAGGGTAATCCTCCACCTTGCGGCGCCGGCACACCGGGTTCTAGTCCCAGTCGGTGAGCCAGATTCTGTCCCAGTTGCCCCTCTTCCAGGCCAGCTCTCTGCTGTGGCCAGGGAGTGCAGTGGAGGATGTCCCAAGTTCTTGGGGTCTGCACCCCATGGGAGACCAGGAGAAGCACCTGGCTCCTGGCATCCGATCAGTGTGGTGCGCCGGCCGCAGCGCGACGGCCGCGGCGGCCATTGGAGGGTGAACCAACAGCAAAAGGAAGACCTTTTTCTCTGTCTCTCTCTCTCACTGTCCACTCTGCCTGTCAAAAAATAAATAAAAACTGTATTTGAGAGATGTGAGAAATAAATTGTCTGATATTGTTTTTACTTAGGGTTCAATTAAAAAGAATTGTATTAAAAATGCAGAATGGCAAGAATGATTGAAACAATGAGTTCTAGAAAATTAACAATTTTTAGATTCAGAAAGAAGTCTAGAGTCCATCTCCTCCAACCCCCTCTTTTTTTGGAAATCATAGCCATGACAAAGGCTTTTGTAACTTGCCTACATCCCCATGATTTCCCATAGAGGAGGAATAACTAACAATATCCATTCCTTTAGACCAGAAATCATTACAGTCTTCAGCCATACTCAGAAATTTAGGTGAGTGTGTGTGTGTGTGTTGCTACATAAACCAAATTTCAAATGACGATTTTTTTATACCTACATCATCAATGATATTTTCTTGAAATAATTAATTTCAAATCAATAAATTCTATTCTCTGTATCTAGCCAAATTTCAGCAACATTATAACACCGTCAGCCAGCTTTATATAGAAGTTATGCTGAATTAGAGTAAATATAGGAGTCTTTTTACTTACTGAATATAGATCCCTGGATGTCCTTCCAGTCCATGGCGGGGGTGACCATCTCTGTCATGGACATCGACGAGGCGCCCTACTTCCCCTCCAACCACCAGCTGATCCGCCTGGAGGAGGGCGTGCCCCCGGCACTGTGCTCACCACCTTTCCCGCCGTGGACCCCCACCGCTTCATGCAGCAGGCAGTGAGATACTCGAAGCTGTCAGACCCGGCAAACTGGCTGCACATCAGCACGGCCGCCGTGCTGGACCGCGAGTCCCTGTACATCAGCAACAACGTCTACAAGGCCGCCTTCCTAGCAGCTGACAATGGGATCCCCGCAGCCAGCGGCACCGGGACCCTGCAGTTCTATCTCATCGACATCAATGACAACGCCCCAGAGCTGCTGCCCAAGGAGGCGCAGATCTGCGGGAAGCCCAACCTGAACGCCATCAACATCACGGCCGCCGACGCCGACCCCATCAGACCCTAAGTCTTCGAGCTGCCCTTCGTCCCTGCCGCCGTGTGCAAGAACTGGACCATCACACGCCTGAACGGTGACTACGCTCAGCACAGCTTGCACGTCCTGTACCTGGACGCCGGGATGTACGACGTCCGCATCATCGTCACAGACTCCGGGAACCCCCGATGTCCAACATGTCCATCATCAAGGTCCAGGTGTGCCCGTGTGACGAGAACGGAGACTGCACCGCCACTGGTGCGGAGGCAGCAGCTGGTCTGGGCACAGGCGCCATTGCGGCCACCCTCCTCTGCACCGTCATCCTGCTGACCATGGTCCTGCTGTTTGTCTGTGGATGAAGCGATGGGAGAAGGAACGCCACGCGAAGCAGCTGCGCATAGAACCCGAGGACGACGTGCACGACAACATCCTGGAGTAGGATGAGGAGGGCGGTGGTGAAGAGGACCAGGACTATGATCTCAGCCAGCTGCAGTAGCCCGAGGTCACGGAGCACTCCCTGAGCAAGGCCCCCGCGTGCGGCGGGTGGACGAGCGGCCCGTGGGCGCCAAGCCCCAGTACCCGGCCAGGCCCGTTGTGCCCCACCCAGGGGACATCTGACACTTCATCAGTGAGGGGCTCCGGACAGTGGACAAGGACCCCACTGCACCCCTATACGACTCCCTGCTGGCAGCGGACAACGACCCCACTGTGCCTCCATAGGACTCCCTGCTGATCTTCCACTATGAGGGCCGTGGCTCCACGCAGGCTCCCTCAGCTCCCTCAACTCGTCCAGCTCTGAGGACCAGGACTACGATTACCTCAACGACTGGGGGCCCAGGTTCAAGAGGCTGGCCGGCCTGTAGGGCAGTGGCGACCAGGACTAGCAGACCTGGCTCTGCGGATGGCAGCAGGTAGATGCCCTGCCCCGCCCCCCCAGGCCCCAGAGTGAGCCAGAGGCACTGTCTTAACTTGAATTTCTTAGAGCAGAAGCACTCTTTAAAAAAAAGGTGGGGGGAGTGCCTTTTGGTACAAAACAAACAAACAAACAAACAAAAGAAAAACCAAAAAACCAGGGCCTGGGGAGCAATTCAGTGTATACTGGGGTTCTGGTGGAGCTGTGGGGTCATGGGACATACTGAATATTTTATGATATTCAACCCCTACAAGTCATACTGAGTGTGCAAGTATTATCAATGCACTTGTTCTAAAAGGATCCTGAAAGCTTGTATTTCACAAAACAGAGTGAATGACATAATGAATGGCTTTCTACAAATTTGAGCACTTTTTGTATACCTGATCTAAACCTGAAGTGAAACAATTTCAGCAGTATGAATCTGAATTCAAGGGCAAGTGAACAATTTGCCTGGGGAGCATGCGTCAGGAAATCTGTAGCATTTTATAAGAGGTGGTTATTTAGTTTTGAATTATCTAAATTATTTTATGTATTGCCTCGATTCTCTAGGTAATTAATCATCTTCACAATGAAATGGAATGTCTTACTTAAGGATAAATTTTTCTTGATTTTTAAAAACGAACTGAAAGTCTACTTTCTCCCCTTCCAAAACAACATGAATAATTGAGGCATTTAAATTCACTTTAATATAGAACTAGATAATTAAGCAAAATTTTAAAAAAAACTTAGACCTATGGGAGGAAATATCCCTACTACCAAAAGCAATTCTAAGGTAACCAATGAAAAATTTATTTCTGAATATCCAGGAAAGCAAGTAGAAAGTAAACCATGAATGCTATTGCTTCACTATTCATTTCTTTATCAAATACCAATTGATGTTCTAGACAATGCATTAGGCAGCGTTGATAAGAAAACATTCTATCCTCAGTATATTTCTACAGAAGTTACAAAAAAGCAAATTACAGGCTTTCTAAACAGTACTGTTTGAACAATAAACATAAGAATAAAAGACCTTATGTATAATACACCTTTTTATTTTCCCACATACTCATCACAGAAAATTTTCAAAATGAAAAAACAAAAATGTGAAGAAAATAAAAATGTTCTCAGTATTTCCACCAGCACTGATGTGGAGATAAATATACTAACATTCCTCCACACATTTAAGTACCATATTTATATACATACACATGCAAAATCGAATATACTTTTCATATAATTCAAAATTCAGACACTCAGTTTCCTCTTGGTAGACATTTTTCCTTGCTGTTTGTTTCTAATATAAAGAACAGCATAGTAAACACCTTTGGAAACATATCCCTTATTGCTTCTCTGATGACTAATCTCTAACACTGACTTCCCACAGATCAATGAGCCGTATCTGCCAGTATTTGTGTCCTTGTGACAGTCCATCCACTTGAATTTTGGTAGGTTCTGTGACTTGGAACAAACAAAATCTGGCAGAAATTAACTGTTCTATGATGTAAGTTCCAAGATCTGGTCTGAAGATATTTTTGGATTCCATTTTGATTTCCTGAAACATTCACTCTTAAGACTTGGGCAACTTTGTTAGCAGTTTAACAACTCTCAGAACACTGACAAAAAAAAAAAAGCCATACAAAGACACATTAAAGATGAGATGCCACATGAAGGAAAAGTCAGCAAGATAGGGAAAGAAGCAGAGAGGAAGAACAAGAAAGAAAGAGATCAAGAAAAATCACTGAGACTTTAGAGATATTGAGACACCCCATTGAAACTGGATTCTACTGGTCCACAGTGTCCATTGACATCATATCAATCACACTAACTGCCTAGCTGAGCTGTTCCAAAGTGCCTGATATAGAGGCAGGAGTGGCTCAATGGGTTAAGCTGCCACCTGCAGTACAGGCATCTCATATCTGAGGAGTGCTGGAAACAGCAGATTTATTTTATTATTTTCATATATATTTAATAAATGTAAATTTCCAAAGTACAGATTTTGGATTACAGTAGATTCCCCTCCCCCATAACTTCCCTCCCACCCACAACATATCAAAATTTATGAGATACAGAAAAAGCAGTGTTGAGAGGAAAGTTTATAGCAATATGTGCCTACATCAAGAAATTGCAAAGGCACCAAACAAAGTAGCTATCAATGCATCTCAGGGTTCTAGAAAAACTGCAGCAAATCAGACCAAAAACTAGTAGGAGAAGAGAAATAATTAAAATTAGAGAAGAAATCAACAGAATTGAATCCAAAAACAACATTACAAAATCAGCAAAACGACGAGCTGTGTTTTTGAAAAAATAAACAAAATTGACACACTGTTGGCCCAACTAACTAAAAAAAGAAGAGATAAGAACAAAATCAATAAAATCAGAGATGCAAAAGGGAATGTAACAACAGACACCACAGAAATAAAGAGAGTCTTCAGAAATTAATACAAAGAGTTGTATGTCAGCAAACAGGGAAATCTATCAGAAGTGGATAAATTCCTGGACACATATATCCTACCTAAATTGAACCATGAAGATATGGAAAACCTAAACAGACCCATAACAGTCAGAAATTGAATCAGTAATAAAGGCCTTCCCAACAAAGAAAAGCCCAGGACTGGATGGATTACTGCTGAATTCTACCAGACATTTAAAGAAGAATTAACTCCAAGTCTTATCAAACTATTCAGAACAATAGAAAAAGAGGGAATCCTCCCAAATTGTTTCTATGAAGCCAGAATCACCTTAATTCCTAAACCTGGAAAAAGATGCAGCATTGAAAGAGAATTACAGACCAATTTCCCTGATGAACACAGACGCAAAATTCCTCAATAAAATTTTAGCCAATAGAATGCAACAACACGTCAGAAAGATCATCCACCCAGACCAAGTGGGATTTATCACTGGTATGCAGGATGTTTCAGTGTTCACAAAACAATCAATGTGATACACCACATTAACAGAGTGCAGAAGAAAAACCATATGATTATCTCAATAGATGCAGAGAAAGCATTTGATAAAACACAACACCCTTCCTTCTTCTTCTTTTTTTTTGACAGGCAGAGTGTACAGTGAGAGGACAGAGAGAAAGGTCTTTCTTCTGTTGGTTCACCCTCCAATGGCCACTGCAGCCGGCGCACCACACTGATCCAAAGCCAGGAGCCAGGTACTTCTCCTGGTCTCCCATGCAGGTGCAGGGCCCAAGGAGCTGGGCCATCCTCCACTGCACTCCCGGGCTACAGCAGAGAGCTGGCCTGGAAGGGGAGCAACCGGGACAGAATCCGGCGCCCCGACAAGGACTAGAAACCGGGGTGCTGGCACCTCAGGCAGAGGATTAGCCTATTGAGCCACGGTGCTTGCCTAAATGTAACACCCTCTCATAATGAAAACTCTAAGCAAATTGGGTATAGGAGGAACATTCCTCAATACAATCAAAGCAATTTATGAAAAACACATGGCCAGCTTTCTATTGAATGGGGGAAAGTTGGAAGCATTTTCACTGAGATCTGGTACCAGACAGGGATGCCCACTCTCACCACTGCTATGCAATATATTACTGGAAGTTTTAGCCAGAGCCATTAGGCAAGAAAAAGAAATTGAAGGGATAAAAATTGGGAACAAAGAATTCAAAACTATCCCTCTTTGCAGATCATATGATTCTTTATTTAGGGGATCCAAAGAACTCTACTAAGAGACTACTGGAACTCATAGAAGAGTTTGGCAAAATAGCAGTATATAAAATCATCGCACAAAAATGAACAGCATTTGTATACACAGGCAATGCCACAGCTGAGAAAGAACTTCTAAACTCAATACCATTCACAATAGCTACAAACCAATCAAATATCTTGGAATAAACTTAACTAATGATGTCAAAGAACTCTAGAATGAGAATTACAAAATCTTAGAGAAAGAATTAGAAGAGGATACCAAAAAATGGAAAAATCTTCCATGCTCATGGATTGGAAGAATCAATATCATCAAAATGTCTATTCTCCCAAAAGCAATTTATAGATTCAATGTGATGACAATCAAAACACCAAAGATATTCTTCTCAGATCTGGAAAAATTATGCTGAAATTCCTATGGGGACACAGGAGACCTTGAATAGCTACAGCAATCTTGTACAACAAAAACAAAGCCGGAGGCAACACAACACCAGATTTCAGGACATAATACAGGGAAGTTATAATCAAAACTGCGTGGTACTGGTACAGAAACAGAAGGATAGACCAATGGAACAGTATATAAACACTAGAAATCAATACAAACATCTGTATTATATCAATATCTATATTATATCTATCTATATCTATATTATATCTGATCAAGGATCTAAAACCAATTCCTGGAGAAAGGACAGTCTATTCAACAAATAGTGCTGGGAAAAATGGATTTCCACATGCAGAAGCATAAAGTAAGATCCCTACCTTACACCTTACACAAAAATCACTCAACACGGATTAAAGAGCTAAATCTATGACCCGACCGCATCAAATTTTAGAGAACATTGGAGAAACCCTGCAAAATATAGGCACAGGAAAAGACTTCCTGAAAAAGATTCCAGAGGCACAGGCAGTCAAAGCCAAAATTAACAATTGGGATTACATCAAATTGAGAGTTTCTGTATGCAAAAGAAACAGTTAGGAAAGTGAAGAGGCAACCAACAGAATGGGAAAAATATTTGCAAATTATGCAACCAATAAAGCTTTAATAAGCAGAATCTACAAAGAAATCAAGAAACTCCACAACAACAAAACAAACAACCCACTTAAGAAATGGGCCAAGGACCTAAATAGACATTTTTCAAAAGAGGAAATCCAAATGGCCAACAGACACATGAAAATATGTTCAGGATCACTAGTCATCAGGGAAATGCAAATCAAAACCACAATGAGGTTTACCTCACCACAGTTAGAATGGCTTACATACAGAAATCAGGTAACAACAGATGCTGGTGAGGATGTGGGGAATAAGAGACACTAATCCACTGATGGTGGGAATGCAAACTGGAAAAGCCACTACGGAAGTCAGTTTGGAGATTCCTCAGAAACCTGAATATAACCCTACCATACAACCCAGCCATCCCACTCCTTGGAATTTACCCAAAGGAAATTAAATTGGCAAATAAAAGAGCTGTCTGCACCTCAATGTTTATTGCAGCTCAATTCACAATAGCTAAGAACTGGAATCAACCTAAATGCCCATAAACAGAAGAGTGGATGAAGAAATTATGGGATATGTACTCTATAAAATACTATACAGCAGTCAAAAACAATGAAATCTGGTCATTTGCAACAAAATGGAGGAATCTGGAAAACATGCTGAGTGAAATAAGCCAGTCCCAAAGGGGCAAATAACATATATTCTCCCTGATTGGTGACAACTAACTGAACACCTAAAAGGAAAACTGTTGAAGTGAAATGGACACACTGACAATGTGACTTGATCAGCCCATGTCCTGACTGTCGAGGAACAACTTATTATTTTATTCCTTTTAGTACTTTTTGTTCTATTTAATACCATTGGTTTAACTCTTTAATTAACATAAAATTATTCTTAGGCGTTTAAATTTAACTGAAAATTTATCCCTGTTTAATATCAAAGAGTGGGAATAACAGAGGGAGGAGATGTATTTTGGCACATACTCACTCGGACTTACCCCTAAGTGTAGAGTTAGAAACATGCTAGGGTATGTTGTGGGTGGGAGGGAGGTTATGGGGGGAAAAGCCATTATAATCCAAAAGTTGTACTTTGGAAATTTATATTTATTAAATAAAAGTTAAAAAAATTAAAAATGAGTGAACCAGTGGATACAAGATCTCTCTCTCTCTCTTGCTCTTTCTGTCATTTTGCCATTCAGTAAACATTTTTAAAATTTCCAATACACAAAGCTATGAAATAATTTTGGCCAAGATCAACCATGTTTGTGGAAAAAAAGAACTAAGCATTATGAAGACATTATACATCAGAAAATTATGGTTAGGAGAAGGAACACCAAAAACGAGAGTCATCAATTGCCTCAACTTAGAACCTTGAAACAGTTTTTAGGATATGTCATAGAAAGAATTAATGTAGAGTGAGTCTGCTTGCATTGATGAGCTGAAGACTGAGCGTCCAAGGAGGCACAAGGAGCTGTGGTTTGCTGGGAAAATGCAGACAGTAAATAGCTACACAAAGAGAATACTCAAGGAACAAGGAATCTGTAGATTACTCTGAGTAACCCACTAAGTGAAAATTAACATCTGCGTGCAAGAAAACACCTGCGGTGAGAGAGAGGACCACCTGAAGGATTAGAAGGAATAATATCTAGAGTTCACATAGTACCTCATGTTTTTCCAGGCCCCACGTATCTGAATGGAAAAATCCCATAATTCATGAAGTATTGGGCAGAGTACTCAGAGAAGTTTTTGTCTCAAAGTTGAAGAAAAACGAGGTGTTTAATACAGCTATTCTGATATCTTAATTTTTCTTAATAGGAAAGTTTTAAAAGTATCAAAACATTCCCCTATAATTAGACTATGTCCTAGAAAATACCTGAAGGATATTAAAGAATTATGAAGACAATCTAGCACCCAATGAGGTAGGATATACAATGTGGCAACTAATAAAAAAACAACAAAGCAGGAAAATATGACCCATAATGGAAAAGGGAATAAGTCAATTGAATTCCCAAAATGACAAAGGTGATAAAATTTGTAGAAAAGGGTATTAAAACAATTACTATAAATGTATTCTATGTGTTCAAAAAATAGACGAAAGTTAAATACAGTAAGTAGAGGCATAGATGATATTTTAAAAAACTCAAACTGAAATTGTAAAGAAAATAACAATATTTGTGTTGATAACGTAACTTGGGAATAAGAGCATATTAGACAAATGTAGAAAAAAAGGATGAGATTTAAGGCACTGCAATTAAAACTACTCCAAACTTACACTTGTGCAAATCCAACTTTGCCTTTCTCCAGGGTGTGATTTTAGCTTGTCTGTCAAAAATTAGTTGGTGATAGATGCATGGATTAATCCCTGGGGTTCCACTGGCCTGATGTCTATTTTTGTGCCAGGATCAGGGTATTTTATTATAAAAACCCTGTAGTATATCTTGAAGGTTGATATTCTTATGCCTCTGGCTTTGTGTTTATTTTTAAGATTGCTTTGTATATTCAAGGTCTTTTGTGTTTCCATATGAATTTTAGTGTCGCTTTTTCTAGATCTGAGAAGAATCTCTTTAGTTTTTTTATTTGGATCACATTTAAACTGTAAATTGGTTTGGGTAGTATGAATTTTGATGACATTAATCCTTCCAATCCATGAATATGGAGGATTTTTTTCTTGGTGTCTCGGTGTGTTCTTCTATTTCTTTCATTAATGCTTTGTAATTTGCTTTGCAGAAATCATTCATATCCTCAGTTAAACATTTTATACCAAAGTTACCTAAGATTTGTCATAATGTTTGTTCATGGGACCAAGCTTAAAGTTCTTTCTCATCCACAACATTGATTGCATATGAGTGATTGATTTCTGTGCACTGATTTTATATCCTGTAATATTGGTGAATTCTCCTATGCGTTCCAATAGACTCTTTATGGCATCTTTTGGTTCCCCTATATAAAGGATCATGTCATGTGCACACAGGGATAATTTGACTTCCTTCTTTCCAACTCATATTTTTTTGATATCTTTTTCTTGCCTAATGGATCTGACTACAACTTACAGAACTACAGTGAATAGGATTAGTGAGACTGATCATCCTTTTCTGGTTCCAAATCTTAGTGGGAGTGCTTCCAGCTTTTCCCAATCCAATATGATGCTGCCTGTGGGTTTGCCATATATTGCGTTGATTATGTTGAGGTATGTTTCTTCTCTACCCAATTTTTAAAAATTTTCATTATAAAAATACATTGCATACTATCAAAATCTTTCTCAATATCTACTAAGGTAATCATATTGTTTGTATCCTTCATTTTGTTGCTGTAATGTATCAAGATTTTTAATTAATATATATTGAACCATCCCTCAGATAAATCCCACTTGATCATGTGGATGATCATTTTAATCTGTTGTTGCATTCAATTTGCCAGTTTTTTGAGGATATTTGCATCTATGTTGATTTAGGATTTGATTTACGGTTCTCTTTTTCTTGTTGCATTTTTCTCTGTTTTATAGAATAAGGTAATGTTGTTCTCACAGAATGAGTTTGGAGGGTTCCAATGATTTCAATTGTTTTGAATAATTAAAGAAGAATTTGGGTTAGTTTTGCATTAACAGTTTGTTAGAATTCAGTAGTGAAGCTATCCAGCCCTGAGCTTTTCCTTTTGTTTGGAGGCTCTTTATGAGTGATGCAGTTTGTTTTGGTTATTGGTCTATTCAGGTTTTCTGTTTTTGTACCTCAATTTGTAAATTATACATGTCCAGAAATCTATATTGTCCAATTTGTTGGCATATAGCTGTTTGCTATTCATTATTATTCTTTGTATTTCTGTGATATCAGTTGTAGCATCTTCTTTTTCCTCTCTGATTTTGTTAATTTGGGTCGGTCTCTCTCTCTCTGATTAGTTTGAACTATGAATTCTCAATTTTACTTATTTTTTTCAGAAAACTAGCTCTTCATTTCTTCATTTTACTGATCTTTTGCATATATATGTTATTTTTTTTAAAAGATACTACTCCAAATACAATGCAAAGAGAAAGTAGAATACATTCACACAGCATCACACAGCAATTCATATTGTGGAATAAATTCCAGAAAGTTAATGCAAATGTAATTGGATTCTCCAAATGGTAGATGGAGGAAGATTTTGCAAAATTGGAAGGATTAAAATGTGGGTTGGATTTTGTAGAACAGTAGCCTAAGCCATCAAGTAGGAAGCCTACATCTGACATTAGAGTGCTTGATTTAAGTCTTGGTTACTCCACACTTTCCATCCCTCTTTCTGCTCCTGAATCTGGGAAGATGCATATAATAGTCCATGTACTAGATTTCTGCCTACCATGTGGGAAGCCCAGATGGAGTTTCTGGCTTCTGACTTCAGTCTGGTCTAGCTGTGGCTATTGTAGGCATTTGCAGAGTGAACCTGCAGATGAAAGATCTCCCTCTCCTTCCATCACTTCCTCTCTGCCACTCTACCTTCAAAATAAATAAATCCTAGGGGAAAAATAACTAATGGTCAAATTTTTCAAATTTAATGAAAACTATAAATCCACAAAGCCTAAACTGAGCAAACCACTAACACTGAAAACATGAAGAATACTGTGCAAGGCTACACCAAACAAACACTTGTATATAGCCAATAAATTGGAGGATGGCTCAGTTTTCAGCAATGCAAAACTGGAGTGACATCCTAGTATTTTTTTTAATGATCAGTTCCTAAAAGTATTTTAAAAAGTGAAGATGTGTGTGAATGTTCAGGTTATTCTTAATTAGTTAGTCCGAATTGTCCATTAAGAATTCTGTGACAATTTACCTTCCTTCTAATTGTGGAAAAATATGTTAATTTTGTTACTCTGTTATCTACTTTATTTCTCCTTGAGAGCCATTATTATTCGTGATTAAGAGTGCAGCTGTGTGTTAGATTGATCAGGTTCAACTTCAAACTTGTATGTCCTTGCGAGAATTAAACAACTTCTCTGTACCCATTTCTCATTCATTCAGTGTGTTTATTACTCTAAATATCTCATTGAGTGGTTTTTTGAGGCATGAAATTTCAAATATAAAATACCTGGCACATAGAAAGCACTAAATAATGTGAGTTATGATCAAATGTACAATTTGTAATCTACTATGGACTCCCTTTCTGTTATTTTTGTAATTGTTATTTCATTCTTTATTTATTTCACTACTATTATTTTAACAGAATCATGGAAACAGAGGTAATACATATTCTAAAACCAGTAAGGCTTTATTTTCAGGGTCGGATTTACAGACCTCAGGGCAAGGCAATACAGGGCTCCTCTTTCAGAAGGTCTTATACTTGGAGTTAAATGCTCTGAATTCATTACCTAGCAATTCATAACAATGCACACTTGAAGTTTATAAGTCTTGCATATGTGAAGTCCAGCTGGACAATGAGACAAGTCCTGGGAACCTAGAGCCTCAACCCACACCTGATCTACATCCCACCATACCCCAACATCCTGGTGAAGTATTAATTGCCTCCTCACTCCCTTGCTTCCTGGTACCCATTCTGCCCAACCTCTCCATCAATGCCCTCACTTACTGTTTTTACCCCCCACCACTGATGGTGGCTGGCTCAGGCACTGAAAGTATCAGAGGGGCCGGCACCGTGGCTCACTTGGTTAATCCTCCACCTGTGGCACTGGCATCTCATATGGGTGCCCATTCTTGTCCCAGTAGCTCCTCTTCCAGTCCAGTTCTCTGCTGTGGCCTGGGAAGGCAGTGGAGGATGGCCCAGGTGCTTGGGCCCCTGAACCCACATGGGAGACCAGGAGGAAGCACTTGGCTCCTGGCTTTGGAATGGTACAGCATGGGCCCTGGTGGCCATTTGGGGCGTGAACCAATGGAAGGAAGACTTTTCTCTCTGTCTCTCTCTCTCGCAATGTCTATAACTCTACTTGTCAGATATATAAATAAAATAAAATAAAAAAAGAAAGTGTCAGAGTCTGAAGTGCATATCTCACATCACTTTATGGCAAGACATGTGATGGCAATTCTTACCCAGGACTAGGCTTCCCCGTGACATATTCAGCAGGCAACTCAGTGGGAGAAAATCAGCAAATTGTCTACTACCCATAAGTCAAGTACAGAAGTTGCAATACACTTGAAGTTTGCCTGGTCATCATGGATTGATAGTGGCATTGGGCTGTGAGTTTATGGAAGGGAAAATACTTTGCTCTTATCAAAACATCACCCATTTGACTGGTAGGTTAATAGGGGTGTTAGAGTGGGCAGACATGAGGTCTTCCTTGTGTACCCATGTGCTTAAGAAAACGTTGTATGCCTCAACATTCATTGTTTTCCCCTCCCATTGTTTCTGAGTCTGGTTTATGTTTGTCTCTCCTGGCCAGTTTCGGGTACTCTCTATGGTTGAGCCAAAAAAATAAAGTAAAATATAAACTGTTAAACACTGGTTATTTCACATTCCAGTTACATGCTTTGATAATTTTACTTTAGACTATAGTTTTAGGATATAAAGATGAATTGTAGATAACTTGATAATTAAAATTTAATTTCCTTTTTACCTTGAACAGCAATAAATAGTAAATAAATATCATGACAGAAAGATCATGGAAGAGAAATCTTTATATGTTAATATTTTAGTGGTACTTTTCCCACAGATAATCCTGGATAATCTCCCTATCCCAAGATCTGTAACATGAATTCCATTTTCAAAGTACATTTTCCTCTGTTTATTAATCTATCTATAAACATGACATGAAGAGATAAATTTCATTTAGGCCAGAAATCTAACATAAATATCATACCCTAACTCAGAGCACCTATGCTTACTGTAAAACAACTGAAGACCTACAGGAAATTAAGTCAAATCCTGTGATCAAATTTATGCTAAGATTGGGCACAATATGGAAGAGGAAATAAATAACACCTTTTTTTTCAGGTTGTTTTCTTTAAGCATTGAGCAGAGAGGTAGCAAAATGTTAAAGCTAAACTTACCTGCAAAAAATGTAGGTCTCAGTTATTCTTCAAGTGATCCATATATTTTGTATATCTAGTGTACAAGTGGAAAGGTCAGTATCCTATGGTGAATTAGGAAATATTGATCTATGTTCACACAGGGATCATCCAGGCCATACAGTGAAGTGGGAAAACAATTAAATGCCCCCAGGTTTCAAATTCTGTCAAATACAGAATATTCAAACATTTTAGCAATATTTTAAAAATATCTTCACATTTAATGAGCTAAGCAAAAAAAAAAAAAATCAATAACATTCCTGCATATATCATTGCTTCTTAGAGGTAATTTCGAACTTTGGAAATTGTCCTGAATGTATATTCAGCTTTGATGAATTCATCTCTTAACTAATTTTAATAAGAAGAACAATTTTAAAAATGTTCCAGATTTCTGAGTGTTGTCTCTTTCTCCTAAATACTGCTTTATAATTTAACCTTAATCATGTCTTCTTATTTTTATTATTCATTTCAAGTTTTAAAAGTGTTGCATGTTCAATTTCAGAAAAGGTTTAAAATTATAAAATGATTTATTAAAAGTTGTATACATCTGCATGTGTGTGGGGGAAACATTCTCATCTCTCCACTCAAAGGATGGACTCAGACTCAGGAAGTGCAGCAAAAATGAGACTTTGTTGCAAGATCGGGAGTCTGGTAGGCAGGTGCACCTGGTTACAGCAAGCTCTTTATTCCCTAGCATGCAGATCTCTCCCCTGGTTCCTCACTGGTTGAGTACTACAGGGCCACAACCTTCCTGGACACCACCTAAGTTTTATTATCTCCATTTATTTTAGTTTTGCTAAGTTAACCACTTCTGACATTCTATGTGAAAACACTCTGTTTGCTCTGGGACTTTCCAGGTGTTATGTACTTTGCCATTTGTAACCTACATGTTATGCTAGCCAGCTACATGCAATTTTCCACATATCTGCAAGCTATTATGCTAACTGGCTGTTCATAATTTGCTATTCACAGATGAACACCTTACTTTGAAAATGAACCAAATGTCTTTACTTCTCACAGTGTATATATCTGTTTTCTGTGTCTTTGAACGCCAGAGGGATAAGTATTCTTAATATTTCCTTCTTTATTTTTTATGTATGTTTTGCAGAGGCAATTTCAAATTTCCCATGAAATTTTATATTTTGCTTATTTTTAACATTACAAAATAAATGTCCTTCATTTCCTTAGTATTTTAAAAGAAAGTATCAGAGCAATGTCTGCTTATTCCTAACTAGTATTATTTCCATTCTATGACAATATTCAGAATCTATGCACAAAAAAGAAAAGAAAGTTGTTTTCTTTTCACTCTCATGTCCAACCCATTGATTAATCATATTATAAGCAGGATTTCACTGTATGTTCTTCAAAGCTGAATCCATGCAACCATGCCCTAAAAACACCTTCTTCCCCAAAAGTGTAGTTCCAGTTACCAAGAATTTCTGATTCCCCAGTGCTCTGATTTGCTGCTCTTATGGATGGTCTTTTCTTCATTTTCCTTGTCTGACTCCAATCAATAGCCTGGCATCAGTAATCATCACCATTCTATCCTCAGGAGCTCTTTCTTCAACAGCCGTTCTATTTCAGTCTGACAGGTATCTTATCATCTTTCACACATGTGTCCCTATTAAAACTAAGCCACAGAATAGCATCTATGAAACACTTTTGCACTGACAAGTGATTAACTACCTGTTATCGTAAGGCAACAACCTGTGTATAACCTACTGTTTTCTATTACTTTGCTCACATCTGCTGGACTCTAAGCTATTTTGCTGCTTATTATATTGTCCAGACTGGAATTCCTGTTCAGGTGCTCATTTTACCTTGACGCTTTATATTCTTATTTCTTCTGCACCTGTTTATCTTATTTATCTCATTCTACCTACAATTGCTTTTCTCCTTAGTGGTTAACTTCTGCTCATACTTCAGATCTGTCATTTCCTCACATGATCTCTATTGACCTTACAATGCTGTCCCAACTGTAGCTTTGTCTTTATTTGGGTGATTATTTGATCCACAGCCCTTTCTCCTCACTTATTATTTTCATGAGAGTGTAATTTCCTTATGTTTTTGCTTACTTGTTGCTGTGCTGAATGTTCTTTGATCAGGGTTCAGGATTGTTGATTGAATTTAGAATTAAATGAGTATGGACTGCAGAGCTAATACAGCTGAGAGTTGTTTTTGTAAGAGTAATATCTATATTGTTCTAAATAGCATCCTATCCTCTTGCACAATTTTAAAAGAAATATTATTAATCACTGTGTACACAACTAGGTGTTGCTTTACCACTTCTCATATCAGAAAAACAAACACATAAATCTGATGTAAGAACTCTTCCATGATCAAAAATTTCATTAATAATAGATGTGAACTTAACTGTATCTGGAACGAGAATTGATACTTTGTACATGCTCTATACCATTCCTTAACTAGGAAGCAAAAATACATTTACTAAAAGTGTATATCAAAGTAACCTGAGCTAACTCAAAAGTAACTCATTTAGGCTTCAGATTAGCCAGTTAACATGTAAACTCCTTTTAGAATTCCCTCACACGTGAAAAGTCGTCTTCCACTTTCCACAGGTCTGTGCTTTACAGAATGCTGAAGCCAGTGGTAAGGTGACTCAAGTTCCACAGTCTGGAGAGACAGGACTCCTGGAGTTGCCCTCCATTACTTTAAATGGAAATTTAGGTTGTTTGATAATTAAAGATTTTAAGTAGGAAATTTATTGGTGGTGGTGTGATGGGGGAATCATATTTTACTACCAAATAAGCACACACCACACAGCTTTAAAAGTTTGAAAGCCAATAAATTACACCAATAAAACTGAGAATAGATTTTCAGTTCAGTGAGCATTCCTCTTAATAGAAGTCATCTACAGCTGAAATCAGGGAAAAGTAGTATCCTCATCAACCGTGTGGGAGTCCCCTTCTCTAAAGAAAGGCACTCACTGAACAGAAGGCTCCTCAGGCTGCAGAAAGACTCCCAGAAAAAACTCACCAAAAGGAGCCCTTATTCCATGGGGAACTCCACATTTAAGATTCTGTTGTCTCAAGGAGCAGCTGAGGAGTGAAGCTGAAAGGCTCTGTTCCTTTCTATTAGAAGCCTTGCGATCTAGGATAACTTGGTTCCCTTACTGTCTAATTTTTGATAAATATAAAAGTGAAAAACCAGCTCACACGATCTAGTAAAGATAAAATTGTTTAATGGGGGCCAGCGTTGTGGCGTAGCGGATAAGGACACCGCTTGCAGTGCCAGCATCCCATATGGGCGCCAGTTCAAGTCCTGGCTGCTCCAATTCTGATCCCACTCTCTGCTATGGCCTGGGGAAGCAGTAGAAGAAGGCCCAAGTCCTTGGGCTCCTACACCCATGTGGGAGACCTGGAAGAAGCTCCTGGCTTCTGGCTTTGGATCAGTGTGACTCCAGCCACTGCAGCCAATTGGGAGTGAACCAACTGATGGAAGACCTCTCTCTCTCATTCTCCTCCTCTCTCTGTATAACTCTGCCTCTCAAATAAATAAAATCTTTAAAAATAAATAAATAATAAAATGTTTACTGTACATACAAAGTGATATATATTTTGTTGATTTTCACTTACCACAAGGTAGGCAATTCATTACCCATATTAACAAAAAATGATATTTTGAGCATTTAATCTCAGATAAGCTATTTTGATAGATTCAGTGGGGATTAGAAGAAGCCTGAGGCATATCCCAGCTGTGCAGGTGCATACGATCTACTTGCCCAAAGAAACCATTATCAGACTGGAGACCTCCAGAAGCAAACAGAAAATGTTCTCACACTGAATTATTTTTCCATTGTTTCCTTCCTTCATACAACTAAGCACAGAAAGTTTTTAAGTAAAAGTAGCTCTATATATTTTGTAGAATAGTTTGAAAAACAAGATGTTCATAACAAATACACATAGTGTTCTTGTGATCCAACAGAAATTTTCAAAATTCATTTCATCATGAGCCTTAGTAAGCGTTCATGTTGGTCACCATCGATTTTCCTGAAATTGAAAGGATAAATGGTGATTCCAGATTAATTCATGATAAGGAAGGCATGTACAGATTTTAACAACAAAGGCACATTATTACTGATGCCAAGTTATCCTTTATTTCTTATAGTGTCTGTGCTTTTTCAAATATGCCTCAAATCATCATTTGAATATTCAGGAAACTGTTCTGACAATATAATGATTAGCACTGACTCATTTTTCTATCATCACTATCAAAATGGATCCCTACTCGTTTGAATAGATAAGTATGTCAGCAAGGATTAGGATTAAGATTCAGTCACATAAAACATCATGCTGCACTGATATAGTTAAAACCTTTAATATAATCTTATCAAAAATAGTATCTGCGAACCCTCTAGAACATAACAGAAAAAGAGTTCTTCATATGGTAATGGATTCAATTACCTTGCTACCACTCTAAAGATCTTACATCTTTTTGACATGTCAATGTTATTTCTTTTGATGAATACTGCAACTTTTGGTCAGTTGGCTTATTCATGATTTCACAGAATTAATTTGTTACTGGTTTATACTTCCCTCAAGCAGGAAATGTACCTGTTATATAATATTATCATGACAATTGTGCACCCAGTACCTAATTAACTTGAAGAAAAATTTGGACAGGGCTTTTTTAAGAGGATTTTCTCACAGGCAGGGTTATTAAACATGTTAATATCTGTTCTCTACTCTTTCAGAACATGGGCAAAATAATCACCACTTTGATTTATAGGAATTCTCTTTCTGAGCAGGAACTTAACCCAAGACATTGGTTTTCAAACACATTTCAATTCTTATTTAGTAGAAGCAAGGATGACCCCATACTTCATCAACAATAAGTTACTCTCCTGTTAATCTTGCTGCTAAACGGGGAGCTACAGTCCTATTAAATCCAGTTAAACATGCATCACATTGATAGATATAATTAGAACAACTGTAGAGGGTAAATGGCTCAAGCACTGTAGCTGCAAGAACTGTAGATCAGTGTTACAAGGGAAAATAATGGACAGTCTGCTGAGGATTTGTTTCTGCAATGACTCCTCTTCATTGTAGCCATTTTATTTATTACCTTTTAGCTATTTTTAATAATTTCTCTAACTCACTGGGAAAGGATTGTTTTGCTTTCCCATTTGCTTCTACTAATAAGGATATTGTGTCTGCTTTCATAGGGAAAATCAGACATTTTAGTAACAACATAGATTTTGCAATAATGCTCTACACTATGTAGCACTTAAAGATATTTTTAAACCACTTTTTCATTTTTCTAATGTTCACTCCTCAAACTATCATATAAAACTTAGATATAGATCTAGTTGTCTTTCTCACTGGGATGTAATTAGTAGGAACTGCCACCCTAAACGCTGCAAGAATTAGGTAGCAGATGCAGTTACTGGTTTCTTTACATACTCTTCAACCCTCCCACAGCAGCTCTAACAATTTTTCATCATTTGGTTGTTTGTGCGACATAGTGTTGTATCTACAAGAAGGCAAATGTAGAATTTATTGACTATTTTTGGCCCTCATAACTGCTAAGTATGGAAGTCTGCACAGAGGAGTTGGTTTTTTTGGATTGACCATCATTGACAGTTAAAGAAGTTCTTTAGGAAAAGAAGTATTACTCACAATCATAACTTGTATGCTTACCAAAGAGAAGAATAAATTATTTTCTATTCGAAATTATTTTCTTCAATGCATTCTTTATTCTTAGTCCTTCAGGATGGCTTCACTCATTTTTTTTTAAAAGTTGTTTTGAGTAACCACAATGTTAAAGCACTAGTTTTACCACCTTATATGCTACAAATGAGTAAGAGTTAAATTTTATGTTCAAGAAGCTTCATATTAATAACGAAAGAAGAACAGAATAAGAACGAAAGTACCTAATTCCTTGAAAAGAGTACAACTGATGCACTCACATCATTCAGAAAGAAGAAATTTTCTTCATTTGCAGTGCTCAAAGAAGTTTTTGTGGGGCAAGAAGGTATTGATTTGTCATTTAAGGAGCCTAAATATGTATGAGTGGGATATGAATTTCATATTCATATAGTGGGATGCAGACTGAAGTGAGCAAAGGCAAAGACACAGGAAAGGCCAACGTGAAACAACATATGAGTAGACAATGACTTCAGGAGAGGAGTCATCCTGGGGAAGAGTGGAAAATAAGGATATTAGCTCATGGTATTAATAAAGTGAGAAAGGATATCAATGGACTGTCAAAGACCTTGCATGATTTATGCTCAAATAAACAGCAAAAGGTGTATAATGCATTTTTATCTTATTGTCTTGAGTGTTTAATGTGAGAGTTATCTTTTTAACATTTTTAAATGTACAGTACAGTATTAATTATCTGTACATCTTGTGCAGCAGATCTCTACAGCTTGTTCATCTTACATAGCTTACACTTTATATTCCTCAGTTGGAAAGTCCACTTCTCCCATCCCTAGCCCTCGACAACCACCACTCTCCTCTGTTTCCACGAGTCTGCCTATTTTAGATGTCTCACAGAAACACAATCGTGCAGTATCTTTTTTGTGACTGGCTTGTTTCACTTGGCACAATGCCCTTTAGGATCATGCATGTTGTTTCAAAAGACAGAATTTCTTTCTTTTTTAAGGGCTGGATAATATCCCATTGTATGTACCATGCTCTTAAAATCCATTTATCTATCTGTGGACGTTTAAGATGTTCCCACTTCTTGACAATTGGGAACATGGAAGTGCTGATATATTTGAGATTTTGTTTACTGATAAATACTCAGAAGTGAAATTGCTGGGTCTTCTGGTCATTATATTTTTAATATTTTGAGGAACCACTATACTGTTATCCATTGGTGGCTATACCAATGCTGTAGAAGTGCTCCAGTGTCTCCAAATCCTTGCCAACTCTCATTGTCTTCCTTTTTTTATAGCCATCCTGATGGGTAGGAAATGTACCTCATTTTGGTTTTGATTTACATTTCACCCATTAGTGATGATGAGCATCTTTTCATCTATCTGTTGGCCGTATGTATATCTGCTTTTGAGAAATGTAGATTGAAGTCCTAAACCCATTTTTAAACTGGATAGGTTGTTTTTACTAATGAATTGTAAGGATTCCTTACACATTTAGAAATTAATCCCTTATCAGGCATATGGCTTGCAAATATTTTTTTCCTATTTCATAGATTGTCTTTCACACTATTGATGGTTTCCTTTGCTGTAAAAATACTTAGTAATATCATATGAGAAAATTTTCCCAATTTAGAGAAAGATATGGACATCCAAATACAGTAAGCACATAGAAACCCAAGCAAAGATGATCAGAAAATATCTTTACCACAAAACATTAGTCAAATTTTCAAAAGTGAAACATAAAGAAAACATCTTAAAGATTTCAAGAAAGAAATGCCAGGTTGCCTTTAAAGGATCTCCAAATAGAATGACAGCAGAGTTTTCATCAGAAATCCTACAGGCTAGAAGAGAAAGGAAAACAATAGTCCAGATTGTAAACAAACAAACAAACAAAAATAACCACCAAAACAACAACAAAAAACCGCTTTCAACCTAGAATATTTTACCCAGTGGACTCCCATCTATAAATGAAGATGAAATAAATAACTTTCAAGAGTAGTAAAAATTGAATGAATTTGTTACCTGGCCAGCCTTCAAAATGATACTTAAGGATGTACTACACTTAGAAACAAAGAATCATGAAAGAATGTGAAGGCAGGAAAACCTCCTAGCAAAAGAACAAAGGAAACTGAAGAGAAACAATAGGAATATTTATGGAAAAATGGCAGGACCAAGTCATTATTTATCCATAATATCCTTGAATGTAAATGGATTAAATTTTCCAATTAAAAGTTATGGACAGGCTAAATGGATTAGAAAATAAAATCCATCCATGTACTTTCGACATGAAACACACTTCAACTTTAAAGATACACAAAGACTGAAAGTGAAAGGATGGAAAAAGATATTCCAAGCAAACTGAAATCAAAAATGAGCAGGAGTATGAATACTCATATCAGACAAAATAGATGTTAAGGCCAAAACTATAAAAAAGAAAGACAAGGTAATTATGTAATGATTAAGGGATTAACTCAACAGGAAGATGTGACTATAGTAAATCTATATGCACCAAATGCTAGGGAACCCAGATATTTAAAACACATGTTAATTGATCTAATGGGAGACATAAGACAATAATGAAGGACTTCAACACTGCATTTTTATCAGAGGACAGATCAACAGAACAAAAATCAATGAAGAAACAACAGATCTAATCTACATTATCTACCAAATAGATCTAATAGATGTCTACAGAACACTTTATCCCACAGTTGCAGCATACACATTCTTTTCATCAGAGCATGGAACATTCTCTAGGATAGACCATATACTAAGCCATAAAAAATTCTCAACAAATTCAAAACAAAAAATAAAATCATACCATGTATCTTTTCTGATCACAATGGAATGAAGCTGCAAATTAACAACATAAGGAACCCTAAACATTTTGAGATTTGATTATTGTTTATATCCCATGTTTATACTCCTGGAGGATAGTGGTTTTTCTACCTACTACTTGTTGAATTCTGTGTTTAGTGGAGGGGTAAGCATTTGATTATGAAGAAAATTGGAAGTATGTCATTGTAAAATTTAAAAGAAAAATAAGAAAAGGAGGGAAAGAAAAAAATTAAAAAAAGAAAGAAAAGGAAGGAGATAGGATTGAGGGAGGAAAAAATGGGGTGGGGTGGGAAATGTTATGCTTTTAAACCATATATATGAAATATATGAAATTTGTCCCTTTTTTAAAAACAAAGAAGTAAAACAAAAGAAACCATATAAAATACACAAACACACACAGGCAGAACAATGAGCTCCTAAATGAAAAGTGGCTTATAGGAGAAATCAATATACAAATAAAATATTCCTTGGAATTAATGAAAATGACAACACAACATATCAAAACTTATGTGATATAGCAAAAACAATGTGAAGAGAAAAATTTATGACAATTAGTGCCTGCATCGAAAAATTGTAAAGATATCAAATAAGTGATCTAATGGTTCAGCTCAGGGACCTTGAAAAACAAGTATACACCAAACCCAAAACTAGTAGGAGGAAAGAAATAATAAAATTAGAGAAGAAATAAGAAAGAGAACTAGAAAACTATACAACAGATAAGTGAAATGAAGAGCTTTTTTAAAAAAATCAATAAACCACTGGCCCAACTAAACCAAGGAGAAGATCAAAATTAACAAAATCAGAGTTGAAAAAGGAGATGTTACACTGATAACACAGAAATAATGAGAATTATCAGGTATCATTAAAACAATTATATGCCAACAAATTGGAAAATCTAGAGGAAATGTGTATATTTCTGGACATACACAGATCACCAAAATTGGAGGAAGAATAGATAGAAAATTTGAATAGACCAATAACAATTCTTCTTAAACTATTGAAAACAATGAAATGGGAGGGAATCCTCCCAAACTCTTTGATCACAGCATTACCTTAATTCCAAACCAAAAAGTGGAAACTATAGACCAATATCCCTAATGAATATAGATGCAAAAATCTTCAACACAATACTAACTAATCAAACCTGGCAACACATCAAAAAGATTACCCACCCAGATTAAGCAGGATTTATCCAAGAGAATTAGGGATGGGTTAACATATGCAAGTCAATAAACATGATGCATCATATTAACAAAAAGCAGAAATAAAAAAAAATCTCATGAGATGCAGAGAAAGCTTTGATAAAATAGACCATTCTTTCATATATATAAAAAAACTTGTTAAAATTAGGTATAGAAGGAACATACCTCAACATAATCAAGGCAATGTATCACAAACCCATAGTCAATATCATATTGAAAGGCTAAAAGCTGAAAGTATTTCTACTAAGACCTAGAATTACATAAGGATGCCCACTCTCACCATTACTTTCAATATAGTTCTGGAAGTTTTAACCAGAGCCATTAGACAAGAAAAAGAAATCAAAGGTGGAAGTCAAACTATCCCTGTTTGCAGAGGACATGATCTTAACAGACTATTGGAACTCATAAAAGAATCTGACAGAGTTGCAAGATATAAAATCAACACACAAAAATCAATGGCATTCATATATGCTAACATTGCTATGGCTAAGCAAGAGCTTGTAAGATTAGTCCAATTCACAATAGATAAAAAATGTAAATATTTTGGGATAAATTTAACCAAGGATGTGAAAGTTCTCTGGAATGAAAATTACAAATAACCAAGGAAAGAACTAGAAGATACCACACACACACACACACACACACACACACGGAAAATTCTTCCATGCTTGTGGATTGGAATGATTAATATAATCAGAATATCCATTATACCCAAAGCAATTTAGAGATTCAATGTACTCCCAATCAAAATACCAAGGACATTTTTCTCAGCTCTGAAAGAAATCCTAAAATTCATATGGAACCACAAGAAACTCTAAATAGCCAAAGCAATCTTAAATAAGAAAACTCAAGTCAGAGGCATCACAATATCACTCCATCCCACTAGCCAGCCCTGGCTGTAAGGAAGCTATGGTGTTCCCAGGGCTGCTGTCTGTGTGTTCCTCCCAGCCAAATTCAATGTTGGTGGGGAAGGTGGGTTTTTCTCTCTGGTTAGGTCTGTGGGAGATAGGACAGCAGCTACCTGCCTGTGTCCAAAACTGGCCTGAGTCCTTCCCCAACTTGACTGCAGGTTTCTGCTCTAGCAGGGAAGGGGGGAGGGAGAGAGATACACTGCCTTTTTTTTTTTCATGCCTCTGGGTGCTTGGTTGCCTGCTGTCTTATAGTGTCCCTGTGGCACTCTAAAAGCAGTTCACCAAACTCTCCCTCCTACTGCATCAGCAGTGCCGGGGGCCCATGGATTCCTCTCACCTGGTTTGTCAGGGTCCACATCTTCCTGCAGGTTCCACGCTTTTGTTATCTTCTATTGTGTATTTGCTCTTTTGATGCAGGTCTGGAACATTCCTATTTCTTTCACAGGGTCTTCTTCTGTGGTTCTCCCACAGCTTTATCCTAACATGTACCTTCTCCCTCTTTTTAAATATTAACTTCATTCCACATAAATCAATGCTATCTTACTATTTAAAGTGATCAGTTTAAGTTCATAACTGATCATAAAGATAGGATTAAGTATCAAAGGATTACATAAATAAGACCAAGCGTCTGCTAATAACAATTGATAGAATTAAAAGGGGGGAGAATGACCCAACATGGGAAGCAGGACACACAGCAGACTCATAGGATGACAAATGTCCTAAGTAGAACCCTGGCCTCAGAATCGGCCCTTAAGGCATTCAGATCTGGCTAAAAAGCCCATGAGAGCATTTCAGGCATGGAAGCCAAGACACCTTGCCAAAAATTGACCTAAATGAAAGATCTCCGTGAGTGAGATCCTGGTGGAAACAAGGGGCCATCAAAGGAGGAGGTACCTTTCTCTGAACGGAGGAGAGAACTTCCACTTTGACTATGGTCTTATCTAAATATGGTCGGACTTTGTGAACTCAAGAAGCTTCCATAGCCTTGGCATCTCATGACAAGAGCCTCAAGTGATCACTGACATCATAAATAAGAGTGTCAATTGTTAAATCAACAACAGGAGTCACTGTGCACTTACTCCCCATGTGGGACCCCTGTTCTTAATGTGTTGTACCATGAGAATTAACAATAAAAGTTGTCTTCAAACAGTATTTTATACTTTGTGTGTCTGTGTGGGTGCAAATTGTTGAAATCTTAATATACAGAAGATCAACTCTATACTAAGATAATTAAAAATGAATCTTAATGAAGATTGGGATGGGAGAGGGATTAGGAGGTGGGATGGTCTAGGGGTAGGGGGACGTTTATGGGGGAAGAACTGCTATAATCCCGAAGTTGTACTTATGAAATTAATATTTATTAAATAAAAGGTTTCTGAAAAAAAAAGAAAAAGCACTGTGACACACAAACACAGAGAAAAACACACACACACAGACACACACACACACACAGATTTGAGACTGAAAGCAAGAGCAAGTGCAAGAACAAGAGAAAGAAACAAAGATGTATGTCTCCCATTCAGTGGTTTATCCTTAAATGCCTGTAGCAGCTGGACTAGCCAGGCTGGTTTTGGTATGGTGATTCTGGTTTTGTTTGAGAGAATTCCTTCCACTTCAATTTTCTGAAATAGTTTCAGAAGAATTTGTGCTTATATTTCCTTGAGTACAGGGAAGTCATGAGAGTCCTGGGACTTTCTTTGGACAATCATTTTATGTTGGCACTTTGAATAAATTGGTACACTGCCTTCTGCCCTCCAGTGCTGCTGATGTTAAATTTGCTTATAATCTCCCAGAGAATTATTTGTGTGTGAAATGCTGCAGCCTCCCTGCTTCAAGATTCTCCTGTCCTTGCCCTTAAAAAAAAATTGATTGTGGCCAGCACCATGGCTCACGAGGCTAATCCTCTGCCTGTGCGCCAGAACCCCAGGTTCTAGTCCTGGTCAGGGCGCCGGATTCTGTCCCAGTTGCTCTTCTTCCAGTCCAGCTCTCTGCTATGGCCCAGGAGTGCAGTGGAGGATGGCCCAGGTCCTTGGGCCCTGCACCTGCATGGGAGACAAGGAAGAAGCACCTGGCTCCTGGCTTTGGATCGGTGCAGCATACCGGCCACAACACACCGGCCATAGTGGCCACTTGGGGGGTGAAACAACAGAAAAAGGAAGACCTTTCTGTCTCTCTCTCACTGTATCACTCTGCCTGTCAAAAAAAATTGATTGTAATATGTCTCAGTGAGGATCTCTTTGAATTCACCTAATTGAAGTTTTTGGTGAGCTTGATGTTTGTTATAGTCATGTATTTCATCAAATTGGGAGATTTTTAGCCATTACCTTCCATGTCTTTTTTGATCTTTCCTCTTTCCCCTCTGCTTTTGTTGACTCACACAACGATCCCACCTGACGGTGTCACACATGATTTTTAGGCTCTGTTCTCTTGAATCTTTTCTGCTTCTTAGGTTTGCTTATTTTCTTCGTTCTATCTTCAATTTTGCTGATTCTTTCTTTCATCTATTCAGATCTGTTTCTGGATCCCTCTAGAGAACTTTTCATTCCTGTTTTTGTTGTTTTCAGCTCTTAAATTTTTTTTCCTTCTTCTGTTTCCTTTCTCTTTAATGATATTCTTATTTTGTTCATAGTTTTCCTTACTTTCTCCACGTTTTTTAATTCTTTGCACATTTTATTCACTAGTAAAGTCTTCATCTACTATGTCTGCCATCAAGCCCTATTCAGGTACAGTGTCAGTTGATTTTTTTTCTTTTCGATGGACCACACATTTCTATTTCTTTATATACCTTTGAATTTTTATTGACAAGTGGAGATTTGATTCTAATAATACAGTAACTCTGGAAAGCAGATTTTCCCTATTCCCCAAGATTTGCTATTTTTGTTCATTTTTCTTGATTATTTATAATAAGCTTTCACTGTGCTTTTAGCAGCTTGAGATGTTAACTTAAGACCTGCTTGGGTCTTTTCTGAGCTCTTCTTTGAGCATGCAGTCACTTTCACATTTTCCCCATGTAAGCAGTTGTTTTTCAATATTCTAATCTCCTTTAAAGCATGGCTCACAGAAAGGAAAATGAGAACAATGGAGAAAAAATATGTTGTCCTTTTGACTTTACTGGATATTTCTGCTGCGGGGGGGGGGGACTTAGCACAATAGGGGTAGGTGCAAGAAAAATGCCTTCAAATTTTTGAAGATACTTCTCTGGCTAGATGTAGCACTCAGTGATCACAGCAAAGATCCTGATATTTGAAGGACAAGGCATGGTTTTGTCCAGGCATTTCCTGCATGCTTCCTGCAAGCTGCTCCAAGAGCATGAGCACAGCTGCTGCCAAGGAGCTGACAGGGGGGATGGGGAATTTGTGGCTGTTCCTGCACTGAAAGCTGAAATTTGCTAAAATTAAGCACAATGTACCGTCCAACCATTTCACCATATTTGCAAACACTTAACAGAGTATAGAATTTTAAGTATTTGAAGTATTTACAACTGACAATATAATTGTTTTACAGGTTGAGAGATTCCTAGAGCTTTCTACTCATCATCTTCTTATAATGTTCTCCCTCAGCTTTTAAAGAAAACTTTAATGAATGCAAATTTCATAGGTACGACTTTAGGAATGTGGAGATTCCTCCCCCTGTACTTGCCCTCCTACCCCCACTCTTCTCACACCTCCTTCTCCCTCTCCCATCCCATTCTTCATTAAGATTCATTTTTAATTAACTTTATATACAAAAGGCATACAAGTAAAGATTTCAACAATTTGCACACACACCCACACACAAAATACTGTTTGAAAACAAATTTTGCAGGTAATTCTCATAGTACAGCTCATTAAGAACAGAGGTCCTACATGGGGAGTCAGTACACAGTGATTCCTGTTGTTGATTTAACAATTAACACTCTTATTTATGACATCAGTGATTACCAAAGGCTTTTGACATGAGTTGCCAAGGCTATGGAAGCCTTCTGAGTCCACAAACTCTATCTGTATTTAATCAGGGCCATAAGCAAAGTGGAAGTTCTCTTCTGTTTTCAGAGAATATTACATCCTTCTTTGATGGCCCCTTATTTGCACTGGTGTCTCACAGAGATTCTTCATATAGGCTCTCTCTTTGCTTTTTCCACTTGGCTTTCCATGCCTGAAATGCTGGACGAATTGTCAAGTTTCCCAATATACACACTCACACTTTTACATCCAGTATTCCAACTACAGATTTACTAACTTTACTTTATGTAAAATAGCTTGTACCATTTACTTTCATCCTCAGATACCATGGTAAAGACTCTGTTGATGGAAATTCAAGAGAAACTTTCAGGACGACTTCTCTCACTCCTTAGCTCTATCTATTGATTCCATGCAATATCCTACTTTGTTACATAACACTAAAATCACCAAGCTCACACTTAGTCACACAAACCCAGAGCAGGAACTCTGATTTCTACATCTACCCAATGACTTGTAGGGAAATTTCCAATTCATTATAAATCAACGCTCTTTGACATGCCACAAGTTACAACTATGCAGTTGTTTTGACTGGAAAACAAAAGGGCCAAACCATACTACCTACAGTAAAGCTTCCCTCTCACCCCCAAAGAAACATAAAAATACATTATTCTTCTTCCAGACCATGCATTTTACACGTCCAAACATCCTCTTGATGCTGTTAGGAACTCTACCCTTGAAGTCTGACATGTATTTCTAGTTTAAAGGTATAACCACCCCATTGCTACCCTAGCAATGCACCCCAATTCCAGGCATCCCTGCAAACCTAATCCTCTTGATGTTAGCTTCCCACCAAAACCCATTCAGTTTGGGGTATGCAAACATCCTTCCCCAATTACATATCAAACATGTGAAAACTGGACAGGATGTGGCTTAAAAGGTTTTGTTTTGGATTCTGCAACAGAATAGCATATGCTGCAGTACAATACTGCTGAGCTTCTGTGTTCCCTATTAAGAGAGCTCCCAGCAGAGTGCTTGCCCTGTTCCCCAGTGACACCTGTCAGCCAGTCTCAGGGAGTCCCAGCGTCACTCAGCTGCTTCAGCACTGCTCTCTGAACAGCTTCTGCCACAGAGTGGTGCAGTCATAACAGGTCTCTGGCACACCAAGTCCATTGCTAAAATAAGGGAACCGTGAGTGAACAATGCTCTTTCCTCTCATGAAAGCCAAATCATTAGGTATTAATTAACAGAAGGACAAAAGCCCCCAAATGTCGCCCGAAACATAAATAATTGGCCATCACCAGATACAAATTGAGAAGATCTGACACACTCTGTATTATAGGCAGACAGAGCATGGCCTGGTGCTGACTTTTGTGAAAATTCAATTAACCCAACCATCTATTAGAGGCATAAAGACAGAGGGAGAATGCTATTACATGTATTAGAATTGGTGATGTGTAATCATGTGAATTTGTGGTTTGCGAAGAATACCATGTAATCATCAACACACAGCAGGTTATCAGTAAGTTACACAGATGTTTTAGGTCACAGACATTATTTTACGAATGGCAGAAACGAAATGCTGCCTTAGAAGGGTAGTGAAATTTTTCAGCCGATTTCGCCAACCTGATCCTACCAGGCACCCCTGGGGCAAGCACACTTCAATGGCCTAACAGGGCAAGGTGTGGGAAACCGGCTGTGACGCTTATCTTCCCAAGGCCTTCTCCAGGGCCTTCCACACCCTACTCCGTAATTCTGTTCAAAGAAACTTTAGCGTTCTCACACCCAGAGAGACTCACAAGGTGCACATTGCACCCATCTGCGGGACATGGAGTCCCCCACAAACTCCCGCCAGCTCTGTGGGCGACCGTCCTCCGCCTGCCCGCTCTCCACACGCACCAAGCGGCGACCATCTCCACACTCGGGGCACCCAGGCCCAGTCCTGTCCGACCCGTCCTCCTTCCCAGGAAAAAGCCCCCACGGGGCGGCCCAGCACCAGCGCCTCCTCGCCACAGCCAACTTCAAGCAACCACACGCAGAGAAAGCCACCGACACGTTTCGGGACCACGCAGTGAAGGAACCCCCAAAAAGCTAAATGAAGAAAAGCTTCAGAATGCCCCAACCGAGGCGCACACTTGGGCTTTTCACCGGCAGCAGAGCTCAAGACGCGGCCAGGAAGCCTGGGAGCCGCCAAGCCCCCCTTGCAACGGGGCCGCCTCCGTCCCGCCGCCGTGGAAGCCCCGCGCGCCCCTCGCCCGCGGAGCACGCGCCCGGGCGCCAGCAACTTACCGCACTGCTTGCACAGCACTCGGCCGACCTCTTTCTTAAGGTGCCGGAAGAGGCTCGGAAGGCGGCCGCCGCGCGGCGGCTGCTGCTGCTGTCGGTCTCCGGCTCCATGAAGAAGATGTAGCTGCTGTCCTCCTTGAGCCTCCCGCAGGACGGGGAAGCCGGCTGGCCCCAGGTCCCCAGGCGCACCGTGAGCAGAGTCCTTCTTCAAGCCCGGCTGTCACCGCCCACACCAGGTGCACCTTCACCAGAAAGGGCGCCTCCTCCTCCGCAGGCTCGCCGGGGCTGGGCGCTGGGGTCGTGGGCCGGGAGGGCAGGGTCCCGTGGGCGGCGGACAGCGGGTCCTCGGCGGGCAGCCCCAGCGCCCCCGGTCCGGCGGGTGGCGGCTGGCGGCTGGCGGCTGGCGCTCGGCGCCCCACGCCCCTGCCTCGCCGGCCGCCGCCGCCGCGTTCCTGTCGAGCGCCCCCTGCTGCCGCCGCGGCGGGCGCACCTTTCCCTGGATCACCGCGGCGGCGCGCTGAGCCGGCTCCTGCACGGAGCCCGCGCTGGGCGGGGACGAGTAGCACACCGAGTCCCCGCGGGAGCCGAGTCCTCGCCGGCCTCCGCCCCCGGCGCCAGGGCCGCGGTCCCCAGCAGCAGCAGCGGCGGCGGCGAGAGGGCGGCGGGGCCCGGACTGCCGGAGAGGCGAGGGGCGCGTCGCTATCTCAAGGTGTGAGGTGCGTGCAGGCTGCTGGCTGTTGGGTCGGACTCTGCCTCGCTCTCTGGCGATGCCTCCCTTTTCCTTCTCCTCCTCCCCTCTCCCTACCCTCCTTTTATTTATTTATTGGGGGGGGGGTAGGAATGTTGTTTATGGGAAGAGGTGGGGAAGAAGTGGGTGGAACCACAGAAAGGCGGAGAGGTGTGAGGGGAGGAAAAAAAAAAAAAGCAAAATTAAGAAAAAAAAGCCGCTGCCGCCGCCTCGGCTGCAGGGAGCGATAGGTTCCGCGCCGCCGCGCCCGAGCCGCGCTGTCGGGGCTGCTGTCGCCAGAGGACGACACGGAGGTGGCGGAGCTGCTCGGCGGGTTACGGTCCTTTGTGTGAAGTGATGCTGCGGCCTCTGCTGCTGCTGGGGCTGCGAGAGAGCGGCGCGGGAGCGCGAGGGAGAGCGCCCTGGAGGATGGGCTGCCTGCCTGGAAGTCAATGGGTGCTTGGGCGCTGCCCTGCGCCTCGCCGCCCCGTTTACCTGTGGTGCGGGCTCCCGTCGCGCCTCCCTGCCCCTTGCTGCTTCGGAAGCCCGGCCCGCCGGTCGCTCCCGCTGGGTCTGCCCTTTCCCTCACAGTTGGCGCGGCCGCTGCTGCTGCTGCTGCTGCTGCTGCAATGGGAGGACGAGGTGGCGAACAGGCTGCAGTCCGAATGGGCTGCGGAGATGGACTGGGGCTGGGAGGTGACGCTTCAGGAGCAGGGACCTGTTAGCGAGCGCAGGACAGCACCGACGCGGGTGCCAGGCAGGCCGGGCTGCGGGAGGCTCAGCCAGGCACGCGGGACGCGCTGACAAGTTTCAGGTGAACCGGTGTCTTGACAGTCAGAAGGAAGCAACATGCTGTGGTAGACCAGCAATTAAACTCACTTATCACACCTTTTTCTCGTGTGTGACGCCTCTGACTCCGTGCCTCAGTCACCCCAGGCTTCGTGACACCTGCGATTTCTTTTCTCCAAACTCCTGTTCCCTGAGATTTCTTAACAAATGTGCTACTGCTGAGAGGAACTTAGCTTGAACAAAAGATTTGCTTGGTCAGGACATGTTGTATGAAGTTTATGACACTTTAACACTTAAATGCAAATCTGTAAGTTTTGATATGAGGTAAGGTCATCTTCACTCATTCCCAGAATTTTTTGATTTCTCTTACAACACACTGTTTATTTAGAAGCATGTTGTTCAGTCTCCAGGTGTTTGCATACATTCTTGAGATTCTCGAGTTGTTTGTTTTGAGCTTTAATCCGTTGTGAACCGAGAAGGTGGATGGTATGGTTTTGATTTTTTTGAATTTGCTGAGACTTGCTTTATGGCCTAGTGTATGGTCTATCCTAGAGAGAGTCCATGCGCCACTGAGAAGACTGTGTATTCTGCAACCGTGGGGTGAAAAGTTCTATTGATATCAGTTAGGTCCATTTGGTCTGTAGTGTCAGTTAGCTCTGTTGTTTCCTTGATGATTTTCTGTAAGATCTATCCATTGATGAAAGTGGGATATTGAAGTCCCCCATTACTATGCATCAAAGTCTATGTCTCCCTTTAAATCTGTTAACAGTTCTTTTAAATAGCTACTCTCTCTAATGGGGTGCATATACATTTATTATAGTCACATCTTCCTGTGTATTGATCCTTTAATCATTACATAGTGTCTTTCTTTGTCTCTTTTAGCAGTTTTGTGTTAAAGCCTATTTTGTCTGATATTAGGATGGCTACACAGCCCTTTTTTCCCATTATCATGGAATATCTTTTTCCACCCTTTCATTTCAGTGTACATGTACCTTTGTTGGTTAGGTGTTTCTTGTAATAAGCACATAGATGGTCTTGTTTTTTAATCCATTCAGGCAGTCTGTATCTCTTAACTGGAGAGTTGAGGCCATTTACATTCAGGTAACTATTGATAAGTAACTACTTGATCCTGTCATTTTTCTGTGAATAATCCTATTGTTTACTTTGGATTTCTTTTGTAATTTTACTGGTTTTCACTGTGTTTGTATTCTTTCTTGATGATGACTTTCTTGATGTGTTTCTGTGTGTAGCACATCCTTATGAATCTTTTGTAAGGTTGAATGCATGGTGATAAATTATTTCAATTTCTGTTTCTTATAGAAGGTCTTTATTTCACCTTCATTCATAGATGAGAGCTTTGCAGGGTACAGTATTCTAGGTTGACAGTTTCTTTCTCTTCCTATTTGGACTATATTTTGACATCATCTTCTAGCCTGTGGGGTTTCTGATGAGAAGTCAGTTGTGAGTCTAATGGGAGATCCTCTGATAGTAATCTGACATTTTTATCATGCACACTTTAGAATCTTTTCTTTATGCTTAACTGTGAAAAGTCTAAGTACAATGTGTCATGGTGAGGTGAAGATCTCTTCTCATTATCTGTTAGGAGTTCTGTGTGCTTCCTGTACTTGGACATTTGTTTCTTTCTCCAAGTAATGGAATTTTTCTGTAATTATTTTATTGAGTAGGTCTTCTAGTCCTTTCTCTTTTCCACACCTTTAGAAACTCCTAAGACCCATATGCTGGACATTCTTCCAAGATTTGTCTTCTAACTCAGATATTCTTTCTTCTGTCTCATCAATTCTGTTGTTATAGGTTTCCACTGCATTTTTATTTGATCAGTTGAATTAATCATTGTAGTATATCATTTTCATTTCTTTTTAAAAATCTCAATTTCCTGGAAAAATTTTCATTCATATCATATATGGTTTTCTTAGTTCATGGATTTGCTTCCAATTCTTTTGAGTAAAACTATGATTAATTTTTTGAATTCCATTTCTGGTATTGCCTCAATATTCATCTTCTCATTATAATATTGGAATGTTGTGTACCTTTGGGGGGGTCATAGTGTCTCCCTTTTTCTTGTTTCTTGAAGTTCTGCATTTAGTTTTAGGCATTTGTAGAATTTTTGTCCCCTCTGATGGCTTTTATCTTTGAGCTAAGCCTCTGTGGCTTAGTGGTTTGTCTACACATCAAGTGAATACCAAGAGGTGTGTGGTGAGTGTGGCCAAGGAGCTCTGGTCAGTGCTCCAGGATGGGGTGAGTATCCAGGGTAACACCCAGGTTGGGTGTGGTAGCTCTCTTCTGGTTAACTGGATAGAGAGGAGTGGTCACCTTTGTTGATGTAACCAGTCCTTGGTCACCTTTTGTTGTAACCACACCTTCTCCTCCAAGCTGGGGAATGCCCAAGTGCTAGCCCTCATTGTGTTCAACACTCATCTGTACCACCTTATGCACTACACATGATCTGCACAGTCCTTTCTGTGAGCATAGTTCTCTCTGCTATGAGCTGCTCTGGGCAGTCAAGGAGCATTAAGAGTGTGCAGCAGTACTCTGTGATTGGCCATAACCCAGCTACACTCTGCCTCCTCTCACTTAGTCACATTGTTTTCTAAGACACGTGTGCCACACTGCCAAGGCATCATCATTGGGAGCACAGGTTCAGTGTAGACACCAGGGCTATGATAGGACCTTGGGCCAGATTAAGGAACTAATTATTAAAGATCCAGTACCCTGGAGAGCAGGTGGGTTGGGAAGTTCTCTGCCTTAGATAGGCACTGAATGGATGGGGAAGTTAGAATTTCATAGTGGCTCTTGATGGGTGAGCCAATGGTTGTGCTAATGAGGATCAGTATGCATGATTTTAAGCTGGGAGGTGATAATTAACAACAATGTTTGCAGGAGAATAACTAAGGGTAATGTGGAATAATGATAACCTAGAAGTAGGCTATTGGAAAAGTCTTGGTGTGAGCAATGCGATATTATATTGAAGAAAAGGCAACAGAAATAGAAAAGGGATACTGTTGGCATCCCATGTTGGACTGCTGGTTCATGTCCTGATACTCTTCTTCCAATTCAGCATCTTGCTAATGTATCTGGGATGACAGCAAAAGATGGTCAAGTACGTGGACCCCTGCTCCCCATGTGGGATGTTGGGAGGGAGTTCCTGGCTCCTGGTTCATCTTGTCCCAGATCTGGCTATTGTAGAAATTTAAGGAGTGAAGCAATAAATAGAAGATCTATCTATATATCCCTGTATTTCTGTTCCTTCAAATAAATAAACTATACACTGTAGCTTTGCAATATAACTTTGTCAAGAAATGTGATCCTCCTAACTATGTTCTTCCCAACCTTAGTTTGACTCTGCTGGGGTCTTTTGTAGTTCTTTATGAATTTTAAGATATACTTTTTCAATTTCTATGGAAGATGCCATTGGAATTTTGAGAGAGATTGCATGAATCTATAGTTTGCTTTGGGTATTTATGAACACTTTAATTATCCAAATCCATAAATATGTGATGACTTTCTGTTTATTTGTGCTTTGATTGGCATTTTGTAGTTTTTAATGTAGACATCTTTCACTTCCTCTGTTAAATTTATTCCTGAGTATTTCATTATTTTGATGCTATTAGAAATGGTGTGGTTTTAATTTCATTTTAAAGATGGTTTGTTATTAGTGTACAAATGGTTACTTTTATTTACATGTTGATTTTTGTGTTCTTCAACTTTACTTAATTTGCTTATAAGTTCTAATAGTTTTGGGGTCTTTAGGTTTCTATATGTAAGACTTCATATCTGCAAACTGGGACTATTTTATTTCTTGCTTCATGATTTGGATGGCTATAATTCTTTTTATGGTCTAACTGCTCTGGAGGTCTTCGAGTAATATATTGCATGGAAGCAAGGAGAATAGGTGCCCTTTAATTTTACCAAATCATTTAGAAAAAAAATTTCCAATTTTCCCTGTTGATTTTTAGGTTTGTTGTTTATTTGTCATAGATGGCCTCTATTGTACAGGCTTAAGATTCCTCTATGCTTAGTTTATTGAGAGGTTTTATTATGAATGGATTTTAAACTTTGTTAAATATTTTTCTGCATCTGTTGAGAATATCTAGTAGATTTTATCTTTCAATCTGTTGATCTGGTGTATCACATGATTGATTTGTATATGTTGAAACAACCTTTCATTGCAGAAATAAATCCCAATTGGTAGTGGTGTATAAATTTTGCTATGCTGTTAGATTCAGTTTGCCAGAATTTTGTCAAGAATTTTTGCACTAAGGGATATATAAATGATTAAGAAGAACAAATTAGAAATTTTGGAGGTGATAACTTAAATCATTGAAACAAAAAATATGTGAGTGCTTCATGGGACAATAGACCAAATGAAGGAATGAATTTCTTGTCTGGAGGACAAGTCTTTTGAATTGACTCAACCATACACAAATAAAGAGAAAGGAATGAAAAAATCCTATATGAAATATGAGATACCATTACATGATCATTTATTTCTATTATAGGGATTCCTGAAGGAGAAGAGAAGGAAAAAACATTGAGGATTTGCTAAATGAAACAATATTTGAAAATTACATAGGTCTTGAAAAGACATGGACATCATGATACAGGTAGCTCAAAGGACCTCAAGCAGATTCAACTGAAAAAAATCTCCAAGATGTTCAAACTGTCAAAATTAAGGACAAGAAGAGAACCTTCAAGACAGAAAAAAATATCAAATTGAATGTAAAGGAAAACCAATTAGAATAACAGCAAATGTCTCCGCAGAAATACAACACTCACAAGAGAGTGGGATGATATATAAATTTTCTTAAAAGAAAAAAATTCTCTGGGGCTGGTGTTGTGGAATAGCAGGTAAAGCCACTGTCTTCAATACCAGCATCCCATGTGGGTGCTGGTTTGTTTACCAGAAGCTCCACTTCTCATTCAGCTCTTTGCTAATAGCCTGGGAAAAGCAGCAGAAAATGATCCAAGTATTTGGTCCCCTGCTGCTAACCTTGGAGATTTGGAAGAGGCTTTTGGCTCCTGGCTTCAGCTTGGCTCATCCCTGGCCATTGCAGCCTTCTGGGGAGTGAAGCAGTGAATGGGAGCTCTCTCTGTCTATCCTTCTTTTTATCTAACTCTGACTTTCAAATAAATAAATAAATCAAAAAAAATATTTCCAACCAGGAATATTATCTCCAGAGAAGTTATCCTTTGGAAGAGAAGGAGAAACTAGATATTTTCTTCCAGACCACTTGACAAGAAATTGTATTTCACCATCTCCAGACCAGCCTTACAGGAAATTCTGAAATGAGTCCTGCAGTAGAAGTGGACAAGGAAACATATGACACTACCAAATTCACTAACAGACCAGAATAAATCAGTGACCAGTCAACAAAATGACAAATGTTAGTCCTTATCTATCAATACTAACCTTGAATGTAAATGGATTAAATTCTCCCACCAAAAAATTTAGGTTGGCCAAATGGATTAAAAAAATCAGACCTGAATATTTACTGCTTACAATAAACTCACTTCACTAATAAAGATATAGATAGATTTGAAGTGAACGGCTGGGAAAAAATACAGGCAAATGGAAATCAAAATTGAGTAGGAATAGCTATACTCATATCACATAAAATGGACTTTAAATCCGAAAGTAAAAAGATACAAAAGGAAGTTATATTGATAAAAGCTCAATTCTCCAAGAAGATGTAACAGTAATAAACATAAACAATACCAACACAAGAACGCTCAGACACATACAGCAAATACTGTTAGACTTAAGGAGAGAGATTGACACCAATACAAAAACAGTGGTTGACTTCAGCACCCCTCTGCTAGTAAAGAATAGGTGTTCCAGACAGAAGATGAACAAAGATACATCAGACTGGAACCATATTATTGAGCAAATGGACCTGACAGAAATTTGCAGGACATTTCACCCAACAGGTACAGAATAACATTTCTCTCATTAGCACATGGAACGTTTTCTATGACAGACCAATATATTAAGCCACAACTCAAGTGTCAGTAAACTAAAAAAAATTGAAATCATATCTTGTATCTTCTCATATCACAAAGAAATGAAATTAGAAGTCAACAAAAAAGAACAATAGAACATTTAGAAATATAATGAAATTAGTTGCATGCTACTAAGTGATCCATAGATCATAATAGAAATTAAACAGGAAATCTAAAACTTTCCTGAAATAAATGAAAATGAAAACACAAAACATATCAAACCTGTGTGACACCACAAAAGCAGAAATTAAGAGGGATGTTTAGAGCATTAAGAGCTTATATTAAAAAGAGAAATGTCTCAAATAAATTATCCAACCATGAGTCTTGAAGACAGTAAAACAAGAATAAATCTAATTTAAAATTAACAGGATATGAGAAATAAGAAGGTCAGAAAATAAATAAAATTGGAAGGGTCAAGAAGAAAAGCTGGTTTTGGAGTAGATGAAACAATACATCAGATCAACAAAAAATAAAGAGAAAAAATAAATCAAATTAGAGTTGAAAAAGAGACATTACAAGCAACACCACTTAAATGCAGTCTGTGTTAGCCTAATTAGTATTCCTTTATATGTAACTCAATGCTTTTATATTTTTTGCACTTAAAAATCTCTCCTTGTCCTTAACTTTTGACAATTAGACTACAAAATGCCTTGGAGAAAGTAATTTTTGGTTGAGTCTGCATGGTGTCCTTTGTATTCCCTGTATCTGGATATCCACATGCCTTTCATACACAGGGAAATTTCAACTTTTTTATGTAGCAGTTTCTAAATGCCTTTTTCCTTCTCTTTTCCCTCAGAAATTCCTATAATGCACATATTTTGTGATTTAATTGTACCCCATATTTCAAGTAAGTTTTCTTATTATTTTTTCATTTTATTTATATGTGACTGGGTTATTTGAAAAGGCTTTGTCCTTCTTTTCTTTGTTTATGTATTCTGCTGTCAAAATCATTATATTTTTATTTCATTAATTAAAGTTTTCAGCTTCAAAATTTCTATTCAGACTTTTTAATGATTTCTATCTTCATAGTAAATTTTTTTATTCATGTCACCCATCCCCCCATTTCTTTAAACTATCTGTATTTCCTACTGTCATGTTGAATTTTCTTAGGATCATTACTTTGAATTCTATTTCTGGAATTTTATAGAATTTTTTGTAAAAGCAGATACTATGTGATTGTAAGTCACTATGGAATAGGTATACACAAACAGAGGTTATGCAGTGTTAGTATGCTGTTTCATACGTACCTGTATATAGGTATAAAAACACACTATGTATGTTTTACTTCCTCTATATTTTCCTTTAAATATTGATTATATCACCTAAGATTTTTTTAACATGGAAAATATTTATTTTTAACTAAATTGTACATATTTATGGACTATGGATAAACATTTCGTTGTATATATACAAGCCATACTGATCAAATCAAATTAATCATTTTGCCAATGAAATTTAAAGATTATTTAAAATTTGGAAAATCACATAACTCTACCGAGCCTAAAATGGATCCATCAGATGAAAAATTGGGTCTAAATTTCCCCCAGCAATCAGAGTATGAGATGTGGATATTGTGGCCCAAAAGTCATTGAGTGAGTAATCAAATTAAAAATAATGAGATTGATTGCATTATTTTTACCTTAATTTTAATTTAGATTCCTGGACACATGCAATCTACCTTAATTGAACCATGAAGACATAGAAAACCTAAATAGACCCATAACTGAAACAGAAATTGAAACAGTAATAAAGGCCCTCCCAACAAAGCAAAGCCCAGGACCAGATGGATTCACTGCTGAATTCTACCAGACATTTAAAGAAGAACTAATTCCATTTCTTCTCAAACTATTCAGAACAATCAAAAAAGATGGAATCCTCCCAAATTCTTTCTATGAAGCCAGCATCACCTTAATCCCTAAGCCAGAGAAAGATGCAGCACTGAAAGAAAATTATAGACCAATATCCCTGATGAACATAGATGCAAAAATCCTCAGTAAAATTCTGGCCAATAGAATACAACAACACATCAGGAAAATCATCCACCCAGGCCAAGTGGGATTTATCTCTGGTATGCAGGGATGGTTCAACATTCGCAAATCAATCAATGTGATTCACCACATTAACAGACTGCAGAAGAAAAACCATATGATTATCTCAATAGATGCAGAGAAAGCATTCGATAAGATTCAACACCCTTTCATGATGAAAACTCTAAGCAAATTGGGTATAGGAGGAACATTCCTCAATATAATCAAAGCAATTTATGAAAAGCCCACAGCCAGCATCCTATTGAATGGGGAAAAGTTGGAAGCATTTCCACTGAGATCTGGTACCAGACAAGGATGCCCACTCTCACCACTTCTATTTAACATAGTTCTGGAAGTTTTAGCCAGAGCCAGCAGACAAGAAAAAGAAATTAAAGGAATACAAATTGAGAAGGAAGAAGTCAAACTATCCCTCTTTGCAGACGATATGATTCTTTACTTAGGGGATCCAAAGAACTCTACTAAGAGACTATTGGAACTCATAGAGGAGTTTGGCAAAGTGGCAGGATATAAAATCAATGCACAAAAATCAACAGCCTTTGTATACACAAGCAATGCCATGGCTGAGAAAGAACTGCTAAGATCAATCCCATTCACAATAGCTACAAAAACAATCAAATACCTTGGAATAAACTTAACCAAGGACGTTAAAGATCTCTATGATGAGAATTACAAAATCTTAAAGAAAGAAATAGAAGAGGATACCAAAAACTGGAAAAATCTTCCATGCTCATGGATTGGAAGAATCAACATCATCAAAATGTCCATTCTCCCAAAAGCAATTTATAGATTCAATGCAATCCCAATCAAGATACCAAAGACATTCTTCTCAGATCTAGAAAAAATGATGCTGAAATTCATATGGAGGCACAAGAGACCTCGAATAGCTAAAGCAATCTTGTACAATAAAAACAAAGCCGGAGGCATCACAATACCAGATTTCAGGACATACTACAGGGCAGTTGTAATCAAAACAGCATGGTATTGGTACAGAAACAGATGGATAGACCAATGGAACAGAATTGAAACACCAGAAATCAATCCAAACATCCAAACAGCCAACTTATATTTGATCAAGGATCTAAAACCAATTCCTGGAGCAAGGAGAGTCTATTCAATAAATGGTGCTGAGAAAATTGGATTTCCACGTGCAGAATCATGAAGCAAGACCCCTACCTTACACCTTACACAAAAATCCACTCAACGTGGATTAAAGACCTAAATCTACGACCTGACACCATCAAGGTATTAGAGAACATTGGAGAAACCCTTCAAGATATTGCCACAGGCAAACAGTTTCTGGAAAAGACCCGGGAGGCACAGGCAGTCAAAGCCAAAATCAACTATTGGGATTGCATCAAATTGAGAAGTTTCTGTACTGCAAAAGAAACAGTCAGGAGAGTGAAGAGACAACTGACAGAATGAGAAAATATATTTGCAAACTATGCAACAGATAAAGGGTTAATAACCAGAATCTACAAAGAGATCAAGAAACTCCACAAAAACAAAACCAACAACCCACTTAAGAGATGGGCCAAGGACCTCTATAGACATTTTTCAAAAGAGGAAATCCAAATGGCCAACAGGCACATGAAAAAATGTTCAAGGTCACTAGCAATCAGGGAAATGCAAATCAAAACCACAGTGAGGTTTCACCTCACCCCGGTTAGAATGGCTCACATGCAGAAATCTACCAACAACAGATGCTGGCGAGGATGTGGTGGAAAAGGGACATTAACCCACTGTTGGTGGGAATGCAAACTGGTCAAGCCACTATGGAAGTCAGTCTGGAGATTCCGCAGAAACCTGAATATAACCCTACCATTCGACCCAACCATCCCACTCCTTGGAATTTACCCAAAGGAATTTAAATTGGCAAACAAAAAAGCGGTCTGCACCCTAATGTTTATTGCAGCACAATTCACAATAGCCAAGACCTGGAACCAACCTAAATGCCCATCAACGGTAGACTGGATAAAGAAATTATGGGATATGTACTCTTTAGAATACTATACCGCAGTAAGAAACAACGAAATCCAGTCATTTGCAACAAAATGGAGGAATCTGGAACACATCATGCTGAGTGAAATAAGCCAGTCCCAAAGGGACAAATACCATATGTTCTCCCTGATCGGTGACAACTGACTGAACACCAAAAAGGAAACCTGTTGAAATGAAATCGACACTATGAGAAATGGTGACTTGATCAGCATAGCCCTGACTGTTAATGAACAACTCAATACATTATCCCTTTTAGTAGTTTTTTTGTCTGTTCTACTTAATATGACTGGTTTAATTCTGTAATTAATACACAGTTATTCTTAAGTGTTGAAATTTAACTGAAATGTGGTCCCTGTTAAACATAAGAGTGGGAATAAGAGAGGGAAGAGATGTACAATTCGGGACATGCTCAAGCTGACTTGCCCCAAATGGTAGAGTTAGAAACATACCAGGGGACTCCAATTTAATCCCATCAAGGTGGCATGTACCAATGCCATCTCACTAGTCCAAGTGATCAATTTCAGTTCACAATTGATCATAATGAAAGGACCAAGAGTCAAAGGGAGCACATAAACAAGTCTAGTACCTGCTAATACTAACCGATAGAATAAATAAAGGGGAGAGTGATCCAACATGGGAAGTGAGATACTCAGCAGATTCATAGAATGGCGGATGTCCTAAACAGCACTCTGGCCTCAGAATCAGCCCTAAAGGCATTCCGATCTGGCTGAAAAGCCCATGAGAGTATTTCAGGCATGGAAAGCCAAAACACTCAGGCAAAAAAAAAAAAAACAAACAAACAAACACCTAAATGAAAGATCTCTGTGAGTGAGATCCCAGTGGAAAGAACAGGTCTTCAAAGAAGGAGGTACCTTTCTCTGAAGGGAGGAGAGAACCTCCACTTTGACTATGACCTTGTCTAAACAAGATAAGAGTTGAGAACTCAAGGGGCTTCCATAGCCTTGGAAACTCATGACTGGGGCATGGGGAGATTAATGAGGCCATAAACAAGAGTGTCAATTTGTAAAGTCAACAACAGGAGTCACTGTGCACTTACTCCTCATGTAGGATCTCTGTCCTTAATGTGCTGTACATTGAGACTTAATGCTATAACGAGTACTCAAACAGTATATTTCACTTTGTGTTTCTGTGGGGGTTCAAACTGTTGAAAGCTTTACTTAATGTATACTAAACTGATCTTCTGTAAAAAAAAAAAGAAGAAGAAATTATCAATTCCCAACTTGACTCTCACTGGGATTAAACATGACACTAGGTCTGATCTGATTTCATCATCATTTAAAAATCATCTATTATTTTTCACTTTATGTTTCTGTGTGAGAGCAAACTGTTGAAATCTTTACTTAATGTATGCTAAACTGATCTTCTCTAGATAAAGAGAATCAAAAATGAATCTTAATGTGAATGGAAGGGGAAAGGGAGTGGGAGAGGGGAGGGTTGCGGGTGAGAGGGACGTTATGGGGGGGAAGCCATTGTAATCCATAAGCTGTACTTTGGAAACTTATATTCATTAAATAAAAGTTAAAAAATACATACCAAATACATATTTTCTCAATTTTTCCCTATATTTCTATGCTATTTCTTTTTTTAGCTTTTACATGTTTCTAAGATTTTCAATTGATCTAATCAATTTATGTTCTTATTATATTATTGTATAACACCATTTTAGTTTTCATACTTTCATATATTTTGATACCTGACATCACAACTTCTCCCTTCTGTATTGAACTTTGAATTTTTTTTAATTTCATAGAAAGAGTTTATTTATATATATAATACATTATATTTCAACTGGTTCAGTGTAAATACAAATTGTATTTTATATATGATTTTGTGTAATAAAGAGCCAATTAAAATCCCTGTCTAGGGTGGTAGATGGTTCCAATATTATTTTGCTCTGGAAACTTCCGGGTCATTTACAAAGGAGAGTAATAATAGCAATTAATGGTTTTTCACATGATGTGTTGTTTATCTAACAGGCTTCAAGTCAGCGCCTTTGGTTTTCAATTCACCATAAGCATCGTTCTCTTGAATTAGCTGTTTGGAAATTTCTGAAACATGCGATTTGATATAGGTATTTAGAAGAGAATATGGATGGTTTCTTTAAGGAAAATATGACCCCTTTGTTTTTTTTTTTTCAATTTAAGGCTAATGCTGAAAATATGAAAAAAAAAAAGCAGCAAAATTACTTACCAAATAAGTGTTATTGAAAGTGTGCACATTTTGTCCTAAATGCATTCAGGAGGAACAATGATATTTAAGTTTATTCATTTACACGCTTGTTCATCCATATATGAAGCTGCATAGATATATGTGTCTCAGAGATCAATTCCTAACATCTGCCTCTTTCCAACAATATCTGACCATTAGGGAGCTACAACTCCCTTGCAGTTGCTGGGGAAACAATGACAGAGCTCAAGCCAGGAATCAATTAAACTAAGGAGATTGTTTCATATCTTTGTTTTCTGGGAAGAGAACAGGTGTTTAATAATTTACATAAATTATGCAAAATCTAAAGCATTTACAGTAACTAAACACTTAGCAACAGACATGAATGAGAGGTGAATTGGCTGATGATGTTTGGTGTTGCAGTGGCACCTGCTAGCACTGCTATTGTAACAGTTTGTCAGCATTTCCATCGTAAACAGTTCTTCAGGGAGTTATATTTTAGTCATAAAATCTGCCTCAGATTTTATTATTTTCATTTTTTTGAACTTTGAAATTTTTAAAAATATTTTTCATATTTACTTGTTCAAGTAAATTTTATCTAGGTTGTAAAATTTATTACAGCTTACTTTATATCTTCTTCAACAACATTCTATTGATATTCTAATTGAATGTCATTGAATTCATAGATTTATTTGGAGGGGAAGTGACACCTTTAGAATATTGAAAATCCTCATCCAGGAACATGGAAAATGAAATCAAAAGATAAATTTAGGCCAGTGCTGCAACTCACTAGGCTAATCCTCCACCTGCAGCGTCGGCACCCCAGGTTCTAGTACTGGTTGGGGCGCCAGATTGTGTCCCATCTGCTCCGCTTCCAGTCCAGCTCTCTGCTGTGGCCTGCGAAGGCAGTGGAGGATGGCCCAGGTCCTTGGGCCCTGCACCTGCATGGGAGACCAGGAGGAAGCACCTGGCTCCTGGCTTCGGATTGGCGCAGTGCACCGGCCACAACACACTGGGCATAGCGGCCACTTGGGGGTGAACCAACAGACAAAGGACGACCTTTCTCTCTGTCTTTCTTTCTCACTGTCTACTCTGCCTGTCAAAAAAAAAAAAAGATAAATTTATTTTGATGCCAAAATTGAAACTACTGTACAGTTTTTTCATAATATGAATTTCATGAACTTTTTGAAGACCTCCTATTTGGATGCACTCTGTGCTTTAAGTGTGTCAGCTAGGTTTCATATTTTTTTGAAAAATCGCATAGTGATTGTGATTTATTTGGGGGGGTATCAGAGTAATGCTGGCCTCAGAAAAAGAATTTGGTGAAGTTTCAGCCTTTTCATTATTTTAAAGTTTGAGCAGTATTGGAGGCAGCACCTCTTTAAATATTTCACACATTTTTGAGTTACAGGGGACAGCATTGTGGTGTAGTGCGTAGAGCCTCTGCCTATAATGCCAGCATCCCATAGGGGCACCGGGAGTTAGGTCCCTGTGTCTGACCATTGTCTTGGCAGTTACACAGCCTCACCTTCCAGTGGCTGTCTCTGCCCACACACCATGAGCACCGAGGAGCTGGCAGACAGGTCTGCCCCATCCCCCTGAGGCCAGGGCTCCGCAGGGTCTGGCTCATCAAAAGGAAGGGAACTGGGGCCAGCGCTGTGGCACAGTGGGTACAGCCACTGTCTGTGATGCTGGCACCATATGGGCACCGGTTCGAGTCCCGCCTGCTCCATGTCAGCAGATCGAAGATCTGTTGGCTCTGTCTCTCTCTGTCTCTGTAACTCTGGATTTCAAATAAGTAAATATTAAAAAAAAAAGAGGAAGGAAGGACCAGCACTGTGGCGTAGCCGGCAAAGCCGCAGCCTGCAGTGCTGGCATCCCATATGGGCGCCGGTTTGAGTCCTGGCTGCTCCACTTCCGCTCCAGCTCTCTGCTGTGGCCTGGGGAAGCAGTGGAAGATGGTCCAAGTCCTTGGAACACCGCACCCACTCGGGACACTCACAAGAAGCTCCTGGCTCCTGGCTTTGGATCAGCGCAGCTCTACCCCTTGCAGCCAATTGGGGAGTGAACCAGTGGATGGAAGACCTCTCTCTCTCTCTCTCTCTCTTTCTCTCTCTCTCTCTGCCTCTCCTCTGTGTAACTCTGACTTTCAAATAAATACATAAATCTTTAAAAAAAGGAGGAGGGGGGCAGAGGGGAACTGTCTCTGTTGCTCCCTGTCACTCCAGCTCTCCTGGCCCAGCCCTGCTAGTAAATAACCTTGACCCCAGGGTTTCTCCATTGCCCTACCACAGTTCACAGTCCCACAGTTGGCTCACTGTCAGGTTTGCTGCCCTGGGCAGGGCCAGGCTGCCTCGCTCACCACTATGTCCTCACACTGCCCAGGTACAGCAGGGGCGCTCAGTGACTACTTATTGGGTGGTTGACATCAGTGAAGACTCGCATCACTGGGAGATGGTGCCATAGCCCAGCGGCTTCAGCCATGGCCGGTGTACAGCACCCTATATCCCAGTACTGGTGGAGTCCCAGCCTCTCCGCTCTGATCCAGCTCCCTGTGAAGACACCTGGGAAGGCAGCAGAAGACAGCCCAAGCACCCACATGGGAGACCAGGATGGAGCTCCTGGCTCTGGGCTTTGTCCTGGCCCAGCCCTGGCTGTTGCAGCCCTTTGGGAAGTGTCTGGAAGACCTCTCACTCTCACCCTCTTTCTGTCCCTCTCTCTCTCTCCTTCTCCCTCTCCCTCTCTCTCTCCTTCTCCCCCCCTCCTTCTCCCTCTCTCTCTCTTTCTCCCTCTCCCTCTGTATCTCTTCCTCTCTCTCTATCTCTCTCTCTCTGTCTCTCCCTCTCTCTCCCTCTCCCTCCATCTCTTCCTCTCTCTCCCTCCCTCTCTCTTTCCCTCTCCCCCTATTGCTCTGCCTTTCAAATAAACAAGACCTCAGCTCACTGAGTTAGCACCCTGAGTCCAGCTGGGACCCAGTCACATGGGGCCACTGGGCACTCGCGACTACAGGACCCACGCTGCCCTCCTAGGCCCAGCGAATTTATGAGACAGTATGTTGTGATCCGGCCCAGGTTCTGCATTTCCCTGAGCAGCCCTGGACAGCACTGGCTGAGGGAACTCACAGACTAGCAGCTCTCAGCACCTCTTGAAATCTTGCTAAAACTGTAAACTTGTGGGGCTGGCGCTGTGGTAAAGCAGATGAAGCCACTGCCTACAGTGCAGGCATCCCATATGGGCGCCGGTTCGAGTCCCAGCTGCTCCACTTCTGATGCAGCTCTCTGCTGTGGCCTGGGAAAGCAGTGGTGGATGGCCCTAGTCCCCAAGTCTCTGCCACCCCAGTTGGCTGCAACAGCCTGAGCTGTGCTGATCTGAAGCCAGGAGCCAGGAGCTTCTTCCGGGTCTCTCACATGGGTGCTGGGGCCCAGGGACTTGGGCCATCTTCCACTGCTTTCCCAGGCCACAGCAGAGAGCTGGATTGGAAGTGGAGCAGACAGGACCAGCGCCCACATGAGATGCGGCACTGCTGGTGGCAGCTTTACCCGCTAAACCACAGCGCCACCCCATGGTCCCTGCATTTTTACAAATGATGCGTCTGCCGGTGCCAGGACCACATGCGCTTGCAGTCATGGTCAGCCTGCCTGGCACAGGCCTGGTGGAGCACTCCGCCCATGACCATGCCCCGCCCCTGACGCATTGTCTCTTTGCCACGCCCTTTATCTCTTCTGCAGGGTCACTTAGGCTTGCCCACGGTCTTCGCTGGCTTTTCAATATTTCTGTTAGGGCATGAGGAGGCTGAGGCAGGTCTGCGGAGGCCGGGGCGCAGCTGCCCATGTCCCTGCTCTGTTGCAAGCACGCCTGCTCCTTGTCAGGCAGCCGTCCCACCCAGGCAGTGAGTCTGTGTCACGCTTTCACAAGTCATCATAATAACAGGGGTTCAGACGCCCAGGGATGCATGAATTCTATTGGCTCTCGGCCTTTCCCACAACTGCCCTTACTCCTGCTTCGGAGATGGAGAAACCGAGGCTCAGGGTTGAGCTGACCAGAATGGAAACCATCCTGTCCCGCGCTGGGCCCCTGTCCTGTCCACCCCTCTGCACGGCCCCATGTACCTTGGCCTCTGTTTCTGCTTCCCGTGGCGAGGTGGGGGTGACCTTCAATCTACCCTGGGCTTAGTCTTCCACCCCCATGAATCCTGCGCCCCCCACCCTCCCCTTTCTCTCACAAGCATAGGTGATCACCACCTGCGCAGCCTCATGCCACTGTGCCCTTAAAAAATGGGTGTGGGAAGGGGATACACAGCCAAGTAAACCCCAGCTTTCTCTTCTCCTCTGCCTGCCAAGAGTGGCAAGGATCCCTGGAGAAAAAATAATTATGCGGCCCATCCCCCCCCCAGCCCCACTGGCAGCCTGATGGCCACCTCCCCGCATGCTGGACTGAGCAGAGCCAGCCTCCCTCACTGCGGTGACTCGCTATTTCTAAGCCGATACCTTTCTGCAGCCTAGAACCTTCTCTAAACCCCATGGCTTCTGCCCTGGATTTCCAACACCACACACCCATAAACAGTGCTGTTGGGGTTCCAGCACCCATCCTGTCCCTCACTAACTTAATCAATAAATGCTGTGCCTTGGGGAGATTTCAGATCCTCCCCCGCCCCCATACCCAGCCAGCCCTCTCAGCTTCATGTCCCCCGGAGAGCCCGGCAACTGCTCCCCTCGCGCCAGCAAGTGTCTCCTCTAAACTGCACACAGGCCGTTCCATCCTCCTCTGCTTAAGAGCCCCTAATTTGTCAGAAACTCAGCTTGATTAAAGTCAGACAAAAACAAATTTAGTGGTTATTGCTGTGGTGTAGAAGGTTAAGCCAAGGCCTGCTGTGCTGGCATCCCATATGGGCACCAGTTCGAGTCCCAGCTGCTCAAGACAGAGCTGGAGCTTTGTGCACTTGTGGTGTTCCTTCTTATAAGGGCGCCGATCCTGCAAAGGCCCTGTCTGACTGCCATGGCATTGAGGCTGAGGGTTTTACCCCGTGAGTCTGGGGGCTGGGCACAAGCCAGGCCCCCAGCCGAGTCCAGAGGACATCTATAAAGCACTTAGGGAAAACACTTCTCAGGAAAACCTGTGGCACAGAGGTTAATCCTCTGCCTGTGGTGCCAGCATCCCATATGAGCACCGGTTTTAGTCCCAGCTGCTCCTCTTCCAATCCAGCTCTCTGCTATGGCCTGGGAAAGCAGTAGAAGATGGCCCAAGTCCTTGGGCCCTTGCACCCATGTGGGAGACCCAGAGGAAGCTCTTGGTTCCTGGCTTCAGATAGGCTCAGCCCCGGCAGTTGCGGCCATTTGGGAAGTAAATCAGCAGATGGAAGACCTCTCTCTCTATCTGTAACTCTACCTCTCAAATAAATAAATACATAAATCTTTAAAAAAGAAAAGAAAACCTGGGTGTGGATTTCAACTTGTTTGCAACAAAATAAACTTTGCTCTTAATGCCCATTTCCCCTCGAACTTGTTACAGTACTTTCGTATTTGCTCCCTCTTCCCTGCCCTGTTTCTGTCTCCACCCTCCTGCTTGCCTGGAATTGTGCCCCTTAATTTTTTGCCTCAAGTTTTTTTTTTTTTAATTAGAAAATTATTTGCAAGACAGAGAGCTCCCATTCACTGGTTCACACCCCCAAATGCCCACATTAGCCCAGCCAGCCCAAAGCCGGGAGCTGGGAACACAATTCTGGTCTCCCAAGTACATGAGCCACCAGTGCAGCCTCCCAGGGTGTGCGTCAGCAGGCAGCTGGAGCTGGAGCCAGGCGTCAGACCCAGACACCCCGTGACACTCCAATGGGTGCAGGCATCAGACCCAGACACCCTGTGACACTCCAATGGGCACAGGTGTCAGACCCAGACACTCTGATGGGCATAGGCATCAGACCCAGACACTCTGATGTACGACACTGGCATCTTACCTTCTATGCCCTTAAGTTCTTTATGGGAGGAACCCAGGCTCAGACACCCTTGTCATCCAGTGCTGATACAGCTGGGAAACCAGGTGCAGGGTGACACAGGCCGGGAAATGACTTCCTTGGGGCCCTAGTGAGCAAATTAGTAAAGCGGAGTGAGCTTCACCAACAAGGGGAGGGTCACACAGGCTTTGCAGGGAGAATTGATTCAGCCAAGGATTACCATTGAACTCCTCATTGCAAGGCTGTTCTGGGAGCTGAGGAGACAGCAGTGAAGAGAACAGGTGTAAATCCTCCCTTCAAGGAACTTGTATGCATGTGGTGGAATCAAACTGCAGGGAGACAGAAAGCTGGGTGACAGGATGGGTGGGGCCAGGGGCCCTGGTGGGAACTGAAGCTGGGGAGGAGCCTGCGGAGGGCAAGGGAGGAGGCGCAACTATTTGGAATGGGGAGGTCAGTGAGCAGAGGTGAGCAGAAGTGCATCACATAGAAGGGGAGCAGGAGGTCGAAGGGCTTCTGGGTTGCAGGCAGGAGCCAGAGACAAACAGGATCTGAGCATCTGAGACACACAGGAGTGCACTGGGCCCCAGTGCGGCAGGGCTGGAGGGTGACAAGAAAGGAGCCTGGGAAGAAACGGGCTCAAAGAGCCTTGAATGATGAGTCCAGGAGTCTCATTTTTTCTCCACCTTCTTCTTCTCGTCTCTCCCTTCTCCCCTCCCCTCCCCTCCCCACCCTTCCCCTCCTTTTCCCAGATGGCTGCGGAGCACCTCCTGTGTGCCAGCAGCTGTGCTAGGTGCAGGGTTGCAAGGAATACCCTGTCCCACCGGCAGCGCTGTGTGGCTGTGTGGGAGGAGCAAGGGCCTGGAGATGCAGATGCCAATGCCAGGGCCCTGGTGGTTCCTGGGAAGGGGTCGTAACCAGAGCTGGGCTGAAAGACATGGGAGAGCTAGAGCTGCAGGGGTGGCCAGGGGCTGGGTTCCTGCAGTCCTGGTACCTGGGGGTGGGGGTTCCCTGGGGGAGCAGAGGGAGGCAGGGAGGCCACAAGCTGTGCCATGCCCCCGAGGGAGAAGTGCAAACATGAGCTGAGGGCTGGCGTGAAGCACCGGACAGACCAAGGTCATGCTGATGCTTGCGGGGAGGCTGACGAAGGCAGGGAGTCACCGATGACCATCCAGGGCTGGGCTGAGTCACTGGGTTGAGATAAAGTCAGAAGGCAGTCAAGGTCAAGGCTTTGATCCCTTGCTGTGATGAGAGAGCAGCAAGAGGGCTACACCTCCCTGCCCCAGCAGCCCTGGTGCTGAGTCAGACGGGTGAGCCCAGGTGGGGGATGGATGGGAACCCCGGTCCGAGCCCCTCCATGGGGTGGGGGCTCCTGATCAGGAGCCTCTGGGCTGGGGTCTTGGAACTGGAATGCAAGCTGCAGAAGAGAATGGGCTGGGGAGAGGCCTTGGCCACATCTCCCCTCCAACCCCAACCCCAGACACATGGCACCAGCTGCACACGGCACTGCCCCCAGGGCCTGTGCAGTGAAGCCTTCAGAGTGGCCTGTGGTCAGGCCTGAGAGCTCACACGAGGATGTTTGGCCAGATGCCCACCCCCCAACACTAAGGCTCACGTTAGTTGCGTGTTTATTATGTCCCAGGCACTGCTCCACACGCTTTGTGTGAATTCTCTCACTCAGTCCTCACCAAAGCCCTTGTGTGCACCGGAAGTCTTGAGCTTCGTGGGCCGAGCACACAGTGAGCTCTCACTAGGTGCTGGCTGTGACGGCTGCACCCACATTACAGGTGAGGAGACTGAGACCCAGAGCCCTGAATGACGCAGTTGCTCAGTCACCAGCAGAGCTGGGATTCAAACCCAGGCAGCCTGACCCTGCGGCCTGTCCTGTGTCACCTCTCAGGGACACCGGGTGGGAGGCCGGCAGTGTTTAGGCAACAGGGATAAGGTGAGACCTCCCAGCAGCAGGGAGGGAAGCCCTGGGTTTGGGTTTAGATGGAGGAGGGCTGGACTCTCAGGTCTGTGCGATCTTGGGCAAAGCCCCTCCCGGCTCTGGGCCTCAGTTTCCTCATCTGCAATCAGCAGTTAAAGATCCCACCCAGCCTGGGTGGGTCGTGAGGCTGTGGGCCGAATTCAGGTCCTGCTGCGGGGAGCACTGAACCCGGCTCCTTCCTTGCTGCCTGTGGGCCAGGCCCTCGCTCCACTCCCGCAGGTCCCCTGAGCTCCGAGTCTCTTTCCCTTCCTCCTGTCTCTGCCCAGGCGAGGCCATGCGCTGGCTGAGGCTGTGACATCATTTGGTCTTTCCCAATCAAGGCGACTGCACATGGGCCTCAGATCTATAGCCAGCTGACTTTCAGGCTGGTCATTTTGTTTGGCCTGTGAGTGGTGTTATAAACGGCCCTTGGCAGAACAAAGGCTCCTCACCCCTGGGACGTACTATGTTTGCTCATGCAGTCCTGGGGATGAGACCTTGGCCTCTTCCTGGGTTCCAAGGATGCAGATCTGGCACCGTGCTGCAGGTGGCCTTGCTACTTGTTCAACACTGAACTATTCCTGCACCTGCTAGTTCACTGCTGCTTACCCCAGACCCTCCTCTCAGAGCCCCCAATATCCCGGATCTCCCCATGACCCAGCAAATACAGAGTTAACACGGGGCTCACCAGGGAGCTCCAGAGCCCTGGCCAGGCCTCTGTCTTCTGTTAGGTTGGGGCCTTGCTGTTTTAAGTGTTCTGAGTGAGGCCTTGACCTCCGCGTGAGTTAAGAAACCAGCTCAGAGAGCTCTTTGAAAGCCTGCATCCTGGGGTTTGCCCTCCAGCTTGGGCATTTGGTACTGACTGTGTCTTGGCGTCTGTCATATTCAGAACTTCCATTGTCATGCCTTGTCACGCCTTCCTCAGGATGGCTCAGTATTAGTCTTTGTTCTCCCTGTTTGACAGCTTAGGAAACAGGGATTCCAGGAGGTTCCTTCCATCAGGCTGGTTTTTCCACTTAGCATTCAGGACACTTCCTGGGATGCCAGCCTCCCATTTCAGAGTGCCTGGTTCGAGTCCCAGCTCTGCTTCCGGTTCCAGTTTCTTGCTAATGTGCACTGGGAGGCAGCAGGTGCTGGTCCAAGTAGCTGGGTCCCTGCCACCCACACAGGAGACCTGGGTTGTGTTCCTGGCTCCTAGCTTCAGCCTGCTTCAACCCTCAGGGCTTATGGGCATTTGGAGAGTAAACCAGCAGATGGAAGATTGAACTCACTCTCTCTCTCTCTCTCTCTCTCTCTCTCTCTCTTTTTCTCTCTGCTTCTATCTGTTTTTCTCTACCTTTCAAAATATAAAAAAAAAATAGATTTAAAAAAAGACCACCAAGAGGTTCTATAATTTACATAAACTCACACAAGCTAGTGAGTAGCAAAACCGCCTAGCCCCTCACTCTCCTCATCTCCGTGCGGATCTCCCTCCAGTCCTTCAAACTCAGCCTGCCTACAGCCACACGGGCAGGCTGCCTCCAGCCCCATCAGACCTGCCCCAGCGGCCCCTGCCCAGAAAGCAGCCCTGTCGTCTGTTGGGTTGGGGGAGCCAGCAGTCTAGGCTGTGTCATTATCACCCCTCTCCTTCCCTCCCTGTACCCATCACTGTCAGCTTTGCCCCCTGCGGACATGGGAGATTGGTTGACCTCTTCTGCCACCTCCCTGAGCACAAACCCCATCTCTCATGGCATCCTGCAGAGGCCTTCTTGTACCTCCTCAAGCTCTCCCCGGAGCTCCAGTGCCCATCCCCACTCACTCTCCAGGTGGCACCGAGCGCTCTTTTGTTTTTATTTATTTGCTTTTAATTTTTTAAAATATTTATTTTTATTTAATTGAAAGGGAGAATTACGGAGATGGAGACAAACAGAAAGAGAGATCTTTCATCCTCTGGTTCACTCCCTAGTGGCTACAACAGCCGGGACTGGGTCAGGCCAAAGCCAGGAGCCAGGAGCTTCTTCTAGGTCTCCGACGTGGGTGCAGGGGCCTACGCACTGAGGCCATCTTCCAAAGCTTCCCCAGGTGCATGGAGCTGGATTGGAAGGAGAACAGCCAGGACTCGAATCAGCACCCATAAGAGATGTCAGCATTGCAGGCAGTGGCTTAACCTGCTACGTCACAACACTGGCCCCATCTGACTACTCTTAAAATAACATCTCTGAGGCCACCCCTCCGGCTAAAGGCCTCACTCCCACACAGACCTGGCCTGAACGCTCTAAGGGGTCCCCCTCCCACCCAACCCCTTTCCAGCTCTGCTGGTGCCTTTCTCCTCTTCCTCCAGGCTCTAGCCACACTGATGTTCTCCAGTGTACCTAATGGATCCGACTCCTTCCCATCCCCGGGCCTTTGCACATACTGTTCTCGAGAACTTTGCTCATCACTCTGCAGAACCCAGCTCAAAAGTCACTTCCGGGGGAAGCCTCCCCCCGGAGCCCCCACGAGAGGGATGTAAGGCCCAGGTGCATTTGTTCACTGAATTCAGCTCAGTTTGAGATTATACAGCACAGCAGGAGCCAGCAAGTGGGCAACCCGGCCACCGTACCTGAGGGCACGGGGCAGTGCTTGGCGCCCCAGCCCTGGGTCACTGCAGGGAGAGGGACTGAGAGCAGCAGCCCTGGGAATGCAACCTGTGCAGAGTCGCTGGAGCCTCACACAGTCCTGTGGTTCATGGGGCCTGGGAACCTGTTAGCTGCTGACACCACCAGGAGATACATGATGGCGGAGCTCACCACCAGGTGGCGCTCACTCGCAAGTCCCCTGTAGTTGTCCTGTCCACCCCTCTGATGTAATTAGAGATTCTTGGTGTGTGGCTCAACAAACAAGCAGCACCTGATCCAGGTGGAGGGCTGTGTGCTTCCTCTTCAGCCTCTGTGCTTCCTCTTCAGCCTCTGTTGTGGCTGTCCCCAGCCGGGGAAGTGAGGCAAGGCCCACCTTCCTCAGCCCTGCCTGGCAGGTGGCCACCAGCAGGGCAGCAATGTGGCTCTCTGACCAGCTGTGTGACCTGGAGCAAGTCGGTTAAATGCTGGAGCCTCAGTTTTCCTCCGTGGAAAATGGGGAGAGTAACCACTCCTCTTGCATAGGGTTCTCGAGGAAAGTGACTCCCAGGAAAAGCAGTGTTGTGCTTTCCTCTTCTGTGGGGGCCTCCACTCCCCTGCGCTGTGCTCACCTCTCAGCTGGATTCCAGCAGCCTTAGCCCACTCCCCACCTGGCCCTGCAATGGCTGCTGAGGCAGGGTTGCCCTCTGCGCCCACAGGGGTCTCCCTCGAGCACTGGTCCTTTAGGTCTCCCAGCCAACCTGTGACCCTGAGCATCCTGACCAGCAGCCTCCAGCAGTGACTTAGCTTTTGCAGGTAGAACTCGACTCCCTCCGACACCTGCCCGGTCCCCGTGAGCACCTTGGCAGTAGGGCGGCTGCTCCCGCTGGTGGAGGCTCCTGTCTGTGCTCCCACAGGAAGCAGAGTCAGATGGCTTCTGGAAGTGACGTGGTTTCCTGCAGGGCTGGACCTCGCAAGACCATGATGGGAGTCATTGTCCACACGGTGAATCAGGGCCTCCTGCATGGAGGGCCACGAGATGCCCTCCCCCTTGGATCAGGTTCCCAGGGACTGTTCCCTCAGCATGCGAGGTCTGGCTGGCTTTCTCATCTCAGGATAGAGACATCAACTGGGCCTGGCTTCTCCTGGATTGCTGCTCAGTCAGAGGCCAGCAGTCACCCTTGGCTGGCAGCTCTTCTCAGATGCCAGCTGTCCACAGCCCTCTCTGTATCAACAGGCTGAACCCACTCAGAAGCACAACCTGTGGTTATAAGCATGGGCCCGGGAGGCAGGGTGTCTGGTTTCAAATCCTAGCTCTGCCACTTGCTGGCTGTGGTTACCTGGTCAAGTGCCTTGTCTTTACTGTGACTTGGTCTCTGCATCTGTGAAATGGGTTGCTGTAAGAATGAAATGAGTTCATTTTGTAAAGTGCTTGCAGCAGTGCCCGTCATGGGATCTGTCTCCACCTGCCCAGCTTTGTCCCTGGTTGGGGAGACTTGCTTTGTAAGGGCCACAGGCACTTACAAAGCTGCTGGATACCTTTTTTTTTTTAAAGATTTATTTATTTATTTGAAGGGTAGAGTTACAGACAGAAGAGGGAGAGACAGAGAGAGAGAAAGGTCTTCCATCTGCTGGTTCACTCTCCAAATGGCTGCAATGGCTGGACTGAGCAAATCCAGAGCCAGGAGCTTCTTCCAGGTCTCCCACATGGGTGCAGAGGCCCAAGCACTTGGGCCATCTTCCACTGCTTTCCCAGGCCATAGCAGAGAGCTGTATCAGAAGCAGAGCAGCCAGGACACAAACTGGTGCCCACATGAGATGCCAGCGCTGCAGGTAGAGGCTTAACCTACCATGCCGCAGTGCTGTCTCTGATGCTGGATCCCTGAGGTGCTATCTGTGAGCAGTTGGTGAACCTCTGTGTAGACACTCAGGGCAGGGCCTCCAATCCCCATCTGACCGACCAGGAGTCCGAAGTCATCGCGGGGAAGTGAGCAGTGACCCAACTGGGGCTTCTCTTCTGACCTCCCTGTCTGCTTGTCCCAGCCCCCAAGACCCTCAGCTGTCTCAGCCCACTTTCCACCCTAACCTGTGTGGTCTGGGAGTCGGGACAGCCATAGTGACAGTGCTCCAACAAAGGCCCCAGCTCTCAACACTACCACACTGAAGACCTCCTGCTCACAGCCACTCAAGGACCCAGGGTCTTTCCTTGCCATGTGACCACGCCTCCCTCCAGCAGCTCAGACCCCTGCCCCACCCTCTGCCTCCAAGAAGCCAGGCAGGCACAAGAGGGAGTGTGGAGGCTTGCTGAGGTGAGGGTGGGGTCTGGGTGGAGACTACATCTGCTTCACCCAAGTCACCCCTGTGCAGGACACCTGACTCCACTTTGCCTCAAAGTGATGAGGGGCTCATCCTGGGGGAGCTCGGAGGATGCCTGACTCCACCAGGGAAATGGGGAGAGGGTCTGTACAAAAGGGCACATCTGAGTTGGGTCTTGAAGAGTGCATAGGAATTCTCTGGATAAACAGGTGAAGCCCCTGCTTGCAGTGCTGGAATCACATATGGGCGCTGGTTCGAGTCCTGGTTGCTCCATTTCTGATTCAGCTCCCTGCTATGGGCTGGGAGAGCAGCAGAAAATGGCCCAAGTCCTTGGGCCCTTGCACCCGCGTGGGAGACCAGGATGAGGCTCCTGGCTCCTGGCTTCAGTCTGACCTAGCTCTGGCCTGTTGCAGCCATCTGGGAAGTGAACCAGTGGATGAGAGATATCTCTTTCTCTCTGTCTCATTCTTTCTCTCTCTGTAGCTCTGCCTTTCAAGTAAATAAATAAATCTTTGAAAAATATAATCAATAATAGCAGACATTCTGTTATATTTGATCTCAGGGAGAAACTTAGAGTAGTTCATGATTAAATGCAATCTTTTATTTATTTATTTATTTTTAAAGATTTATGTATTTATTTGAAAGTTAGAGTTACACAGAAAGAGAAGGAGAGGCAGAGAGACAGAGAGAGAGAGAGGTCTTCCATCTGCTGGTTCACCCCCCAGTTGGCCGCAATGGCCAGAGCTGCCCCCATCCAAAGCCAGGAGCCAGGAGCTTATTCTGGGTCTCCCACACAGGTGCAGGGGCCCAAGGACTTGGGCCATCTTCTGCTGCTTTCCCAGGCCATAGCAGGAAGCTGAATTGGAACTGGAGCATCTGGGACTTGAACCAGTGTCCATATGGGATGCTGGCACTGCAGCCGGTGGCTGTACCTGCTATGCCACAGCACCAGCCCCATGTACTTTTATTTTTAAACTGGGTACTTTTTACAAGATTAAGTAAGTTTTCTTCCATTCTAGTTTTCTAAATTATTTTTAAATCATGAATTGCTGTTAAATTTTATCAAATGTCTTGTCTACATCTGTCACAATAATCATGTAGGCTTTTCTACTTATTCTGTTACCGAGATAATGCCATCTGTGGAAGTGGAGCAGCCAGGAAGGGGAGGTGCCATGTGGAATGCTGGCATCGCAGGCAGTGGTTAACTCCACAAGACATTCTTAAGCAAAGTGCTGTGTGCCTATTTTTTTTTAAAGATTTATTTTATTTATTTGAAAGGCAGAGTTACAAAGAGAAAGGGAGAGAGAGACTGAGCTTCCACCTGCTGGTTCACTCTCCAAATGGTTGTACCAGCCAGCGTTGTGCAGGGCAAAGTCAGGATTGAGGCCCAAGCACTTTGGGCATCTTCCACCGTTTTCCCAGGCACATGAGCCGGGAGCTGGAATGGAAGTGGAGCAGCCAGGATATGAGCTGGCACCCAAATGGGATACAGGCGGTACAGGTGGTGGCCTAACCTGCTATGCCACAACGCTGGCTCCCTGTGTGCCTACTTTTAACTGCATATGCTAAGATGCAGAGAGAAATGACTTCAAGGTGGAATGTGTGATTAAAGGAAAAGCAGGATGGAAAGATTTGGAACATTCACAGGCTGGCCTGGAAAGAGCTATGAGCCAACAGAGGCCTCACTAGAAAAAGTTGAGTGTCCTGTTTCAGGTAACCCGACTTGTAGGCACAACTAGGATTCTACCAAGGTGCACCGGGTGCAAGCCTCTGTGTCCATTCCACCCATGCACCCTTTCCCTGCACTGCCACGGTGGAGGTGTAGAAGGAACTGCGAGGCTCCCCAGCCTGGAAAGGAGGGGACGCGTGGTTAGCAGGGAGACGGTGTGGACGCTCACAGTGGTAGAAGTTGGGACTTCAGAGCTGCTGGGGCAGCGTCGTGGCTGACACCTGTGGCACTCTCGGGCCTAGACAGGGAGAGCAGCCTGGTGCAGTGGGAGGTAGTCAGGCTTGGAACTGTGCTGCTGTGAGTGTGCTGCCTCACCTGGCTGGGCCTGTTTCCTCTCTGAGGAGAAGTAATCATTCTTTCTCTTTGAAAAAAGTTCCATTGAGGTAACAGATACCTAGGAATTATCAATTAGGAAAACAAATATAAAATAATTATCATGTTGTCTGGGACATGTCAGGCAACCAAGCATAATTTATTTAAATAATTCCAAAGAGCCAGACATTCTCCCCTTCAGTTTGGACATCAGGATTCAGATTATGTTCTGTGTTCTGGTTTCAATAGGATATAGGCCAGTGCTGCAGCTCACTATGCTAATTCTCTGGCTGTGGCACCAGCACACTGGGTTGTAGTCCCAGTCGGGGCGCTGGATTCTGTACCGGTTGCTCCTCTGCCAGTCTAGCTCTCTGCTGTGGCCCGGGAGTGCAGTGGAGGATGGCCCAAGTCCTTGGGCCCTGCATCCGCATGGGAGACCAGGAGAAGCCCCTGGCTCCTGGCTTTGGATCAGCGTGGTGCGCCGGCCACAGTGGCCATTGGGGGATGAACCAACAGAAAAGGAAGACCTTTCTCTCTGTCTCTCTTTCTCACTGTCCACTGCCTGTCCAAAAAAAAAAAAATAGGATATGGCTTCTGACTCCTGCAGACGGTTAAATCCCAAAGTCACAAATTGATGGTACCAAGAGCGTGGGAACTTAATCTAACTATGCTGCCAGGGGGTGGGCCTGGTGAGTCCTTGGGTCACTGGGACACGCCCTTGGAAGGGAGCCTAAGCCTGGACCAGTGGCTCTCTCTGCCTCCTGGCCATGTGGTCACTGGTACACACACTCCACCATTGCCAGCCTCACAGATGGAAGGACCCATGGGACCCACCCAATCTTGGACTGAGAACCTTCAAAACCTGAGCCAGAGTAGACCTCCCTCCTTCGTGAGGAGCTCGTCTGTGGGGTTCTGGTGTAGCAACGGAAGTCCAGCACGGTCTGCCTGCAGCATCATCCCCTCTCCTGTCATGAAGTCGATGGCATCTTAATTTCTATGAAATAGCATAGTAGAATGGAAGTCAGCAAATCTTTTCTAGAAAAGCCCACTTGGTTGGCCGGTGCCGCGGCTCAGTTGGCTAATCCTCCACCTAGCAGCGCCGGCACACCGGGTTCTAGTCCGGATCGGGACACCAGATTCTTTCCCAGTTGCCCCTCTTCCAGGCCAGCTCTCTGCTGTGGCCCGGGAGGGCAGTGGAGGATGGCCCAAGTGCTTGGGCCCTGCACCCCATGGGAGACCAGGAGAAGCCCCTGGCTCCTGCCTTTGGATCTGCGCGGTGCACTGGCCACAGCATGCCAGCTGTGGCGGCCATTGGAGGGTGAACAAAAGGAAGACCTTTCTCTCTGTCTCTCTCTCTCACTATCCACTCTGCCTGTCAAAAAAAAAAAAAAAGCCCACATGCATGGTAAAGATTTCAGACTTTGTGGGCCGTGTAGTATCTGTTGTAGTGCCTCAATTCTGGCAGTGTGAAAGCAACACAGACAATATGCAAATAAACCAACATGCTTGTGTCCAATAAAACTATCCACAGGGGCCAGCATTATGGCATAGTGGGTTAAGCCTCCACTTGTGATGCCGGCATTCTATATGGGCACTGGTTCAAGTCCTGCTGCTCTACTTAGAATCCAACTCTCTGCTGATTTGCCTGGGAAAGCAGAAGAAAGATGGCCCATGTGCTTGGGCTCCTGCACCCACATGGAGGGCCTGGAAGAAATTCCAGGCTCCTGGCTTGGCCCAGCCCTTGCCGCTATGGCCATCTGAGGGGTGAACCAGCAGATGGAAGATCTCTCTCTCCTCTCACTGTAAATATGCCTTTCAAATAAATTAAAGCAAAGCAAAACAAAACTATAGACACTAGCTTTGGAGTTTCACGTAATTTTCATTTGTCACAAAATGTCATTCTGGGGCTGGTGTTGTGGCGTAGTGGGTGGAGGCTTTGCGTATGATGCTCGCATCCTATATACGTGCTAGTTCAAGGGCTGAGTGCTCTACTTCTGATCCAGCTTCCTGATAATGGCCTGGGAAAAGCAGCAGAAGATGGCACAAGTGCTTCAGGCCCTTACATCCAGATGGGAGACCTGGATGAGGCTCCTGGCTCCTGGCTTCAGCCTGGCCCAGCCCGGCCGTTGTGACCACCTGTGGAGTGAACTGTTGGATGGAAGACCTCTCTCTCTATCTCTCTGTCTCTCCCTCTCTTTGGCTCTGACTTCCAAATAAATATATTTTTAAAAAATGTCATTCTTCTTTCCCTTTTCCCCCCAACCATTCAAACATGTAAAAACTATACTTAGGAAGGGTTCTCTGAGATTCTACCTCTCACAAAAAAACCAAACCTATTCTTTTTTTTTTTTGAAAGGCAGAGTGGACAGTGACAGAGAGAGAGAAAGGTCTTCCTTTTTGCCGTTGGTTCACCCTCCAATGGCCGCCGCATCCGGCACACTGCACTGATCCGATGGCAGGAGCCAGGTACTTATCCTGGTTCTTAATTCACACACTGTACAAAAATAGATGATGGGCTCGGTTAGGCCCTTTGTACTCAGACCACAATGATATCTACTGGGAGATGGCCAAGCATTGCTTTTCATAAATGTCAATATTTTATGCTTCTGTTACTACCTGGAGAGCTTCCAGAAAGTTCTCAAGCCTCACTAGGAATTCTTTGTACTGGTGCTTGGGAGTATCAGAGGCCCTCCGGATCTGAGACTCGGCTTGGGCAGAGCGAGACAGGAGTGTTTCTGTGTGGAGTCCATCCATGCACTGAGTATGTAGTGTGAACTCAACGGGTGGGATGGGGCAGGGAGCCACACACAGGACCGAGGAGCAACTTGTACCTGTAATCGGCAGGCCTGGAGACCAGGGGCCAGGGGCCAGGGAGCAGTGCTGAGTGACGAGGCCAGAGCAGAGTCCCCAGGCAGGAGCTCTGAACTTGAGGGCCGGAGCTGGAGCTTTAGAAGGTCTCAGGATGCTGACACCACACCTGTCTGGCTCCGTTCCCCTCCTCTCTAGGGGTACCCTGGTCTTCTCTTTCCTGTTGTTACGACATTTCCTGTAGCTTTCCCACAGACCAAGGAGTCGATAAAGCAAAGATCTTCATTTGGATCACAGTTCTGGAAACCGAGAATCCTGGTATCTAGGTGCCGGCCCCTGGCAAAGGCTTTCTTGCTTCATCATCACCCACAAGGCAGCACAGAGAATGAGAAGAGAGCTGTGGGAGGGTGCCCCTGCCACCCACGTGGGAGACCAGATGGAGCTCCTGGCTCCTGGCTCTGGCCTGGCCCAGCCCTGGTCATTGCAGCCATTTGCAGAGTGAACGAGTGGATGGAATACCTCTCTCTCTCTCCGCCTTTATTTGAAAGGCAGTGATGGGAGGTCACTGCCTTTCAAATAAATAAATACATCTTAAAAAAGAAAGGGAGAGCTGAGGCAGCTGGATTTGTTTTCATGACAAAGCCACTCCCTGGGGAAGGAGCCCACACCCAAGACAACACAAATAACAGCCTTAATCCATCATTTGGATGGTGCCCTGTGGCCTAACCATCTTCTAAAAAAGATTTATATATTTATTTGAGAGGTAGAGTTACAGACAGAGAAAGGAGAGGAAGAAAGAGAGACAAAGAGAGACAAAGACCTGCGCTCTATCCATTGGTTCACCCCCCAAATGGCAACAATGGCTGGAGCTACACCGATTTGAAGCCAGGAGCCAGGAATTTCCTGTGGATCTCCCATGTAGGGGCAGGGCCCAAGGACTTGGGCCATCTTCCACTGCTTTCCCAGTCCATAGCAGAGAGCTGGACTGGAAGTGTAGCAGCTGGGACTCAAACTGGCATCCATATGGGATGCCAGCACAGCAGGCCTTGGCTTAACCTTCTACACCACAGCAATAACCACTAAATTTGTTTTTGCCTGACTTTAATTAAGCCAAGTTTCTGAGAAATTAGGGGCTCTTAAGCAGAGGAGGACAGAAAGGCCGGTGTGCAGTTTAGAGGAGACACTTGCTGGCGCGAGGGGAGCAGTTGCCGGGCTCTCAGGGGGACATGAAGCTGAGAGGGTTGCCTGAGTATGGGGGGGGGGAGGAGCTGAAATCTCCCCAAGGCACAGCATTTATTGATTAAGTTAGTGAGGGACAGGATGGGTGCTGGAACCCCAAGAGCACTGTTTATGGGCGTGTGGTGTTGGAAATCCAGGGCAGAGGCCATGGGGTTTAGAGAAGGTTCTAGGCTGCAGAAAGGTATCGGCTTAGAAATAGCGAGTCACTGCAGTGAGGGAGGCTGGCTCTGCTCAGTCCAGCATGCGGGGAGGCCGCCAGTGGGCTGGGGGGTTTGGGGATGGGCCATATGGTTATTTTTTCTCCAGGGATCCTTGCCACTCTTGGCAGGCAGTGGAGAAGAGAAAGCTGGGGTTTACTTGGCTGTGTATCCCCTTCCCACACCCATTGTTTAAGGGCACAGTGGCATGCGGCTGTGCAGGTGATGATCACCTATGCTTGTGAGAGAAAAGGGAGGGTGGGGGGCGCAGGATTCATGGGGGTGGAAGACTAAGCCCAGGGTAGATTGAAGGTCACCCCCACCTCGCCATGGGAAGCAGAAACAGAGGCTGAGGTATGTTGGGCCATGTGGAGGGGTGGACAGGACAGGGGCCCAGCACGGGGCAGGATGGTTTCCATTCTGGTCAGCTCAACCCTGAGCCTCGGTTTCTCCATCTCCGAAGCAGGAGTAAGGGCAGTTGTGGGAAAGACCGAGAGCCAATAGAATTCATGCATCCCTGGGCATCTGAACCCTTGTTATGATGATGACTTGGGAAAGCGTGACACAGACTCACTGCCTGGGTGGGACGGCTGCCTGACAAGGAGCAGGTGTGCTTGCAATGGAGCAGGGACATGGGCAGCTGCGCCCCGGCCTCCGCAGACCTGCCTCAGCCTCCTCGCGCCCTAACGGAAATATTGAAAAGCCAGCGAAGACAGTGGGCGAGCCTAAATGACCATGCAGAAGGGATAAAGGGTGTGGCAAAGAGACAGTACATCAGGGGCGGGGCATGGTCATGGGTGGAGCGCTCCACCAGGCCTGTGCCAGGCAGGCTGACCATGACTGCAAGCGCACCTGGTCTTGGCACCGGCAGACGCATCATTTGTAAAAATGCAGGGACCATGGGATGGCGCTGTGGTTTAGCGGGTAAAGCTGCCACCAGCAGTGCCGGCATCTCATGGGGGCGCTGGTTCAAGTCCTGTCTGCTCCACTTCCAATCCAGCTCTCTGCTATGGCCTGGGAAAGCAGTGGAAGATGGCCCAAGTCCCTGGGCCCTGGCACCCACATGGGAGACCCGGAAGAAGCTCCTGGCTCCTGGCTTCAGATCAGTGCAGCTCAGGCTGTTGCAGCTAATTGGGGAGTGAACCAGCAAATGGAAGACCTCTCTCTCTCTCTGTGTAACTCTGACTTTCAAATACAAATAAATCTTTAAAAAAAAAAAAAGAAACTGAACTTTAAAAGAAATGCAGATATCAGAACACAGTCTCCAGAGCTGTAAAACTAAGGAAAGAAAAACAACCCAATGATTTTTTTTTAACCTAACATCTTGTCTATGGCTTCAGATAATGTGTTGTCCTCATTTCTTGAGCCTTAGATGTCCAGAAGTAAGCATCCCCCAGGTCCTGGGATGTGGACATGGGCCAGCATCAGGCATCTTCTACCGCCACTTAGAGCCACCACCTCCCGGTCCACCCCTGCCTGCAGTAACGTCATGTCAGTCCAGCGAGGGCCGTACTTCATATCATGTGGAAACCACAAGTGGTTTGTTGGACAGATGTTTACAATAGGTGATTTGGTGGTATTCAGAAAAATCAGCTGGCTTTCGAGGAGGGATGTGAATGCAGCGTTAATTATTCTATCTAAAATAATGGAATATAAGCCCCAACTGGCCAAGTTTTCTCCAATTGCCTGGGGAGTCACCATGATCAAGGGGCTTTTAATTGTTCCACAGAATGATCTGGGAGCTTCCAGAGTGAGGAGAACCAAACACATCCTGGAATTGTTTGCAAAACGACCTAAGGGACCTAGTACCAGAGTCCCAGGGTGTCACAGGCAGGGGCAGGGGGACCTGTGGGGAGCAGGTGGGCTGCTGTGGCCTTATCTGGGAAGGGACTGGTAAGCAGGTGAGGTCAGATCTTGCCTCCAAAGTCACAGCTTTCCTCACTGCCCCTGCTCAGATCTCAGTGCCAATGGTTGTGGGCAGAGGGATTCCAGCTGGGAGTGTCCCAGGCTCTTCCCAACATGCATGAAAGAGCTGAAGGAGGAGGCATAAAGGCGTACAGCAAAGCAGACTTTATTTAAAGGAAAGGTGCACACTCAGAAATTAAGTAGAGGCAAGCTAGAGAGAGAGAGTGAGAGTGAGAGAGCAAGAAAGAGAATAACACAGAAACAAGGTTCAGGATTTGTTTTTAATTTAAAATCTCTCTTTTTTTCCCTAAAGATTCATTTATTTATTTGAAAGGTAGAGTTAGAGAGAAGGAGAGGCAGAAAGAAAGATATTCCAGCCACTGGTTCACTCTCCAAATGGTAGCAACATCTGGGGCTGGGTCAGGCCAAAGCCAGGAGCCAGGAGCTTTCTTTGGGTCCTGCATATGGGTGTAGGTGTCCAAGAGCTTGGGCCCTCTTCTGCTACCTTTCCAGGTGTACTAGCAAGGAGCTGCATTGGAAGTAGAGCAGCCAGTACTTGAACTTGTGCCTATAGGAGATGCTGGCATTGCAGGTGGAGGTTTAACCCCCTCTGCAGCAATGCTGGCCTCCAGGCCATTAGTTTATACATTTAGCAGACATAGGGGGTGCCTGGGGTAGGGGTTGATTGAAAAGTGGAAGAGGGAGGAGTGTTTGGCAATTTTATGTTTTGGTCACCATCATTTTGTTATGATGATATTATAATGATGTAAAGGTCAAATATCCATAGCAGTAACCGTTCAAATCAGTGTCCTGCACACAGAAAGCCTCGGCGACCGTGAAGTGTCACTGGCATAGTAAGTGATCGCTAGTCTAAAACAGCTCTTTTTCTTAAGAGTTAATTTTTTTTTTTCTTATTCGAAAGGCCAAGAGACAGAGCTCTTCCATCCTCTCATTCAGTCCCCAAATGTCCACGACAGCCAGGGCTGGGCCAGGCCAAAGCCAGGAGCTTGGAGCTCCTGCTTGGAGCTGCCACGTGGGTGGCAGAGACTTGGGGACTCGGGCCATCCACTCCTGCTTTCCCAGGCCACAGCAGAGAGCTGCATCAGAAGTGGAGCAGCCGGGACTTGAACCGGTGCCCATATGGGATACCTGCACTGCAGGTGGCGGCTTCATCTGCTGTGCCACAGTGCCGGCCCCACAAGTTTCAGTTTTAGCAAGATTTCAAGAGGTGCTGAGAGCTGCTAGTCTGTGAGTTCCCTCAGCCAGCGCCGTCCAAGGCTGCCCAGGGAAATGCAGAACCTGGGCCGGATCACAACATACTGTCTCATAAATTCGCTGGGCCTAGGAGGGCAGCGTGGGTCCTGTAGTCTCGAGTGCCCATGGCCCCATGTGACTGGGTCCCAGCTGGACTCATGGTGCTGACTCAGTGAGCTGAGGTCTTGTTTATTTGAAAGGCAGAGCAATAGGGGGAGGGGGAAAGAGAGAAGGAGAGAGGGAGGGAAAGAGAGAAGGAGGGAGAGAGGGAGGGAGAGATGGAGGGAGAGGGAAAGAGAGGGAGAGACAGAGAGAGAGAGAGGTAGAGGAAGAGAGACAGAGGGAGAGAGATGGAGAGAGAGAGAGAGGGAGAAAGAGAGAGGGAGAAAGAGAGAGAGGGAGAAGCAGAGAGAGGGGGAGAAGGAGAGAGAGAGGGAGAGAAGGAGAGAGAGAGAGAGGGAGAGAGAGAGAGAGAGGGAGAGCGAGAGAGAGGGACAGAGAGAGGGAGAGAGTGAGAAGTCTTCCATCCACTTCGCAAAGGGCTGCAACAGCCAGGGCTGGGCCAGGACAAAGCCCAGAGCCAGGAGCTCCATCCTGGTCTCCCATGTGGGTGCTTGGGCTGTCTTCCGCTGCCTTCCCAGGTGTCTTCACAGGGAGCTGGATCAGAGTGGAGTGGCTGGGACTCCACCAGTACCAGGATATAGGGTGCTGTGCGCAGTCCATGGCTGAAGCCACTGGGCCATGGCGCCATCTCCCAGTGATGCGAGTCTTCACTGACATCAACCCTCAATAAGTAGTCACTGAGCGCCCCTGCTGTACCTGGGCAGTGTGAAGACATAGTGGTGAGCGAGGCAGCCTGGCCCTGCCCAGGGCGGCAAACCTGATAGTGAGCCAATTGTGGGACTGTGAACTGTGGTAGGGCAATGGAGAAACCCTGGGGTCAAGGTTATTTACTAGCAGGGCTGGGCCAGGAGAGCTGGAGTGACAGGGAGCAACAGAGACAGTTCCCCTCTGCCCACCTCCTTTTTTTTTTTTTTTTTAAGATTTATGTATTTATTTGAAAGTCAGAGTTACACAGAGGAGAGGCAGAGAGAGAGAGAGAGAGAGAGAGAGAGAGAGAGAGATCTTCCATCCACTGGTTCACTCCCCAATTGGCTGCAAGGGGTGGAGCTGCGCTGATCCAAAGCCAGGAGCCAGGAGCTTCTTGTGAGTGTCCCGAGTGGGTGCAGTGTTCCAAGGACTTGGACCATCTTCCACTGCTTCTCCAGGCCACAGCAGAGAGCTGGAGCGGAAGTGGAGCAGCTAGGATTCAAACCGGCGCCCATATGGGATGACGGCACTGCAGGCTGCGGCTTTGCCTGCTACGCCACAGTGCTGGTTTTTCTTTCCTCTTTTTTTTTAAGATTTATTTATTTATTTATTTGAAATCCAGAGTTACAGAGACAGAGAGAGACAGAGCCAACAGATCTTCGATCTGCTGACATGGAGCAGGCGGGACTCGAACCGGTGCCCATATGGTGCCAGCATCACAGACAGTGGCTGTACCCACTGTGCCATAGCGCTGGCCCCAGTTCCCTTCCTTTCGATGAGCCAGACCCTGCGGAGCCCTGGCCTCAGGGGGATGGGGCAGACCTGTCTGCCAGCTCCTCAGTGCTCATGGTGTGTGGGCAGAGACAGCCGCTGGAAGGTGAGGCTGTGTAACTGCCGAGACAATGGTCAGACACAGGGACCTAACTCCCGGTGCCCCTATGGGATGCTGGCATTATAGGCAGAGGCTCTACACACTACACCACAATGCTGTCCCCTGTAACTCAAAAATGTGTGAAATATTTAAAGAGGTGCTGCCTCCAATACTGCTCAAACTTTAAAATAATGAAAAGGCTGAAACTTCACCAAATTCTTTTTCTGAGGCCAGCATTACTCTGATATCCCCCCAAAATAAATCACAATCACTATGCGATTTTTCAAAAAAATATGAAACCTAGCTGACACACTTAAAGAAGCACTGAGTGCATGCAAATAGGATGTCTTCAAAAAGTTCATGAAACTCATATTATGAAAAAACTGTACAGTAGTTTCAATTTTTGCATCAAAATAAATTTATCTTTTTTTTTTTTTTTTGACAGGCAGAGTAGACAGTGAGAAAGACAGAGAGAAAGGTCGTCCTTTGTCCGTTGGTTCACCCCCAAGTGGCCGCTACGGCCAGCGTGTTGTGTCCGGTGCACTGCGCCGATCCGAAGCCAGGAGCCAGGTGCTTCTCCTGGTCTCCCATGCAGGTGCAGGGCCCAAGGACCTGGGCCATCCTCCACTGCCTTCGCAGGCCACAGCAGAGAGCTGGACTGGAAGCGGAGCAGATGGGACACAATCTGGCGCCCCAACCAGGACTAGAACCTGGGGTGCCGGCGCCGCAGGTGGAGGATTAGCCTAGTGAGTTGCAGCACTGGCCTAAATTTATCTTTTGATTTCATTTTCCATGTTCCTGGATGAGGATTTTCAATATTCTAAAGGTGTCACTTCCCCTCCAAATAAATCTATGAATTCAATGACATTCAATTAGAATATCAATAGAATGTTGTTGAAGAAGGTATAAAAGTAAGCTGTAATAAATTTTACAACCTAGATAAAATTTACTTGAACAAGTAAATATGAAAAATATTTTTAAAAATTTCAAAGTTCAAAAAAATGAAAATAATAAAATCTGAGGCAGATTTTATGACTAAAATATAACTCCCTGAAGAACTGTCTATGGTGGGAATGCTGACAAACTGTTACAATAGCAGTGCTAGCAGGTGCCACTGCAATACCAAACATCATCAGCCAATTCACCTCTCATTCATGTCTGTTGCTAAGTGTTTAGTTACTGTAAATGCTTTAGATTTTGCATAATTTATGTAAATTAAACAGCTGTTCTCTTCCCAGAAAACAAAGATATGAAAGTCTCCTTAGTTTAACTGATTCCTGGCTTGAGCTCTGTCATTGTTTCCCCAGCAACTACAAGGGAGTTGTAGCTCCCTAATGGTCAGATATTGTTGGAAAGAGGCAGATGTTAGGAATTGCTCTCTGAGACACATATATCTATGCAGCTTCACATGTGGATGAACAAGCGTGTAAATGAATAAACTTAAATATCATTGTTCCTCCTGAATGCATTTAGGACAAAATGTGCACACTTTCAATGACACTTATTTGGTAAGAAATTTTGTTGCTTTTTCCATACTGTTTTTTTTTTTTTCATATTTTCAGCATTAGCCTTAATTGAAAAAAAAAAATAAAGGGGTCATATTTTCCTTAAAGAAACCATCCATATTCTCTTCTAAATACCTAGATCAAATCGCATGTTTCAGAAATTTCCAAACAGCTAATTCAAGAGAACGATGCTTATGGTGAATTGAAAACCAAAGGCGCTGACTTGAAGCCTGTTAGATAAACAACACATCATGTGAAAAACCATTAATTGCTATTATTACTCTCCTCTGTAAATGGCCCAGAAGTTCCCAGACCAAAATAATATTGGAACCATCTACCACCCTAGACAGGGATTTTAATTGGCTCTTTATTACACAAAATCATATATAAAATACAATTTGTAGTTACACTGAACCAGTTGAAATATAATGTATTATTTATATAAATAAAATCTTTCTATGAAATTAAAAAAATCAAAGTTCAATACAGAAGGGAGAAGTTGTGATGTCAGGTATCAAAATATATGAAAGTATGAAAACTAAAATGGTGTTATACAATAATATAATAAGAACAAATTGATTAGATCAATTGAAAATCTTAGAAACATGTAAAAGCTAAAAAAAGAAATAGCATAGAAATATAGGTAAAAATTGAGAAAATATGTATTTGGTATGTATTAAGATAACATTAATTGCTTTTAATATAAATTAGGGGACAGTTTTCCATAAGTGCATTTGAGGAAAAATAATATGGTTGAACACTTTATGCTGTATGCAGAATGAATAGTCTAAGGAAAATTTTAAAATATTACAGAGAAGCTAATAGTATATGTTAATTAGCTCAGTGTCAGGAATATTTCATAAGCTTGCATAGTACCAAAATTCCCAAAGGAGAGGTGTATATATCAGATAACAAAATGTTAATAACTTCAGAAAATGCATCATTATAAATAAATCTGTTAAAAAAGCTATAAATAACCTGAAAGATAAATGCTAGTTTCGATGAGAATATTTAAAGACAAAATATACAAAACATTATTAGCAGATAAAGAGATTTTACAAAGCAAGAAAAGGACAATTTAATAAACTAGCAAAGGATAGGATTAAGCAATTCACAATCAAATAACACTAGCCAGTTTAAGAAAAAAGTATCACAGTAAACAAGTGGATTTGTATTAAAACCATTTAAATAGAATTTAAGATGTAATTTAATCACACATTTTAAAATATTTTGTGGCAGGCAATGTTTATAAGGAGATATGGTAATAGGTATCCTTTTACTCTGATTATGGTATATTTCAGCAAGGCAACTTTGCAAAATCTAGCAAGTATGTGTACCCTCGGACTCTGCAATTCCACTTCTATCTTTTAAGATACAAGAAATACATAAGGATATGTGTGCATGTGTATTTCCCAAAATTTCTTATGAACATGAAACCATAGGTACAGGAAGCTCACAGAACATCAAATGCAAAAATACCAAGGAGTCTACACCTATGAATACCATATTCAAACTACAGAGAATAAAACAAATGCATGATGAAAGAAAACACATTACCCACAGAGGAATAAGAATATCAGCTACACCAGACAATTCTTCAGAAAACATGCAACCAATAAGAGAGTAGAGTAAAACATTTGAAGAATAGGAGCAACCACAACAACAAAAATCCACCAATGTATAATTTGTTTATTCAGTGAAAGAATACTTTAAACACAAAGAACAAAGACCATCTCAACAAATAAAAAGTAAGGGAATCAGCAAGACATAGTGTGAGGAATATAAAAAGAAGTTCTATAGAGAGAACAAACTCAACGACATTTTGAAAAAGCAGGAGCTGGCATTGTGGTGTGGTGGGCTAAGTTGCCTCTGGCATCACTGGTATACTATATGGGCCCTGGTTCCAGTCCTGGCTGATCCACTTTCACATCCAGCACCCCGCTAATGCACCTGGTAAAGAATCGGAAGACGGCTCACATGCTTGGGTCCCTGCCACCCGTATGGCAGAACTGGGTGAAAACTGGATGACGTTCCTGGCTCCTGGCTTCTGTCTTCAGCTTGGCCCAGTCCCAGTCATTTGGGGAATGAACCAACGGATTCTCTCTCTCTCTCTCTCTCTCTCTCTCTCTCTCTCTCTCTAACTCTGCCTTTCAAATAAATAAAGCTTTAAAATGAAAAAGGCAAAACTGGAGATACAATGAAAAGATCAGCAATTGCCAGCCCTATTCAGGTGTGGGAAAGAATAGGTGGAGTACAGAGGATACCATAAAGGCAGATACTTGTAGGGATGTGGTTGTCAAAAGATACAGAACTTTGCAACATCACGAGTGTACCCTAATGTAAACTATGGACTTTATTCAGTAGTAGTGTACTAACATTGGTTTATCAATTGAAACAAGTCACCACACAACTATTAATAATACACATAGTGGGAACAACAAGAGCAAGAGAGAACATATGGCAACCCTTAACATATGCTCCTCAATTCTTCTTCAAATCTAAAATTCCTCTTAAAAATAAAAACTATTACCTAACTAAATTTAGAAATGTTTAAAACAAATACGTATCAAAAGAAAATTATATTCTTAAGACATGGTTGGGGTAGGAGTGGAATATTAATTATCTGAGTAATATTTTTTATTTTTAACTGAAATCAAAATATGCATATCTATATGATACTCTGTGACATTTAGGTACATTTATACATTGTGTGATGTCCAATTAGTGTAAGCATATATATTTTCTGAAATAATGATCATTCTCTGTGGTGAAAACATTTAAAATCTTCCCTTCCAGTTTATTTTTAGAAAAATATATAGTACATTTTCATTCTGGACAATTTCTAAATGCACCATTCCATTTCAGCTTTAGAAATCAAGAAATCATTAAAAATGTTTTTTAAAACTCTTGCTATTTATGTTTCTTACTACATTTAACTCCATCACCTGGGTGAAGTCAGGATATGTTGGAGACATGTCCTGTGGCCCACTATGTTCCCACACAAATGATGCAATAGAAAAATAGCACACAGGCAAAGGAAATGATTAGACTTTGTTATTACAAAGAAAATTTTTGGTAAACCACTTAATACATTGGAAATTAGACCTTGTACCCCAGGATCTCACATCTGTCTTTCTGCCATCTAATTTTTCTGTCAGAATGTTAGAGCCACCATAGAATACCTTAAAGACTTTTTCCACTCAGCATTCATATTTTTAGTCTCTTGCTGTGGTGATGTCATTCAGATGGCCAATGCATAGAAAATGACTGGACTGAAGTGCCTGCATCCAATAAAACCCTGAAATGGGTTACTTGGCTTTTACTGCTCCATTTCCTCACCTTTCCCTTTTCCCTCATGGTATGTGTGTGTGACCATTACATTCAGAGAAATGGGGAGATGGTAAAGTGTTTGAATTAGAGTGAATGGTAGGACAACATATTCACATTTCAATAAATAATATTTGTGGAAAAACAGCAGAATGTAGCAAACATGGACATGGGTTGACCTACTAAGAGGCAGATATGGTCTTGTAGGTTTGAGATGACTTTCTTCCAAAGGACATCAGCTTTTAGCAGTTGATAATCCCTTCTCTAAAGGGAAGGAGTCAAATTTCAAATACTTTTAACAATTGTATAAGGAATGCATTTTGAATAGTCCCAAAGCCCCTTAAATTATCTTTAAATATTAATATACTTTTTAAAATGAAGGTAAAGGCCGGCGCCGCAGCTCACTAGACTAATCCTCTGCCTAGCGGCGCCGGCACACCAGGTTCTAGTCCCGGTTGGGGCGCCGGATTCTGTCCCGGTTGCCCCTCTTCCAGGCCAGCTCTCTGCTGTGGCCAGGGAGTGCAGTGGAGGATGGCCCAGGTGCTTGGGCCCTGCACCCCATGGGAGACCAGGAAAAGCACTTGGCTCCTGGCTCAGCGCGGTGTGCCGGTCGCAGCGCGCCGGCCGCGGCGGCCATTGGAGGGTGAACCAACGGCAAAGGAAGACCTTTCTCTCTGTCTCTCTCTCTCACTGTCCACTCTGCCTGTCAAAAAATAAAAATAAAATAAAATAAAATGAAGGTAAAAATAATGCAACCAATCTCATTATTTTTAATTTGATTACTCACTCAATGACTTTTGGGCCACAGAATCCACATCTCATACTCTGATTGCTGGGGTAAATTTAGACCCAATTTTTCATCTGATGGATCCATTTTAGGCTCAGTAGAGTTATGTGATTTTCCAAATTTCAAATAATCTTTAAATTTCATTGGCAAAAATGATTAATTTGATTTGATCAGTATGGCTTGTATATATACAATGAAATGTTAATCCATAGTCCATAAATATGTACAATTTAGTTAAAAATAAATATTTTCCATGTTAAAAAAAATCTTGGGTGATATAATCAACATTTAAAGGAAAATATAGAGGAAGTAAAACATACATAGTATGTTTTCATACCTACATAGAGGTACGTATGAAACAGCATACTAACACTGCATAACCTCTGTTTCCATACCTATTCCATCCATAGTGACTTACAATCACATAATATCTGCTTTTACAAAAAATTCTATAAAATGCCAGAAATAGAATTCAAAGTAATGATCCTAAGAAAATTCAACATGACAGTAGGAAATACAGATAGTTTAAAGAAATGGGGGGATGGGTGACATGAATAAAAAAATTTACTATGAAGATAGAAATCATTAAAAAGTCTGAATAGAAATTTTGAAGCTGAAAACTTCAATTAATGAAATAAAAATATAATGATTTTGACAGCAGAATACATAAACAAAGAAAAGAAGGACAAAGCCTTTTCTAATAACCCTGTCACATATAAATAAAATGAAAAAATAATAAGAAAACTTACTTGAAATATGGGGTACCATTAAATCACAAAATATGTGCATTATAGGAATTTCTGAGGGAAAAGAGAAGGAAAAAGGCATTTAGAAACTGCTACATAAAAAAGTTGAAATTTCCCTGTGTATGAAAGGCATGTGGATATCCAGATACAGGAAACACAAAGGACACCATGCAGACTCAACCAAAAATTACTTTCTCCAAGGTATTTTGTAGTCTAATTGTCAAAAGTTAAGGACAAGGAGAGATTCTTAAGTGCAAAAAATATAAAAGCATTGAGTAACACATAAAGGAATACTAATTAGGCTAACACAGACTGCATTTAAGTGGTGTTGCTTGTAATGTCTCTTTTTCAACTCTAATTTAATTTTTTCTCTTTAATTTTTTGTTGATCTGATATATTGTTTCACCTACTCCAAAACCAGCTTTTCTTCTTGACCCTTCCAATTTTATTTATTTTCTGACCTTCTTATTTCTCATATCCTGCTAATTTTAAATTAGATTTATTCCTGTTTTACTGTCTTCAAGACTCATTGTTGGATAATTTATTTGAGACATTTCTCTTTTTAATATAAGCTCTTAATGCTCTAAACAGCCCTCTTAATTTCTGCTTTTGTGGTGTCACACAGGTTTGATATGTTTTGTGTTTTCATTTTCATTTATTTCAGGAAAGTTTTAGATTTCCTGTTTAATTTCTATTATGATCTATGGATCACTTAGTAGCATGCAACTAATTTCATTATATTTCTAAATGTTCTATTGTTCTTTTTTGTTGACTTCTAATTTCATTTCTTTGTGATATGAGAAGATACAAGATATGATTTCAATTTTTTTTAGTTTACTGACACTTGAGTTGTGGCTTAATATATTGGTCTGTCATAGAAAACGTTCCATGTGCTAATGAGAGAAATGTTATTCTGTACCTGTTGGGTGAAATGTCCTGCAAATTTCTGTCAGGTCCATTTGCTCAATAATATGGTTCCAGTCTGATGTATCTTTGTTCATCTTCTGTCTGGAACACCTATTCTTTACTAGCAGAGGGGTGCTGAAGTCAACCACTGTTTTTGTATTGGTGTCAATCTCTCTCCTTAAGTCTAACAGTATTTGCTGTATGTGTCTGAGCGTTCTTGTGTTGGTATTGTTTATGTTTATTACTGTTACATCTTCTTGGAGAATTGAGCTTTTATCAATATAACTTCCTTTTGTATCTTTTTACTTTCGGATTTAAAGTCCATTTTATGTGATATGAGTATAGCTATTCCTACTCAATTTTGGTTTCCATTTGCCTGTATTTTTTCCCAGCCGTTCACTTCAAATCTATCTATATCTTTATTAGTAAAGATTGTAAGCAGTAAATATTCAGGTCTGATTTTTTTTTAATCCATTTGGCCAACCTAAATTTTTTGGTAGGAGAATTTAATCCATTTACATTCAAGGTTAGTATTGATAGATAAGGACTAACATATGTCATTTTGTTGACTGGTCACTGATTATTCTGGTCTTTTAGTGAATTTGGTAGTGTCATATGTTTCCTTGTCCACTTCTACTGCAGGACTCATTTCAGGATTTCCTGTAAGGCTGGTCTGGAGATGGTGAAATACAATTTCTTGTCAAGTGGTCTGGAAGAAAATACCTAATTTCTCCTTCTCTTCCAAAGGATAACTTCTCTGGAGATAATATTCCTGGTTGGAAATATTTTTTGATTTATTTATTTATTTGAATGTCAGAGGTAGATAAAAAGAAAGATAGACAGAGAGAGCTCCCATTCACTGCTTCACTCCCCAGAAGGCTGCAATGGCCAGGGATGAGCCAAGCTGAAGCCAGGAGCCAAAAGCCTCCTCCAAATCTCCAAGGTTAGCAGCAGGGGACCAAATACTTGGGTCAGTTTCTGCTGCTTTCCCAGGCTATTAGCAAAGAGCTGAATGAGAAGTGGAGCTTCTAGGAAACAAACCAGCACCCACATGGGATGCTGGTATTGAAGGCAGTGGCTTTACCTGCTATTCCACAACACCAGCCCCAGAGAATTTTTTCTTTTAAGAAAATTTATATATCATCCCACTCTCTTGTGAGTGTTGTATTTCTGCAGAGACATCTGCTGTTAGTCTAATTGGTTTTCCTTTATATTCAATTTGATATTTTTTTCTGGCTTTAAGGTCCTCTTCTTGTCCTTAATTTTGACAGTTTGAACATCTTGGAGAAGATTTTTTTAATTGAATCTGCTTGAGGTCCTTTGAGCTACCTATATCATGATGTCCACGTCTTTTCAAGACCTATGTAATTTTCAAATATTGTTTCATTTAGCAAATCCTCAATGTATTTTCCTTCTCTTCTCCTTCAGGAATCCCTATAATAGAAATAAATGATCGTGTAATGGTATCCCATATGTTTTCATTCCTTTCTCTTTATTTGTGTATGGTTGAGTCACTTCAAAAGACTTGTCCTCCAGACAAGAAATTCATTCCTTCACTTGATCTAATGTCCCATGAAGCCCTCAATCATATTTTTTGTTTCAATGATTTAAGTTATCACCTACAAAATTTCTAAATTGTTCTTCTAAATTATTTATATATCCCTTAGTGCAAAAATTCTTGACAAAATTCTGGCAAACTGAATCTAACAGCATAGCAAAATTTATATACCACTACCAATTGGGATTTATTTCTGCAATGAAAGGTTGTTTCAAAATAAACAAATCAATCATGTCATACACCAGATCAACAGATTGAAAGATAAAATCTACTTGATATTCTCAACAGATGCAGAAAAATATTAACAAAGTTTAGAATCCATTCATAATAAAACCTCTCAATAAACTAAGCATAGAAATATCTTAAGCCAGTACAATAGAGGCCATCTATGACAAATAAGCAACAAACCTAAAAATCAATAGGGAAAACTGGAAATTTTTTCTAAAAGATTTGGTAAAATAAAAGGGCACCTATTCTCCTTGCTTCCATGCAATATATTACTGGAAGACCTCCAGAGCAGTTAGACCATAAAAAGAATTAAAGCCATCAAATCATAAAGCAAGAAATAAAATAGTCCCAGTTTGCAGATATAAAGTCTTACATATAGAAACCCAAAGAGTCCACCAAAAACTGTTAGAACTTATAAGCAAATTAAGTAAAGTTGAAGAACACAAAAATCAACATGTAAATAAAAGTAACCTTTTGTACACTAATAACAAACCATCTTTAAAATGAAATTAAAACCACACCATTTATATTAGCATCAAAATAATGAAATACTCAGGAATAAATTTAACAGAGGAAGTGAAAGATCTCTACACTAAAAACTACAAAATGCCAATCAAAGCACAAATAAACAGAAAGTCATCACATATTTATGGATTTGGATAATTAAAGAGTTCATAAATACCCAAAGCAAACTATAGATTCATGCAATCTCTCTCAAAATTCCAATGGCATTTTCCATAGAAATTGAAAAAGTATATCTTAAAATTCATAAAGAACTACAAAAGACCCCAGCAGAGTCAAAATAAGGTAGGAAGAACATAGTTAGAAGTATTACATTTCTTGACAAAGTTGTATTGCAAAGCTATAATGTATAGTTTATTTATTTGAAGGAACAGAAATACAGGGATATATAGATAGATCTTCTATTTATTGCTTCACTCCTTAAATTTCTACAATAGCCAGATCTGGGACAAGATGAACCAGGAGCCAGGAACTCCCTCCCAACATCCCACATGGGGAGCAGGGGTCCACGTACTTGGCCACCTTTTGCTCTCATCCCAGATACATTAGCAAGATGCAGAATTGGAAGAAGAGTAGCAGGACATGAACCAGCAGCCCAACATGGGATGCCAACAGTATCCCTTTTCTATTTCTGTTGCCTTCTCTTCAATATAATATGTCATTGCTCACACCAAGACTTTTCCAATAGCCTACTTCTAGGTTATCACTATTCCACATTACCCTTAGTTATTCTCCTTCAAACATTGTTGTTAATTATCACCTCACAGCTTAAAATCATGCATACTGATCCTCATTAGCACAACCATTGGCTCACCCATCAAGAGCCACTATGAAATTCTAACTTCCTCATCCATTCAGTGCCTATCTAAGGCAGAGAACTACCCAACCCACCTGCTCTCCAGGCTACTGGATCTTTAATAATTAGTTCCTGATTCTGGCCCAAGGTCCTATCATAGCCCTGGTGTCTACACTGAACCTGTGCTCCCAATGATGATGCCTTGGCAGTGTGGCACACATGTCTTAGAAAACAATGTGACTAAGTGAGAGGAGGTAGAGTGTAGCTGGGTTATGGCCAATCACACAGTACTGCTGCACACTCTCAATGCTCCTTGGCTGCCCAGAGCAGCTCATAGCAGAGAGAACTATGCTCACAGAAAGGACTGTGCAGATCATGTGTAGTGCATAAGGTGGTACAGATGAGTGTTGAACACAATGAGGGCTAGCACTTGGGCATTCCTCAGCTTGGAGGAGAAGGTGTGGTTACAACAAAAGGTGACCAAGGACTGGTTACATCAACAAAGGTGACCACTCCTCTCTATCCAGTTAACCAGAAGAGAGCTACCACACCCAACCTGGGTGTTACCCTGGATACTCACCCCATCCTGGAGCACTGACCAGAGCTCCTTGGCCACACTCACCACACACCTCTTGGTATTCACTTGATGTGTAGACAAACCACTAAGCCACAGAGGCTTAGCTCAAAGATAAAAGCCATCAGAGGGGACAAAAATTCTACAAATGCCTAAAACTAAATGCAGAACTTCAAGAAACAAGAAAAAGGGAGACACTATGACCCCCCCAAAGGTACACAACATTCCAATATTATAATGAGAAGATGAATATTGAGGCAATACCAGAAATGGAATTCAAAAAATTAATCATAGTTTTACTCAAAAGAATTGGAAGCAAATCCATGAACTAAGAAAACCATATATGATATGAATGAAAGTTTTTCCAGGAAATTGAGATTTTTAAAAAGAAATGAAAATGATATACTACAATGATTAATTCAACTGATCAAATAAAAATGCAGTGGAAACCTATAACAACAGAATTGATGAGACAGAAGAAAGAATATCTGAGTTAGAAGACAAATCTTGGAAGAATGTCCAGCATATGGGTCTTAGGAGTTTCTAAAGGTGTGGAAAAGAAAAAGGACTAGAAGACCTACTCAATAAAATAATTACAGAAAAATTCCATTACTTGGAGAAAGAAACAAATGTCCAAGTACAGGAAGCACATAGAACTCCTAACAGATAATGAGAAGAGATCTTCACCTCACCATGACACATTGTACTTAGACTTTTCACAGTTAAGCATAAAGAAAAGATTCTAAAGTGTGCATGATAAAAATGTCAGATTACTATCAGAGGATCTCCCATTAGACTCACAACTGACTTCTCATCAGAAACCCCACAGGCTAGAAGATGATGTCAAAATATAGTCCAAATAGGAAGAGAAAGAAACTGTCAACCTAGAATACTGTACCCTGCAAAGCTCTCATCTATGAATGAAGGTGAAATAAAGACCTTCTATAAGAAACAGAAATTGAAATAATTTATCACCATGCATTCAACCTTACAAAAGATTCATAAGGATGTGCTACACACAGAAACACATCAAGAAAGTCATCATCAAGAAAGAATACAAACACAGTGAAAACCAGTAAAATTACAAAAGAAATCCAAAGTAAACAATAGGATTATTCACAGAAAAATGACAGGATCAAGTAGTTACTTATCAATAGTTACCTGAATGTAAATGGCCTCAACTCTCCAGTTAAGAGATACAGACTGCCTGAATGGATTAAAAAACAAGACCATCTATGTGCTTATTACAAGAAACACCTAACCAACAAAGGTACATGTACACTGAAATGAAAGGGTGGAAAAAGATATTCCATGATAATGGGAAAAAAGGGCTGTGTAGCCATCCTAATATCAGACAAAATAGGCTTTAACACAAAACTGCTAAAAGAGACAAAGAAAGACACTATGTAATGATTAAAGGATCAATACACAGGAAGATGTGACTATAATAAATGTATATGCACCCCATTAGAGAGAGTAGCTATTTAAAAGAACTGTTAACAGATCTAAAGGGAGACATAGACTTTGATGCATAGTAATGGGGGACTTCAACATCCCACTTTCATCAATGGATAGATCTAACAGAAAATCATCAAGGAAACAACAGAGCTAACTAACACTATAGACCAAATGGACCTAACTGATATCAATAGAACTTCTCACCCCACGGTTGCAGAATACACAGTCTTCTCAGTGGCGCATGGACTCTCTCTAGGATAGACCATACACTAGGCCATAAAGCAAGTCTCAGCAAATTCAAAAAAATCAAAATCATACCATCCACCTTCTCGGTTCACAACGGATTAAAGCTCAAAACAAACAACTCGAGAATCTCAAGAATGTATGCAAACACCTGGAGACTGAACAACATGCTTCTAAATAAACAGTGTGTTGTGAGAGAAATCAAAAAATTCTGGGAATGAGTGAAGATGACCTTACCTCATATCAAAACTTACAGATTTGCATTTAAGTGTTAAAGTGTCATAAACTTCATACAACATGTCCTGACCAAGCAAATCTTTTGTTCAAGCTAAGCTCCTCTCAGCAGTAGCACATTTGTTAAGAAATCTCGGGGAACAGGAGTTTGGAGGAAAGAAATCGCAGGTGTCACGAAGCCTGCAGTGACTGAGGCACGGAGTCAGAGACGTCACACATGAGAAAAAGGTGTGATAAGTTAGTTTAATTGCTGGTCTACCACAGCATGTTGCTTCCTCTGACTGTCAAGACACCGGTTCACCTGAAACTTGTCAGCGCGTCCCGCGTGCCTGGCTGAGCGCCCCGCAGCCCGGCCTGCCTTGCACCCGCGTCGGTGCTGTCCTGCGCTCCCTGACAGGTCCCTGCTCCTGAAGCGTCACCTCCCAGCCCCAGTCCATCTCCGCAGCCCACTCGGACTGCAGCCTGTTCGCCACCTCGTCCTCCCATTGCAGCAGCAGCAGCAGCTGCCGCGCTGACAGCGAGGGAAAGGGCAGACCCAGCGGGAGCGACCGGCGGGCCGGGCTTCCGAAGCAGCAAGGGGCAGGGAGGCGCGACGGGAGCCCACCACAGGTAAACAGGTCGACGAGGCTCAGGGCGACGAGGCGCAGGGCGCCCCCTCGGCCACCCAGCGACTTCCAGGCACGCAGCCCTGCCTCCAGGGCGCGCTCCCTCCCGCGCTCCCGCTCCGCTCGCTCTCAGCCCCAGCAGCAGCCGCCGCAGCATCACTTCACACAAAGGACCGTAACCCGCCGAGCAGCTCCGCCACCTCCGCATCGTCCTCCTGCGACAGCAGCCCCGACAGCGCGGCTCGGGCGCGGCGGCGCGGAACCTATCGCTCCCTGCAGCCGAGGCGGCGGCAGCGGCTTTTTTTTCTTAATTTTGCTTTTTTTTTTTTTTTCCTCCCCTCACACCTTTTCGCCTTTCTGTGATTCCACCCACTTCTTCCCCACCTCTTCCCATAAACAACATTCCTACCCACCCCCAATAAATAAATAAAAGGAGGAGGGTAGGGAGAGGGGAGGAGGAGAAGGAAAAGGGAGGCAGCGCCAGAGAGCGAGGCAGAGTCCGACCCAACAGCCAGCAGCCTGCACGCACCTCACACCTTGAGATGGCGACGCGCCCCTCTCCGCTCCGGCAGTCCGGGCCCCGCCGCCCTCTCGCCGCCGCCGCTCCTGCTGCAGCTGGTGCTGCTGCTGGGGACCGCGGCCCTGGCGCCGGGGGCGGCGGCCGGCGACGACTCGGCTCCCGCGGGGGCTCGGTGTGCTACTCGTCCCCGCCCAGCGCGGGCTCCGTGCAGGAGCCGGCTCAGCGCGCCGCCGCGGTGATCCAGGGAAAGGTGCGCCCGCCGCGGCGGCAGCAGGGGGCGCTCGACAGGAACGCGGCGGCGGCGGCCGGCGAGGCAGGGGCGTGGGGCGCCGAGCGCCAGCCGCCAGCCGCCGGGCGGGGGCGCTGGGGCTGCCCGCCGAAGACCCGCTGTCCGCCGCCCACGGGACCCTGCCCTCCCAGCCCACGACCCCGGCGCCCAGCCCCGGCGAGCCTGCGGAGGAGGAGGCGCCCTGTCTGGTGAAGGTGCACCAGGTGTGGGCGGTGACAGCCGGGCTTGAAGAAGGACTCTGCTCACGGTGCGCCTGGGGACCTGGGGCCACCCGGCTTCCCCGTCCTGCGGGAGGCTCAAGGAGGACAGCAGGTACATCTTCTTCATGGAGCCGGAGACGAACAGCAGCAGCAGCAGCCGCGCACCGGCCGCCTTCCGAGCCTCTTCCGGAACCTCAAGAAAGGGGTAGGCCGATGCTGTGGAAGCGGTGTGGTAAGTTGCTGGCGCCCGGGCGCGTGCTCCGCCGGGGAGGGGCGCGCGGGGCTTCCACGGCGGCGGGACGGAGGCGGCCCCCTTGCAAGGGAGGCTTCGCGGCTCCCACGCTTCCTGGCGGCGTCTTGGGCTCTGCTGCGGTGAAAAGCCCAAGTGTGCGCCTCGGTTGGGGCGGCCTGAAGCTTTTATTCATTTAGCTTTTTGGGGATTGCTTCACTGCGTGGCCCAAAACGTGTCGGTGGCTTTCTCCGCGTGTGGCTGCTTGAAGTTGGCTGTGGCGAGGAGGTGCTGGTGCTGGGCCGCCCCGTGGGGGCTTTTTCCTGGGAAGGAGGACGGGTCGGACAGGACTGGGCCTGGGCGCCCCGAGTGTGGAGATGGTCGCGGCTTGGTGCATGTGGAGAGCGGGCAGGCAGGATGGTCGCCCACAGAGCTGGCGGGAGTTTTTGGGGAACGCCCTGTCCCGCAGATGGGTGCAGTGTGCACCTTGTGAGTCTCTCTGGGTGTGAGAACGCTAATGTTTCGTTGAACAAAATTACGGAGTGGCGTGTGGAAGGCCCTGGAGAAGGCTTTGGGAAGATCAGCGTCGCAGCCGGTTTCCCACACCTTTTCCCGTTAGGCCATTGAAGTGTGCTTGCCCCAGGGGTGCCTGGTAGGATCAGGTTGGCGAAATCAGCTGAAAAATTTCACTACCCTTCTAAGGTAGCATTTCGTTTATGGCATTTGTAAAATAATTCCTGTGATCTAAAACATCTGTATAACTTGCTGATAACCTGCTATGTGTTAGTGATTATATGGTATTCTTCGCAAACCACAAATTCTCATGATTACACATCACCAATTCTAATACAACTAACAGCGTTCTCCCTCTGTCTTTATGCATCTACTGGATGGTTGGGTTAATTGAATTTTCACAAAAGTCAGCACCAGGCCATGCTCCATCTGCCTATAATACAAAGTGTGTCAGATCTTCTCAATTTGTATCTGGTGATGGCCAATTAGTTAAGTTTAGGTAGACATTTGGGGGTCTTTTGTCCTTCCGTTAATTAATACCTAATGATTTGGCTTTCATGAAAGGAAAGAGCATTGTTCACTCACGGTTCCCTTATTTTAGCAATGGACTTGGTGTGCCAGAGACCTGTTAAGACTGCACCACTCTGTGGCAGAAGCTGTTCAGAGAGCAGTGCTGAAGCAGCTGAGTGACGTGGGACTCCCTGAGACTGGCTGACAGGTGTCACTGGGGAACATGGCAAGCACTCTGCTGGGAGCTCTCTTACTAGGGAACACAGAAGCTCAGCAGTGTTGTACTGCAGCATATGTTATTCTGTTATAGAATCCAAAACAAAACCTTTTAAGCCACATCCTGTCCAGTTTTCACATGTTTGATATGTAATTGGGGAAGGATGTTTGCATACCCCAAACTGAATGAGTTTTGGTGGGAAGCTAACATCAAGAGGATTAGGTTTGCAGGGATGCCTGGAATTGGGGTGCATTGCTAGGGTAGCAATGGGATGGTTATACCTTTTAACTAGAAATACATGTCAGACTTCAAGGGTAGAGTTCCTGACAGCATCAAGAGGATGTTTGGATGTGTAAAATGCATGGTCTGGAAGAATAATGTATGTTTATGTTTCTTTGGGGGTGAGGGGGAAGCTTTACTGTAGGTAGTATGATTTGGCCCTTTTGTTTTCCAGTCAAAACAACTGCATAGTTGTAACTTGTGGCATGTCAAAGAGCGTTGCTCTATAATGAACTGGAAATCTGCCTACATGTCATTGGGTAGATGTAGAAATCAGAGTTCCTGCTCTGGGTTTGTGTGACTAAGTGTGCGCTTGGTGATTTTAGTGTTACGTAACAAAGTAGGATATTGCATGGAATCAATAGATAGAGATAAGGAGTGAGAGAAGTCGTCCTGAAAGTTTCTCTTGAATTTCCATCAACAGAGTCTTTACCATGGTATCTGAGGATGAAAGTAAATGGTACAAGCTATTTTACATAAAGTAAAGTTAGTAAATCTGTAGTTGGAATACTGGATGTAAAAGTGTGAGTGTGTGTATTGGGAAACTTGACAATTTGTCCAGCATTTCAGGCATGGAAACCAAGTGGAAAAATAAAAGAGAGAGCGAGCCTATATGAAGAATCTCTGTGAGACACCAGTGCAAATAAGGGGCCATCAAAGAAGGATGTAATATTCTCTGAAAGTAGGAGAGAACTTCCACTTTGCTTATGGCCCTGATTAAATACAGATGGAGTTTGTGGACTCAGAAGGCTTCCATAGCCTTGTCAACTCATGGCAAAAGCCTTTGGTAATCACTGATGTCATAAATAAGAGTGTTAATTGTTAAATCAACAACAGGAATCACTGTGTACTGACTCCCCATGTAGGACCTCTGTTCTTAATGACCTGTACTATGAGAATTACCTGCAAAATTTGTTCTCAAACAGTATTTTGTGTGTGGGTGTGTGTGCAAATTGTTGAAAACTGGACAGGATGTGGCTTAAAAGGTTTTGTTTTGGATTCTATAACAGAATAACATATGCTGCAGTACAACACTGCTGAGCTTCTGTGTTCCCTAGTAAGAGAGCTACCAGCAGAGTGCTTGCCCTGTTCCCCAGTGACACCTGTCAGCCAGTCTCAGGGAGTCCCAGCGTCACTCAGCTGCTTCAGCACCGCCTTTTGTATATAAAGTTAATTAAAAATGAATCTTAATGAAGAATGGGATGGGAGAGGGAGAAGGAGGTGGGAGAAGAGTGGGGGTGGGAGGGCAAGTACAGGGGGAGGAATCTCCACATTCCTAAAGTCATACCTATAAAATTTGCATTCATTAAAGTTTTCTTTAAAAGCTGAGGGAGAACATTATAAGAAGATGATGAGTAGAAAGCACTAGGAATCTCTCAACCTATAAAACAATTATATTGTCAGTTGTAAATACTTCAAATACTTAAAATTCTGTACTCTGTTAAGTGTTTGCAAATATGGTGAAATGGTTGGACGGTACATTGTGCTTAATTTCAGCTTTCAGTGCAGGAACAGCCACAAATTCCCCATCCCCCACTGTCAGCTCCTTGGCAGCAGCTGTGCTCATGCTCTTGGAGCAGCTTGCAGGAAGCATTCAGGAAATGCCTGGACAAAATCATGCCTTATCCTTCAAAAATCAGTATCTGTGCTGTGATCACTGAGTGCTACATCTGGCCAGAGAAGTATCTTCAAAAATTGGAAGGCATTTTTCTTGTACCTACCCCCATTGTGCTAAATCCCCCCCCCCACAGCCGAAATATCCAGTAAAGTCAAAAGGACGACATATTTTTTTCTCCATTGTTCTCATTTTCCTTTTTGTGAGCCATGCTTTAAAGGAGATTAGAATATTGAAAAACAACTGCTTACTTGGGGAAAATGTGAAAGTGACTGCATGCTCAAAGAAGAGCTCAGAAAAGACCCAAGCAGGTCTTAAGTTAACATCTCAAGCTTCTAAAAGCACAGTGAAAGCTTATTATAAATAATCAAGAAAAATGAACAAAAATAGCACATCTTGGGGAATAGGGAAAATCTGCTTTCCAGACTTACCATATTATTAGATTCAAATGTCCACTTGTCAATAAAAATTCAAAGGTATATAAAGAAATAGAAATCTGTGGTCCATCAAAAAGAAAAAAATCAACTGACACTGTACCTGAATAGGGCTTGGTGGCAGATATAGTAGATGAAGACTTTAATAGTGAATAAAATGTGCAAAGAATTAAAGTGGAGAATGTAAAGAAAATTATGTATAAACAAAATAAGAATGTCATTAAAGAGAAAGGAAACAGAAGAAAGAAAAAATTCTAAGAGCTGAAAAGTACAAAAACGGGGATGAAAAGTTCACTAGAGGGATCCAGAAGCAGATCTGAACAGATGAAAGAATCAGCAAAATTGAAGACAGAACAAAGAAAATAAGCAGACGTAAGAAACAGAAAAAATTCAAGAGAGCAGAGCCTAAAAATCATGTGTGACACCATCAGGGGGGATCGTTGTGTGAGTCAACAAAAGGAGAGGAAATAGAGTTATGATCAGAAAAGACATGGAAGCTAATGGCTAAATATCTCCCAATTTGATGAAATACATGTCTATAACAAAAATCAAAATCACCAAAAACTTAAATTAGGTGAATTCAAAGAGATCCTCATGGAGACATATTACAATCATTTTTTTTTTTTGACAGGCAGAGTTAGACAGTGAGACAGTGAGAGAGAGAGACAGAAAGGTCTTCCTTTTTCCATTGGTTCACCCCCCAGGTGGCCACTATGGCCTGCGCATTGCGGCTGGCGTGCTGCACCAATCCGAAGCCAGGAGCCAGGTGCTTCCTCCTGGTCTCCCATGCGGGTGCAGGGCCCAACGACCTGGGCCATCCTCCACTGCACTCCCGGGCCACCACAGAGAGCTGGACTGGAAATTCTCTGGGAGATTATAAGCAAATTTAACATCCGCAGCACTGGAGGGCAGAAGGCAGTGTACCAATTTATTCAAAGTGCCAACATAAAATGATTGTCCAAAGAAGGTCCCAGGACTCTCATGACTTCCCTGTACTCAAGGAAATATAAGCATAAATTCTTCTGAAACTATGTCAGAAAATTGAAGTGGAAGGAATTCTCTCAAACAAAACCAGAATCACCATACCAAAACAAACCTGGCTAGTCCACCTGTTACAGGCATTTAAGGATAAACCACTGAATGGCAGACATACATCTCTAGCTCTTTCTCTTGCTCTCACTCTCAAATCTGTGTGTGTGTGTGTGTATGTGTTTCTCTGTGTTTGTGTGTCACGTTGCTTTTCTTTTTAGAAACCTCTTATTTAATAAATATGAATTTCATAAGTACAACTTTGGGATTGTAGCAGCTCTTCCCCCATAAACACCCTCCCACCCCCAGCCCATCCCACTCTTCATTAAGATTCACTTTTAATTAGCTTAATATACAGAAGATCAACAGTATATACTAATTAAAGATTTCAACAATTTGCACCCACACAGACACACAAAGTATAAAATACTGTTTCAATACAAGTTTTATTGTTAATTTTCATTGTACAACACATTAAGAACAGGGGGGTCCCACAGGGAGAGTAAGTGCACAGTGACTCCTGTTGTTGATTTAACAATTGACACTCTTATTTATGATGTCAGTGATCACGTGAGGCTCTTGTCAAGAGCTTCCAAGGCTATTGAAGCCTCTTGAGTTCACCAACTCTGATCTTATTTAAACAAGGCCATAGTCAAAGTGGAAGTTCTCTCCTCCCTTCAGAGAAAGGTACCTTCTTCTTTGCTGTCCTATACTTTTTGCTGGGATCTCAATCACAGAGATCTTTCATTTAGGTCATTTTTTTTTTTTTTGCCAGAGTGCCTTGACTTTCCGTGCCTGAAATACTCTCATGGGCTTTTTAGCCGGACCCAAATGCCTTAAGGGCTGATTCTGTGGCCAGAGTGTTGTTCAGGACATTTGCCAATCTATGAGTCTGCTGTGTATCCCATTTCACATGTTGGATCATTCTCTCCTTTTAAATTCTATCAGTTAGTATTAGCAGACACTAGTCTTGTTTATGTGATCCCTTTGACACTTAATCCTATCATTATGATCAGTTATGAACTGAAACCGATCACTTTGACTAGTGAGATGGCATTGGTACATGCCACCTTGATGGGATTGAATTGGAATACACTGGCATGTTTCTAACTCTACACTTAGGGGTAAGTCCGAGTGAGTATGTGCCAAAATGTACTTCTCCTCCCTCTCTTATTCCCACTCTTTTATGTTAAACAGGGATAACTTTTCAGTTAAATTTAAACGCCTAAGAATAATTTTTGTTAAAGAGTTCAACCAATGGTATTAAATAGAACAAAAAATACTAAAAGGAATAAAATAATAAGTTGTTCCTCAACAGTCAGGACATGGGCTGATCAAGTCATTGTCAGTGTGTCCATTTCACTTCAACAGTTTTCCTTTCAGGTGTTCAGTTAGTTGTCACCAATCAGGGAGAATATATGTTATTTGCCCCTTTGGGACTGGCTTATTTCACTCAGCATGTTTTCCAGATTCCTCCATTTTGTTGCAAATGACCAGATTTCATTGTTTTTGACTGCTGTATAGTATTTTATAGAGTACATATCCCATAATTTCTTCATCCACTCTTCTGTTTATGGGCATTTAGGTTGATTCCAGGTCTTAGCTATTGTGAATTGAGCTGCAATAAACATTGAGGTGCAGACAGCTCTTTTATTTGTCAATTTAATTTCCTTTGGGTAAATTCCAAGGAGTGGGATGGCTGGGTTGTATGGTAGGGTTATATTCAGGTTTCTGAGGAATCTCCAAACTGACTTCCATGGTGGCTTTACCAGTTTGCATTCCCACAATCAGTGGATTAGTGTCCCTTATTCCCCACATCCTCACCACATCTGTTGTTACCTGATTTCTGTATGTAAGCCATTCTAACTGGGGTGAGGTAAACCTCATTGTGGTTTTGATTTGCATTTCCCTGATGACTAGTGATCCTGAACATATTTTCATGTGTTTATTGGCCATTTGGATTTCCTCTTTTGAAAAATATCTATTGAGGTCCTTGGCCCATTTCTTAAGTGGGTTGTTTGTTTTGTTGTTGTGGAGTTTCTTGATTTCTTTGTAGATTCTGCTTATTAAAGCTTTATTGGTTGCATAATTTGCAAATATATTTCCCATTCTGTTGGTTGCCTCTTCACTTTCCTAACAGTTTCTTTTGCATACAGAAACTGTCAATTTGATGTAATCCCAATTGTTAATTTTGGCTTTGACTGCCTGTGCCTCTGGAGTCTATTCCAGGAAGTCTTTTCCTGTGCCTATATGTTACAGAGTTTCTCTGATGGTCTCTAAAATTTGGTGCTGTCGGGTCATAGATTCAGCTCTTTAATCCGTGTTGAGTTGATTTTTGTGTAAGGTGTAAGGTAGGGATCTTACTTTATGCTTCTGCATGTGGAAATCCATTTTTCCCAGCACTATTTGTTGAATAGACTGTCCTTTCTCCAAGAATTGGTTTTAGATCCTCTATCAGAAATCATATAGATACAGATAGATATAATGTAGATATTGATAGATATAATATAGATGTTTGGATTGATTTCTAGTGTTTATATACTGTTCCATTGGTCTATCCTTCTGTTTCTGTACCAGTACCACGCAGTTTTGATTGTAACTGCCCTGTATTATGTCCTGAAATCTGGTGTTGTGATGCTTCCGGCTATATTTTTGTTGTACAAGATTGCTTTAGCTATTCAAGGTCTCCTGTGTCCCCATATGAATTTCAGCATAATTTTTCCAGATCTGAGAAGAATATCTTTGGTGCTTTGATTGTCATCACATTGCATCTATAAATTGCTTTTGGGAGAATAGACATTTTGATGATATTGATTCTTCCAATCCATGAGCATGGAAGATTTTTCCATTTTTTGGTATCCTCTTCTAATTCTTTCTCTAAGATTTTGTAATTCTCATTCTAGAGTTCTTTGACATCATTAGTTAAGTTTATTCCAAGATATTTGATTGTTTTTGTAGCTATTGTGAATGGTATTGTTTTTAGAAGTTCTTTCTCAGCTGTGGCATTGCCTGTGTGTACAAATGCTGTTCATTTTTGTGCAATGATTTTTTATCCTGCTATTTTGCCAAACTCTTCTATGAGTTCCAGTAGTCTCTTAGCAGAGTTCTTTGGATCCCCTAGATAAAGAATCACATGACCTGCAGAGAGGGATAGTTTGAATTCTTTGTTCCCAATTTTTATCCCTTCAATTTCTTTTTCTTGCCTAATGGCTCTGGCTAAAACTTCCAGTAATATATTGCATAGCAGTGGTGAGAGTGGGCATCCCTGTCTGGTACCAGATCTCAGTGAAAATGCTTCCAACTTTCCCCGATTCAATAGAATGCTGGCCATGGGTTTTTCATAAATTTCTTTGATTGTATTGAGGAATGTTCCTCCTATACCCAATTTGCTTAGAGTTTTCATTATGAAAGAGTGTTGGATTTAGGCCAGCGCCATGGCTCAATAGGCTAATCCTCCACCTGAGGCGCCGGCACCCCGGTTTCTAGTCCCGTTCGGGGTGCCAGATTCTGTCCCGGTTGCTCCCCTTCCAGGCCAGCTCTCTGCTGTGGCCCGGGAGTGCAGTGGAGGATGGCCCAAGTCCTTGGGCCCTACACCTGCATGGGAGACCAGGAGAAGTACCTGGCTCCTGGCTTCAGATCAGCACAGTGCACCGGCTGCAGCGGCCATTGGAGGGTGAACCAACAGAAGGAAGACGTTTCTCTCTGTCTCTCTCACTGTCCACTCTGCCTGTCCAAAAAAAAAAAAAAAAAAAAAAAGAAGGAAGGGTGTTGTGTTTTATCAAATGCTTTCTCTGCATCTATTGAGATAATCACATGGTTTTTCTTCTGCAGTCTGTTAATGTGGTGTATCCCATTGATTGTTTTGCGAACACTGAAACATCCTGCATACCAGTGATAAATCCCACTTGGTCTGGGTGGATGATCTTTCTGATGTGTTGTTGCATTCTATTGGCTAAAATTTTATTGAGGAATTTTGCGTCTATGTTCATCAGGGAAATTGGTCTGTAATTCTCTTTCAATGCTGCATTTTTTTACAGGTTTAGGAATTAAGGTGATTCTGGCTTCATAGAATTTGGGAGGATTCCCTCCTTTTCGATTTTTCTGAATAGTTTGATAAGACTTGGAGTTAATTCTTTAAATGTCTGGTAGAATTCAGCAGTAATCCATCCAGTCCTGGGCTTTTCTTTGTTGGGAAGGCCTTTATTACTGATTCAATTTCTGACTGTTATGAGTCTGTTTAGGTTTTCTATGTCTTCATAGTTCAATTTAGGTAGGATATATGTTCCAGCAATGTATCCATTTCTGATAGATTTCCCTCTTTGCTGATATACAACTCTGTATTAATTTCTGAAGACTCTTTTTATTTCTGTGGTGTCTGTTGTTACATTCCATTTTGCATCTCTGATTTTATTGATTTTGTTCTTATCTCTTCTTTTTTTAGTTAGTTGGGCCAATAGTGTGTCAATTTTGTTTATTTCTTCAAAAAAAAACAGCTCGTCGTTTTGCTGATTTTGTAATGTTGTTTTTGGATTCAATTCTGTTGATTTCTTCTCTAATTTTAATTATTTCTCTTCTCCTACTAGTTTTTGCTCTGATCTGCTGCAGTTTTTTTAGATCCCTGAGATGCATTGATAGTTCATTTGTTTGGTGCCTTTGCAATTTCTTGATGTAGGCACATATTGCTATAAACTTTTCTCAACACTGCTTTTTCTGTATCTCATAAATTTTGATATGTTGTGGGTGCGAGGGATGTTATGGGGGAGGGGAAATCCACTGTAATGCAAAAGCTGTACTTTGGGAATTTACATTTATGAAATATATGTGAAAATAAAAAGGTAAATCTGCTGTTTCCAGCACTCAGATATGAGATGCCTGCACTGCAGGTGGCAGCTTAACCCATGAGCCACACCTGCCTCTATGTCAGGCACTTTGGAACAGCTCAGCTAGGCAGTTAGTGTGATTGATATGATGTCAATAGATACTGCTGAGCTGGAGAATCCAATTTCAATGGGGTGTCTCTATCTCTAAAGTCTCAGTGATTTTTCTTGATCTCTTTCTTTCTTGTTCTTCCTCTCTGCCTTTTTCCCTATCTTGCTGACTTTTCCTTCATGTGGCATCTCATCTTTAATGTGTCTTCGTGTGGCTTTTTTTTTTTTGTCAGTGTTCTGGGAGTTGCTAAACTGCTAGCAAAGTTGCTCAAGTCTTAAGAGTGAATGTTTCAGGAAATCAAAATGGAATCCAAAAATATCTTCAGACCAGATCTTGGAACTTACATCATAGAACAATTAATTTCTGCCAGATTTTGTTTGTTCCAAGTCACAGAACCTACCAAAATTCAAGTGGATGGACTGTCACAAGGATACAAATACTGGCAGGTACGGCTCAGTGATCTGTGGGAAGTCAGTGTTAGAGATTAGTCATCAGAGAAGCAATAAGGGATATGTTTCCAAAGGTGTTTACTATGCTGTTCTTTATATTAGAAACAAACAGCAAGGAAAATGTCTACCAAGAAGAAACTGAGTGTCTGAATTTTGAATTATATGCAAAGTATATTCGATTTTGCATGTGTATGTATATAAATATGGTACTTAAATGTGTGGAGGAATGTTAGTATATTTATTTCCACTCAGTGCAGGTGGAAATACTGAGAACATTTTGATTTTCTTCACATTTTTATTTTTTCATTTTGAAAATTTTCTGTGATGAGTATGTGGGAAAATAACAAGGTGTATTATACATAAGGTCTTTTATTCTTTTGTTTATTTTCAACTAGTACTGTTTAGAAAGCCTGTAATTTGCTTTTTTGTAACTTCTGTAGAAATATACTGAGGCTAGAATGTTTTCTTATCAACGCTGCCTAATGCATTGTCCAGAACATCAATTGGTATTTGATAAAGAAATGAATAGTGAAGCAATAACATTCATGGTTTACTTTCTACTTGCTTTCCTGGATATTCAGAAATAAATTTTTCGTTGGTTACCTTAGAATTGCTTTTGGTAGTAGGGACATTTCCTCCCATAGGTCTAAGTTTATTTTTAAAATTTAGCTTAATTATCTAGTTCTATATTAAAGTGAATTTAAATGCCTCAATTATTCATGTTGTTTTGGAAGGGGAGAAAGTAGACTTCCAGTTTGTTTTTAAAAATCAAGAAAAATTTATCCTTAAGTAAGACATTCCATTTCATTGTGAAGATGATTAATTACCTAGAGAATCGAGGCAATACATAAAATCATTTAGATAATTCAAAACTAAATAACCACCTCTTATAAAATGCTACAGATTTCCTGACGCATGCTCCCCAGGCAAATTGTTCACTTGCCCTTGAATTCAGATTCATGCTGCTAAAATTATTTCGCTTCAAGTTTAGAGCGGGTATACAAAAAGTGCTCAAATTTGTAGACAGCCGTTTATTATGTCACTCACTCTGTTTTGTGAAATACAAGCTTTCAGGATCCTATTAGAACAAGTGCATTGATAATACTTGCACACTCAGTATGACTTGTAAGGGTTGAATATCATAAAATATTCAGTATGTCCCGTGACCCCACAGCTCCACCAGAACCCCAGTATACACTGAATTGTTCCCCAGGCCCTGGTGTTTTGGTTTTTCTTTTGTTTGTTTGTTTGTTTTGTACCAAAAGGCACTCCCCCCCCTTTTTTTAAGAGTGCTTCTGCTCTTAGAAATTCAAGTTAAGACAGTGCCTCTGGCTCACTCTGGGGCCTGGTGGGGGGTGGGGTCCCTGCCGGGCGGGGCTGGGCATTCCCTGGCTACCATCCTCAGAGCGAGGCTTGCTAGTCCTGGTCAACGCCCCCATACAGGTCTGCCAGCTTCTGGAACCTGGCCCCCAGTCATTGAGGTAATCGTAGTCTTGGTCCTTTGAGCTGGAAGAATTGAGGGCGCTGACAGAGCCTGTGTGGAGCCGCAGTGGAAGACCAGCAGCAGGGAGTCCTATGGGAGTGCAGTGGGGTCCTTGTCCGCTGCCAGCAGGGAGTCGTATGGGGACACAGTGGGGTCCTTGTCCGCTGCCAGCAGGGAGTCGTATGGGGGCGCAGTGGGGTCCTTGTCCGCTGTCCTGAGCCCTTCGATGATGAACTGTCCATGTCCCCTGGGTGGGGCACAACGGGCCTGGCCGGGTACTGGGGCTTGGCGCCCACAGGCCGCTCATCCACCCGCCGCACGCAGGGGCCTTGCTCAGGGCGGGCTCCATGACCTCGGGCTGCTGCAGCTGAGATCATAGTCCTGGTCCTCTTCACCACCGCCCACCTCATCCTACTCCAGGATGTTGTCGCGCACGTCGTCCTCGGGTTCTATGCGCAGCTGCTTCGCGTGGCGCTCCTTCTCCCTCTGCTTCATCCACAGACAAACAGCAGGACCGTGGTCAGCAGGATGACGATGCAGAGGAGGGTGGCCGCAGTGGCGCCTGTGCCCAGACCAGCCACTGCCTCTGCACCAATGACGGTGCAGTCCCCGTTCTCGTCACACGGGCACACCTGGACCTTGATGATGGACAGGTTGGACAGCGGGGGTTCCCAGAGTCTGTGACGATGATGAGGACGTCGTACATCCCGGGTCCAGGTACAGGACGTGCAAGCTGAGCTGAGCGTAGTCACCGTTCGGGCGTGTGATGGTCCAGTTCTTGCGCACGGCGGCCGGGACTAAAGGCAGCTCAAAGACGTAGGGTCTGATGTTGGGGTCGGCGTCGGCGGCCGTGATGTTGATGGCATTCAGGTTGGGCTTTGCGCAGATCTGCGCCTCCTTGGGCAGCAGCTCTGGGGCGTTGTCATTGATGTCGATGAGATAGAACTGCAGGGTCCCGGTGCCGCTGGCTGCAGGGATCCCATTGTCAGCTGCCAGGAAGGCGGCCTCGTAGACGTTGTTGCTGATGTACAGGGACTCGCGGTCCAGCACGGCGGCCGTGCTGATGTGCAGCCAGTTTGCCGGGTCTGACAGCCCCGAGTATCTCACTGCCTGCTGCATGACGCGGTCGGGGTCCACGGCGGGAAAGGTGGTGAGCACGGTGCCGGGGGCACGCCCTCCTCCAGGCGGATCAGCTGGTGGTTGGAGGGGAAGTAGGGCGCCTCGTCGATGTCCATGACAGAGATGGTCACCCCCGCCGTGGACTGGAAGGGCATCCAGGGATCTATATTCAGTAAGTAAAAAGACTCCTATATTTACTCTAATTCAGCATAACTTCTATATAAAGCTGGCTGACGGTGTTATAATGTTGCTGAAATTTGGCTAGATATAGAGAATAGAATTTATTGATTTGAAATTATAATTATTGAAAGAAAATATAATTGATGATATAGGTATAAAAAATCGTCATTTGAAATTTGGTTTATGTAGCAACACACACAGAGACACACACACACAGTCTCACCTAAATTTCTGAGTATGGCTGAAGACTAATGATTTCTGGTCTAAAGGAAACGATATTGTTAGTTATTTCTCCTCTATGGGAAATCATGGGGATGTAGGCAAGTTACAAAAGCCTCTGTCTTGGCTATGATTTCCAAAAAAAGAGGGGGTTGGAGGAGATTAACTCTAGAATTCTTTCTGAGTCTAAAACTTCTTCCTTTTCTAGAACTCATTGTTTCAATCATTCTTGCCATTCTGCATTTTTAATACAATTCATTTTAATTGAACCCTAAGTAAAAACAATATCAGAATATTTATTTCTCACATTTCTCAAATACAGTTTTAATGAGGATCTCTGAAGAATCAATGTAGGGTTTAGGGAATAAAGAAGAAAAAAATAGAAACAGAAATAAATGTTTTTACGTATTCGGTACTGTTTGCTCTTGGGAAAATCCAGTAAATGAGAAACTTGTTCTAACATGCACTTGTATGTGTGTTTTCATATGCATGCATGTGTGTGTATGAAATATGTGAGAAAAAAAGACTGGTTGGGGGGATATGTGAAACAATCACAGAGTGCGATCTTTTATTGAGTTCACACGTGGCTTTTAAAACTCTTTACTTCTAAGGTTTTAAATTGGTTTTAACAATATTTAAATAACAATTCACTTGGTTAAAAATGGGAATAAAATTATATGCATTACATATTACACAACGTTATGCCTCTTTGCTTTTCACAAAGTAAAATAACTTGGACTGATCCTATAAATTTTAATATACACATCTATTTTTTTTCTACTTTATTTAATGTTTTATTTAGTAACAAATTGCCTATACATGTTGGATAGTATTTGATGATCTGACTTGTGTTCAAGTAACTGTTATATAGCCAGCAGAGTATAATATTATTACAGGTTTTTGTCTCTTAATTGGCCAACATTGCAACATCTGTCATTTTTTGGGAATCAAATTTTAGTTTCAAAAGCAGTGTGAACAGTCTGGGGCAGTCCCATCACTGTGACTTTAGTTTAATCTACTTGGCCCTCCTCCCTCTCTTCACTCATCACCTTCCCACCCTTAAAGCTCCCTTTCTTCACAAAGTTCCTTTTCACTTTATTGGACTCAATACCAACTCCTTTCTGGCTATCCATTCTGCAGAATGTGTTGGCTTACTCCTGCAAGGTCGTTCATAATTATACATAGAATTCTTATACTTTTGTTGGCATGATTTTTCCTGCCCATAAAAAGTAGAATGCTCTTCTCAAGTAGTGACATTGGAACACAGGGAACTAGGATTTAAGCACTAATAAAAGGAGGTAATTGCAGAAAACAGTGAGGATATTAGAATATTTCTGGCAGTGTACTCCTTTTTTTTTTTTTTTTTTTTTTTTGCATTTCAGCTTGTATGGATTCCTTTTGTGATACTCCTGAAGGTAACACTGCCCAAATAGATGAAATCTGAGTTGAAGTAAAAATAACAGGCAAAGCAGGCAAAGTATTATAGAAGTGTGAACCTAAAATTTGTCTGTGATTTGAAAATCCCTTTAGGGAATTTTCACGTTAGTATTATTTTTCTCCCTTTCTCATAACAACTGGAAAGGCAGTTTCACTACAGCTATTAAAGGACGACATCCTCTAGTCACATCGACAGACAAATAACAAACAGCAGCTGCCCCTTCTTTGTCCCTATCCTTTGACAAAGTTTCTCAATACCCCCCAACTGAAAGAAATAGTAGGATTCTCTATTCCTACATTTTTACCTTCTCTGAGACTACACAGCAGCATGAGCAAAAGATGCCTTCAAATTTTTATTTTTTCATATTAGGAAATGTGTGAAGTTTTTCTAAAACTAAAAAGTGGGAGGACTCCAAGGAAACATAAAGAGAAGGTAATTTGGATTACTGTAAATATTTCCCACACCCCAAACTTTGTTATCATAATAGCATCATCATTTACTTAATTTGATTTAGCAGTTAAGTCAATTGTTCTTTATGAGACAAATTTCCCCTATTTATACTAGTATATTTGGAAAAGTGAATGTGAAAATAAGACAAAATGTAAAAAGCCTTACTGCAATGCTATGAAAGTTAGCAATAAAATTCAAACTGTAGACATAGAATTAAGTACCTGAAATTGATTTAAAAAAATTGAGAATAACTGGTAGTTAGTGGTACATTAGCTTTTTGTGCATTGAATCCCCATTAAGAATGAACATAAACATCATTAATAAATGAAAAGAAGAAACACAAATTGAGTCTTTGAGGACTCCAGAGTACATCAAAACATTTAGGGCTTAAGAAGCAAGAATCACAAAGAGGCTAAAATATAGAAGCAAACTTAAATTAGGCCGGTGCCGTGGCTCAATAGGCTAATCCTCCACCTTGCGGCGCCAGGACACTGGGTTCTAGTCCCGGTCAGGTTGCCGGATTCTGTCCTGGCACCCTCTTCCAGGCCAGCTCTCTGCCGTGGCCCGGGAGTGCAGTGGAGGATGGCCCAAGTGCTTGGGCCCTGCACCCCATGGGAGACCAGGAGAAGCACCTGGCTCCTGCCATCGGATCAGTGTAGTGCACCGGCTGCAGCACGCCAGCTGCGGCAGCCATTGGAGGGTGAACCAACGGCAAAAGGAAGACCTTTCTCTCTGTCTCTCTTTCTCACTGTCCACTCTGCCTTTAAAAAAAATAAATTATTGGATGTATTTCCCCATAAAAATTTACTATTATAAAGGAGGAAACTAATAATCCAAACAGAAAGTGGTGGCTATATTTTTAAAAATTTCTTATTCGTATAAAGAGAACAGATTCCATATATTTCATATACACAACTTTAAGCACATAATGACACTTCCCACACTCCCTCCCTCCTCCTTCCTTCCTTTTCTTCTTAGTATTTGTGATAACATCCAATTTACTTTATAAACACAGGTGTAATGCTCCATTATATAAAGAATGCAAGCAGAATGTAGAAAGAGCACTATTCTTTACGAGTATAGACAAGCGTTAGGAACAATAATCAAATTTCAAGATATCAACTTCACGCGCAGTAAACAGAGATTAACTTTCCACAACATTGTGGAATAGGAATATCAAAGCTGCATTTTTTGGGTTACCAAGTCAGTGAATACTAACAAACTAGAGTGAAGGAGGACCAACAAATTAGAGTGAAGAAAAAACTTTTAAGCAAGCCCAAATTTTGAAAGCACTTTTAAAAGTCAAGGCATTTATTGACTTATAAAGTGGCATTGCATTAACAGATTTATCATCAAGAGAAAGTAATTGCTAGTAAATTAGGATGAAGAGAAGAGATTCCAGGAGTTTCACAGTATCAGGTAGAAAAAGAAAACGTGTTGTAGAGCCCACTACGCATTGACAAATGCCACATAAATACACACATATACATACATTCACACCCACTCACATTGGATCTTGCAGTGCTAAAAAATAAGAATAAGAACGAATTGGAAGCATATTTGTCTTTGCAAAATGGAAAACCTTGCTTTGATCAAACTCAACAACCATATGAAATGAAATAAATTAGTATGTACCTGTTCTAGCAATGTGACATAATATTTTCTAGTAGAAGATAACTATATCTGGAATATCAATTTCTCTTTAATTTATTTTAATTTAAAGAAGCCATAACAAGTAAAAAAACCTACCAAGCCAGGAGATGGAAGAATAAAAAGGAAAGCAAGCAAAGAAGCAAAATGTAGAATCCTACTTAGAGGTGATCCAAAAGTTGCAGTTCTCAGAGATGTGACAGATATTTTCACCCAAAAAGGAAAAAAAAAAAAACAAGTAGAAAATACATATAAATAGGTATATATACATATGTATATAAATTATAAGCAGCTAGTAGAAATTATAAAATGGAAGACTACAACAACTGGTATCAAAACACTAGAGATGTAACATCAGATAAGATCCCCAAAAAGAAGGATCATTGAATCAGTAGAAGCCATCCTGATGGTAAGGGTTGAGATGCAAAGGTTGAAATGTACTTTCAAGAGCATAATAGATATAGGAAAAATGATGAAAGGTCTGACATAGTGTAATTGGAGTCACGACGGAGAAAGGAAAAATACAAGGCAGAAACTCTCTTGGGAGATAAAATGGCCAAGGATTTTCTAAAACTGATGAAAGACAAAAAATAGAACTCAAATTCAAGGACTGTACCAACTCTAGGTAGGATAAATCCAAAGAAATCCACTTGTAGAACTATCAAAGTAAAATTGTAAAATCCGACAAAGAGAAATACAAGAAGGCAGCAAGATATTAACAAAAATATATATTACCTTCAAAGGAACAAAAGTAATTCTGACAGGTCAATTCAAACAAAAAATGTTGGCAGCCTAAAGATGATAGCAAAATATTATTTAAGATCTGAAAGAAAATAACTATCAGGTTAGAATTCTAAACTAAATGATACAGCCTTGAAAATGACAGTGGATTAGAAAATCAACAGGTGGCATCTGAATAGGAGGATCTGAAGTGTTAACCTTATCAAATGAGCAAAAGAGGAAATGTGTGATGTTGCTAGGGTTAGAGTTCTCACTGCGGAATAGAGGGAAGGCAAGCAAAAACCTTCTAGGGATAGAGTCATGGATTGCTCCAAGTTCTCTAGGGGGACATATACTGGTAAACAGAAAACATTTTGGTAGCCTTTTTAATGCCTAAAATTAAAATACTTCCTAACCCTCTGAAATTCTGTAATAATTAACAATAAGACTTCCTAAAATAGCAGTTGGTATTAATAGTCATATTTTGTGAAAAAATAAGGTTATCTTCACAGTCACATGTTGCCTGTTAGAGGCAATATAACAGAAATGATATAACTGATCAAACTAAACATTATAACATAAATATTATTGATTAAAAGAATTGACCATTTTTCTTGTATTTTTATATTTAGTATACATTCACTAATGAAATAAATTTTGTTGGCAAAATGATAAAAACGTTCATGGCATATGTATTTCCAACAGTAAAATACTACTACACTTTCAGATTTTCTTTTTTTTAATAAAAAAGAAACTAAGAGTTAAAGGGGGGAATAGTCAAAACTATATTAATTGATGATTTTGGTTTTCTTTATTTTTTTAAGGAAGAAAGAATAAAGTTTGTCATTAAGTCTCTGTCATGGCTTGTTTCAGTCTTCCATTGCCATGTAGCAAACCACCCCAAAAAACAATTTATCATTTTTTTGGAAATTCATTTTTCTTGAAATCTGGCTAGTTGTTCTCTTGTTCCATGTGTTGTTGGCTAATACTGTTGTCTTCAGCTGGTATGTCCAAGACAAACCCAATCCTACAAGACTCTCCACATTGCTTCTCATGATTCAGCCCAAGCTTCTTTACAACATTGCAATTTTCTACAATTGCAGATTTTCTGCAATGAAAAATATCACTCTTTTATCAAAACACATTCATTGACATGGATTGACAAAGAGAAAATGGAGCATACCTGAATGAAACTTTTTTTTTTTGACAGGCAGAGTGGACAGTGAGAGAGAGAGACAGAGAGAAAGGTCTTCCTTTGCCATTGGTTCACCCTCCAATGGCCGCCGCGGCCGGCGCGCTGCGGCCGGCGCACTATGCTGATCCGATGGCAGGAGCCAGGTGCTTCTCCTGGTCTCCCATGGGGTGAATGAAACTTTTACATCTGAATTTATTCTTGTATGCTTTGTGAATCCTTTTTGTTGATAGTACATACATTCTGAGATTTCAATTTAGACCTGAAGTGAAAGTGAAAGAATATGTTCTTACAAGATTTACAGAGAATTCTACTAACTCAAGAGGTCTGGATTGCTGATACAAGTACCTGAACGTTTTCACATTTTTTTCTTTACCTGCCTCTGTCTCCACTAAAAATCTTCATTATCTTGCCAGTCATTTAACTTGTATCTACCATATCTGATTCTATTGAGTCTTGATTTCTCACACCTTCTTATTAAAACCTTTGGCAGGCCCAAAGTATCAGCATTTTACCTCGTTTCTCATCTACTGCAAAAAATCAAAGCCCAATCCTCCTTTGATTAGAGTAACCTCTGTTGTAGATTCCCAATATTTGACCTGTCTACATCTATATATTTTTTTTGCTTTTATTTGTACTTCTCAACCTTAGTTTACTTTATTTCAGAGTTTTACACATCAGTTTCTTGAACATACTCTGAACGTTATGGTGCTAGGAAAATCTTATCTTTAAAAATCACAAGAAATTATATTCAAAAACCTTAAGGAAAAACCTAGTTTTGACAAATGAATAGGTATATCCTTTGACTTCAGTTTAAATTACAAACTGCAATCTTCATTAATTTCCTTTTATATTTGAATCAAGGCTTTTTTTCACATACACAATTTAAAATGTTAATTACTAACACATTTAAGAGAAAGTGTAATTATTTCTTGCCCTATTGCACAAAGATTTGTTAAGCGAAAGACTGTGTTAATTTAAAAGCTATTATAGTTATGATTAATCTTAATAGTTACAGTACTTATTAAGAATATAATTTGCTCAAACCTTTCATTAAAAGTTGAATAATCATTAAAACTGTGTAATGGGAAAAGAAAGGGTCCTGAGTTCAAACACTTTTAATTTAGTATTAAATCTGGTGAAAATTTAAGTATTTTTCAGTGTACTAATTGAATTAAATGTTTGACAGAAATTTGTATATTTTTCTACAGTTAGTAAGTCACAGCATACCAAAAATCCACTTTGTCTAAATGGTAACATCAGTGATATGCATGAACTCAACACTTTTAAAATAGCAATAGACAAATATTAACTTCATTCAAATTCGACACATTTCCTGATTCTTTATGGATTCTAAGGCATCCTTGTCTTTGGAGAGTTAAAAGTGAAGTAACAGGGGCTGGTGTTGTGGTATAGCCAGTTTAGCTGCTGCCTGCAGGGCTGGCTGCTCCACCACTTCTAATCCAGTTCCCTGCTACTGTACCTGACAAAGCAGTAGAAGATGGCCCAAGTCTCTGGGACCCTGCACCCACACAGGAGACCAGGACAAATCTCCTGGCTCCTGGTTTCAGATCAGCTCAACTCCAGTCATTACAGCCATTTGAGGAGTGGACCAGCAGATGGATGATCTCACTCTGACTCTCCCTCTCCTTCTCTATTTCTCTAACTGTGACTTTCAAATAAATTAATAAATCTTTAAAAAAGTGAAGTAACAGTCATTTAAAAAATTAACCTATTGAGGCCGGTGCTGTGGCTCAGTGGGTTAACGTCCTGGCCTGAAGCACCAGCATCCCATATGGGCACCAATTAGAGACCTGGCTGCTCCATTTCCAATCCAGCTCTCTGCTATACCTGGAAAAGCAGTAGAAGCTGGCCCAAATCCTTGGGCCCCTACACCCATATGGGAGACCTGAAAGAAACTCCTGGCTCCTGGCTTTGGATCGGCTCAGCTCTGGCCATTGTGGACAACTGGTGGAGTGAACCATCGGACAGAAGACTTTTCTCTCTTTCTGCCTCTGCCTCTCCTCTCTCTATGTAACTCTCTCTTTCTATCTTTCTCTCTTTCTTTCTTTCTTTCTTTTTGACAGGCAGAGTTAGGCAATGAGAGAGAGAGAGAGACAGAGTGAAAGGTCTTCCTTTTTCCATTGGTTCACCCCCCAAGTGACTGCTATGGCCAGCGCTTTGCGGCTGGCACGCTGCGCTGATCCGAAGCCAGGAGCCAGGTGCTTCCTCCTGGTCTCCCATGCTGGTGCACGGCCCAAATAACTCTGAATTTCAAATAAATTAATACATCTTTAAAAAATTAATCTATAATAAATAACAGCAATTGTGACACTGGCGGATATTAATAATGCATGCAGTATCAATCACAACTTTGAGGCCAACACACTAAACTAAATTTCTATACTTTTGTTATCAGTTTCTGATTTTTTTGATCCTTTTATAAAGAGAAATGAAAAAAAGAACTTTCCTTTTGGATGTGGAATCTGAATTAAATTCCAAATAGACATGTGACAAAAATGGGATAGAGCCATCATGGAGAATTTAAAAAAAATACATATTTACTAAGAAGAATGGTTATCGCAAGTAGTGTTATCTTTCAGGGCATTTAAAATTAAGTTTGTGATGTGTGAATCACTTTTTTCATTACATAAATTTGTGAAAAATTTACTTTTTAAAATATTTTTATTTATATTAGATGACCAAATTTCATGTATTTCATATATACAGATTTAGGGCAGAGTGATACTCCCCACTCCAGCCTCCCTACCTCCATGCTCCCACCTTCCCAACACCTTCCTTTCTTATTCTTTTAATTTTTATAATGACATAGTTTCAGTTTATTTTATAATCATAAGCTTAATACTCCACTAAGTAAAGAATTCAACAACTAGCAAGAAGAATAAAAACACTGTTCCTCAACCATAGAGACAAGGTCTATAAACAATAATCAAAACTCAAAATGTCAATTTCATTCATATACATTACATTTTTAAGTATTTATTTATTTATGAAAAAGTTACACAGAAAGAAAAAGAGAGGCAGGGAGAGAGAAAGGGAGAGAAAGATCTTCCATCCGCTGGTTCACTCCCCAATTGGAGGCAATGGCCGGAGCTGCACCAATCTGAAGCCAGGATCCAGGAGCTTCTTCTGGGTCTCCCATGCAGTGCAGAGGCATAAGGACTTGGGTCATCTTCTACTGCTTCCCCAGGCCATAGCAGCAAGCTGGATCAGAAGAGGAGTAACTGGGACTCGAACCAGCACCCATATGGATGCTGGCACTACAGGTGGTGACTTTACCTGCTGTGCCACAGTGCCGGCCCCTACATTTTTTGTACTCTATTAGTTACCATAGATCAGGGGAAACATGGTATTTATCTTTTTGGAACTGACTTATTTCACTAAGTATCATGGTTTCAAATTACATTCATTTTGTAGCAAAAGACAGAATTTCATTTTTTTAACCACTGTGTAGTATACCATGGTGTACAAATCCCATAATTTCTTTATCTAGTCTTCAGTTGATGGGCATCCAGGTTGATTCTATATCTTATCTATTGTAAACTGATCTACAGTAAAGATAGGTATACAAATAATACTTATATACATTGATTTCATTTCATTTTGGTAAATTCCAGGAATTGGATGGCTGGGTCATAAGGTAGACCTATTTTCAGATGGCTGCACTATTTTACACTCCCACCAACAGTGGGTTAGGGTATCCTTTCCCACACTTCCTTGCCTGTATTTATTGTTTGTTGATTTCTCTATGAGAGCCATTCTGACTGGGGTGAGGTGAAACCTCCTTACGGTTTTGATCTGCATTCCCCTGCTATCTAATCATCCTGAGCATTCTTTCATTGTCTGTTGGCCATTTGAATCTTCTCCTTTGAAAAACTACTGTTCAGGTCCTTTGCCCATTTCAAAACACACTGGATTATTTGTTTTGTTGTTGAGTTTCTTGGCCTCATTATACATTATGGATATTAATCAGTATCAGTATCAGTAGTGAGTTTGCAAATGTTTTTTTCTCATTCTGTCAGTTGCCTGTTCACAGTTACTGAGTGTTTTCTTTGCAGTGCAGAAGGTTTTTAGCTGGAAGTAATACCATTTGTCAATTTGGCTTTGATTATGTCTGCTTCTGGAGTCTTTTCCACGAAATATTTGCCTATGCCAATGATTTGTCATGTTTCCCCAATGTTCTTTGATCCATTTTGAGTTGATTTTTGTAAAATATGTAAGGTAGGGATCTTGTTCCATACTTCTGAATGTGGAATGCTTTGACAACCAAAAGGTTAATGGTTCTCAAACTTGAGTGAGCATGGAAATCAACTAGAGAGCAAATCGCAAATACAAATATCAAAGCTTCTCCACCAAAGATATTGGTTCATTATGTCTAGCAATAGATTTGCAAGTGTTTCAGATGATTTCTTTTGCAGGAGTCATACATCTTTATTTTCATATGCACTAGAATAGAGTATCATTTTACATGATAGCAAGTACTGGTTTGTTTCTCCCATGACAATGCCTTGAGGTTAGAATACTAGTGAAAGAAATTTACCTGGGAAGAGTACTCTGCACCCATAGAGAAGAGGCGTGGGGACCCAATATCCAATATAAGGAAGCAATATGACATTTAGGATACTTACTAGCATGGCCAAGAAGGCCCAAACTGCAGAGACTTATTAATGCAACACATAATTGGCTCACTATAATCCCAATAATAGTGAAAGGGAGCCAGGGTATTTATAGATCAACTCCTGAGAGTCATCAGTAGAAGTAAAACCATAACATAAATGTGAAACTAGAGGGGTGTTAATTTCTTATCACTTCCTGCCTGCTTGAGAAGATTAGATTAGCACAGCTGATCTCCAGCACAGATGAAGTCCCATCATCAGAACACATAGCAGTGATGTTCATGATATCTAAGCGTCAGGGTCCAGGTACTGACATTGCCTACCACAATTTCACTGGATATATTTATACCTCCTTCTTTTATGTTATGGCATAAGAGACAACATACATATTTCTTAACAAATAAGCAATAAATGAATGAACAAAGAAACATAGCAAGTGAATGAAGGGTGAATGCTATGTTCAAATATAACTACTCTCAATAGGAAGATGCAAAGACTTTACAAAAAGCATCATATTACAATACAATTACTGGCTTCTAGTGAATGTCTTTTTATCCTCTGAATTAAATATTAATTCTTTTTATCTGATTTTTCTAATCTTGATGTTTATACCAACAGGATTGTTTTTGCCTTCAGAACAGATGTGAGAGTAGATCTGAAATTTTTAGTTTTAAAAAACAGCATAAGTAAATATGTAACTGAACAACACTCAGATATAATCTCTCTCTCTCTCTTTCTCTCTCTCACACACACACACACACATTACACCCAAATTACATCTCTCAGTGATACATATCATCAACCCCTGAATGTGCTAATCTAGATAGAAAGCAGGAAGGCCTTTCTGATCCTTTGTCTTTTCAATGTGTTTCAGATTTCTCTTCAGCCCTAAACAAGTCAAGTTCACAGCACTGGAGGTTGAAAAAATTCAAAATCTCTAGTGCCTGCTTACTATTCTGCTAGGAACTTGTATGGGGTTAGGAGGAGACCGTGGTATATAAGCAAATAATCAAGAAGTCTAAATCATAATCCTCCCTCCCAAAGAACACAGTAAATTATCAGTTGTACATCTGTACCAATTACTTAATGAAATGCTCGAGTTAGAATTCTCAGGCTTAAAAACATTAAAATCATGACCCTGAGGTGTCATCTAGTCTAGGATATATTGGTGCATGACAAAGAGAAAGGTTAGAAATAAATTCTATGAACTGGACAGTATATATCTTGCTTTAATCAAATAAAATAGGCATAAAATCAGTGCCCACACATGCACACAGCTTCTGTCTTTTTTTTTTTTTATAACCAATATGTAACACCTAATTTAGAGAGAAGTGTTTTCTCCCTTAAACAAAGCAGCCACATAGTTTCAATTTCAGGTGACTTCCTTAAAGTGTAGTGGTAATTAATAACTATTTCAGATTTCTATTCTATTGTACAGTTAAACTTCTTGACACTTACTGTATTGTTTCAGAAAATGTTTGTATACTTGATGAAAGTCCAGAGCTGTAAACTGCCTACATGAAATACTTGTAGCCTAAATATTAAGCAATGATACAGAAGCTGCATATAACAGGACCTTCTGGTCCAGGGAGCAGAGTAAGGAAAGTTCATAATGGGTTCTCCAGAGTTGCTCTCCTCCATGCTTTGTTGGAATATGAGGAGTAGACACCCAAAGGGCATTGTGTAAATGTCTTTTGTAATGCATCTTACATGTGGAGCTAATCAAATTCTCTGACTTCCTTAATAGTGATGCACTCTTTTCAAATGACTTAAACAGCTTTGAGAAGTTCCTTAAATTGCTTTGTATAGGTATTATGAGGATCAGTGGAAATTATTTGGAGCATTTCACACAATGCTTGACATATAATGTTTTCAGTAATCATTGCTTATGTTATTTGATTATTAACATTATTCTGCCTACCCAAAGACCAGTGAGGCAGAACACACAGGCAGCATTCAGAGAGTACTTAGCAGGAGAGAGAAATAAAAATAATAGCTGACATCTGCTCAAGCATCACAAAGTTGCAAGAGCTGTATAAAGTGCATGAACTCATTTAATCTTTTCATCAATCCTATTTTATTTCCAATTGTACACACAAAGAATCTCAGCCTTGGAGTGATGAAGAATCTTGCCTGAGGTCATAGAGGTGGGAATGGCAGAGCTGGCATTTAAACCCAAGTAGTCTAGAATTAGAGGCAGGTTCTTGAACAATATCCTATATGATTTCTTGGTAATAAGAAAACAACTCTTTCAGTAACAACATGGATTTAAGTGCCATGTAGGGCATGTACAGGAGGAATGGGAAATATGGTTGAAAAATGAGAAGAGGTATATTTTCTTTCACTATATCTGGCTCACACTCTAAGGAGTGAAAAGGAACCAGAATGAAACACTAGAGCTCTGCTCTATCAGAGGTGCCCCTGAGTGCTATGTTAATGAAGGTGTGATTTCTTTATGACTAAATAACCTTTCTAGGTAGCTGCATAGTGGTATGTGGTATGTTCTATCACTATCAATTTATCTTTTGTTGTTTCATTTTTTATTTTTATGTCTTAAAGTAAATATTCCTTTCTGAGATTGTTTTAATATTATGCTATATTACATAGTGCCTGACAATTGTTATTCTGATGTCTCTCTAGGGAATGGTGTCTTTATTTACAAAATGGTCACTCAGTGTGAGACTTAGGTTTGTGTGTATGTGTTCCCCATGGTTATTAAGTCTCATATAAATACATGCATACACTTGTCTAAGAAACCAAATACTTTCATATGTGTGCATGAGCAAGTACATGTATCACCTAAACTAAAACAAACATATATATGGGGCATTTTGTTGCTTTGATTTATAGCATTCAATTGCACTTTGGAGCCACAGGTTTAAAACATTTTCTAAACATTATGGAGTTATTTTTGCACTAGATCTATTTTCAATTAACTTTATACACATGATTAACTCTATGCTAAGTAAAGAGTTCAACAAATAGTAAGAAGGAAAAACTGTCCTTCAGTAGTCAAGAAAAGGGCTGTTCAAAGTCAATGAATCTCGGCTGGTGCCGCGGCTCACTAGGCTAATCCTCCGCCTAGCGGCGCCAGCACACCGGGTTCTAGTCCCGGTCGGGGCGCCGGATTCTGTCCCGGTTGCCCCTCTTCCAGTCCAGCTCTCTGCTGTGGCCCGGGAGTGCAGTGGAGGATGGCCCAAGTGCTTGGGCCCTGCACCCCATGGGAGACCAGGAGAAGCACCTGGCTCCTGGCTCCTGCCATCGGATCAGCGCGGTGCGCTGGCTGCAGTGCGCCAGCCGCGGCGGCCATTGGAGGGTGAACCAACGGCAAAAGGAAGACCTTTCTCTCTGTCTCTCTCTCACTGTCCACTCTGCCTGTAAAAAAAAAAAAAAAAAAAAAAAAAAAAAACAAAGTCAATGAATCTCAAAGTGTCCATTCCACTTCTATAGATTACTTTTAGATGCTCTATTAGTTGTCACAGATCAGGGAGAATATATTCTTTAGAGATGGATTATTTCACTAGGTATGATGTTTGCCAATTTTATCTATTTGTTTTATAAATGACAAGATTTCATTTTTTTACCGCTGTGTAGTATTCCATTATATCTTTATAGGTCTTCAGTTGATGGGCATTTGGGTGGATTACATATCTTAGCTATTGTGAATTGAGCTGCAATAAACATGGGGGTACTGTTAACTCTTTCATATGCTGATTTCAATTCCCCTGGGTAAATTTCCAGGAGTCGGACGTCTGGGTCTTATGGTAGGTCTATATTCATATTTCTGAAGTTGAATGTAGATATGTGGGTTGATTTCTGGCATTTCCATTCTGTTCCATTGGTCTATCCATCTGTTTTTGTACCAGTACCAGGCTGTTTTGATTATAACTGCCTTGTATTATCTTGAAATCTTGTATTGTGATACTACCAGCTTTGTTTTTTATGTATAAGCTCTGTTCAGTGCTCCAGAGTGAAAGGAGTGTCCAAATTGACACTAACTAGGGTGTGGTAAATCTCTGCTTCTTTTTTTTTATCAGAAGTGAGTTTGTTCTGTTCTGTTGGCATAGTTTATTACTCACCTCCTCTCCTCAAAGGAGACCAATGCCTGGGCACTAGTGCCAATGAGTACAATATTTGTCCCCCCACCACAATGACCACACAAAGGATATATGCACTTATTGGTGTGAGCATGGATCCTGCAGCAATGATCCTCACCAGGGAATCAGGGGTCCCTGAGCATGGGGAACTGCCCACAGTGACTGCCTCAAGTCCTAGCCACACCCTGAACTCTCCCAGGCAGCCACAGTGTTTTCATAGTCCTGGCACACGAGACCTCCACAGTCACGAGCACCCAACCCCCTGTCATCTCTCTCAGACAGACTCAAGCATCTCCTCCTGGCTGGTTGCTGGGTACATGGGCACATGCTGGTGCAGCTGTTACATATGTCCAAAATGGCACATGCCCTCTCTCAGCTAGTTACAGGGTGCCAGTGCTGGGTAGAGAAATGTCCCCCTTAATTTCCTTCTAGGTTGGTAGATACACTGGCTCCCACAGGCCTCCAAACAGGACTCACAAAGGCTCTTCCCACATTTTTATCGCAAATGACTTGGGCTGCTCTAGTCTAGTTTCACCCATTCTCCAAAGCTGGTGCTGAGCCTGTTGGTTGCTGGGGTCCTGGGTTGTGTGCATCCACACCTTCCATATATGTCCACAGATTCTGCTCCATGCTAGTATGCCTTGGAAAGCAATGGATGATGGCCTAAGTACTCGGGCTATAGTCACCCATGTGGAAGACATTGATCTAGTCCAGGCTCCCAGATTTGATCTGGCCTGGCCCCAGCTTTCACAGCCATTTGGGAATGCACCTGTGGGATGGAAGATCTTACCCTCTCCCTGATCTCCCCCATCTCTCTGTCACACTATTTTTCAAATAAATAAAGATCTTGGGGCCAGCCATGTGGCAAAGTGGATTAAGCCTACATCGGCAGTGCCAACATCCCCATACAGGCCCTGCTTCAAGTCCCAGTATTCCACTTAAGATCCTGCTCTCTGCTAATGTGCCTGGGGAAGCAGGGAGTTGGATTGGAAGTGGAACAACTAAGACTCAAACTGGTGCCCTTATGGGATCCTGGAGCTGCAGGCAGTAGTTGAACAATCTATACCACCGTGTTGGTCCTACTCCTTTACTTTTAATCAGAGAAATTAATCCATTTACATTTAAGGTAATTACTACTGCCAATTTTCTATTCGATTTCCAGTTTGTTGTAGTTCCTTCATTTATATTCCATCTCTCTCATAATCTTCACTTGTGGTTAGAATGATTTTTCTTTATTGTGTTTTGATTCCTTGCCTGTTATTTCTGGTAAATCTATTATAGATTTTTGCTTTGTGCTTACTATGATGCTTACACAATCTTCTTTTGCTTATACCAAACCATTTTTGATATAGTAGAAATGTAATATTGGTTGTAAAAATAGGGAAAGAAATAAAAAATAAATACTAGTAGAGCTCAACATTTGCACTCCATTCTTCATGTTTTTCATTTTTGATGTTTCTTTTAATATCCTATGTATTGCTTATTTCAACATTTTAATGTAGTGATTAGTGTTTATTTCTATTTTTTATTCTTCACCCTGAAGATACAAATAGCTTATGAACTATGTCATATTATCTGATTATTCTGAATTTGTCCTTATAGTTACTCTTACCAGTGAGTTTCCTACCTTCTGATATTTTCTTCTTACTCATCAGCATCTGTTTCTTTCAGTTTGAAGAAATCTCTTTATCATTTCTTCTAAGATGTTTCTCGAGGTAATAAATTCTCTCAGCTTTTGTTTTTCTGGGAATGTCTAGATGATAACACTTCCTGCATCCCCTTCCCACAGAATTTCTTATGTTTTTGTTTTGTTTTGTTTGGCATCACCTGTACATTGAAGAATTGGTTATAATAATATGTCTTCATTTGTGGCTGCCTCTTGAAATTCTAAACAGTCTATTTTTTCTCAATATGTATATACTTCTGCTTTTTCATCACTATGTGGCACTCCAAGTCACAGTGTTGCCATTCCACTTTGGTGTTTTTTTCACTGTTTCCATCCCAAAAGACTACCTAAGTTCAGAATTGTTCCTAATATGCAGTTTGTCTGTTGTTCAGAATAAATTGGGGGAAGTGTCTGAAAAGGAATGGTCCATCGCTACAGGTCTTTTCCTGTGGCTGTGGTCGACCCAAGAGCCTGTTCCTCTGGCTACTAACATCATGATGCTATATCATATCCAGAACCTTCAGTCTACTTAGACTCATTCAACCCACCCTTCTGTTGTCTGTCTACTATTGAAGTGCATTTTCTGCCTGACACCATTCCTACCAACCAGCAATTAGGTCTCTAGGATATAAGACAGTATAGCTGGGGCTGCAGATCTCCACATGGCACCAAAGTCTCTGGAGGCTCCATCTGCAGGCATTGGCCTGATGGCAGGAACCATTAGGATCTGCTCATTATTGGGATTTACTGGCCTGGCCTTAAATACCAAAGTAGTCTTGTGATTCCTTATTATTTGCTCAAGGTTTATGGAAGGGTGATTGAGGCAGCCCCAAAGGTGTCTAGGCAATCACTGTGGGAGAGGGGTCATCACACCTCAGAGTTATTAGGTCTTTGCAATTTGAGGGTGCACACATGGTCCACATGAGGCTGGCAGTGATACACACCAGAAACAAGTTTATCTTACAAGAGCGCAGGTGTCCATCTGATATTGAAATCAGGCTGGATTGCACCTGGCTCCCAGTCACTAGGCTCTTAGGGGTGCATACTAGCCCCACTTGAGTCTTTTGGGGATGCACAAAGAAAAGAGTCTATTCACCAGAGTGCAGGTCTCTTGCTGAAACAAGACTAGAGGCTCCATCTGCAAGCACTGGACTCAGGTAGAGGCCTTTAGGATCTAACAGATGCTGAGTCCCTTGGCAGTGGGTCTGACCTTGATCTCCAAAGCAAAGTTTTAAACTCCCTCTCTTGTCTTACATGTTCCCTCCGTTTTATTCAGGAGGTTGATAGAGAGGTGGCAGAGGTCACCTATCTATGAAAGGTACAAATACTTAATCTGCTGGAGCCCTGGGTCCCTGTATAACATTAAATTTAATCATATTGGACCTGGCACTGGGATTCAAACATAGGAAATGAACTTAATTCTTTCTCCCTCCCCCAGGAAGGAAGCATCTCTCTAGGTTGTGCTATGTGGTGCTAAGAGAGGGGTGATATGGGCAAGTTTTTCCTTCCTGCTTTCTTTAATGTGACTTTCTGATGATCATATTAAAGGCAAGCATTGCTGTCCTCACCTGGCTTCCACAGCTCTTCCAGATGTGACTTGGTGCGTGAATAACTGTTCACATTGGTGCCCCCATGTGGAGGGGGTCACTAAAGTGTCTCCTTGTCTTGCATCTGAACCTTGCTTTTCCATGCTTCTGTGTCCTCCATTGATAACTTTGCATAGGATTGGTCAGTTGACTGTACCGATTTTACAGGGTAGATTTCAGTGTCCTGTGGTGTTGTTTGGATATGCCCCATTAGCTTTTGTTTCAGGTGAGTGGTTTAGTAGAATGTCCATATAGCTTCTTCAGTTATAATCAACCTTCAGCGATATTTGAGGATGTGTCCATTTCCCGGGTTGCTGGGGTTGTAAGATTTCCTCCAAGAGCCAACGGTGGATGAGTTGGGCTTAGTGTGTTCTTTTCAGGGCCTCCATGAGCCAAGCCTCTGAGAATGGGCTGCTCAATTGCTTTTAGGGGCAACAAGAAGATAGGTGAGGGCTCCCAGTTGTCTCCCTGGGGATACAGCATGGTGAGCACTCAGTCAAAGCTGCTTGGCTGCTTGTTGGTGTTGTGAGTGTGTGGGTGGGTGGGCTGCTTGTCTGCTTCCCTGTATCTGTTTGGGCTGAGCTGTTCAGTGCTGCCTGCCTAGCTATGTTTCAGAGTTTAGGGTGGGTAAATGAAGCTGACTGATTTCTAGGGCAGTGTGAGAGTGGGAAAGGCTTCTCTCCTCCTTGGAGCTCCTCACTGGGGCTTCAGTGTATTGAGCTCTTAGGTCTGGTTTGCTGGTTAAGTCCTGTGTTCAAGGGTGAACACACAGGTCATGTGATTTTGTCTGAGCCCTGGAAGAATAGGGAAGACAACCTGATTCTTTTTTCCTTCCTGCCTTCCTTCCTTCCTTCCTTCCTTCCTTCCTTCCTTCCTTCCTGTATTTCTGTCTTTCTGTCTTTTCTTTCTTTTCACTTATTTCAAAGTCAGAGCCACACAGAGATAGCAGAAGAGGCAGAGAGAAAGAGAGAGAGAGAGAGAGAGAGGTATTCCATCTGCTGGTTCACTCCCCAACTGGCTGCAATGGCCAGAGCTGGGCAGATCTGAATCCAGGAGCCAGGAGCTTTTTCCAAGTCCCCCATCCAGGTGCAGGGGCCCAAGGAGTTGGGCCATCGTCTCGTGCTTTCCCAGGCCATAGTAGAGAGCTGGATTGGAAGTGAAGCAGCTGGGACTCAAACCGGCTCTCACATGGAATGCCAACACTGCAGGCAGCAGCTTTACCCACTATGCCACAGCACTGGACCCAACCTGATTATTTTCTAAGGGCCTCTGCCTGCTGAGACACTACGAGTGAGCCATCTGTTTTCTTCCCAGGGTTACGGCAGGTTGGGTACTGTCTTAGCAGGGTTGTGGAGCTAAGTTTAGCAGAGCTGTAGTTGTTTCAAAGGACCCTGGGTGGGCTGAGCTTTACCATGACTCTATGCAGCAGGAATCTGGGTGGAAAAGAGCAGAGTGTTTGCTGGAATATTGCTCCAGGACAGTGTAGCATTGTGTCTAAGGAGGAACTCTCCAGACTGGGCTCAGGACCTAAGAAGGCTGCAAGGCCATATGGCGGTAAACACTGCAAATGTCTGTGGCATTAGTGAGGACTCCTGAGGGGCTCCTGCTTATCTTTGTGTTTTATCACCAAGTAAAGTACTTGTCTAGTGTGAATATTGTGAGATAGAACCTTGGATGCTGTGTGCTTAGTTCCTTCTTTAAAAGGCTATTGCGTATCTCTGTGTTCCATGGTATCTCTGCAACATCACCACCACACTCTGATGCTCTGTCTCAAATATTCCAGTGACATAACTGCTGTTGTTTTCTTTGGTTTGGTCATTTTTATGTGGAGGGGTGTGCACCAGACACCTCATTTAGCCAACTTGCTGATGCCACTGCTTATTATTGTCTTCTGAAAAGTGACAGAGATCTATTTTCCTGCATATTTACATCTTCTTTAATATCTTTCAACAATATGTTGTTGTTTTCAGTGTACAAATATTGAAATTTATTTAGTTTATTTCTAAAGAATTTTGTTTTTTTCTTGCTATTTTAAATGGAATTGATTTACTAATGTCTTTTGGATTGTTAATCACTAGTATACAGAAATACAATTGATTTTCATATATTATTCTTGTGCCCTAAAAGTGTGCTGAACTTGCTTAATAGTTCTAATAGATTTTATTGGATTCTTTTAGTATTTTCTACAGATAAAATGATGTTATATGTAGTTTTACTCCATCCTTCCCATGATGACTTCCTTTTACTGGTTTTTCTCACCTAATTGTCCTGGCCAGAACTTTTAGTGCAGTGCTGAATAAAATGTGGCAGTGGCAACACCATCTTATTCCTGAACTTAAGGGGAATCAGTTTTTTACCATTAAGTAAGACATTAGCTATGGGCTTTTGTAGATGCTCTTAATCAGGTAGAGGAAGTTTCCTTCTATTCCTTGTTTTTTGAGTGTTTTTATAATGGAAGAGTGTTGGAGCGTTTCAAAGCATATTTTTTTCCTTTGCATTTACTGATATTATCACCTATTTTTGTCATCCCTATTAGTGTGGTATCTTACATTGTTTCCTAGCAAGATGTTAATCCTTTTTTTTTTTCTTTCTTGCAGTAAGATATACTTGGGTATTGTGTGTGATACTGTTTATATAATACCTGATATGGCTTGATAGTATTTTGTTGAAGGTATTTATAACCAGATTCTTAAGATAGGCAGTTTTCCTCCTTTGTAATTTTTTATCTCATTTTAATATCAAGGCAACACTGGCCTCATAAGATTAGTTGCTAAAAGTCATCTCCTCTACTCTTTATTATGGCACAATTTATAACTGGTTGAGGTTAATTATTTTTTAAATGTTTGGAGAAATTTTCATGTGAAGCTATGTGTGCCTGGCTTTGCTTTGTGAGAAGTACCTTGATTAATAACTTAAAGTCCTTACTTCTTTTATATGTATATTTATATTTGATTTTTTTTCAAATCAGCTTCAACTGTTTGTGTCTTTCCAGGAATTGTCCTTTCCTCTAAGTTAACTAATTTGCTGGTATACACTTGTTAATAATATTCCCGTATAATGCTTCTTATATATGCAAAGTTGCATTAGTGTCCTCTTTCACCCCAGGCTTAACTACATTGAGTCTCTTTTCCTTGTACTTCAGTATGTCTCCAGGATTGTAAATTTTGTTAATCCTTTCAGAAAAAAACATTTGGGTCTCGTACATTGTCTCTGTTGTTTGTTTGTTTGTTTGTTTGTTTCTTTCTTTCTTTCTTTCTTTCTTTCTTTCTTTTTTTTTTTTTTTTTGACAGCAGAGTGGACAGAGAGAGAGACAGAGAGAAAAGTCTTCCTTTGCCGTTGATTCACCCTCCAATGGCCTCCCTTGCGAGTGCAGGGCCCAAGCACTTGGGCCATCCTCCACCGCACTCCTGGGCCATAGCAGAGAGCTGGCCTGGAAGAGGGGCAACCAGGACTGAATTCGGCGCCCTGACCAGGACTAGAACCCGGTGTGCCAGTGCCACAGGCAGAGGATTAGCCTATTGAGCCATGGCGCTAGCCTCTGTTGTTTCTCTACATTCAATTTCCCTTGTGTGTAGCCTGTTTCAAAAACTATTTCCTCCCATATCCTTGCTCTCATTGAAGTTGCACATTTTTCTCAATTTTCTAAAGGTAAAGGATCTTTATTTTTTTCAATTATATGTTAAGTGCGATAAATTCCCTTCTATATATTGCTCTATCTGTATCTCATGGTTTTTACATGTTACATGTTGACATTCATCCATCTCAAAGTATTTTCTAATTTCCCTTTTTTGCTCCACTTCTTATATAGGAGCATGTTGTTGAATTTTCACTTATTTGTAAAGTTCTCACTTTTCCTTCTCTTATTAATTTCTGACAATGCCATTGTGTTTGGAGAACAAACCTTGTATAATTTCAATCATTTAAAAGGTATTGAGGCTATTTTTATGACCTCACATATGGTATTTACTAAAAATATTCCAAATGTACTTGAGAAGGATTTGTACCATCTTGCTTCCAGGTGCAATGTTCTATAGATATTTTTTAGTGTTGCTAAATCTCCTAAGCTTGTTCATTTTCTTTCTGGTTGAGTTATATAATATTGAAAGTGAGACATAAAAGTGTGTATTTCTCTTCATTTTCTCAGTTTTGCCTCATGTATTTTGGGGAGCTCTGTTTTTAGGTGCATACATGTTTATAATTGTTACACATTTCTAATAGAGTGATCCTTACACTTTTCTAAAATGTACCACTTTGCATACAGTGACGCACTTTTGCTTTCTGGTCTATTTTTGCCATAATAGGGAAGCCTCTCCAATTTGATATGGCTGCTTTTTGTAAGAATATTTCTTCTATCACTTTGCTCTGAATCTGTCTGTGTCTTTAAACCTAAAGTGAATCTCCAGTACACAAAACATAGTTGGATGTTGGTTTTTCACCCAATCTACAAATGAAATTCTACCTTTGACTAGAACCCTTACCACATTCACATTTGATATCAGCACTGTTCTCTTTGGATTACCTCTGCCATGTTAATTTTTACTTTTTAAATATCTCATCTTTTTATTTCTTCTGACTTTATTGCTTTCTTTTGCACTGAGGAAACATTTTGTTGTGCAACACTTTACTTCCATTAGTAATTTCCCCGATTATTTTTTGTGTTAGTGACAATTATTGCCATAGATAATGCAATATTTATCTTAACTTTTAAGAATTCACTTTAAATGTATAGTAAACTAATTTCAGTGAGCTATAGGAATGTTACTCCTATAAAACTTTATTCCCTCTTTTGTGCTATGTTTATTGCATAGATTTTATTAATATATGTTACTATGCTAAGAGAGAAAATAGCAAATATATTGCAGATTTGGTTATGCTAACCTTTTTATTTATCATTTCTGGTTCTTTTCAGGTATTTCTGTAGATTCAAGTTAACCATCTGGTGTCATTTCCTTGTTCTCAGGAAGCTTTATTCCAACCCACCTCTTTGTGCTGTTATATAATCTTGTACACATTGCTTTATGCAATTGTCTTTCAATCAATTGAGAAAAAGGAAGGAGAAAATGTAGTTCAAATGTCTTTCTAAATGACTTACTAATTACCTTCACCGATGTTTCTATTTTTAACATGTGGATTTGAATTACTTTTTAGTATCACTTGCTTTCAGACTGAAAAATTCTTTTTAATATTTCTTGTTAAATGTTCATTTAGAAGCAAATTCATTCACAATATTCAACAATATAGTTGTTTCTTCATTTTGCCTTCATTTTTGATAGTGAGGCATTTTGTTTAGAGTCTGTTATAGATTTATTGTTGTAGTGGACACTGCCTAAGTGGTCACAGTGAGACCACAGCCTCCTGAATATTGAATATGGCCACGGTCCTTCTTCTGCCTAAGCAGGCCTTGCGAAAGCACACCTTCCTGAATGGAGTGTGGCTGCAGTCAGCAGAAGGCTATTGGGTCATTATCAGGTACTGCTTGAAGGACAACTCCCATCACACTTCAAGGGTGTTGAAGATGAGCCAGGAGCAGCATGACGCCAGAAGCAATTTGAGCTTTTCCTTCCCACCATAAATATGTCACATGATGCCCACCTCACTTGCTTGTGCCTGCTTGTCATTCCTTTGCATTGATTAGTCCAGCTGTACATTCCTGATTGTTATGTTACCAGTTGAACCCTAGACTAACTAATAAAAGGCGCTGGCTGGAGCAATCTGGCATTTAGGCTCCAATGTCTCAGCTCATCATTTGAAACTCCACACATAGTTACTTGTAAGAAAGGATATGAAAAAATTTATTTAACCTGGTTTCTTTGAATACTAACAGTTGTTAAAACTATATTACAATATTAAAATTAGATACTGACATGATAGAGTCACATCAAAATTATATCTTTCACCATAATATTCTCCAATATTGCCCTATTATAGCTACTTCCACCCACTTCTTTAAGCCTTCACAAACACTAATCTTTTATCCAGGTTTATGATTTTATCATTTCAATTACGTTAATATAAATTAAATCACAGGTAAGTAACCTTTTGAAAATAGGTTTGGTTGGTCATTTTACCTCAGAAAGTTCCCCATGGGTTATTTCAGGTTATTGTCTAGATCAATAGTCATTCCCTTTACTTTGTACTCTGAATAATATTCCATGGCATGGATATGTCATGGTTTGTTTAACCATTTTTAGTTGAAGAACATCTGGGTTTGTTTTCAGTATGAGGTCATTATGAATAAAGCATCTGAAGATGTCAGCATTTCTTTGGGATAAACGCTAAAAAATCCAACTGTTGGATTCCATATATATTTTACTAAGAAAATTCCAGAATGGTTGTTACTATTTTATATTTTCATCAGCAAAATATGCACAATCTAATTTCTTCCTCATTGATTGCCCAGCACTAGGTGTTGTCATTATTTTTTGTTATAGCAATTCCGATAAGTTGTAGCAATAACTCATTGTGGTTTTAAATTCATTTCCATAATGACTAATGGCATTAAAAATCTTTTCATGTGCTCATTTCATATTGTCATCCTAGTCAATGAAATACCTCTATTTCTTTGTCTCAATTTCTAATTTGATTGTTTGATTTTTATTGTTTAATTTTGAGGGCTGTTTATACACTCTACTTTTGTGAGCTAGGGAGTTTGCAATGTTCTATTTCATTCTGTAGAAAAAAAAACTTCTCTTAACAAAGCAAGAAGTTCCAATTTGATTAAGTTTAATTTATGAAGCTTCCCTTTAATGGTAAATTTGAAAAAATGTATTGTTTTTCCAGTTAAATTTACATATGATTTCCATACTCTGTCATTCTCAATTGTTTTTCTAAAATTTGCAGTTTTAGGTCTTATATTTAAGTATTTGTCCACTTTTAGCTCATTTTGTATAATGTCTGAGATATAGGCCATGTGTATGTGTTTATTTTTCACAAATGTCACACTACTGTGTACAAGCTGTCTCATTCTGAAGAACTGCTCACACTTTTTTTCTTTTCTTTTTATATAGATTTATTTATTTATTTATTTGAAAGGCAGTGTTAGAGAGAGGTGGAAGCAGAGAGGGAGAGAAGTCTTCCAGCCACTGTTTCACTCTCCAAATGGCCACCGTGGCTGGACCTGGGCCAATCCAAAGCCAGGAGCCAGGAACTTCCTCCAGGTCTCCCACATGGGTGCAGCAGCCCAAGGACTTGGGCCATATTCTACTACTTTCCCAGGCCATAGCAGAGAACTTGATCAGAAGTGGAGCAGCTGGGACTAGAACCAGCACCTACATGGAATGCTGGCACAGGAGGTGGCAGCTTTTACCTGCTGCACAGCAGCGCTGATCCCATCACATTTCTTTAAAGACATTGAGTGTCTTCTGGATTCTCAGTTTTCTTCTATTTTTATAATACACATTCTGACAATACCTCCTGGTCTTCATAAAATGCAGGTATATAATAATGCATGCTAGGCCAGCGCCGTGGCTCACTAGGCTAATTCTCCACCTGCGGCTCTGGCACCCCAGGTTCTAGTCCCGGTCGGGGTGTGGGATTCTGTCCCGGTTGCTCCTCTTCAGGTCCAGCTCTCTGCTGTGGTCCTGGAAGGCAGTGGAGGATGACTCAAGTGCTTGGGCCCTGCACCCATATGTGAGACCAGGAGGAAGTACCTGGCTCTTGGCTTCAGATCGGTGCAGCACGCCGGCCATAGTCGCCATTTGAGGGGTAAACTAACGGAAGGAAGACTTTTCTCTCTGTTTCTCTCTCACACTGTCTAACTCTGCCTGTCCAAAAAAAAATAATGCATGTTGAAACTGTATCAACTAGTAACTCCTATTGATTTTCTTTCACAAAACACTTAAAATTATTCTATCCATTTGTCTTTCTGTATTCATTTTATAATAATCCTAATTCTATGTTAAAAATATTGATATGAATTCTGTTAAACCTGTGTTTGAGTTTGTAGAGAACTGCAATCTTTACATGTTGAGAGTTAAAAGATTTTGATCTGGCATTTCCCTCTGTGTGGCAGTACAAATTCCTTTTTTTTTTTTAACTTTTATTTAATGAATATAAATTTCCAAAGTACAGAATGTTGATTACAATGGCTTCCCCCATAACATCCCTCCAACCCGCAACCTTCCCCTTATCCACTCCCTCTCCCCTTCCATTCATATCAAGATTCATTTTTGATTCTCTTTATATACAGAAGATCAGTTTAGCATACATTAAGTAAAGATTTCAACAGTTTGCTCCCACACAGAAACATAAAGTGAAAAATACTGTTTGATTACTAGTTATAGCATTAGATCTCAATGTACAGCACACTAAGGACAAAGATCCTACATGAGGAGTAAGTGCACAGTGACTCCTGTTGTTGACTTAACAAATTGACACTCTTGTTTATGGCATCAGTACAAATTACTTTCTGAACTCTTCAAGTTTTTCTCTCCTTAGAATCTAGGACTAACCTCAACACATAGCCAAAAGAAAATTTTAGTTTCAACTTTCTTCTTTCTAGTGCCAACTTCTAAATCCTTATGAGATTTACAATTAGAGATTCCCTATAATAATTGTAAACAGGATTGTCAAAACTTGCTGGCATTATTCCAAATGTTTCAATAGAGAAATCAAATTACTGTCCAAGATCACATAGTTTCCCATTATCTTATAGTTAATCCTAGATTGTATCATAGATAGGAAATGAACAACTAAATCTAGAATGGATTATTTTGTCAATTTAAATTTGTAAATTCAGGGGCCAGCATTTTGGTGGAGAGGTAAAGTTACTGCCTGTGATATACGTATGGTTACCAGTTCATGTCCTGGCTTCTAAACTTCTGATCCAACTCCCTGATAATGGCCTAGGAAAATCAGCAGAAGAGGGTCCAAGTGTTTGGGTCCCTGCCACCCCCCTGAGAGAGCTGGATGAAGCTCCTGGCTCTTGGCTTTGTACTGGAAACAGCAGATGTAATCTCTCTCTCTCTCTCTCTCTCTCTCTCTCTCTCTCTCTCTCTCATTTTTCTGGCCCTCCTCTGTCTCTGTAACTCTTTCAAATAAATAACTCTTTTAAAATAAAATAAGCTAAAAGTAATTAAGTATTCAATTGCAGATATTAGATGCAAATGATTTTTGTTAAATCTTTTTCTCAATTTTAATCATTTTTGTGATATATTAACTCTTGTGAAATTGTGTTTTTTTAGGAATTCAATTTTGTTCAGTGCTCACATTGTGGCATCACACATTCTTTTTGTTTAGATTTACATATGGATATTTCTTATTATCTTGCATATAATTTTAATATGCTGTTATTATAGAAATATCTTTTATAGAAAAAAACTTATTTTGATTCTCTTTTTGAACCTTAGTATAGCCATCTCTTATTAGATTGGTTACTTTCCTTTTCAGATTCTGCCTAAGCATTTATAGTCTTATTTTATTCTTTTTGTGTTACTGTCTTACTTTTTTATATGTATACATAGATGATAGATGTAGATAGACATAGATGTGTTTATTGATCTGAAAGATTTACAGAGAAAGATGGACACACACACGCACACACAGTTCTCGCATCCTCTGATTCACTCCACAAATGCCATCATTTCCTTATTTGAAGAACTGTGCTAGCCTTCAGATTATATACTTTCTTCATAACCAAATAAGTATAAGTTTTCTATTTGGAATCTATGGGGAAATTTGATATTTCTGGGACTAGATTTTTCATTAATAAATATTAGGCTACATGGAGCTTGAGAAAGGAAGTTGCAGTGTGAGAAGAACTAATGGAAAAAATAGGATTTTCAAAATAGTGTTACAATGCCAGCGCCACGGCTCACTAGGCTAATCCTCTGCTTGCAGCGCTGGCACACCGGGTTCTAGTCCCAGTCGGGGCGCCGGATTCTGTCCTGGTTGCCCCTCTTCCAGGCCAGCTCTCTGCTGTGACCAGAGAAGTGCAGTGAAGGATGGCCCAAGTACTTGGGCCCTGCACCCCATGGGAGACCAGGATAAGTACCTGGCTCCTGCTATCGGATCAGTGCGGTGTGCTGGCTGCAGCGCACCAGCCACGGCGGCCTTTAGAGGGTGAACCAATGGCAAAGGAAGACCATTCTCTCTGTCTCTCTCTCTCTCTGTCCACTCTGCCTGTCAAAAGAAATAGTGTTACACTAAGTTTGTACTCCTATGGACTTCCTGAGACTAAGAAATTCATGAAGATCAAGGATTTAGTTTTCACTAAATCTGGAGATTAGGAAGTCCAAGATCAAGGCACTAGCATAATATCTGGTGAAGAACTTCTGGCTGCATACTCACATGGCAGAAGGAAGATAGTAAGCTAACCAAATGCTACTTCAAGTGTCTTTTATAACAGCCTTGATCCAATTAAGAAGGGACAGTCCCTAATCACCTCATCACCTCTTATTAAAACCAAATTGGCAACATCTGAATTACAGAGCACACATTCAAACTATACAAGTAGTATGAGATTAAAAACATTCTGTGCATAATATTTCCCTTTTTTCAGTTTTAATTTTGGAGGGATTTCTTGAGATTGCATTATTTTCTTTTTAAATAAATAATTTTCTGCAACATACAAAAGTCCATTTATCAATTGCATTGCAATTTTTGTATTGATATTTCTTCTTTATTGTTTGTTACATTTAGTACAATAATTTCCTCTTAAGTCATTGGGACAAATGAAAATATTAAAAATGTTATCTTGTTACTTATATGTTAAAAGATATTTATATGTGTTCATTGTACATGGGTCAGGAAACCCAGGTGTAAGGGCAAATATAGTCTGTGACTTGCTTTTGTAAATAAAATTTTATTGGAACACAACATCTTTTCATTTACGCATCAACTATCGATTTCCCTATTTTTTTTTCCTTTTTGCAAAGGCAAGGTTGAAGAATTGCATCAAAGATTATTGGGCAAAAAGCCTAAAATATTTATTGTCTGACTTCTTGCAGGAAAAAAAAATTACAATGCCAATGGGGCTGATAATATTTCTCTGTTATTTGTCCTGACAAAGGGACCACTTCCAGTATTGGTATTTGAGATGCCTTCTTCCAGATAATATTAAATTCTTCTCTGAATCTTTGAAACTGAGATTATGCTTAAAATAAAGTAATTTGATTTTAGCTCTGGTGTCAACGATAAGTTGGTTATAGATGTGTGGTTTAATTTCTGAAGTTTCTATTCTGTTCCTTTGTTCTACCTATCTATTTTTATGCCAGTACCAAGCTGTTTTGATTATAACTGCCCTGTAGTATATCTTGAAATCTGGTATTGTGATGCCTCCAGCTTTGTTTTTGTTGTATAAGATTTCTTGTGCTATTTGAGGTATCGCATGTTTGCATGTGATTTTCTGCATATTTTTTTATAACTGAGGAGAATGCCTTTGATATTTTCATTGGTATTGCATTGAATCTGTAAATTGCTTTTTTAACTTTTATTTAATGAATATAAATTTCCAAAGTAAAGCTTATGGATTACAATGGCTTCCCTCCCACCATAACTTCCCTCCCACCCACAACCCTCCTCTTTCCCTCTCCCTCCCCCCTTCCATTCACATCAAGATTCATTTTCCATTCTCTTTATATACAGAAGATCAGTTTAGCATATATTAAGTAAAGATTTCAACAGTTTGCACCCACATAGAAACACAAAGTGAAAAATGCTGTTTGAGTACTAGTTATAGCATTAAATCACACTGTACAGCACATTAAGGACAGAGATCCTACATGAGGAGTAAGTGCACAGTGACTCCTGTTGTTGACTTAACAAATTGACACTCTTGTAGTATGGACATTTTGATGATATTGACTCTTCAACTCCATGAACATGGAACATGGAAGATTTTTTCCATTATTTTATATCTTCTTCTATTTCTTTCTTTAGTGTTTTGTAATCTTCATTGTAGCAATCTTTGATTTCTTGATTAAATTTATTCCAGGATATTAAATTTTTTGTAGCTATTGTGAATGGGATTGGTCTTAGAATTTCTTTCTCAGCCATGACATTGTCTGTGTATACAAAGGCTATTGGTTTTTGTGTGTTGATTTTATATCCTGCCACTTTCCTAAACTCTTTTATGAGATTCAATGGTTTCTTAGTGGAGTCTTTTGGATCCCCTATATAGAGAATCATGTCATCTAAAAATAGAGATAATTTGACTTCCTTCATCCCCTTTTTATGCCTTTGATTTCTATATCTTGCTTTATAGCTCTGGCTAAAACTTCCAGGACTATATTGAATACCAGTGCTGAAAGTGGGCATCCTTACTGGATCCGGATCTCAGGGGGAATGCTTTCCCCCTTTCCTATTCAATAACACGCTGGCCATGGGTTTGTTATACATTGCCTTAATTGTGTTGAGGAATGTTCCTGCTATACCTAATTTGCTTCAAGTTTTCATCAAGAAAGTATGCCGTATTCTATCAACTGCTTTCTCTGCATCTATTGAAATAATCATATGGTTTTTGTTCTTCAGGTTGTTAATGGGATGTATCACATTGTTTGACTTGCAAATGATGAAGCAGCCCTGCATACCAGGGATTAATCCTACTTGGTCCTGGTGAATGATCTTTCTGTTGTGTTGTTTGATTTGATTGGCTAGCACTTTGTTGGGATTTTTGCACCTATGTTCTTCAGGGAAATTGATCTGTAGTTCTGTTTCTCTGTTGTATCTTATTCAGGTCAAGGAATTAAGGTGATACTGGATTCATAGAAGGAGTTTGGACAAATTTCCCTCCCTTTCAATCGTTTTGAATAGCTTGAGAAGAATTGGAGTTAATTTTTTCAAATGTCTGGTAGAATTCAGCAGTGAAGCCATTTGGTCCCAGGCTTTTCCTTGTAGGAAGGTTCTTTATCACTGATTCAGTTTCCATCTTGGTTATTCATCTGTTTAGGTTTCCTATGTCTTCATGGCTCAATTTAGGTTGGTTGTATGTGTTCAGGAATCTATCCATTTCTTCTAAATTCCCTCATTTGTTGGCATGTAGCTCTTTGTAGTACTTTCTGAGGATTCTTTTTATTTCTTTGGTTTCTGTTGTTACATTTCTTTTTATCTATGATTTTATGAATTTGGGTCTTCTCCTTCCCTTTTTTTTGGTTAGTTGGGGCAATTGTGTATCAATTTTATTTATATTTTCAAAAAACCAGCTCTTCACTTTGCTGATATTTTGTATTTTTTTGTTTCAAATTTGCTTATTTCTCCTCTAATTTTAATAATTTCTTTTCTTCTACTAATTTTGGTTTTGTTTTTTGATGTTTTTCCAGCTCCTTGAGATGCATTGATATCTCATTTGTTTGGCACCATTGCAATTTCTTGATGTAGGCACCAATTGCTATAAACTTCCCTCTTAACACTGCTTTTCTGGATCTCATACATTTTCATGTGATGAATTGTGTCTTCATTTGTTTCCAGAAATTTTTGATTTCTCTTTTTATTTCTTCTATGACCCACTGTTCATTCGAGATTTGCTATTCATTCTCCACTTGTTTGCATATATTCTTGAGATTCTTGAGTTGATTTCCAGCTTCATTCTATTGTGGTCAGAGAAGATTCATGGTATGATTTCTATGTTTTTAATTTACTGAGATTGCTTAAAGGCCTAGCATGTAGTTGATCCTAGAGAAAGTTCTATGCACTGGTGAGAACAATGTGTATTCTGCAAGTGAAGGATGAAATCCCTGAGCAAGGACAGCCTCTTCAACAAATGGTTCTTGGAAACCTGAATCTCTGCATGCAAAAGTATGAAGCAAGACCCTTACCTTACACCTTACACAAAAAATGCACCCAAAATTGATCTAGACCTAAATATACAACGTGATCCCAGCAAGATGTTGTTATAATCAAAGAGTTCTTGGAAAAGACCCCAGAGACAGAGGCACTCTAAGTTAAAATTAATAAATGGGATTCTACAAAATTCAGAATCTTCTGAACTGCTAAAATAATAATCAGCAAAGTGAAGAGACAAATGATAGAATGGGAAAATTACTTGCAAACTATGCAACTGATAAAGGGTTAATATCTAGAATATATAAAGAGCTTAAGAAACTCAAAAACTATAAAACAAATAACCCAGTTAAGAAATGGACAAAAGACTTAAAAACAGGTATTTTTCAAAAGAGGAAATCCAAATGGCCAACAGACATATAAAAATGCTAAGGATCACTAGCCATCAAAGAAATGCAAATCAAAACCACAATGAGGTTTCACTTCACCCCTATAGAATGCCTTTCATACAGAAATCAACAAACAAAAATGCAGGTGAATATGTGAGGGAAAAGGTACCTAATCCACTGTTGGTAGGAATGTTAACTGGTCCAGCCACTATGGAAGACAGAATGGAGTGACCTCAGAAAGTTGAACATAGACCATATGACCAGCATCCCACTCCTGGAAATTTACCTGAGGCAAATAAAATCAGCATATGAAAGAGTTAATAGTACCTCTCAGTTTATTGAAGCACAAGTCACAATAACTAAGATATTGTATCAGCCCAAATGTCAACTGAAGACTATAATTATGGGTATGTACATCATGGAATACTGGAGAATGGTAAAAAACAACAAGACAAAATCCTATCATTTGCAACAAAATGGATGCAACTGGAAAACATACTCAGTGAAATAAGCCAATTCTAAAAGGACAAATACCATATGTTCTCCCTGATTTGTGGTAACTAATACAACACCTAAAAGGTAATCTGTGGGGGTGAAATTGATGCTGTGAGATGCAATGACTTTGACTAGCTCTTTTCTAGACTGTTATGGAAGAGGTTTATATTCCATACTATTTGTTGAACTCTTTACTTAGTATAGAATTGATCTTATGTGTTTAAAGTTAAATGAAAATAGACCTTAGTAAAAAATTAGAATGAGAATAGATGATGTAGGAAGAAGGGTGGAAGTGTTGGTGGGAGGGCAGGTGAGGTGGGAAGAATCACTATGTCCCTAAAGTTGTATTTATGAAATGCATGAAATTTATATAACTGAAATAAAAGTTTTCTGGGTTAAAAAAAAACAGAAAAATTAAGGTAATTTGAGTATATTTATAATTTTGATAGTAATTTATGAATATGGAACAAGGATGAAATAAGGAAACAGTCATAGCAAGGTTTATTAGCCGTATACCTAGTGATTATTTTCCCATATACATGAGCCCTGTTTTAGGTTGGAAGTATCCTTAATCTTTGCTAAATTATCATTTGGAGCCAGCCGTAGGATACTCTGTTGGATCCTGACATGAGTAAATCCAAGCTGAGGTTGCCTGAAAGTGGTGGTCCCCATGGTGAATATCAAAACTGAAGTGTCCTGATTACAAGGTGTTAAATTCCATCTTTCTGTTGACACATTTGAATTAAGATTCTTCTTCTATATGCTTCCCCAGGAATACCTCCTTCATATTCATGTATTAGGGGATGAATTGACAAATGAATGCTCTGATTTTCTTTTCTATGGCTGCTATTATTATTTTTAAATTCTATTAAAAATAAGTGGGTAGTTTCAATGGAAAAACTGGAGTAAACAGGAGGAGAGCACACTTCTCATCTTGTCAAGAGTAAGAAGAATATTTTTGAGAAAGGAAAAGGAATGGAGGGAGAGAAGACAGAGAGAATTTCTAAGAGAGAGAGAAATTCTACTTTTATAAACAAAAAATAAATAAAAATATGAATAGCAACTGGAAAAGTAAAATTCATATTCTGGTACCCCTGAAGTCATCAAAGCCATATTGCCAGGTAGGGCTCAGTTTGATTGTGCAAAGTGAAAATAAAACACAAAAGAAGTGGCAACATCTCATTGTTCATTTTTGTGTCTCTCATGCTTCATGTCAGAACTCATTTGATCTCAAAAGAAAAGGAAACACTGAAAGACAAACATTTTACTTACAAGGAACACCAAGAATACAAACAAAAAAATACAGTTTAATAAACAAGTGACAAATCTCTTTGTCTCCTAAATAGTATCTTCAATATACAAATGAAAAAAATCAATCAAATCCAAGCTTGACCATATTATAACTATTTGGGGAACTGCTTTGCTTTGCATATCCCAATTCAATCTCAAATTATCCCAAGGGACATAACAGATATGGAATCAACCCTAAAAAATTCACATCTGAAAGTAATCTCTACAGAACTTAATTTTAGTGATTTTGTGGTCAAAAACTCCTTTGAGTATCTATGAAGACTATTCAGCTTTATTCTAGAGAAGAAAATTGCCTGTAATTTCAGGAATTTCAGATATCTGTTTTAGTCTATCTTTGTTCTAAAGAACATTTTTCAAAGAGCAAAGATTAAGGACATTTAGAGTTCCCTATGTTATCCCTGTAATTTCATTTTTAAGAATCCAGGTAATATCTTTCTACAGTGAAACACAAAGGTTTTTCATTGATATCAGAGATTACTTAACAATCTTCCAAGTTTTCTTTGTTTTCATTGTCATTGCCACTGTCTCTAATTTAGACCATTTTATATATGTTCTTCTCATTGGTGCTTTTGGAAACCACACTACTCATTTAGTCTGTGCCTGCTGTGTTTAAATTCTGACTGATCATAAAGCAAAAATGAAGGGAAAGAGAACATTGAATATTGTAACTAAATGAATCTTCAAACTACATTTCAGCATTCTTCATCCTAACAACCTGAGGCATTTTAAAGTTTTCACACTGAGAGAATTGTTCATCTTTGTTTGGATTTATGTATAAATTAACCTCTGACATGAGTTTGATTCTGATCTGACACTGCCGTCTTCCTCTCAATGACTATGATGCTTCAAACTGTAGAGAAAATTAAATGATTCCTATTTAAGGCCACAGCAAGAATTCACAGTCATCAATCAATCATACTACTATTTGTGTTTTCATTTCTATTGAATACTGTATTCACCTTCATTTGTATTACCATATTGCAGGCTATAATTATCTCAAAAACACTTGGTAATTTTCAGATTAGCTTCAAACAGCTTTATAAGACTGTAAGAATTTTATAAAACTTTCTAAACTGTATGATTTCAGAAGCTTACTGTTTCTCTGCTAAAACAATACTAAAGGGATATAAGCTGTGTTAAAAAAATGTCAATGACGTTAACTGTAATTAAAATGACAGCCAATTATTTTTCAACACAAGAGTCTATATATAACACCTACTATATTAGCCTTGCCTTGAAGAAATCAATATTAGCCTTATGTAGACTATAAATGTAGGAGGTAAGAAAAAATTCTCTCACTCTGTACAAAGGTCCTTATACTAATTATAATATAAACTCTTATAGAAAGGCCTAATGTTGAAATCAGTCAGATGAAATTCTACAACTGAACAACAGGTAGCAACATTTAGCTATTATTTCTTATATACTAATTGGTCTGGTTCACAAATTCCCACCTATATTTTTTTTCTTTTTTAACGCAAACAGTGCCTAATATTTATTTGCAGAAACTACATGTCTGTATTCCCATCAGTCCAAAGTTGAAAATTACATAAATAATATTGGCTTCAATGTTGATTAGTCTGAACTCTTTTATATGAAAGTGATAAATTGAAAAAGGCTCAAAACATAAATAAATAAAAAAATTAAAATGAAAAACATTTTGTTACAAATAGCTTCAATGTTCATTTAAAGAACAATTTTAGACTTACACAGTTTCTTATGGAGCACAAATAGGATCAATAAATCTCATTCTTTCTCTTTCCATCTGGCCATGTGTTTATGTTTGTTTTATTTGCAGGTGAGTTTTCCATTATTAGGGTAACATATCTCTTAGTAGCCTGCGGCTACATTTAGTCTCTTTAGAAAGAGCCAGTAGGAAAAGCAAAATGATGCAAATAGTTTCACGTAATGCAGACACACATACAGATTCATACAAACACTATCAACCAAGAATTGAGCTTCACCAGGCCTCATTGGCAGGAATTACGTCAGGTGCTCTACCTTGAAGTTAAGAGAGAGCAGTAGAGCAAAGTACAAGTTTGTGAACTGAGTTGCCAGTTTTGTATTTACCTAAGAGACATTAAGATCATGTCAGTAAAACAACAACAACAACAACAACAAAAGAAATGCAGACAAGGAAAGCCGTATATATCCAGAACTGCTGTACTGCTCCTGGGTGATCAGTGCCTCTACATAGTCCACTTCTTAAACTATCAATTTAATCATCAAAAAATAATCTAAGTTCATTATACTCTCTTTTATATCTTGAATATTAAATATTTTCAATTCTTCACATGAAATGCATTCTCCTTCTCTCTGTCCATGTCTGGCTGTATCTTATTTATGTATATTAAAATCTTTTGGGTATGAGTCCATATCCAGTGTCTGCCAAAAGCAGTGCTCAATAAATATCTGCTGCACGATGAACACATTTTTATTTCTATGAGATGAATCAAACTTTCTCAAGTATGAACTTAAAAGTGCAAACTTAAATAGAAATAGAGAGGATTCAAGAAGTAAAGAAAAGAAATATCATCTCTGGTCTCCTTGTCTTGATGATAATTTTGTGTGTGAGTGTGTGTTTTTGTGTGCTTTGTCTAGTTTATCATACATTTTATTTTCTTAGAGCAGTTTTAGGTTAATGGAAAATTGAATGAGCTGTACAGAGATTCCTCATATGCCCTCCAGCCCTTCCTGTGTGTAGCCTACCCATGATAATTCCTCTTACCGGAGCTGTGCCTTTGTTACAACTGATGAACCTACACTGACACATATTTATTAACTCTGTGGTTCATATAAGGGTTCACACTTAGTGTCCATTCTAGGAATCCTGCAATGTATTCACTATTATAGAGCATACAGAGAAGCTTCAGTCTGAAGTGTCCCCATGGGTTTTCCTGTTCATCCTCCTGGACCTTAATCTGGACCCTGACAATCACACTTCCGCCTTTTCCAGAGTTACACAGTTTGCATCATGAAGAATGTAGTCGTGAAATTTCCTTCATGTCATTTTAGGCTTGAGAGTTCATATTTCCAGTGCTTAATAATATTCCTCCAACTGGATTACCACAGTATATTTATCCACTCATCCATTCAAGGACACTTAGGTTGCTTCCAAACTTTAGCAATTATGACTAAAACTGCTATATATATCCATATTCTTGCTTTAGTGCAGGCATACGTTTCCAACATCTATAGCACCAAGAATAACAGAACTGGTTGATATGGTGAGATGTGTGCTGTTTTATAAGAACCAACCAAACTATCTGTCAATGTGGCTACACCATTTTGTATCCCCACCGTAAATGTATTACAGTCACTTTTGTTCCACATACTCATCGGATTTGATGTTGTCCATATTCTGGATTTTGGCCGTGCCAATAGGTATTTAGTGTTACTACATGGTTGTTTTAATTTGCATTTCCCTGATGACATAACGTAGAACACCACTTTGTATGCTTATTTGCAGTCTTAATATCTTTTTCTGATGAGGGTTTGTATGTTTCACACATACAGATTATATTCAAGGAATTTTAATCACCTAAATTGTTTAGCATTTAAATAAATTTATTGCATTGATAATTATATTAATATCTCCTTTGCCACTAGATATTAAGTTGTATACAGGCAGAGGTAACTTTTTCTTGGGCACAGAAGTCAAATGAAAGACAAAACACATCTGTCTCAAAATACCACTAGTAATAAACACTAGTGCATAGTTGTACCTTCCAGAAATGACAATATCTTCAATAAAAATTCTTTTCCTCTTAGACATAATGTATATCATAGGTTGGTCAGCTCCACATATACTAGCTTCCTTTCTGTAATTAAAATATAGATAACATTTTTATAAGAACAGTGTAGTGTTTTTGAACTGACAAAATCTAGTATATCTAAATAGAACTTTTGTGGGACATTTGATGACAGTATATTTACTATGGTAAAATCTTGATAAGATCTTGACATTTATTTCTGAAATTCTTTATTACATGTTAAAATGAGCATTCAAAATAATTTTTACAGATAATTTTATCTTTGTGATATTTTTATTTTATTTGGCTATTATTTCTATAATTTAGTTAAATTTATTTTTATTTATCTGAAAGGAGAAGGAGAGAGAGAGAGAGAGAGAATATCTTCCATTCATGGGCCATTTGGAACTGGGCAGGGACTTGAACCTAGGCACTCTGATATGGGATGATAATGTTTTAACTACTGGGACAAATGAGTGCCTACATATTTCTATAATTAAATAAAAAATTGAATTACCATTGATTATATTATGATAATGTGTTTGAGTATTCTAATTAAGCCTTTGTTATATGTTTTTATTTTCAATTTCATAAAGTTTTTTTAAGATTTATTTATTTATTTGAAAGACAGAGTTACAGAGAGAGGCAGAGACAGAGAGAAAGGTCTTCTATCTGCTGGTTCACTCCCTAGATGGCTGCAATGGCCGGAGCAGTGCCGATCCAAAGTCAGGAGCCAGGAGCTTCTTCTGGGTCTCCCACATGGGTGCAGAGGCCCAAGGACTTGGGCCATCTTCTACTGCTTTTCCAGGCCATAGCAGAGAGCTGGATCAGAAGAGGAGCAGCTGGGTCTCGAACCGGCGTTCATATGGGATGCCAGCATTTCAGACCAGGGCTTTAACCAAACGCTGTGCCACATATCTTCATAAAGATATTTTGCAGATGTTAAATGCCTTCTTAGATGCTAACAAATCCTATGACCCATTAAGTGATTTTGAACCCAAAGGCCCTCATATGAAATATGAATTAGGTCCACTGTCATCATGTTAACACAGATTTCAGTAAATGATATTGTACTAACTTGTTGATGTTGTGACAAGTAAGAAGAATCACTGGGTTTTTAAAAAGCATCTAATGCAATTGGCAAAATATCTACCAAATTTGGGGTTTTTAATAGATACTTGATGAATAACATAATGAATTACTTTATTTGCAGAAAAGCTTCATCTTTGCTACTCTTATGTCTCTTTTAGTAAATCTCCTTTGCAAGAGCTACATTCTTTCTTTCTTGGTGTGTTTCTGTATTGTTCCTAATGTGGTGACTATGTGAAGCATTTCTTCAATTTGCTTGTTTGCTGACATATGGCCTGTGAACCCCATGCTATTACAGTGTCTATTTTTTTAATTAATTTAATATTAAATTAAATTATAAAATTTAATTAATTTAATATTAAAACAACATAGCAACAAGACCTGTTTCATTATAGTTATGGATAAACTAGCTCTTTGGTGATCTCAGAGATATTTTCCTCTGAATAAAATATCAATCCTGCTTGCTATATACAGTTGACTTCTAATACCACAAATGTTTCACGGGGCTGATTAAGAAATAAGTGTCGGCCGGCCCCGTGGCTCAATAGGCTAATCCTCCGCCTAGCGGCGCCGGCACACCGGGTTCTAGTCCCGATCGGGGCGCCGGATTCTGTCCCGGTTGCCCCTCTTCCAGGCCAGCCCTCTGCTGTGGCCAGGGAGTGCAGTGGAGGATGGCCCAGGTGCTTGGGCCCTGCACCCCATGGGAGACCAGGAGAAGCACCTGGCTCCTGGCTCCTGCCATCGGATCAGCGCGGTGCGCCGGCCGCAGCGCGCCGGCCGCGGCGGCCATTGGAGGGTGAACCAACGGCAAAAGAAGACCTTTCTCTCTGTCTCTCTCTCTCACTGTCCACTCTGCCTGTCAAAAAAACAAAACAAAACAAAACAAAACAAAAAAAAAAAGAAATAAGTGTCTTTCCAAAACAGCATCATTCATGCCACCTCTAAATGGCATTTAGAATCAGTTTCAATGTGTTCCTTGAGTGTTTCCTTCAGCTACTTTACTAAATAAATTTGTTCAGTTGTTAAAATGTCTGTGTTGCACATCTTGGGGACAGCTAGATTGCACAGAATAAACAAGATCCTATGGTGAAAGATCTAAGATGCACATGTTTTGATATGAGCTGATCTAGGAAATCTAACTCCAAGCTGCCCCATTTAGCTTTTAAATAATTTTTTTTCAGAATTATTTTTTGAAAAGCTTATGCTCCTGGGATGAATCTACTCAGCTTTTTCTTATTAAATTTTAAAGGACATATTTTAGATGTACATTTTCATGTTTTCAAAACCTTAAATATCAATAAAACAAAAATGAACAAGTCAGTCTAACTCCAATGGGAAGTTCTCTTACAAAGTAGTTCAATAAGACTCAAGCTAAGCTCCTAAAGAAAAGAAACATCATTCCCTTGCTAAGGGATCTGCATTTCAACAGGCTGTTTATGTGTTTACTCTGTTGAAAAGTAGTCAAATAATGTGGTTTTTACCTCTTAGCTTTTCCAAACAGACTTTTTTTCCCTCTAAAATAAACATGCATTCTAAAAGTATGTAAAATGCTTTGCAACTCATTTACCTTTTCATATTGAAGGAGAATAGTTGTTGCATATAAAATATGGAACAAACACCAAACCCTGAGAATGTCTTAAATTAGAGCAAAAGATGTATTGTATTTAACATTTTACTGCGAAGTTTATGTTGGAATGGAGAAGTATTTTAGGAAGTGGCAAAATAGGTCAGCCAAAGTTTCATGACCACAGAGTCCCAGTGCATATGTGGTCAGAGAAAGATATCAAAACACATTGACAGAAATTCTTCACTCATCTGCTATCATCCAGAGCATGGGAGTCAGTGGTGACCAGTTTCTTGATCTTTGTAGGTTCTGGTTATTAAACTTTTATCTGTTGCATAGTTTACAAATATTTTTCCCATTCTGTTGGTTGCCTCTTCACTTTCCTGACTGTTTCTTTTGCAGTACAGAAACTTTCAGTTTGATGTAATCCCAATTGTTAATTTTGGCTTTGACTGCCTGTGCCTCCGGGGTCTTTTCCAAGAAGTCTTTGCCTGTGCCTATATCTTGCAGGGTTTCTCCAATGTTCTCTAAAAATTTGATGGTGTCGGGTTGTAGGTTTAGATCTTCAATCCACGTTGAGTGAATTTTTGTGTAAGGTGTAAGGTAGGGGTCTTGCTTCATGCTTCCGCATGTGGGAATCCAGTTTTCCCAGCACCATTTGTTGAATAGACTGTCCTTGCTCCAGGAATTGAAGCAAATATAAGTTGATCAAATATAAGTTGGCTGCAGATGTTTGGATTGATTTCTGGCGTTTCCATTCTGTTCCATTGGTGTATCCATCTGTTTCTGTACCAGTACCATGCTGTTTTGACAACAACTGCACTGTAGTAAGTCCTGAAATCTGGTGTTGTGATGCCTCTGGCTTTGTTTTTTGTTGTACAAGATTGCTTTAGCTATTCGAGGTCTCCTGTGCCTCCATGTAAATTTCAGCATCATTTTTTCCAGATCTGAGAAGAATGTCTTTAGTATTTTGATTGGTATCACATTGAATCTATAAATTGCTTTTGGGAGAATGGACATTTTGATGATATTGATTCTTCCAATCCATGAGCATAGAATATTTTTCCATTTTTTGGATCCTCTTCTATTTCTTTAAGATTTTGTGATTCTCATCGTAGAGATCTTTAATGTCCTTGCTTAAGTTTATTCCAAGGTATTTGATTGTTTTTGTTGCATTGTGAATGGGATTGATCTTCAAAGTTATTTCTCAGCTGTGGCATTGCCTTTGTATACAAAGGCTGTTGATTTTTGTGCATTGATTTTATATCACCTCATCCAGGTTTGAATAACTCACATTCAGAAATCTACCAACAACAGATGCTAGTGAGAATGTGGGGAAAAAGGGACACTAATCCACTGATGGTGGGAATGCAAACTGGTAAAGCCACCATGGAAATCAATTTGGAGAGTCCTCAGAAACCTGAATATAACTCTACCATGCAACCCAGCCATCCCATTCCTTAGAATTTACCCAAAGGAAATTAAATTGCCAAATAAAAGAGCTGTCTGCACCTCAATGTTTATTGCAGCTCAATTCACAATAGCTAAGACCTGGAATCAACCTAAATGCCCATCAACAGTAGAATTGATGAAGAAATTATGGGATATATACTCTATAGAATACTATACAGCAGTAAAAAATGAAGTCCGGTCATTTACAACAAAATGGAGGAATCTGGAAAACATCATGTTGAGTGAAATAAGCCAGGCCAAAAGGGACAAATATCATATGTTCTCCCTAATTGGTGACAACTAACCGAGTACCAAAAAGGAAACTTGTTGAAGTGAAATGCATGCTATGAGAAACAATGACTTGATAAGCCCTTGTCCTGACTGTCGAGGAACAACTTAATACTTTATTCCTTTAGTATTTTTTGTTCTACTTAATATTATTGGTTGAATTATTTAATTAACACACAGTTATTCTTAGGTGTTTAAATTTAACTGAAAAGTGATCCCTGTTAAATATAAGAGTGGGAATAAGAGAGGGAGGAGATGTACATTTCGGCACATGCTCAATCGGACTTGCCCCAAATGGTAGAGTAGGAACGGGCCAGTGGATTCCAATTGAATCCCATCAAGGTTGCATGTACCAATGCCATCTCGCTAGTCAAACTGATCAGTTTCAGTTCACAATTGATCACAATTGATACTGATAGAATTAAAAAGGAGAGAACAATCCAACATGGGAAGCGGGATACGCAGCAGACTCATAGAATGGCAGATGTCCTAAATGAGCACTTAAGGCATTCGGATCTGGCTAAAAAGCCTGTGAAAGTATTTCAGGCATGGAAAGTCAAGACACTCTGGGAAAAAAAAAAAAAAAACCTAAATGGAAGATCTCTGTGAGTGAGATCCCAGTGGAAACAATGGGCCATCAAAGAAGGAGTTACCTTTCTCTGAAGGGAGGAGAGAACTTCCACTTTGACTATGGCCTTGTTTAAATAAGATCAGTGTTGCCGAACTCAAAAGGCTTCCATAGCCTTGGCAACTCATGACAAGAGCCTCAGGTGATTACTGAAACCATCAACAAGAGTTTCAATTGTTAAGTCAACAGGAGTCACTGTGCACTTACTCCCCATGTAGGATCTCTGTCCTTAATGTGTTGTACAATGTAAATTAATGGTATAACTAGTACTAAACAGTACTTTATACTTTGTGTTTCTGTGTGGGTGCAAACTGTTGAAATCTTTAGTTAGTATATACTAAATTAATCTTCTGTATATAAAGATAATTGAAAATGAATGTTGATGTGAATGGGATTGGAGAGGGAGCGGGAGATGGGATGGTTGTGGGTGGGAAGGAGGTTATGGTGGGAAAAAGCCACTGTAATCCAAAAGCTGTACTTTGAAAATTTATATTTATTAAATAAAAGTCAAAAAATAATAATAATTTTTAAATTATTGAATCAAGCATTGTAGCACAATGAGTTGTGCTGTCCAGTCACAGTTCCTTCATTTCTGACTCAGCTTCCTCCTAAGGCACCTTAGGAGACCTGGGTTGAATTCTTGGCTGTTAGCCCAGTCCTGTCTATTGAGAGCATGTAGAGAGTAAGTCAACAGGTCTCTATGTCACTCTGCAGTTCAAATAAATAAATAAATCTTAAAAAAATTATAGCAGCACCAGAGTTGTGGTGTATCAGGTAAGACTGCTGCCTGTGACCCCAGCAGCCTATCTTGCACTGGTTTGAGTCCTGGCTGCTCCACTTCTGATAAAGTTGGTGGTGGCCTGGGAAAAGCTGCAGGAGATGGCCAGGTGTTCAGGCCACTGCCACCCACGTGGGGGACCCAGATGAATTTCCTGGCTCTGCCTTTGGCCTGCCCAGCACTGACTGTTGTGGCCATCTGAGGAGTGGCCAGCAGATGGATGATCTTTCTCTCTGTAACTCGGACTTTCAAATAAATAGGTAAATCTTAAAAAAATCAACAGTAATTGTACTCTTTTATTGGCTACTGAATAGCTTTCCAATACATGTGCATGTGTATTGGAAAGGTAGTAGCCTTATTCAGTTAAAAATCTTGCCATCAGAAAAAATGAAGTTAAATTTGAGGAAGATTAAATAACTCCTTCAAACTCCACACTTTGTAATTGATGCAGTAGTTGTTTGAATCAAGATCTACTTACTCCTTGAGGAGAAGAAAGGGATAGTAAAAGTAAAGAAATAAAAAGAAATAAATGGGGAAAGAAATAATGTACTTCCATAAATATATATATATATATATATATGTCTGAAATATTTTAGATCAGTCCTTAAATTTTCATAAAAAAGAGAATCTTAAAACTTTAGTTGATCATAAGCATCCTAAAATCCTTATCACATCAATTCCTTATTTCTCTCCACTCAAAATTCTCTATTCAAAAATCCACCTCTCTGGAGAATATGCTTCTCCCTGGATCTCACAAGATGAGTGTAGTGATCACCGGAATCAAACTTGCAGAGTTCTTACTTCCTCATTAGATACAAGTCATCACTTAATGCTCACTGTCAAGAATTCTCATCAGGTTTTTAGAGGTTTTCTACATTGCCTATAAGGTATTCACAATGTTGAAAATTAGCAATTAGGTACTTTCTTGACTACAGGAGTGGTTACAGCACAATTAAAACTACGCATGGGGACAATTCTAGGTAATGTGATGGTCATTTCACTGCAGTTTTCTCAATATGGAACAACCTCTATCATGCCACTCTCCACTCCAAGGGGGATGGGGACCCTGGTAGATTGTAACTCAAATCAGAAGATTCACTTATTGATGAAACCTGGTTAGAGTAATAGAAGTTTGTTGCTTATTAAAAGAAGTTTAGTTTGTATATATTGCCAATATCTCTGTATATATTACAATCTCCACTGTGTACTCAGCCTATAAAGCATGCCTAACTGCTCAAGATAATGACTAAAATGACAACTGGAGTTTGACTCACACATAAACTGAAAGAGAATGTGTTCCAAAATTTTAACATGAAAATAAAGAAAGGATCTAATTGTCCTCTCTGGGTATTTTCAGCAAATCAAAAGTAAGTCTTCCTTAAGGAAATATGTAGGCCTTTATATTTGACTCCTAAAAACCTCAAAGCAAGGTACTTGGGAATACAGACAATTAGAATTTCATAATATTCTTTCAAGAACAATGGTAGTCTACAATACAAATAGAGGTAGACTTTTACACTAGATGCAAAATCAGCAAAAAAAATTCATTGTTGAAGTCATCAAAAAAAAATTCTTTGGTGCTACACTGAGCAAAGACATATACAGTAAACTAATATATATCCTTAATATCAAACTTTTAATATAAAAGGATTCATAATTTATTTTATTAGGCAATAATTTATTGTAAATTATCAAAATAACACATAGTCTGTTAAACTCAAAGGATCTACAAATGGTAAGACAGAAATCCATGCCTTCTAGACACTACTCACATAATCACATATTAGTCCATTTATTTCTAAATAATGCGAGTGGCTAGCATTACTATATGAGGCAGACACTACCTTGCTGAATGAGAAAAAGCACTGATGCAGATAGAGTTGGTATTCTGTCTATCTAAATAACATTCAGAGAGAGAGTCTCTAAATAATAATGACATTTACTTGGGAATAGCAGGGAATTGCAGTGAAAATATGCATGTTATAGTAAACTAGGGGGATATTCAAAGAGGTTGAGACAAAAAGAAGCTTTAAAGCTGTAAGTGAAGAGGATTTCATCTGATATTTTTAACCAATAATTTTTGGCTACAATGCTTAATAAATAGGATGTCATTAGTTGGAGATTGAAGAGACAGTTGCAGCAGATAGCTTTATAAAAGCACTTTTTATATAAATTTGAAGTGGCCTCTGTAGTGTAGTTTTGCCAGCTTTTTTTCTGATAGTTATCATTAGGCAATCATGCATAAAAATTCTTCTTATACAACCTCCTGGCTTTATTTTTGTTTGTTAAGGTTGACAAAAGCAACTCCATAATTTGAATTTTGATTTTTTATATTTCTTTTACAATTTTAATGAAAGGACAAAAATAAGTGAAGACTAAACAGCACCAAGTAAAAATGTCTTATACATAGTGACAGGCTTTCACAGCCGCGGGCTCGGCTGTCAATCCTGCCTCTCGGAAGAGAGAGGGGGAGGCGGGCACACAGTGCATGGCCAGTGGAGACCATCACGGTGACGTTTGCGATTCAGCGGCCAGCAGCTCCCCCCTGGTTCCAGGGGATGTCACCCGCCTCCCCACAGCCTCCCTACAAGGCTGGGACCCTCGCACCTGGCCCCCCAGCCAGCTGGAAACAGAGATCCACAGGATGGGGGCTACTTAAGCAAGGCTCCTTCTGGCCTTCCTGGGGACCCCACTGGGAGCCCCCACCTTCAGCCCCTCCCACAGCCTTGCCTCCCAGGTGGTCTGTCTCCATGGCAACATGGTCATAACCTTGGCAACCAGGTACAACCACCCCACTGCCTGGCAGGCTGTAACCTGTGCCTGCCACCCTCGCCCATGCTCTCTCCGCCCCTCCACCCCAGGGCAGCCTTCTAGGAGGGGCCACGGAGGTGGGGGCTGGGGGAGGGGGCCCAGAGACACCTCAAGGACACTTGCAGCCCCTACCTCACCCTGCTGGCAGCCACAGAAGTGGCAGGTGCAGGCCTGCCGAGCACCTGCTGCGGGGCAGGGAGCAGGGGACGCTGGCCCAGGACAGAGGCAGGGCACACAAGGCCACAGCTGCGGGGGGCCGCTTCCCCAGGAACCAACTGCCACCCTCAGTGTCCCCCAGCCTGCATCAGCTGAGCGCCTACTGTGTGCCTGGTGCAGATGCAGCCTGGGTGGGGACAAAGGGGAATCTTAGCAGGAAGTCACTGGGGAGCTTGGGACAGGAGGCGGCAGGGGTGGGGGAAGCGAGGAGGTGGGTGGGTGAGGGAACACCCTGTGCAAAGGCCCTGGGGTGACAGCCTTGTTTATTTTTAATTTAAGAAGTCTATTTACTTGAAAGGCAAGAGAGAGGGAGTGGGAGAAGGAGTGGGAATCCCTCTCTCTCTCTCTCTCTCACACACACACACACACACACACACAAACACACAACTCCCATCCACTGGGACACTCCCCAAATGCCCACAGTAGCCCTGGCAAGACCAGGTGAAACACAGGAGTCAGGAATTCCATCTGGGTTTCTCACATGGGTGGGAAGGAACCAAGTAATTGTACTACCCTCTTCTGCCTTTCTGGGCACATCAGCAGGAAATTGGATCAGAAGGAGAGTAGCTAGAATTTAATGTCCTTGTTGAGGATTTTCACAACAACATTCATCAGCTATGATAGTCTGTAGTTTTATTGTAGAATCTTTGTTGAGCTTTGATATCAGGGTAATGCTGATCTCATAAAACAAATCTTAAATGTTTCCTTCTCTGCATTTTGTTGGAAGCATTTTAAGAAGATTCCTGTCAAGTGTTCTGTAAACGTTTTGTAGAACTATCCAATGAAGCCATTTAGTCTTGGGATTTTTCTCTGTTGCAAGGTTTCTGTAACTGATTTAGTCTTCTTATCAATTACAGATAAGTTCCTGCTTGTCGCTCCCCCTCTTCGTGGAGGAACGACACAGGACCCTGCGCTGTTCTTTCGTCTGCTCGGCCCTCCCCGGGTTTGCTGCTGGTTCTTCCCGGGTTGGCTGCTGTCCCTTCCACCTCCGTGGAAGGGCAGTTCCCCCTGGCCACATTCCCCACTTCCGCAGGGGAGCGGCACACCGCCGGCCGGCTTGTCTCGGGGGCTGCACAGGTGTTCCTTCAGCTAGATGTTCCCCATAGATGTTCCTGGTGCATGCCGTCTCTCTCCTCCTTTATAGTCCTCCTCCGCCAATCCTAACTCGGCTGCCCACACGCCGAGTACGCTGCTCTCCAATCAGGAGCAAGTCCTACAGTTTATTAGTTGAACTGGAGGCAGCTGTGCGGAAGCTGTTTACTTCTCTCCCAGCGCCATATTGTGGGAGAGCAGATGCATAGAATAAGTCTTAATTCGAGTAACTTAGTCTAGTCCGGATTGCTCCCCACAGATCCCCCTTTCTTTTTATTTTTGGCGTTGATACGCGCCTGTCTTCGGTGTCCCGCGGCACACACTCTGCTCTACTTGCTAGAGTTGCCACAGGCTCTTACAAGTCCTATCAATCAGGAAAACCGAATCCGGGTCCTCTCTTCGCCATTGTGAGGAGGTTTTTAGGCGCTGATGCGTGCCTGTGTTCGGTGCCCTGCAGCGCATGCTCTGCTCTGCCTGCAGGGGACTTACAAGACCTATCAGGCAAACCGAATCCAAGCCTTCTCATTGCCTTATTGTGGGGGAGACTTATTAGTGTTGGTTTGTGCCTATCTTCGGTGACCTGCAGCTCATACTCTGGTCGAGCTGCTTGCTGGCGCTTACCGCCTTAAATCAGGCAGACCGAATCCAAGCTTAATATTGTTGTATTGTGGGGAAGCCTTACTGATGTTAATTCGTGCCTGTCTTCGGTGACCTGCGGCGCATAAGCTGCTAGCTGCCCGCAGGTGCTCATCGCCTCACTTGATTAGGCAGACCGAATCCAAGCTCTCACATTGCAGTGTTGTAGGGAGGCCTTTTTATTTCTCTATTTCTCTATCTCCGGGCATTCCTATTTCTCCCATTTTACTTCTATCTGCCAACATTCCCATTTCTCTCACTCCACTTCCAAACTTCTGTTTCTCTTATCCCTGCAGCTTCCCGGCGCCTCGCGCTGCCGGCAGCTTCACGGCTCCGCGCAGCTTCAGCCCGCGCCTCATCTGCGCGGCTCGGCTTTGCGCGGCTTGGCTTCGCGCGGCTTGGCTTCGCGCGCTCCGCGGTCTCGCACTTAACCCTTTCGCGTCTGAACCACGGCCTCGCCAGCCCCGTTCCCTATCTACTCACGCCCCGTGCTCTCTCTGCACGCGGCGGCTTCCGCGAGTAACACAGTGTAGCTTACGTGTCCGCCACTAGCATTCAATCTAAGTTCCCCGGGCTAGCCTGGCGAATTCAACCCAGCGTACGTCTCCGCCCCACGGTTTGGCTTCCCGTCCTTTGCTCCCCGGGCTAATCAGACGGATCCCAATCTGGCTTACGTCTCAGCTTCTGGTTTCAACTTTTCGCCCCCCATTCCCGGGCTAACTTGAGAACCCCAAAGTGGCTTCCGTTTCCGCCTCGGCCTGCCCCCCGCGGCTTCAATTTCCCTAACATTTTTCTCTACCCGGTATGTTTCCCCAAGCTTTCCTCCAACGATATTCCTCCCTCATTTCTCCTGGCCTCTCCCCACAGTCCGCGTCCGAGTCTGTTTGTTCTAGCTTTCACTTTCGCTTTCGACCTTAGAGATTTCTCCCAGCTTCCCCCCGTAGTCCGTATCTGAGTCTATGCCTAGGCTTTCAACAGCTTCCTCCGGCACCTCTTTCGTCCGGCTTTTCCCTAGGCTGTTTGCTAGTCTCTCTCTCCGATATTTTCCCTAGGCTGTTTGTTAGTTTCTCTCTCCGGTAATTTCCCACTTCTTCCCGGTCTTTCCCTCCTAGGTTTCCTATCCGTCCTAGGTTTCCTATCCGTCCTAGGTTTCCTATCCGTCCTAGGTTTCCTATCCGAGTCACGGCACCATTATGTCGCTCCCCCTCTTCGTGGAGGAACGACACAGGACCCTGCGCTGTTCTTTCGTCTGCTCGGCCCTCCCCGGGTTTGCTGCTGGTTCTTCCCGGGTTGGCTGCTGTCCCTTCCACCTCCGTGGAAGGGCAGTTCCCCCTGGCCACATTCCCCACTTCCGCAGGGGAGCGGCACACCGCCGGCCGGCTCGTCTCGGGGGCTGCACAGGTGTTCCTTCAGCTAGATGTTCCCCATAGATGTTCCTGGTGCATGCCGTCTCTCTCCTCCTTTATAGTCCTCCTCCGCCAATCCTAACTCGGCTGCCCACACGCCGAGTACGCTGCTCTCCAATCAGGAGCAAGTCCTACAGTTTATTAGTTGAACTGGAGGCAGCTGTGCGGAAGCTGTTTACTTCTCTCCCAGCGCCATATTGTGGGAGAGCAGATGCATAGAATAAGTCTTAATTCGAGTAACTTAGTCTAGTCCGGATTGCTCCCCACACTGCTGTTCATGTTTTAGGATTAAATCTTATAGATTTATGATTAATTTATCTATTCTTCTAGGTTATACAACTTTACAGCATATATGTGTTCTAGGTAATCTGTTATAACTGTTTTTCTTTTGCGTGGCATCACTTTCAATCCTCTTCCCCTTTTGACTTTCATTGTGTGTTCTTTTTTCCTTAATCTACTGAAGTGTCCATTTTGGTGCTCTATTAAGCAATGCTATTTGTAGTGTTTACTTTTTTCCATTGTCTCTGTTTTTTAAAATGTCTGCTGTAATCATTATCATTTCATTCCTTTGCTAAGTTTGAGTTATAATTTGTTCTTTTTCTAGTTCCTTGAGATGAATTTTCAGCTGTTGATTTGAGATTTTCATTTTTTTTAGAGATTTTATTTAATGATGCAAATTTCATAGGTAAAATTTTAGGAATATAGTGGTTCTTCTCCCCATACCCACCCTCCCACCCTGACTCCTGTCCCACCTCTTACTCCCTCTCCCATCTCATTCTTCACTAAGATTAATTTTTAATTACTTTTATATACAAAGATCAACTGTATAATAATTAAAGATTTCAACAGTTTGCACCCCCCACACACAGTGTATAAAGTACTGTTTGAGAACAAGTTTAGTAGTTAATTCTCATAGTACAACTCATTAAGGAGAGGTCCTACATGGGGAATAAGTGTACAATGATTTCTGTTCTCAATTTCACAATTAAAACTCTTATTTATGACATCAGTGATCACCTGAGGATCTTGCCGTGCCACATCTGAATGCCTTAAGGGCTGGTTCTGAGGTCAGAGTGTTACTTAAAGTAACTGTCATTCTGTGAGTCTGTTGTGTGGACTGCTTCCCATGTTGGACATTCCCTCATTTTAATTCTATTATTATTATCAGGCACTTGAGATTTCATTTTTAATGTGAATATTTACATATAAGCTTTCTTTTTCCTTTGCTATTGCTACCTTTTATACTTTTTAGTATTTGTTGTATTTGTTTCATATTAAAGCTTTTTTCTTTAAGATTTATTTATTTATTTGAACATCAGAGTCATGCAGAGAGAGAGGGAGGGAGAGATCTTCTGTCCACTGGGTCACATCCCAGATGGCCCCAAAGTCTGAGGCTAGGCCAGGCCAAAGCCAGGAGTTAGAAGTTTCATTTGGGTATTCTCCCACGTGGGTGGCAGGGGCCCAAGTATTTGGGCCATCTTCTGCTGATTTTTCCAGGCCATTAGCAGGGAGCTGAATTGGAAGAAGAGCATACAGGGCTGGAACCAGTTCCCAAATGAGATGCTAGCATTGCAGGAAGTGGTTTTACCTGCTATGCTAGAATGCCAGCCTCTCCAAGTATTTCCTAAGTTCCCTTGTGATTTTGTACTTCTGCCTTTTTATTTAAAATCATGCGACTTAATTCTATTTATGATATTTATAAGTTTTTCTCATGATTAATTTCTAGTTTCATTCTATTGTGGATGTGGAAATGCCTGGTCTGATTTCATTCAACTCAAATTCGCAAAGATCTGTTTAGTGATTTTTTTTCTATCCTAAAGAATATTCTATATGCACTTGAAGAGGTGTATTCCAATGTTTTTGTGTGAGTGTTCTGTCAAAGTTTGTTAGGTCCAATTGTTCTATACTATTGTTCAAATCCTCTTTCCTTGTTGGTTTTCTGACTGGTGGATCTGTCTGCAAGTATAAATGAATACTAAAGTCTCTTATTAGTATTTTGTTGCTGTCTATTTCCCCCTCAATTTTTTCCACTGTTTGCTGAATGTATTTGGTAGCAGTAATGTGCAGTGTGCACATTTTTATAATTATTCTATGTATTTAGTAAATTGGCTTTTCATACTTATGTAGTATCCTTCCTATACCTTGTGTAAATTTGTCTTAAAGCCTGTTTTTAAAGGTGTATCTATTTATGTGAGTGACAGTGTGACAGAGAGAGAGGAAGTTTCAGAGAGCTGGGAGATCCTCCCTCTGCTGCTTCACTACTGAAATGCCCGATAAGCCATGGCAAAGCCAGAAGCCAGGATCTCTACCCAGGTTTCCCATGTGGGTTGCAGTAGCACACATACCTAGGCCATCATCTCTGCCTCCCAGCTGTATTGGTAGGACTTTGGATCAGAAGCAGAGAAGCCAGGATTTGAATTAGTCTATGATATGGGATATGGGTATCCCACGCAGTGCCTTAACACAATGCACCACAACACCTACCCCTTAAAGTTTATTTTATATCAGGTAAGTATGGCCACTCTTGCTTTCCTCACATTCCTGTTTGCAGGGAATACATTTTCCTTCTTTCACTTTTAATCTATGCATCCTTCAATCTAGCATGAATCGATCATACATAGCATATAGTTGGATCCTGTTATTTTTATCCAATCTACAATCTATGTCTTTGGATTAGAGGATATAATCAATTTACATTTAAAATAATTACTGAAAATTACTACTTGTGCCATTTTGTTTCTCATATATTTACAGCTACATCTTTACTGGTATATCTTTACTTGCACATCTTCACTGGTCTTGCTATCTTCTTTTGAGTTTTGTATTGGCATGCTTTGATTTATAATTTATTTTTGTATATCTTTCATAGATATTTTCTTGGTTACTGTGTGATTTGCATTAAATATTTTCAACTTGTACCTATTTTAAACTGAGAACAACTTCAATCTTGTACAAAAAGTCAACATTTTTGTGCCTTCTTTTATTCTCTTGATGTCACAGATTACATCTCTTTATTTGATATATCCATTAATATATTTATCATTTTTATGCTTTTGTCCTTTAAATTCTATACTAGAATTAAAAGTGATGCATTCACTAACATTATAACACTACAAGATTCTATATTTGTCTGTATATATATCTTTATTAGAGAGCCTTGATTTTTTAAAAAAAATATTTATTTATTTGAAAGGCAGAGTTAGAGAGGCAGAGGCAGAGAGAGAAATCTTCCATCCACTGGTTCACTCTCCAAATGGCTGCAATAGCTAGAGCTGGGCCGATCCAAAGCCAGGAGCCAGGTGTTTCTTCTGGGTCTCCCACATGGATTCAGGGGCTCAAGTGCTTGGGCCATCTTCTACTGCTTTCTCAGGCCATAGCAGAGAGCTGGATCAAAAGAAGAGCAGCTGTGTCTCAACCCAAATAGGATGGCAGCACTGCAGGCGGCAGCTTTACCCACTGTGCAACAGTGCCAGTGCTTCGAGTCTTGTATTTTCACAAGCTTTTTTGTTACTATCTCAGTTTCATTCTAACTTCATAGTCTCCCTTTAGCATTTCCTTTAGGGCAGGTCTAATGGTAATAAATTCCCTAGGATTTACATGAATTTATTGAAAAATCTTAACTTGTTCACTATTTTTAAGAATAGTTTTGCTGGATTATTTTATTCTTGGTTGTCAGGATTTTATTGTTAAGCATTTTGATACATTCAAAGTGAGAATATTATGAAAGCTCCTTTGTATATTATGAGTCACTTTTCTCTTGCTGTTTTAAAGATTCTCATTTTGTCCGGGAATTTTTGCCAGCTTGATTGAAGTGAGACTTGTTGTAGTCTTCTTTGGGTTTTACCTGGATAGAGTTTATGAAATTTCTTGAATTTTTATCTTCATTTCCTTCTTCAAATCTAGAGATTTTATAGACTTGATTTCTTCAAATGAGCTCTCTATATCTCTTTCTCCTCTTTCTCAAAGTGTCTTATTGCAAATACTGATCCACTTAATGATATCCTATAAGGTTGTTAGGTTTTCTTTACATTTCTTGGGAGTTTTTCTCCAAAAATAGCATGCTATGCTTGTTAGATGAAGGGGCTATAATGAGTAAATATAACAAACTTTCTACCCATTTTGATAAAGTACTTCTAGGTGATGTGTTCACCCAGGCTGCTGCAAGCTCTTATTTGGCTTCTGGAGTTTTCAGAAAAGAAATTTGGTTTGTGTGTGTTGTTAAACCAGTATTTCCAAGGGAGAAAAAGGATTTGGGGTTTGCTTCCTTCATCACATCGATGTTCCTATACCACACTTGATCTTAGCCAAAAGGCCGAGAAGCGATCGGAGGTTCCTGTACCAACATACTGGTGATGTCACTCTTGAACCTCAGACTTTGATACAGCATATATGGGTTGACATCAGCGTCCCATGTGGTGTTCATTCAGTAGGCATATGATGATACTTCAAAAAGTTTATGTAAAATGGATCTCAAAGGTTTTCAGTGATTTTTTTTGAAATCCATATATAATTTTTCATACTATGCATTTTCCTTAAACTTTTTGAAGCACCCCCACTCTATGTAGAGCACATATTTGGAAATCTGTTCTATACCACTACATCTCAAATGGCTGACATATTCAAACACTAAAAATGCACTGATGCATAAAGTCTACTACCAAACGTACTGATTTAAAGGGTTTGGAAGACAGTTTAAATGCTCCTTGGCTGACTGTTTGCAGCTAGTGCTGAGAATCATTGTTTTTATGCTATTTATTGATTAATTCTGAAAGTCTATTTAAGCAACTCATCTCTTCTACTAGTTGATTTTTAAATTAGATACAGTTTAAACATCAGTGGAAACCCCGTTTAGTGTACCATTCTTCTTTAGCTTAAATCTCCAATTCTATTTTATTAAGTTGGATCAAAATACATACAGATAATACATATATAAAAAAGGGACTATAAATCTAATATCCTTAGTAAAAGCAGCTGTGACCCAAACTCAATAAAAGGTAAAGAAATTCAATCTAAATTGTTTAATGGAAGCAACTGATTTTTTTTTCTGGATGTATCAAGGGAAATAACATGCCATTTTAACTCTTGGCACGCACAATTATGCATGTTAGATAACACAATTAAGACAGAAAGGGTAGAAAGAAGCACTCCTGCTTTTTTAATTTTTCAGAAGATTCCCTAGAGTTATTTAAATGTTACCCCAATCCTCGTACTGTTACTAAATCCAGAGTTCCCAGGAGGTTTTTATAACTCCTTCCAACTGAGGATTCTGCCACAAATGTCAAGAGCACATAAATTACAATTTGAAAAGTTTATGTTACACTAAAGAAGACAATGCAGATATTAAGTTGGAGAAGTGGATGGATGTTTTATCTGAGAAAATTTACATCATTGAAAAGAAAGTAAAGATAGAATATTTCTCATACAAGAGTGACTTTAAACAAACAAAAGTTTTCTTATTTTTTCTTTCTAACTACTCCAGTATATGTATTCTCCCAACCTGTCTATCTCCCACACTGACAAGGGGAATGTGGAAGAGAGATCAAGAGATAGTCCCAAGAATGTTTGACTGCTTTCCTGAGCTTAAACTGCTTGGACCTGCAGACATGATCATTTCTGATGTTACCTTTGAGTTATCCTGTAGATTACTAAACTCACTGCCTTTGAATTTATTAAATTTAGGGCAGCATGCAGAACCAAGAAGATATCTATTTATTTTTAAGAGCTATGTAGTCATATACAATAATTATGTCACTAAAAGTATTTTAAAACTTACTAATTTTCCACAATTTTTTCAAATATAATTTACTCTCTGGCATTCCCAAGAGCACACACTTATTTGTCCTCTTCTTACCTTCACTTTTCCATGCTGAATACTTTACTTTCAGTTAGACTTCTTCAGTATACCTTTCCTCAATCATCAGGGAAATACAAGAGATAATTCAGTATAGAACTGATAGTCTACACCTAAATAATTCCTTTAAGTATTTCTCACATGATAGGACAATTCAACTATGAGTATACTTTTTATCAGACTGATTTACACAGGTCTGTGGCTTTCTCACTTCTGGAGTATATTTTGAGGGGTTTTATTTTACATGAAATAGAGTCCTAAAGCTCTAAATATTTCCTATAATAATGAGCTAATAAGAGACTTGCTCAGCAAATTGTCAAGCTACATTGTGTTCTTGCTGAAGGTAGAGGACTCAGCATTAAACATGTTCAACAAATGTCCTTTGTTAAAGAGTTCAGTAATTATTTATAGTGGAGTTAGAATTAAATGACACATTCTTTGAAATGTTAAATTGAAGACATATTTTACACTGTTAAAACCTGAATATCACTTCACACAAGCTCTCTTAAGATTTAATGAATTACTAAAACTTTTCCATTGAGCTATACAATTATTTAAGGGAAAAACAAACAACTTAGAAGGCATCAGATTAGATTTTTTTTCACAGAATGCCACGTACAATGTTCAAAAGAGCTGTACATACCTAATACTTTATATAGCCTTATGGCTTATATAACACTATACTTTTTTCCTTATGTATCAGGGTTTCTTACTCTCATCATCACTAACATTACAGGATGGATATTTTTGTGTTGTGAAAGGCTGCTTTGGGTGTTGTAAGATGTTTGGTAACATCCCTGTCCTCTGCTCTGTGTCCCCCATCTCTCTAGTTATGAAAAGTGGTCTCCAGACATTGGCAACTCTCTCCTGGAGGCCAGAGTTGCACTGGCCTCAGTTGAGAACTCCATGAATGTAGATACAAAAGTGGCTAAAGGGGTGGCAAAATGATGTTATTAGCCAGATCACTCATTCTTCCTCTGAAGTCAAACTGCTTCTAACCCACTGTATTTTCCAGGATCCTCTACTCTTTAAAGTTTCAGCTCTTTTTCCATATGAAGCCCCCTGAACCACAACCAAACTTCAGAGCTTCATATCTCAGCCCAGGACTAAACACTCCTCACTATACTAAGATTTTAAAAAAATAAAATTAAAAAAAAAAAAACAAGATAAAACTGTAAGTGGCATTGCCTTGAATTTAATAAGTAGCTTTTTATTCCATTTAACTTTAAGGCTAAATGACAGCTTTTATACATTTTTGATCTTAGAATCTTATAAATATTACTCAAGAAGCATTTTTGCGCCTTTATTACTATATTTCTTTCAAAGTAACTCATCCAAGACCATCTACCAGCCTTAACCAATTCACTGGTAAATTCTAAAAAAATGAAATCTTGCTCTGTCTCACATTGTAAAACAGCATTACACAATTTTTCCAGAATTTCTTCCTGGTTATTACACTGAAAATGCTGTGCTCTGGCTAGATTCATTCAGTGCCTTCTCTGTCTCCCCCTCCCCTTCTGGGGTTCCTTGCAAAAGGGAGTGAGGGATAAGACAAAGACGTTGAGCCCAAAGTTCTTGCTAGCTCTTTTTATCACTTCTTTCCTCCAAACTTGGTCTTCTCTTTCTACCTCTGCTTCTTTCTAATAAGGCTCTTTCACAAAAAATCAAGGCCAATCTGGATGTGAAGTCCAGAACCATTCACAGGTAATAAACTCTGATATCTGCAGCACAAGTAAGCACAGAACCCAAACCCAAGCCAAAGTCAAATTAAAGCCAAAGCCAAAACCAAAGCCAAAACCAACTAACCAAACACAAACTTCTTTTCTCTCTGACATTGTCAGTTTTCCTGTTTGGGCCCTCAAGTTGTTGTGACAGTTTTTAGGCATATTGACAGTTATTTCTGAAGGGTTAAAAACAGCACAATTTAGCCGGCGCCGCGGCTCACTAGGCTAATCCTCTGCCTAGCGGCGCCTGCACACCGGGTTCTAGTCCCGGTTGGGGCGCCGGATTCTGTCCCGGTTGCCCCTCTTCCAGGCCAGCTCTCTGCTGTGGCCAGGGAGTGCAGTGGAGGATGGCCCAGGTGCTTGGGCCCTGCACCCCATGGGAGACCAGGAAAAGCACCTGGCTCCTGGCTCCTGCCATCGGATCAGCGCGGTGCGCCGGCCGCAGCGCGCCGGCCGCCGTGGCCATTGGAGGGTGAACCAACGGCAAAGGAAGACCTTTCTCTCTGTCTCTCTCTCTCACTGTCCACTCTGCCTGTCAAAAAAATAAAAAAAAATAAAAAAATAAAAAAAACAGCACAATTTGCCACAGGTAATACAAATCCTTATCACTAAAGTTTCATTTTCTATCAGGCTGATAGTGAAATGAAGTCATCTTTGACATCAACTTGCAACACCTCATCTAAAAATGACCTTTTAGAATAATTGATGGAGAGTTTTATCTTTTATGTCTTTTACTGATGGGAACTTTCTAAGGTGTGCACACTACGTTGTAGCCAGACTACTCCAATGGACTCAAGGAAGTCTAGTATGCAATGATTCCTGTCAGTCTTTCTATAATTGATGATGTTAGAAAAATCTACTAGTTAAAAAAGTAGAATTAGCTGGTGCCGCAGCTCACTAGGCTAATCCTCCGCCTTGCTGCGCCGGCACACCCGGTTCTAGTCCCAGTCGGGGAGCCGGATTCTTTCCCGGTTGCCCCTCTTCCAGGCCAGCTCTCTGCTGTGGCCTGGGAGTCCAGTGGAGGATGGCCCAAGTGCTTGGGCCCTGCACCCCATGGGAGACCAGAGTAAGTACCTGCTCCTGCCATCGGATCAGTGCGATACGCCTGCCGCAGCGCACTGGCCGCGGCTGCCATTGGAGGGTGAACCAACGGCAAAAGGAAGACCTTTCTCTCTGTCTCTCTCTCTCACTGTCCACTCTGCCTGTCAAAATAAATAAATAAATAAATAAAAGAGTAGAATTAATACATATTCTACACATTTCACTTACTTTCAAACCACAACAATTGGCTATTTTCCAATATGTTGTATAATTATACATGCAAGTGAGCATACACTATTCAATTTTATTTTTGTTACAATGGTAGAATATTAATAAAAATAAAGTGATGATTACAGGTCATTCAGATGTATATATTCCTTCATATTTGAGATACTGTGCATGTATAGTCTTTAGTATTAAAATTATGAAAATAAACACAATTATTAATATATTTTATAACCTGTATTTATCATACTATCTACAAAAAGATTGGAAATCGCAGATTATGTCATTTTTAATCATCTAAACTAGCTTTAAAACTGTGATAACTCTAGTTAGTCATAAGCTATCAACTTATTGTGTTAATTGTAAGTTAGATAAAAAGTAGAAATTAAACAGAAGGTAATAAACATCACTGAATATTAAATTGTCTTATCTTAATCATAGCCCAAAGTTTTCAGTAATTAATTTATATAAATGTAGCAGTGGATAATAATCTATGGCTATGCCACTTAAGAAATACATAAATTATTAGATATATCTTCACAAAATTGCTTTCATAATTTACAGCTTTTTATTACTAAAATTACTTCATGAAATATTTCAAATACACAAATATCCAGTTTTCAAATACAATGACTATTAACATTGTACTATGTTCACTCCAGCTCAACGGCTTAAAAAATACAAGATAGTTGAGGTAAGCTTGGAGCCTTATTTAAAAAGCCTCTGAGTTCTATTTTAGTCTATCAGGAAAATTACAAACATGAATTTACTGCTTCTAAATCCCTTACATATATTAATGTTTAATAGACGCATATAAATGTATATTCCTACATATAATGTAGTCTTCTAATATTTAAGGGTTTATATGTATTAAATCCCACTTTATATTTCACTGGGAAGCCTGCTACTCTCACCACATGTTAGGTTTCACAATTCAACTTCTCTGACAGGTGCATCCCAGTTCAGCAGTCCTCACACTGTGGGGCATCAGGAGCACCAAGGACACTGGGGAATCTCAAAGGCCAGAAAGTCCTGCAGTGAGAGATCTGCACCTGTGTGCTCGTCATTCTCTCTTCTGGTGATTCTTACACACCAAGTGTGGAGACCACTTCTCTAGGCAGTGTCACTGGCCTTGTTTGTACTTGGTTTTATGAGTATATCACAGCTTAACCCTTCTCTTCCTGTTGGACGTTTGCTGTTTTCTTTTTTTTTTAATTTCTACGTAATATACTTTTTTTAATTTAACTTTTTATTTATGTATTTCACTCTAGTGCTGTGACAACAAAATGACATCTGTGTACCAGAGCATACATACATCAACAGTAAGATGTAACCTTCCATTACACCACTGCTAGAATATTTAGCTTTCATAGGAGACATATGCATGTAAGATGGCCACACCAAATAATTTTCTGTTTTTTCTTAATTATTTTAGCAATGATACTTTTATCAATGTCAGTGTTAATAGAACTATAAGTTATCTGGGTGATGGGGTACGTGTGTGTGGGAATCATTCAACCGTGTCATGTTGTAATTGTTGCTAGAGTAATCTGACACACACCAATTAGGAACTGTCACCATAATTAAGGGCTAGCTACTGCTGTTAGTTGCACAATGATAAAGTTCTTTTGAAAATATTGGTTAGCCCACTTATATGTGAAAAATGCCCTTTCCAGTTAAACAGAAGAAAAAAAAATTCAGAAAGTTACTTTTGGCCTTGCTATGTCAAAAAGTCAACTGTACAAAGATCTAAGTTAAACTAAAATTATAATTTTAGAAGTCTATTAAAAAGAAAAATGTCATGCATTTTATTATCAATTATGCAGAGGCTTTAAAACTGTTGCAAGACCATATAATATATATATATATATATATATTAGCTTTTATACTGCTAATGCACAACTTGATTAGAATAACAGAAATCTTTCTTAATTACACCTTTATATATCACACTAGAGAGACAAATGCCACAAGATCTGCAGAACCATTCAGTTCTAAGCACTCAAATGGAAGAATAACTTTATGTGTTGTAGTCCTTCACATATAGAATAACAAAAGGAAAAAAAATTCTGCAGTCTCACGTTACAAAAAAACGTACTGCTGTAAAATGTAAAGAAGGGGTAACAGGATATCTTCTATAACACAAAATAACACACCTAGTGTTAAAAAGCAAACAAAACTTCTTAATAAAAATAGCAAAATACACAGAGCAACTGAAGCACAAATCCTGCATTAAATACAGTAAAGGTTGAGTAAGACATTGCCCTAGTTAATAAAAGACACAAAAATAGAGAGACCTAGGGCAACCAGTAAAACCAAAATAATGGGAAAACAACCTGAACCACTGTTTACCCTAGTTGGAGTACAATATTTATTGGTGTCTTTCCATTCATATAATACCTAACACTGTACATTAAGTTTTTAATGTCACAGAAAAACTTGGTTCTTCCATGAAATTCTTTAATTTCTTGATGAATTTTTCAAAGTAGACATTATTATGAATGAAAAACAGCCAACAAATTGGCACCTCTATTTAACGATGAAGAATTACAGAAACTTTTTAAAAGTTATCAATCTTTTTTATCTTTTTTCCTCTCAGCTTCAAATCCATCAACTCCATCACTACCCCTTCTTCATTTTCTGTTGTGGATGTTAAAACGTTGGCTCATTTCTGGTAATGGATCCATGCCTAACACTTTGTGTATTTGGTGGAATGCAAGGAGTCTCAAAGCAAACTGTGCTCTGGATGTAATGTCTTCACGCTGCTGGTCAGTCATTGTTGCCAAGGTGTCAAATGGATCCTTTCCACAAGGATCCAGAAGTCCAGGGCCACCTTTAAGAATAATCCCGGAAGAAATACACTCAAAAACTCTTCTCAGTGCATCTCCAGGGCTCTGGGGACTAGAAGCACTACTGATTGCCTTCTCTACTAATAACTCCATAGCCCAGCTTGGAAAATCAGACCAAGCTGGAACTCATTGACAGAGGTCTCAGAGAATACGTATGATTATCACACAGGACTGCAGACCATTGGCTCTAGCCTGGAACCACTTAGCTTGGTGTAGAGCAGCCAGAGCATCAAGGCATTTTTCCTGTCCAAGACGGCCGGTGGGTCTTTCACCATACACGAGGTTACATCTCCTTCCCTCATGTTCTCTTCTCAAATAATTGGAGATGTCAGGGTGATAGTGACTTGCATTTTGGGTTCCACACAGGAATTCAAAATTATTGCCACTTCAGATACAGCCCATTTTATATCGTACTTCTCAGGACTTATAACAGCAAGCTGTTTGGGGAGGTTTTCTGCAATTCGGCTTAATAATGTCTTTGAAGGTTTTTCTGAGCAAAGCAAAACAAGGTTGACATTTCTATCTCCTTGGAAAAGTAATCCGTTTGCCAATACTCCCACTTGCAAAACTCCTTTCAAAGCTCTGTCTTTCCCTCCCTCTTTCTTATCATCTCCCTCCTTGTTCTTGCTCTTTTCATGTTCATACAAACTGTCTGAAACAAGTTTTAAAGCACGTTCAGTGATAGGAACAATTTTTTTGAACTGCCTGTGACTCCTCCTCAGTTGGATAAATGGTTGCATGCTTTGTCATCACATAACGGTCATCAGATGAGTCGGGACGACGCAAAGGTGCAGGCCCCTGTGGTTGAGGCGGCATGCCTGGTCACACTCCCAGAGGCCTAAGGGGCCTGGAGGACCATGTCGATAGCCTGGTCAGGCATCCAGTGGTGATCCTCCCAATGACGTTGTTCTTCCTCTTCTTCTCCAGGGCACGTCCTCTTCATAATGTCTCATTTCCATCCTCCAGTGCTCCTCCTCCTCGTCTTTGCCAATACTCTTCCTTCTGCATTTGCTTTCTCATTTTCTCCTCTTGAATCTTTCTTGCTCAAATACTGGGCTTCACTTCTACTTTCAAATCTGGATTTACTTTTTTTTTTATATTGAAGTCTGTGTCTTCGTCCTTTTAAATGCATCTCCTTAGCATTGGGGTTATTAAAATTGCACTCGCATCATTTACAATGGAACCTAATTACTTTTTTTTTTAATTACTTTTCCTTCATCATTTTGTACCTCCTCCACATGATCGTGGCCCACTGGCTGGACGTCACTCCGTAAAGCTGCAAGAGATGCAGGTGTGACCGGCTCTGACACCGTGTCTGACTTTACTTCTGGAATGTGCTCAGAAGAAGTGACAGGAGCATTTTTAACACATTCCGTTCCTTTTAAGTCTTCTGCTTTGTTTCCTGTTCACTGCAGTTTATTACCACCAACAAAGTTTATTTTGGGTGTAGATGTTTTCTTGGCAGCCGTATTTGTAGGCACCGCTGATACTTTAGTGCTGGATGTGCTGTTAAGAGATGTGTTTCTTGTAGTAGTAAGACCTTTCACTGAAGAAGTTGCCATCGATGAAGCATTCACAGAGCAATTGTTTGCTGCAGTACTTGAAGGAGAGGCAGTCGGTTTTGAAGCAGATACAGCTGTTGAAGAAGCAGCTTCGCTAACAGCGTTTGGCTCTGTGGATGGAATTGGTTTACCCAGTTTTGTATGTGATTTAACCACTTTCTGATGCTTAGCACCGCGGATGTGGGCAGCATATGCATCTGCTCCTGTACAGGACACATCGCAGAGCTCACAACGCAGCTGGTTGAGTCCCACGAGCAGAGTTGTTGCTGCTGCTGGTATTTTGTGAGGCTTTCAATGCGGCTTCTTTTTTAATGTTTCTGTCCTTCTAAATGGTCTTTGTAAGTCTGTGGTCCAGCACAGCTGATCTTACACACATCACAGCAGTGAATCTGGCGTGGTTTCGGGGCTGTTTGGTTTCAGCTGTTTCTTTTGGAATGGTGCTTTTTTAGTAAAGTGGTCCCTGTCCAGGCAGCTGCTGCAGCTTCTGTTGCTGCTGCTGCTGTGGGCAGCAGGAAGATGCAGCTGAGCACACTGCTGCTTCATAACCTGAGTGAGATGTGCAGAGTGAGTAACTGCCCTGCTGCTGTAAGTAGCACTCTGAGTGTAGGGCCGCACCCCCGTGGCTGCAGCTGCCACTGGCTGTACGTGGAGGACACAGGACAAGTGGAGAAAGTAGTGGTAGCTGGACTCGGTGTGGCTGGTTTTATGGCTGTCACTGTCGAGTTTGCTGGGCTTCAGTATGCGGAGTTGTGCCTTGGCTATAACCTGCTTTGGGAGCGGTCTGATGGTAGGTTTCAGCAACAGCAGGCTGAGGCCGGGCAGCAGCAACGAGGACAGCGGCAGTTGCTGGTGGTTGTTGGTAGTACTGCTGACTGTCGTAAGCTGCAGCAGGAGCTGTGGGTCTTACCTAGGAGTAGGAGTCCTGGGAATTTTGTGTAGGAGCTGGGGGAGGTGGTGCTGGTGCTTCTCGTTGCCTCTGGGTATAACCACAGTCAGCTGCTGTTTGTGCAGCAGGGCAGCCTCCATAGGCGGCAGCTGTTGCTGCAGCGGCCACAGCTACTGGAGCAGGCCTGGCAACCACAACTGTGCATAGGCAGCAGTAACCGTGCGAGCAGCTACTGGAGCCTGATGGACAGTGCAGCCAGAACTGTAGTTGGATGAGAACAGGCCACACCCGAAGCTGGCTGTTGGCTACACTGGGCCGCCGCCGCCCCGCTGTGGGTGAATCCAAAGTAGTTGCCGTCGCCATTTTGGCGTCTTCCCCAGCCGGCCAGCACAGAGGAGAAAGCACTACAGGGCGTGTGGGAACCCTGGGCCCGGGCTGCTGCTGCTGCACTCCGAGCTCTCACCCGTGGCCTCCCTCCTGTGAGTAATATGCTTTGTGTAATACCAATATGGTGACGTTACTTACAGTGTATACCCTGACTAAAGTGACCGACTGCTATTGGTTTGGCTGGAACTTACCACTGTTCCAGCCTGGTAAACTGTTAAAATTGATCACCCTAGAAAGTAGATAATTTTACATACATGTAACGTTAGTATTGTAAATTTCCAAAAAGAATTTCATCTTTTGCCGTGCAGAGTGGTATACAGGTAATGCTATTTAATTTTTGTTTTAATTTGCACTTCATTGTTGACAACTATGACTGATTTTTTTAAATGTGTGTTAGTCTTTTAGGTTTCTTACTCTATGAATTATTTGTTCCCATTTTTCTGATAGATTGTTTATTCTGCCCTGTGATTTCTTAAGATTTTAAGATTCCAACATTAAATAACTGAAATTATCTTATGTTAGTCTATGTCTTGTCTTTTACAAGTATTTTATTTTGCACAATTTAATTTTCACACAAAATATTCAGTTAAAGTCTTATGCCTTTGTTTTTTAGTCATTTGTATATACTAGAGTCATAACATTTGTACAAATATTTTCCTGTTAATTTGAAGATTTACCTTTGATGTTTCAATCTTTGGTATACCTAGAACTGTGTGCAGTTAGTTTTACTTCTTGTCATATAAATGACAAATTATTCCAACAGTGTGGTGAGGATCTAAGTGTCATTGACTTATATCATATTTATGCACCAAATCTAGTTTTTATATATTTCTTACTTCAGTTTATGGATTCTGGCTTCTGTTCATATAGTCTATGTTTGATCTCTATTCCTAACACTCCAATAATTCTCTTAGTTATTATGATTTTAAATTAGGCATAACATATGGTAGAATAAGTGATTTCTCATTGTTTTTTTTAATACTCTTCTTGGTATTTGAGCAAAACCATATTGAATACATTGGGTTATGTAGAAATAATTTCTATCCTAACAATTCAATGAATTGAGGGTTCACTGTATATATGGGTTCATAAAGACAGTGCATTTCACCGTTTTCTCAAGAGGATTATTCATATTTACAAAATATTCTGTTAAAATATATTTAAAGAAAGACATCCCTCTGGGGATACTGAAAGGACACAGTGGTTTTCTTTGACAGTTTATGAAATGCTTAGAACAGAAGTTTTGGGAAGCCAACTAATTAAATTTTTTCATTTATATCAAAGAGTTTCTTTTTCAGCAGATATGTAAGAACATGAAATATATTTCTATTTCTCTCTAGATACTTTGGCCATTTCTCAGCGTGTACTCCACATAATTTTGTTCATGCGACTCTGGGATAGAAAAAGGCAAATAAGTAAGTACCCAGTATGAATGGACTTGGTAATGGTTTTGTGGTAAAATACAGTACTGTTCCAACTAATTAAAGAAAAGAAATAGCCAAAAAAGATGAACAAAAGACAGAAAAAGAAATGAGAGACAGAAAGTGATAAAGAAAAACAATACTTCCCTCCCTCTATTGGCATCTAGAATGTGGTAGCAAATTCAAAAGGAGCAGCACTCCAATTAGAAATAGAGGAGGTCTCCAGGAAACTACTGAGGGACAGAAACGGAAGCTTAAGACAGGGGCGTGTAGTTTCTGTGAGGAAACTGTGTCAACGTCGATTAAGTTAGTTGTTGCTTGTTTTCCAATAGCAGGGAAGGATGCTTACTAGAACAGAGCAATCAGGGGCCACTTTTCCAGCTTCTCTGCCAGGAAGGCAGCCTTGTCACTGGGCTTAAAGCTGCAGAAATGCTCAGTCCTGATGGCCAGCATGAATTTAAAAAGTTTTTGGATCAAAGTAAATATACTTTAATGCCATTTTCTGTGCACTGTGAAGTGCTCTTTTACACTATCGAATATTAGCAGATGTGTTGTCTTATAATTCTTTTAATATATAAACTTGTGTGTGTTTGGATAGCTGAGTGTGACTTTCTGGTCACATTAATAGAAAAAAAATACTTGCTCAAAAGCCAGAATAGAACGATCTTGGATAAATACAATATAAAATAAAGCATAAAGGAAATATTAATTTTTACACTCAACAATTGTATGTTTTATATATTCAAATCTCTGAAACCATGTTAAAGAGTAAGTGGCAAATTGTACGAAATATCTGTAACATAAAATAGAGCTAATAGTTTAAAAAACAGATGATAAAGATCACAGAGAAAAATATGAGGCCATATAATAAAAATGGGGATAGCGATTAAGCTGTTGTCATGAAAATGACAACATAAAATGGTTTCAATAAGATAAAATTTTGTTTCGTTTTCATGTGAGAACAAAGAGACTGACCAGTGAGCTCTGAGCCCTTGATCACCGAAGCTTCTTCTGTCCATCACTCAGTTTCCTGGGAGCATTGTCCATAACCACAGGTAAGCCAGGTCGCCACATCTCCAGGTTCTCAAGTACTGGGGAACCAGAGGACACCCTCACCTTGTATACAAGAGAATATTGAATACATCTCTTCCACACTGTTCAGTTGTTGAAAATTTGGCCTCATAGCCATACCCACTGCAAGGGAGAGTGGAGGATGCATTCTATGAATAAGAGGTCAAGTGTCCAGAAGAAAATAGAACTAATGCTCTGCCATAGGTTGGCACAGTACCTGGGGAAAAAATGTTTCACAAAGAAATCTGAACATGTAAATTTAATAGACTAAATGATATAAAAACAGTAGTACAATGTACTAAAACAGAAGTGCATGCTCTTTTTTTGATCTCACAAGATTTTTCACAAATGTTAATAATAGCTATTGAAAATATAACAAAATGAGCATTTTCAAATACTGTTGGTTAAAAAAAAAAGTATACATAGGTATTACTTTAATGGAAAGCAATTTGGCCTTAAATAGAGAAGTTCCTGACAGGTCCAAATTGAGAACCATTATGTGCAAATTACTGGCCAACACTCTTCAAAAGTGCTGCTATCATAAAGAACAAGGAAAATTGGATGTTTGCTCCAGGTTAAAGAAGATATGAAAGAAGATATAGTGCTATTATATGCTTCTTGACCTAGGTAAAAAACATTGTTTTACAAGGCGTGAATATGGTCTATAGACTAGATAGACATTTTATTATTTTTTTTTATTTTGATCATTGTACTGTAGTTATACAAAATCAGATAATGGGCATTTGAGAACTCTGGTATGATTTTGAACCTTTTTTTAATTTTGAAATGACTTCAAAATGAAGTTTCATCATACTTAAAAGTAGACCCTACTTCCGAGCCCTTCTCCTTGTTTATCGTGTGCATTAAATTATCAGAAAGCTAGTTAAACTTTAACCCTTCCAAAGCTACAAGCTGCAAATGCCTCCTTGGGGAATAGTCTATGCATATGATACACCAGAATGCTTGCAACAAACTACATACTAACTAAATGTCAAATTTCATACATGTTCAGCCTCAAAGAAACACTAGTGTTCATATTACATGCAACTGGAATGATTTCCTGAAAAATAATGTACATTGAAGCTTTTTGCCATTTTTTCTCTGTCTTCTCATTTTTCTCTTATTCCTTGCTACTATTGCATTTTCAATTGTTTCTGTTCCACTTATTTTATTTAAGTGAGGATGTGTTTTCAGCGTATTTTTTTAGAATTCCTAACTAACCAAATTAAATACTCACATAAAACACCTATAATTCCATCTCATTTTTATGTTATAATTTTATTTAAATATATAAAAGTAAATCATATGCATTCTAAACTTTGTTAATGTTACAAAGTTAAAATATGATTGTATTAGTCATTATTTTACATTGGTCTTGTCTATGGTTGTATCTACCAAAGCCACAGAGAAATGTAATCAGCCAGATGTTTGAGTCTAAAAACAAAGGCAAATATACAGCTATTAGAAACATCTGGAGTTTGCAAAGATTATTCCGATTTACTCAATGTTTATCTTTATCAAAATACCTCCAGTGTGTCTCATCTCTCCAGGCTGGTGAACACAGACACACTGAACTATCTCCAAGGTCCATATGTAATGCTGTAGGCAGTTGACACCTCAGTATGAAAGCATAGCTCACATTAGTGTTGATTAACATCAGTGTATTTTGAAATATTCTTGATTGTCCTGACAAATTCTAGGAATACTGGTCAAAAAGAGTCTAACAGAGATTCTGTTTTCACGATAGAAAGTAACCCTGATAGACTGAAATGACGGTGAGTTGATAGAAAGAACACCTTCTCTGCCACATGGGAAGCAGAGATCACAGTTATACCAAATACCTGTCCCCAAGACTTCAGTGACAATATGGGTCTTTATTTAACAGGTTTTGGCACTATGTTTTCTCCCTGGGAAGTTTCCCTTAACAGAACATATCCCAGCCTGATATGTGAAGTCCTAAGTTAAGTTTAATGACCTTGACTAGCACAGGGAAATTATCCTAAGTTTTCATTGTAAAAAGTGCAACATTGAATAGCAGTGCAGGACTTCTGCAATTATCATTTGTTTAGCTCTTGGTTGTATCTAGGGTGCCTCCAGAAACCTCTGCCTTAGCACCACAACCCCATTGTATAAGCAGCTACTGCCAAACACCACTTTGTGAATCTGTTCTTAGAAATTAGGAAGGAATGAGGATGAGGGAGTGAAGATTGTGAGATCCTGTGTGTTTGTGTGTGTGTGTGTTAGTATGTGTGTGTGTGTGTGTGTGTGTAACATGCTATCAGATCTCATATAACTGAACCCATTCACCATATTCTGATTTTTTAGAAAGTATACTGTTGCTAAAACTGCAAGAATTTGTAGAATTCAATAGGCACATTATAGATATATTCAACTCCATGTTAGAAATACTAACAACCTGAAATGCTAAGAACCCCTTAAGGTGACCAAGAACATAAATCAAGTAGTTCTATGGGAAATAACAAATCAAACCTGAACAAAAATGAGAGTATACTGTTTATTTTTATTTTGTTACAGCTTATTTTTAAATACCTTTAGTTATATACAAATCAATGCACATATTTAAAAAACATAGGATTTGAAATATGATGACACCTGCGAAAAAAATCATGCACATAACCCTAAAATTTTCCTTGTGTCCCTTTTTTTTTCTATTGTGGTAAGACATGCTATAAAATTTACCAAATTAATGATTTAAATGTGTAACACAGAAGCAGCTACATGCACCTTGTGCAATAGGTCTCTAGGACTTTCTCATCTTGCAAAATTACAATTCTATATCTGTTTGACAACAGTTCCGCTCTCTAATAAAACCTTTTTAACCCCTGATCATCATCTTCCTATTCCCCTAATCCCTACCCAGAATCCCATAATTCTCTACTATTCTGCTCTTCGCTTATATGAGTTCGATTTTTTAGATTCTGCATGTTACTAAGACATGCAGTATTTGTCTCCCTGTGCCTGGCATACTTCACTTAATATTATAATCTCCAATTTCAGTCATTTTCTGCAAACGATGGCATTTTGTCATGGCTGTGTGTGTGTGTGTGTGTGTGTGAGAGAGAGAGAGAGAGAGAGAGAGAGAGAGAGAGAGGATAGTATTCTATTATTTTTAGAAGCCACATTTTCTTTAGCCACTCATATGTTACACAACCACTTAGGTTGATTCCATAACTTGGCTGTAGCAAATAATACTGTGATGAACATAGGAGCACAGATACTCTTTGACATTATGGTTTCATATTTTTTGGGTTAATATCTGGAAGTTAATTGTGGATCACAGTGCAACTCTAATTTTAGTATTTTGAGAAAGCTTCATCCAGTTTTTCATAATAGCTGTGCTAATTTACATTTTCACCAACAGCGTACAAGGGCTTTTGTCTCAATCCTCATCAATACTTGATATCTTTCATCCTATTTTTATTGACCTTCTCTCCAGTTATCCATTTTTGAAAATAAAGGACTAAATTATACTTTTACTTCATTACTTTATTTCTCCCTTCAGTTCTGCAAATGTTTTCCTTTTATTTCTTATATTTGTGTCCTTTGCTCTTATCTCTGAATATGTATTTATAATCCCTAATGAAATGGCCCTTTTCTGCTTACATTGTTTATTTCTTTGTCTCTTGTGACCATTTTTAAATTAACTTGTATTTTTTTCAAATATAAATATGGTCACCTCTGTTCCCTTTTGGTTCCCATTTGCATGAGATATCTTTTTTCTAATCCCTTCACTTTCAGCCTATGTATGTCCTCATATAATTTGAATCTCTGTAGCCAGCAGTCTCATATTCATTTTTAATCCTTACTTCCCAATGCCTCCTACTTCTGCCATCCCTTATTTTCCAGAAAATGACTGATTTGTCTTCTTTTACTTTGGATGCATTTGCACTTTCTAGAATTTTATAAAAAACAAAGTCTACAGTATATGGCTATATTTGTCTAGTGTAATTAGCATAATTATTTTGAATATCAGGCAGGAAAAATAATAAAAGCATCCAGATTACAAATGCAGAATTAAAACTCTCCTTACTTTCAGGCTCCATAACTGTCTGTGAGAAAATCAGATGCAGTTTATAAAAAGCTACCAGAACTACTAAGCAAACTTCGCCAGGTCACAGAACAATATATTCAATGCCACTTAATTTCCAAGTAGTATCCACTGCACGGATATGATAATTTGCTTATCCATTCTTCTTTTGATGGATATTTTGCGTTTCGTTTTCAGTTTTGTACATGATATAATCCTTATGGAATTGCATGTAAAATTTTTGTGTGGACATCTTTTCATTTATCGAGTTCTAGGAGGTCATAGCTGGGTTCCATAATAGGTAAATATTTAACTTTTATGAAGCTGCCAAGCAGGTTTCTGTAGTAGTTTTACCATTTTATTTTCCCACTAACTATGTATGAGAATGTTAGTTGAGTTGCTGTACATACTCACTGTTACTGGAGTGTTCAGGCTTTTAATTTTAGTTGAATAATAGTATCTTACAGTGTTTTAATTTCCATTTACCTAATGACAAATGATTGAGAATCTTCACAGACTTATTTGTCATCTGCATGTTTTTTGGTGAATTGTTTGTTCAAATAATTTGCTCATCTTTTTAACTGACTTATTTTACTGTGAAGTCAGTTCTTTTTATATTCTCGATATAAGGGCTTCATCAGTTATGTGTTTTTCAAATATTTTTCACAGTCTATGACTTGCTTTTGTTTACTTATTTCTAATTTTCTTGACAGTATCATTTAAATAATTTTAATAAAACATTTTAAATAATAACTAATTTTAATAAAATCCAGCTTGTCATTTATAATAATTATTTTAATTTTAGTAAAATTCAATTTATCAAATTTTTTAATTTATGCATCATGCTTTTGGTTGTGTCTAAGAAATCTTTCCCTAACTCCAAGTCACTAGTTGAGTTTTATAGATGTGGGATATTGATTTTAAAATCTTGTTATTATTGATCATGAATATTAAATTGTTCAAGCATTTTCCATTGAGTTGCTTTTACATCTTTGTTGAAAATCATTTGTCTGTGTGTATGAGGTCTGTTTCTAGATTCCCTATTTGTTTCACTGATCTAGTTGTCTGTCATTTTGCTGTGGTTTTATAAAACTTTTGAATTCAGATACGGTTAGTCTTTTAACTTTGTTCTTTCAAAGTTTTATCTGTTTCAGGTCCTCTGCATTTGCATATAAATTTTAGAATCCATCCCATTAACTTTCATTTTTATAAAGCTTTCTGGAATTTTTAGGAATGCTTTGAATCCATAGATCAATGTAGGGGGAATTGACATTTCAATAACATTGAAAATTCCCACCCATGAATTCAGTATATCTCTCCACTGATTTAAGTTTTTATTATTTTTTCTCAGAAATGTTTATAGTTATCAGAGTACAGTTTTGGTATTTCTTTAATAAGATTTATACCTAAATGCTTTTTCTAATGTTACTGAAAATGGTTGTGCTTATTTTTAGTTCAATTTCTGATTTTTTAAATTGTTATTGTACAGTGATCTTGTGTCCTGCAAACTTTCTAAATTTGCTCATTTGTTCCAGTTGCTTTGTAAGGACTACATCCTATTTTCAAGACAATTATAGGGTCTGATAGTGAAGACTATTTTATTTCTCCATTTCAAATATAGATAAGCTTTCACTTATTTTCCCTAATTGCAAAGAACAGAACCTCTTGAACAGGTTAAAAATAAATGCTATGGTAGACATTTTTGCCTTTTTTTTTTTTTTTATCTTAGGGGGAAAGTCGTGAATCTTTTAAAAAAAACCTTTTAAGTTTTTTAAGGTGGACAAATTTCATGTATTTCACATATACAGATTTAGGAGCATAGTGATACTACCCACCTTACATTCCCTCCCACTCATCCTCCCGCCCTCTCTCCTCCTTCCTTTCTCATTCTTTCTTCTTAATTTTTACAATGACACACTATCCATTTATTTTATAATCATAAAATTAACTAAGCATAGCCTTTGCCTCTGCTGTTGAGTCACAGTGTTTTGTTTTGTTTTGTTTTGTTTTTCACTCACACTATTTGCCTAATTTTTACTTACTGTAGGGTTACTCTTATGAGTATAAAGCAAGCTGAAAATAGACCTTTGTAAAAATTGTGAGTGGGAATAGGAGATGGAGGAGGAAGAAGGGTTGGACTATGGGCAGGAGGGAGGGTAAGGGGGAAGCATCACTGTTTCTAAATTTGTGTATATGAAGTGCATAAAGTCTGTTTACCAAATAAAATATATAAAAAAAGAAAAAAATAGTAAGAAGAAAAGAACCACAGTGATTCTTGGATCTGTGTGTTTGTAATTTTAACCGAATATAAATATTTAAGCAGTGGATTCAATCTGTTCCCCACCTTTCATCAGAAACTCAATTAGATACATTAGGATGCACGAGATCACCTTGTAAGTCACTGAGATTGTGTTTATTGCCATTTTATGTTTCATTTAGGACTCTTTCTGCTGCTAACTCTTCAAGTTCTTAATCTTACCTTCTGTGATATCTATTCTGTTGTTATTCTTTTAATTCAACCCAGTGTATTTTTCATTACAGGCAGTGCAGTTTTACCTCTAAGAATTCAATGTGGGACACAGATGAATGCTGTCTCTGATACCTTCCACATCTCTATTTAACTTAGTCAACATTTCTTCCAAGTAGAGAACATATGGAATAGAGTTATAATAACTGCTTTAATATCCGCTCGGCTAGTTATAACATCTGTGGCAGTGTTGACTGATTTTCTCCTCATTAAATCTCATAGTTTTTTTCTTTGCATGCTTGGAAATTTTTTTTATTGAATTCCATAGGTGGTGAATTTTACCTTGTTGGATGCTGATTTTTTTTTATTCCTATGAAACCTAAAACAGGAACTTTGTTCCTAGGCACAGTTAAGTTATGTAAAAAAAAAAAAAAAGTTTAACACCTTTAGAGCTTGTATGTCAAGCCTTTCAGGAAGACGATGTGATTTTTGTCTGGGTGTAACTACACAATATCAGTGAGGTAAGACCTTCCTGGGACTCGCCCTGTGATCTGTGGACTTAAAGCTCTTTCCTTCTTGCTAGTGGAAGCTGACACTAGTAGTGGCACATTGTAAGTGAGGTACTCTTCAATCTAATTCTATATTCAAAGATTTTTCATGGTCATGGGTGCTGATCAGTACTGTTAGTATCCAAGTGCTTCTGCCAATCTCTGGAGATTTTCCTGTGTGGTTCTCAATTCTCCAATGTTCTGCCCTGTAGACATGAGTTGCCATTGTCTTCCAGAAAAGTCTCCCTCTGTCACCTCAGTTTAGCTCTGGAGTCTGGAAGCCTGAGAACTGTCACAAAGTACAATTGTGGGTGTATTCTTAAGCTGCTTTATTTACTGTCTCTCGGGGACCATTTTCCTTTGCTGCTTGATGTTCCATGCCTTGAAAACATTCTTTCACATTTTTCCATCTTTAAAATTTTCTTATGTATAAATTTATATGAAGTCTCTAATGCTCCATCTTTTTCAGAAGTAAAATTGATCCTACAATGTTTGTAACAGATAAGACATTAATAATGACATATCAAATCTCCCAAAATCAATTCATAAATCAATCAGATTTCAATAAAGAACACAATTCAATAGCAAAACAAAATCCAAATTTAAAATAAAGAATGAATCTAAATAGCCATTTTCAAGAAAAACATACAAACAGCCAATGTACATAAGAAAATTCTCAGCATCAATAATCTTTAGAGAAATGCTAATAAAGACCACAATGAGATATCACTTCACTCCAGTTCTAATGGCTGTCTCCAAATGACAAGAGATAACAAATGCTGGGGATGATGTAGAGAAAAAAGAATACTTATAAGGATATAAATTAGTGTGGTCTCTGTGAAAAATAGTATGGAGGTGACAGAACAAATTAAAAATAGAACTACCATCTGATCCAGCAATCACAGTACCTGGTATATATCTGAAAGGAATGAAAATTAGTGTGGTAAAGAGACATCTGCACCCCATGTTTATTGCAGCTTTCTTCATAATTGCTAAGGAATCAAAACAGCCTAAGTATCTACCAGCACATGTGATATATTCATACAATAAAATATGACTCAGCCATAAAAATGATGAAATTTAGTCATTTGTGCTGATATGAATGGAACTGGAGATCACTTTGTTAAGCGAAATAAGTATCAGAAATGTTAAACTCATAAAAGTTGAGTGCAGTGGAGCTAGTGTTGAGCATAGTGGGCCAAGCCTCCACCTACCATGCAAGCATCCTGTATGGGTGCTGGTACATGTCCTGGCTGCTCCTCTTCCAATCCAATTCCCTGCTATAACCTGGGAAAGCAGTGGAGGTTGGCCCAAGTTCTTGGGCCCTTGCATCATTCTGGGAAACCCAGAAGAAGCTCCTGGATCCTGGCTTTGGATTGGCCCAGCTCTGGCTGTTGTGGCCATTTGGGGGGTGAACCAGCAGATGGAAGACCTCTCTCTCTGTGTCTCCCTCTCTCTGACTGTAACTTTGTCTCTAATACAAATTAAAAAAAGAATTTGAGAATAGAATAGTAGTCACCATATGCTGAGGATAATCAGTGTTAAGAAGGGATGAGAAGAGTTTAATAACAGATACTAAGTTATGATTAGGTAGGAGCAAAAATTTCTGGTGTTTTATTGCATAACAAAGTGTGACTATAAATAATTACAATGTACTGTATAACTTTTGAAAAAAAGAAACAAATTCTAGTGAGTTCAGCCTAAAGAAATGATAAATGCTTTTGTTTTAGGTTTAGGTTTTTAAAAGATTGATTCCTGTATTTGAAAGTCAGAGTTATGGAGAGAGAAGGAGAGACTGAGAGATGGAGATCTTCAACCCATTGGTTCACTTTCCAGTTGGCTGCAACAGCCAGAGCTGTGCCAGGCTGACCACCCCAGGAGTCAGGAACTCCATACAGGACTCCATGTGGGTGGCACGGGTGACCCAAACACCAGGGCTATCTTCTGCTGCTTTACCCAGGCCATCAACAGAGAGTTGGATTAGAAGCAAAGCAACTGAACAGGAACTGACATTCAGATGGGGTGTAGGCCTTGCAGGTGGCAGATTGACCCACTATGCCACAATTCCAGTCCCAACAAATGGCAAATGTTTGAAGAGATATGCTTATCCTGATTTTAGCACTATACATTGAATACATGCAGCAAAGCATCATATGGAACTCCATAAATATGTACAATTTTTATGTATTCTTTTTAAAAATTACAACAGAATTTTTATGCAATGGGAAAAATTAAAAGGCTATATGGAGGAGTGAATGTCTATTAATTCTTAATTTTTCATGTTATATCTCTTTACACTGCACATTTGCCTTCATAGTTCTTATCATCCCTTGCCAAATTGTCCTTCTTGAATTTTGTTTTTGGTCTTTAATCTCAACTAGAATGTAAAACACATAGAAGTAGGAATTTTACTTTGTCCATTTCTATATCACCTGTGTCTCACACATGCATACTAAAGAATTATTTATTGAACAAAAAAATATATGGTCAAGACAAAAATCTTCTGAAAAAGAAGATTGGAAAATTTGATTAACAAATTTCAAGATACCAGAAACCAGTAACAGGACAATTTCAGTATTATTGCACAAAGAGATCAATGGAACAAAATAGAAAACCAAGATGTACCCCTTATCATTAATATGAAACTTGGTTAACATACATTAGAAATACCATTGTAAATAGGTTATAAAAGGATGGAATCTAGTTAACAATCTTCAGATAATTGCCTCTTTTTAAAATTTTTATTTATATAAGGTGAAGAAATTTCATGTATACAAATGTAGGAGCATAGTGGCACTTCCCACCATGCCCTCCCTCCCATCCACACTCCCACTTTCCCTCCTTCCTCCTTTCTTATTCTTGAAATTTTTACAATTACATACTTTCAGTTTATTTTATAATCATAAAATTAACTCTACTAAGTAAAGAATTCAAATATATGAATTTTTACAAATAGTAAGAAGAAAAAAAACAAAAAACAAAAATCACTGTCCCTCAATAGTACAGACAAGGGTGACAGACAATAATAAAATCTCAAAATATCAATTTTGCTCATATACAGTATATTTTTTTACTCTTAGTAACCATATGGGGAAAACATGATATTTGCCTTCAGGGAACTGGCTTATTTCACTAAGTAAAATGGTTTCCAGTTACATCAATTTTATTAAACCAGGATTTTATTCATTTTTATGGCTTAGTAGTAATCTGCAGTATATGTAGACCATATTTTCTTTATCAAGTAATTACTTCATGGACATCTGGGTTCATTAGCTTGGCTATTTGACTTGAACTGCAATAAACATGAGGATACAGGTAATTTTTTCATATGCTGATTTCATTTCATTTGGTAAATTCCCAGGAGTGGGAAGGCTTGGTCATATTTTCAGATCTATTTTCAGCTTTCTGAGGAATCTCTCTACTGGCATCCACAATGGGTGTACTAGCTTTCAATCCCACCAACAGTGGATTAGAGTACCTTTTCCCAAACATCCTCACCAGCACTTACTGTTTCTTGATTTCTGTATGAAAGCCATTCTAACTGCAGCAAGGTGAAATCTCATTGTGGTTTTGATTTGCATTTCCCAGATGGCTAGTGATCCTGAGCCCTTTTCCATGTGTCTGTAAGCCATTTGAATTTCATTCTTAGACAAACGCCTGTTCAAGTCATTTGCCCATTTCTTAACTGGGTTGTTTGTGATGCTGTTGTCAAGTTTCTTGAGCTCTTTATAATTCTGGATATTAATTCCAAACCTGTATAGTACTTTGCAAATATTTTCTCCTATTCTTCCAGTTGTCTTTTCACCTTGTTGAGTGTTTCCTTTGCTGTGCAAAAGATTCTTAGGTTTATGTAATCTCATTTGTTTATTTTTGCTTTGATTGCCTGTGCTTTCAGGTTTTTTTTTCAATAAGTCTTTGCTTATGACAATGTCCAGAAGAATATCCTCAATGTTCTCCTCTAGTAACTCGATCTATTTTGAGTTGATTTTTGTTTAAGATGTAAGGTAGGGATTTTTTTTCATATTTCTGCAGGCATAGATCCAATTTCCTCTGGTTGAAGAGACTGTCCTTTCTTTGAGATTGATTTTAGCTTTTTTTTTTTTATCAAAGATTAGTTTACTATAGATATGTGGATTGATTTCTGAGGATTCTATTCTGTTCCATTCATCTACATGGCTTTTCTTTGCTGGGAGGGTCTTTATTAATGATTTAATTTCCATCATGGATATTGGTTTATTTAGATTTTTCATGTCTTCTTGCCTCAATTTTGATGTATCTGTCAAGAAATCTATCCATTTCTTCCAGATTTTACAATTTGTTGGCATATTTTTGTGCCCAGTACCAGGCCGTTTTGATAGCAACTGCCCTGTAGTATGTCCTAAAATCTGGTATTATGATGCCTTCAGCTTTGTTTTTCTTAATATTGCTTTAGATATCCTGTTTTTTTATGATTTCATATGAATTTTAGAATCATTTCTTCTAGCTCTGAGAAGAATATTTTTGGTATTTTGATTGGGACTGCATTGAATCTGTGAATGCTTTGAGTAGTATCCACATTTTGATGATATTAATTATTCCAATTCATGAACATGGAGTATTCTTCCATTTTTAGTATCTGATTTGTTTAGTGTCTGATTTGTTTAATGTTTTGAAATTTTCATTGTAGAGATCTTTCACTTCCTTGATTAAATTTATTCTAAGGTATTTAGATTTTTTGTAGCTACTATGAATGGGAATGATCTTATAAGTTCTTTATCAACCATGGCTTTGTCTGTGTCTATAAGGTCTATTGATTTTGTGTGTTTATTTGATATCCTGCAGCTTTACTAAACTCTTTAAAGAGTTCCAATAGTCTCTGTGGAGTCTTTTGGGTTCCCCTTATATATAGGATCATGTCATCTGCAAACAAGGATAATCTGACTTCCTCCTTTCCAATTTGTATCCCATTGATTACTTTTTCTTGCCTAATGACTCTGGCTAATGCTTCCAGAACTATATTGAATAGCAGTGTTGAAAGTGGACGTCCTTGTCTGGTTCCAGATCTTAATGCAAATGCTTCCAACTTTTGCCCATTCAGGATGATGCTGACTGTGTATTTGTCATATATTACCTATTTCTGGTAAGGAATGTTCATGCTATAACCAATTAGCTTAAGGTTTTCATCATGAAAGTTGTATTTATCAAATGCTTTTCCTATGTTCATTGAGATAATCATATGGTTTTAATTCTTCAATTTATATGAAGTATCACATTTATTGATTTGAATATGTTGAACCATCCCTGCATACCAGGGGTAAATCCCAGTTGGTCTGGGTGAATGATCTTTCTGATGTGTTGTTGGATTCAATTGGCAAGTATTTTGTTGAGGATTTTGGCATCTATGTTCCTCAGTGATATTGGTCTGTAGTTCTCTTTCTTTGTGATATCTTCTTCTGGTTTAGGAATTAGAGTGATGCTGGCTTCATAGAAAGAGTTTGGGAGGATTCTCTCCCTTTCAGTTGTTTTGAGTAGCTTGAGAAGAATTGGAGTTAGTTATTTAAATGTCTGGTAAAATTCTTCAGTCAAGTCATCTGGTCCAGGGCGTTTTTTGTTGGGAGGGTCTTTATTACTGATTCAATTCCATCTTGGTTATTTGTCTATTTAGGTTTTCTATGTCTTCATGCCTCAATTTTGATAGATTGCATCTGTGCAGAAATCTACACATTTCTTCCAGATTTTGAAATTTGTTGGCATATCATTGTTTGTAGTAATTCCTGATGTTTCTTTTTATTTCTATAGTATCTATTGTAACTTCTCCTTGTTATCTCTGAATTATTGATTTGGGTCTCTTCCCTCTTTTTTATTTAATTGGGAAAACAATGAATCATTTTTTTTTTCAAAAAATCAGCTCTTCATTTCACTGATCTGTATCATATTTGGAGTTTCAATTTTGTATATTCCTCCTCTAATTTTAATTATTTCTCTCTACTACTAATTTATGTCTTGGATTATTTTTGTTTTTCTAGGTCCTTGAAAGTATTTTTAGACCATATATTTGATGTCTTTCCAATTTCTTGGTATAGAAACTGATTGACATAGGCACTGATTGATAGAAATTTCTCTCTTTGGACTTCTCTTGCTGTATTACATAATTTTTTAAATGATTTATTTATTTATTTATTTGAAAGGCAGGGTTATACAGAGGCAGAGGCAGAGGCAGAGAGAGAGAATGTTCCATCTGCTGGTTCACTCCCCAGATGGCCATAAAAGCTGGAGCTGAGCCAATCCGAAGCCAGGAGCCAGGAACTTCTGGGTCTCTCACATGTATGGAGGGTCCCAAGCACTTGGACCATCTTCTACTGTTTTCCCAGGCCATAGAAGAGAGCTGGATTGGAAGAGGAGCAGCCAGGACTCAAACCAGCACCCATATGGGATGCCAGCATTGTAGGCTGTAGTTTTTCCTAATATTCCATAGTGTCAGTCCCCACATAATTTCTTTCCAGGAATTGTTGACTTCCCTTTTGATTTCTTTTGTTACCCATCATTCATTCAGGAGTGTATTGTTCAGTGTCCATGTGTTTGAATATTTTCTGCATTTTCTTAAGTTACTAATTTTCAGCTTCAGGCAATTCTGATCATAAAAGATACATGGTATGATTTCATTTTTTATTTATTCAGAGTGTTTTAGGGACTAGTATACTGTTATCCTAGAAAAAGTTCCATGCACTGATGAGAAGAGTGTATATTCTGCAACTGTGTAGTGAAAAGTTCTGTAGATATCAATAAGGTTCATTTGGTTCATAGTATAGATTAGTTCTGCTGCTTGTTGAATTTTTGTCTAATTGCTCTGTTCATTGATGAAAGGGGGTGCATTTTTCCTGTAACATTTGACACAGAAAATCAGTTATAATTAGAATCTTGAGAACAAGTATACTCACTGTTCATTTTTTGTATGTATCCCTTAAAATATAATTTGATTTCACATTGCTAAATTAAGCAGAACAAGCCAGCTAGAAAGATTATAGCAATGTAAGAAATTAGTAACTATTATTTGTTAGTGCACAATGTGTTTTGGTTCTACCAAAAGATCATTTCCAGTCAACTGTTAGTAATAGAATTTTGAAAGCAATTTTCTAACATAGTGGAGGTTCAGTGTTTTATTTTGTTTTTCATTTCAAGTTCAAGAACTTTTCTAACACAGTATGAGAAATAGGAATATACTTACTAATTTGCTTCCATTTATCAGAGCAGACTACATATTTATGTATGTTGTGGATATTTAATGTTAACCAAAATTGTAAAATAACTTCTATAACACTTAAGTGCACATTTACTCACTTAGATTGCATGATAAATTCATAGATAAAATGAGGTACAATTTAATAAATTTGCAAACAATAAACCTTAAGCCCTAAATTGGATCTCTCCTATGCCTTTAGTCTCTTTTTTAAAAAAATACTTATTTATTTATTTATTTGAAAGGCTTTACAGAGAGGCAGAGGGGGAGAGAGAGAGAGAGAGAGAGAGGTCTTCCATCTGCTGGTTCACTCCCCAGATGGCTGCAATAGCCGAAGCTGTGCCTATCTGAAGCCAGGAACCAGGAGCTTCTTCCGGGTCTCCCACATGGATATAGGGTGTAAGGACTTGGGCCATCTTCTTCTGCTTTCCCAGGTCTTAGCAGAGAGCCAGGTCATAATTGGAGCAGCCAGGATTCAAACCATCAAACCAGCTCCCATATGGGAGGCCAGCACTGCAAACCAGGGCTTTAACCTGCTGGGCCACAGTGCCGACCCCTGACTTTGTCGCTTAACTAAACTTAAGAATATTTCCAAGATTTAGTCAATTTAAATCCTCGCTTTCCGTTCAGAGACAAATCCTTGCAGTTTATAGTCCAGGATTTGGTGTCTCTTTATCTCAAATATCACATTGTATTCAAAGGCCTGTGGCTGTTTTCATACAGAGACTTACAAGGACCTTTACCAAGGTTTTTGGAAGTTCTCAAAAAAAAAAAAAAAAAAAAAAACCTTGTGTATAAGAAAGCTGAAAGCCTTTATGTACCCATTATGGACATCAGATCTTTTAATAGTCTCTGGCAGTGGTGGTGCATTGGAACTGACCAGCTTTATTGTGAAGATTTGCGCAGCTAAAGCGGGAAGGAGGGAGAAGTCAGCATTAGTTGTCCTACTGATTGAGTTTTTGTTAATTCATGAGGTACAGCTTTTATTTATGTTGCTATGTCTTCTGATGGGTTATATCAGCAAAGATTCCTCTGTGGCAGAATTTGTATTCTACTCCTTCCCCCCTCTCTAAACTATCCTATAACATAAAAAAAAAAAAAACTCAGACAATGAGTGAAAGAAGTGGAAGAATTTGAAATATTCAAAAGAGAACCATTTCTCTAAACAGTGTCTCTCTATTCTCATAAGAATTTTTGCTTTGAATTTTTGGGGCCAACTTTGGGGATTCAGCATGGATAACTTATTTTTTTAAAAAAGATTTATTTTATTTATTTTAAAGTCAGAGTTACACAGAGAGAAAAGGGGAGGCAGAAAGAGAGAGAGAGGTCATCCCTCCACTGATTCAATCCCCAGCTGACAGCAACAGCTGAAGCTGTGCCAGTCTGAAGCCAGGATCCAGGAGCTTCCTCAGGGTCTTCCCACAAGGGTGCAGGGACCCAAGGACTTGGGCCATCTTCTACTGCTTTCCCAGGCCATAGCAGAGAGCTGGATTGGAAGTGGAGCAGCTGGGATTTGAACCAGCGCCTATATGGGACGCTGGCACTGCAGGTGGCAGCTTTAACAGCCTCGCCACAGTGCTGGCCCCAGCATGTTTAATTTCTACCCTGATTTCTTTTTAGTTTTCCTTTGATTATTTTTCCCTAATCTAATTTATACCAAACTCACATTCCGATTTCTTATTCTATATAATATTTACTCTCCTTTTTACCAATTAAATATATAAAATTTATATGATATAATATTAATATGCAATCATATATTTACAATAGATATGAAATTAGTCTTTTCATACTATATAGAGAGCATCAGTACCAATTGCTTTGTTAGAGTATCTTTGTAATGAATTTAAAATGTTACCCTTTCCTAATTACATCTATACATTTTAAAACTCTGAAATTATATTGATATTTAACTTCTTAGGAACTTGTTTATTCTGTAATTTTTTTGAGTCCTTACTATTCCATGAATATCCCAGATAGTAAGACTAAGGTATATTATTCAGCTATAAATAACAGAAAAACTGTTACAAATGAGAGTTTGTTTTTCAGCAAGTGTTCCAGAGAGCTCCAGATTGTTATCAAGGGATCAGGTTTCTTCAGCTCTCCACAGCCAACCTTAGACTATCAGATACAGAAAGCTAGGCTGCACTGCCGTACAACAAACAGTCTTGTGGCCAACAGTGCATAGCATAGTCATTCAGAAATCAAGATTGCTTCTCTTGTAGTCGCAACATGTAACTAAGCTCATCATAGAGAGGGAAAAAGGCATGCAGAGACCAAGATTGTATGGCCAAGGGCAGAAGCATAGTACATGTGTATCTATATTCTTTATCCAGAGCACAGTCATTTGACCTTCTTTAGCTTCTAACTGGTTACATTATCATTGCTAACTACAAGAGATACCAGCAAGAGTATGAGAAAAAAAGATGTTTGGTAGGTAGCTGGCAATTATGGCAGGGATATAATGTTGAATAAAGTATAAGTTCAGCCTTTTCTGTGTTCTATTATAGTCTGAGAGAAATGCTACATTGTGAGTGTTGTGGCATAATTTTAGTAAAATATCACAGGATTTCATAACACAGCATCTAAATCTTTTTAGAGAGTTTAGAAAAGGCCTCACACAGAAGATAACATTTAAATTGGGTTTTCCCTTTTCCCAGTGATGAACCTGAAACATAGAAGGGTTAAATAACTTGTCCAAGCTCAGACATCTACTAAGTCTACTAAGTGAAAGAATCAGAATTTAAAGAAAAATAATCTGCCTCCTGAGCCTATGAATTTAGCATTATAATGCCTTATTGACACTCCACTTAAAAAAAAAAAAGAGAGAAATCTAAATTCTTTGAAAATAATTATATTACACTGCTCCCAAAGCCCTCATTCTTCTTTGAACAGTGTAATTTAAACAATGGTGCTTTAAAATGTGTTGCCCAGTTCCAGGTACTATGGATGTCCTGTTTAGCATATTACTGGATCAGCTGTTTTGACAGCCACAATGGGGTCATTCATACTTGGGCAGAAGGACAGGATGAATGAAGAGGCATATGGGCCTTCAACTTCATACTGTCCTGGGTCTTCTGAGCAAAAGTTAGGAATAGTTTCATGGATGTGTGTGTGCGTGTGTATGTGTGTGTATATCCAACTACAAGACTTTATTATGCAATATCCATTTTTCATGTATAGATTGTGTGTGTGTGTGTGTGTATCCAACTCCAAGACTTTGTTATGCAATAGCCATTTTTCATGTATAGATTTTTTTCTTCCAGAATCTATTCCAGGATCCAAGTAATCATCCCCATGGGAATTTAGAATTCCACAATTAAGAACAACTCTACTCAATACTCTCTCTCCAGAAAATACTGCACTCGTGGAATCCACAGTACTAAATAAAGAGGGGTGATTAATCCACGCTGGCACCTTTAGCTTGATTTTATTTTATTGGAAGGACTTTAAAAGGGCTATTATCTTCTGGTTTACATAATCCCACACTTCCCTTATGCAATGTGAATTGAGGTTCATAGGTGTTTGAATTTACAATCTTATGCAGCTGGTAGTGCTAAGACTCAAAATCAAGACTGCAGACTACAGAGCACCACACTAGTAGATACATACTTGGAAAGTTGGGGGTTGGTGGGGAGTTTCTGGGATGTGATCCATCAAATTGTCTGAAGTACGATGTTTGGGAATTTGTACTACAAGTGAATCTAAACTTCAACTAGTTTGACTTAAAGGTTCCACGACCTCTCTTAAGTGGGAGACTCCCTTGCTTCAGCACTTACCCTCCATCTTTGCCTGTTGCTAATAATTTAGCCAGCGACAAGGTATGCTTAAAGATCTACTTTTTTCCCTGCTACAAACATGACTTCAGTCCAAGTATTTAAGCACCTGAACTCAAGTGAGGATAATAAATGTCAGAGGAATATTTATAGCTTGGTATATGGAGACTTTCCAGGTCCCTGTTCTGCAGTAACACAGATCCACCTGCTAAGGGCATTAGAGTTGTATGTTGTTGCCTTTTTTTTTTTTTTCAAATTGATAGATTCTGAAAATAGAGAACTGAAGTATGGAAAGACCAACATTGATTTTAACCCTTTACTACGCAAATAATGATTGAATTAGAATTTAATTGCCAACAGCATAGTTCCTCCATAATTCTGGCTACTGGATACAAGCCCAGAAGAAACCTTGGCTTGGTCTTACATAAGCTCCTGTCATCATTGTGCTGATAGATCTACCTGAGGATTTACTGTACAGTTGTCAGACCTTGGGGGCCTGAGGTTAGTCCACTCCCAAACCTGTTGTTGGGATTATGATTGTTTTTACTGCTATACTATAAACATGGCTACCACTGTCACTATCATCAGCTAATATGTTCCTGTCCTAAGGTCATTGGAGGAGAACCTTTAACTACCCACACATAGAGCTTATATGTATCTGTACCAGGTTATTTAACTTTTATTATATGACAAGCTAGGATAAGAATCTCTCTCGCTCCTTTCCATCTGTGTGTCCCAGCCTAGTGAATTTTCTTAGAGCTGACTGAGGGTTCAATTAGCAGCTACATGAGAAATTGTATGCATTATTGAGATTAACACTAGAAAGTGTCTAGACAACACAACAAGGTGGAATAAGAGTGACATTTTTTCTGTGGCTATGAATGCATATTGTCTGTTTTACTAAAGAGAAGACACTATTTCAATATGAAAGGCAAGGAGACAGTGTGCCTTGTGTTACAACATGGAACTTTTTCCAAAATAGTATGTAATTTAAATTTCACCCCATATATTTTTTATACCACATACGTTAAAAAAATTCATTACTAGGTCATCAGCTCACATTGAGTTCTCTCTCTCTCTCTCTCTCTCTCTTTTGACAGGCAGAGTGGACAGTGAGAGAGAGAGAGAGAGACAGAGAGAAAGTTCTTCCTTTTGCCATTGGTTCACACTCCAATGGCCGCAGCGCGCCGGCCAGCGCACTGCACTGATCCGATGGCAGGAGCCAGGTGCTTCTGGTCTCCCATGGGGTGCAGGGCCCAAGCACTTGGGACATCCTCCACTGCACTCCCAGGCGACAGCAGAGAGCTAGCCTGGAAGAGGAGCAACCGGGACAGAATCTGGCGCCCCGACCTGGACTAGAACCCAGTGTGCCGGCGCCACTAGGTGGAGGATTAGCCTAGTGAGCCATGGCGCTGGATCTTTTTCTTTTTAACTTTACTTTTACAAAGACCTCAGTTATAGAGAATTGAGGTAACCATGCTCCTCAGACAGTACACATTATTACTAGCCGCACAAGGCACTCCTCTTGTTTTACTTCTTAACTTTTAATCTTTTAATTCCCATTTTGTATTCTACTTCATTTTAAAGCTTTGCTTTCTACATATCCTTGGGAAATAAGAGTGATTTTTTTGAGCATAACATTGAATTTACACTATTGGTATTGTGGTATAGATCTCAGGTTTCCTAAGTTTACATTAGAAATACGTCTTGTGGCTGGCGCTGCTGCTCAAGAGGCTAATCCTCTGCCTGCGGCACTGGCACACTGGGTTCTAGTCCTGGTCGGGGCGCCAGATTCTGTCCTGGTTGCCCCTCTTCCAGGCCAGCTCTCTGCTGTGGCCTGGGAGTGCAGTGAAGGATGGCCCAAGTGCTTGGGCCCTGCACCCCATGGGAGACCAGGAGAAGCACCTGGCTCCTGCCATCAGATCAGCAGGGTGCGCCAGCCACAGCACGCCGGCTGTGGCGGCCACTGGAGTGTGAACCAATGGCAAAAGGAAGAACTTTCTCTCTGTCTCTCTCTCTCACTGTCCACTCCGCCTGTAAAAAAAAAAAAATACGTCTTAGAGATATGATCTTATTGTTATACATTTATCGAACATGAAAGCCTTTAAAAAAATTCAAAAGCATTGATAAAATCCTAAGATACCATGTAGAGTCTTGTTGAAAATTAATTCAGACGGTTATTTCTCCTATTGCAAATAATTATCTTTAATATATTTGTGACATATATTTTATGTTCAGACTTATATATTGTAGAAATATATTAAGACAAAACATCGATATGAAACAGATTTGGACATTCTTCCAGCCCTGTGGGCTTAATGCTTTGCTCCTTGTTACTTGAAATGTCTTAAGTAATCAGCTTTCATCTCAGAGATATTATATCCCTAGTCAATATATATGATTGCTTAGAAGTCCTAACATTTGGCTTATATTTTCTCTTTCTTATATTGATCGTAAAAAAAGTGATCTCTTCAGACCAAATCTCTCCCGAATGAAATTAGGCAGTATATAATATTAGCTAAAATGTCAAATTCATAACAAGAATTCTCTAACTACTTGGGTTCTGTCGCTCCCCGTCTTCGTGGAGGAACGACACAGGACCCTGCGCTGTTCTTTTGTCTGCTCGGCCCTCCCCGGGTTTGCTGCTGGTTCTTCCCGGGTTGGCTACCGACCCTTCCACCTTTGTGGAAGGGCGGTTCCCCCTAGCCACTTTCCCCACTTCCGCGGGGGAGCGGCACACCACCGGCCGGCTCTCTCGGGGGCTGCACAGGTGTTCCTCTTAGATGTTCCTGGTGCATGTTGTCTCTCTCCTCCTTTATAGTCCTCTTCCACCAATCCCAACTCTGCTACCCACACGCCGAGTACGCTGCTCTCCTCCAATCAGGAGCAGGTCCTACAGTTTATTGGTTGAACTGGAGGCAGCTGTGTAGAAGCTGTTTCCTCCTCTCCCAGCGCCATATTGTGGGAGAGCAGATGCATAGAATAAGTCTTAATTCCAGTAACTTAGTCTAGTCTGAGTTGCTCCCAGTTGCTCCCCACAGGGTTCAAGAATAGGCAACAGTATATGAAGGAAAAATAGATTTGCAAATGTCCCCAGATCTACAAGTTGGGGCTAAAATATTGTGATAGGTTTCAGTAAAAGCTAATCTTAATTTTTTTATTTCTTTTTTGTTTTTGTTTTTGTTTTTGACAGGCAGAGTGGACAGTGAGAGAGAGAGAAAGCGAGAAAGGTCTTCCTTTGCCATTGGTTCACTCTCCAATGGCCACTGTGGCCGGCGCACTGCGCCGATCCGAAGGCAGGAGCCAGGTGCTTCTCCTGGTCTCCCATGGGGTGCAGGGCTCAAGCACTTGAGCCATCCTCCACTGCACTCCTGGGCCACAGCAGAGAGCTAGCCTGGAAGAGGGGCAACCAGGACAGAATCCGGCGCCCCAACCGGGACTAGAACCCAGTGTGCCGGTGCCACAAGGCGGAGGATTAGCCTGTTGAGCCGCGACACCAGCCTACTAATCTTAATTTTATTCATTTATTTTCTAACAATAATATGGTGTCTGAGATGAGATTGATAAAACTGTCATGTATTGGAGAAATGCAATATTTAAATTAGTCCAGTGTTTACTGAAAATTTACTATACAAGTGAAATTCAAGTGTTCTTGAAAAATGGAATTTAAAAACAACTTCATTTTGGAGCAAAAAATTTGAAATTCATTGTTCTGTGGTGTCAGAGTATACAGTTTTCTTAAAAATGCATTATGAACTCTCAGTGTAGGAATTTCAAAAATTTTTGACATCAAAATAAACATCTTTTAATTCCATTTTCAATGAACTTTTGGAAGTACTCTCATATTTGGGAGACTATGATAAATAATGGGATAGAAGAAAGTAGGATGCAAAAATCAAAACATTTATAATTGCAAAATTGTTATATTCTTAGTTTTTTCTGTGAACTATATTGTATCTGTTAAAAGCTAAAAAAAAACTTAAAATGTTTTCTCAAAAGTGAACAAAATATTAATTTGGAAGTAATTATTTATTGACTTTTAACTAAGTACCAGCCTCTTTTTCAAGGTTTCATCAATAAACACAGTTGACTTCAATATCAGTTTTTACTTCTTCAAGAAGAAAACTAAAGAAAATAAATGTGATTGAGTATTATAGAATCTAATGGAAGGAACGAAGGAATCCAGATGGAGGGCAAAAATCGATGTTACCTTTGAGAAGAGTAATGTGAGGCCTCAAGTGGAAGAGGGCATGTGAACTGAGGCCTCAAACGTTCATGTGTTAGAAGGAAAGAGTTCCTTGGATTGGAGAGAGTGCAAGGTCCTGTATTGAAAAACAGTCTGACAGTTAGAAAACATAATTATTCAGTAAAGTCATCTGGGTTCAAATTGTGTGTCAGTTTCCTCATCCTTAAAACAGAGCTAATAAAAGTTTCTGGAACTGGCATTTTGGCACAACCGTTAAAGCATAGCTTGCAACACCCATATCCCATATCAGTGCTTCAGTTCAAGTCACTAGCTGTTCCATTTCAGATCCAGTTCCCTTCTAACGCATTTGGCAGGGCATCAGAAGATGACTCAATTGCTTGGGTCCCTGCTACCAACATGGGAGACCCAGCTGGAGTTCCTGACTCCTCCAGAGCTTCCTTTTGTGGCCATGTTTGGACTGAACCAGGGAAAGGAAGAGCTCTCTCCGTGTCTCTCCCCACCCCTCCCTCTCTGTCAATCTGCATTTCAAATAAAAATATACATGTATTCCAAATCTACAAGTGTTCAAATTCCTTAAAAAATGGAATAGCATTTGCATGTAATCTGTGCAATCCTCTTGTATACTATATTTTTAAAATTTTATTTATTTATTTGAAAGAGAGGGAATTCCATCTGCTGGGTCACTTCCAAAATACCTGCACTAGACTTGTCCAGGCATTAGAGGAGGAGCCAGCAGTGCAATCCAGTATTTCACATGGATGGCTAAAAACAATTGAACCACCAACTGCAGTCTTTCAGGGTTTGCAGTGAGCAGCAACCTATAGTCAGAAGCTGGAGCCAGGGATTGAATCCATAATTTCCACTCCCCAATGCACTTTTTTAAGATATTATTTATTTGTTTATTTGAAAGTCGGAGTTACATAGAAAGAGAAGGAGAGGCAGAGCGAGAGAGAGAGAGAGAGAGAGAGAGCGAGAGCGAGAAAGAGAGTGAGAAAGAGAGATCTTCCATCTTTTGGTTCACTCCTCAAATGGCCGCAATGGCCAGGGCTGGGCCAGGAGCCTGGAACTCCATCCAGTCTCCCACATGGGTGCAGGGGCCCAGGCACTTGGGCCATCCTCCGAGGCCTTCCCAGGCGCATTAGCAGGGAGCTGGATCTGAAGCGGAGCGGCCGGGGCTTGAACCAGCGCCCACATGGGACGCAGCATCACAGGCAGCGGCTTCACCCGCTGCAGCACAGCGCCGGCCCCTCCCTTTGTCTTTCTGAGACCAGCGGAGTCTGGGGAGGATTTCTGCGGGGAGGGTGTCCACTTGGACTCCACGGAAGATGGGAGCCATGGAGGCTTCTGAGCTGAAGAGGGCCACATGGGGGTGGGAACAGACTGCAGCCCGGGGGGCCACGGTGGGGCTGGGGAGAGGCGTGGGAGAAACAGCTCAGTGGAGGTGGCGCTGGACATGTCCCTCACAAAACCCCTGCAGGTTAGCACCAGGGCTGCGGGCGCTGCTGTCTGAGCTGGGGACGGTGGTCAGAGCGGCGTGGCGATGACACGGGGCAAGGGGGAGGCGGGCACCTGCCACTTGGCCCCTGCCCTGGTTCCCGGTGGACAGAGGCCGCGGAGGGCGGAGGAGAAGGGAATCCAGCCCGCCCCGGCCACCGGGCGATGCTGACTGCCCCGCGCCTCGCCGGCGGGGTGCGCTGCGGAGGGTCTGGGGGCCTGCGCCGGCGCCCCGGGTGTCACCACGCCGTCTGCTCTTCCCGCAGAGATCATGGAGGAGCACACCAAGGAGAACAGCTTCGCCTGGAGGGGGCGGCGCCGGGCGCGGGCGAGGGGCTGCGGCACCTGGTGTCCCGCGGGGCGGCCTCGCTGGGCACCGTCACCCTGGGGCTGCCCGCCGGGCCAGCGGATGGCGCCCGACCCGGGCCCCGGCCCGCGGCCGCACCTGGTCATCGCGGAGCAGCCCAAGCAGCGCGGCATGCGCTTCCGCCACGAGTGCGAGGGCCGCTCTGCCGGCAGCATCCTGGGCGAGAGCAGCACGAGGCCAGCAAGACGCTGCCCGCCATCGAGGTGAGCGCGCGCCGGGCGTCGGTGCCCCTGCCCCTGCCCCGGCAGCGCAGGGACTGAAGACAGAGGCCTCGGGGTGGTGGGAGAAGGGCGGCCGAAGCGAGGCCTTCGGAACCGAGCCCGCGGGTCACGGTACCCAACGAGACCCGTTATCCTTGTCACATTATAGCGCCATTTATTTCTTTTAAAGGCAGAGTTAGAATGCCCCGGGCCTGGCCGCTGCTGGCAGCGCCTCGTAGTTCCACGTCCCCGCGCTCTCGCGAGCAGAGCTGTGCAGCATGTGGTTGAGCGGCCGCGCCTTCCCTGAGCAACTTCTAGAAGGGGAATCTCTGGGGAAAGGGAACTCGCCCCTGGGGACACCCCGCGGTGGCCCCCGGCTCTTCCTGCATCCGGGTCTCCCACGTGGCGGGCACTTCCGGGTGTTGCTGCGCCTGCGCCGTGTGTGCCGTCTGGGCTCGAGGCCTGGGCCCTGCTGGCTCCTGTGGCCGACACGTGTCCGCTTAGAGCCCACGCGTGTCCCCTCTCCTGCCTCCCCACTGCCCTCGGGGAGACCCCTTCCCTCGCAGCCCCTCCTCCCTGGCCGCCTCCAGCGCTGTCGCCCCTGCCTGGAGACCCTGCCCCTCACCAGGGCCCCTCGCCGGGCCCCAGCCCCCTGCCCGCTCGCCCGCTGAGCAGCCCCCTCCCCTTTTGTTTCTGAAGCTCCCTGCCCCAGTGCTAGGAGCTGGGAACTCAGTCCAGGCCCTGACCCCGAGCCCGCAGTAGCCTGGAAGCCGGCCCGGAGCCCGCGCCGGACTTGGCGCCCAGGGCTCTGCCATGGCCGCTGGCCCGCAGCTCTGCGCTCACGTTTATTTGGGGGCTCAGTGGGTCCACGCTGTGCTCCTAGCCCGGGAGCGCCGACATGGTGGGTCGCAGTGTGGCTTTGGGGTGAGGGCAGGGATCGGAGCCCTGGCTCTGTCGCCCGTCACTCCGATGGGCCCGTCTGTGGAGCAGGTGCACACCGCAGCGCCCACCGCGTCCGGTTCCCGCTCCTGCGCCTGCCCGGTTGGCGTCCTCACTGCTCCATTGCTCCAGGCACTGCGGCCTAAGGCAGGCGACCCGCAGACGATCTGGGGAACGGGCTTCCTCCCACGTGCGTTTGCGGCCGTGGACAGAGGGACCGGCGGCTCTGGTGCGCCAAGGGCCGATCACCTGGCCCTTCCAAGCCTGCGCGCCTCCCATCTGTTTCTGCAGGTCGAGAGGGAATCCTTTGGAAGATGTATGTCCCAATTCTCTTGGCAGATTGTAATTGATGGCTAAATTTTCATGTGCTACTTTGTTTATTTGAAAGGCAGAGAGAGACAGAGACAGAGAGGAGAATTTTCCACCCCCACCCCTTCCCTGTGTCTGCACAGCTGGGTCCCTGAAGAATCACCAGGAGGTGGACATGAACGTAGTGAGGATCTGCTTCCAGGCCTCGTACCAGGACCAGCAGGGGCAGATGCACCACATGGACCCCGTGCTCTCCGAGCCCGTCTACAACAAGAGTGAGTGGCGGCCGCTGTCCCGGGGCCCATGTGCAAGGACGGACGCACAGGCAGTGGCCGGTTCCTAGAAATAGTTACTTAGTTCTTTAAGAAGCAGAAGGAGGGAGAGGGAGGGAGAAAGAGAGAGAGAGATCTGTCTGCGGGTTCACTCTGCATATGGCTGCAAGAGCCAGGGCTGGGCCAGGCGGGTCTCCAGTGTGGGTGACAGGGGCCCCATACAGGTCTCCTATGTGGGTGCAGGGGCTCCATCCCTGTCTCCTGTGTGGGTGCTAGGGCCCCATCCGGGTCTCCCGTGTGAGTACAGGGGTCCGGGCACTGGGGCCGTCATCCACTCCTTCCCAGGCCTTTGGCAAGGAGCAGGATCAGAAGTGGAGCAGCAGGGACTTGAACCTGTGAGGACTTCCCGAGTAGAGGCTCCTCCCTCTGCGACAAAACCCTGCCCTAGCTTCTTCTGTGGAGACAGTAACGTGTTCCTCAGAATCCCTGGCAGCCTCTGCCTTGTCCCACTGGTGGGAACTTGTCTCATGGTGACTCCTAGCTACAGGGAGTCTGGGAAAGTGAGTCCAGGGAGGGGCCCGGGCGTGGACAAGGGCACTGGCTCCCCAGGGAGCACCACAGGCAAACAAGTGCAGGGACTGCATTCAGGGATTTCAAAGTGCAGCTGACAGAGCAGCAGCACAGGTGGGCATAGGGGGCAGGGGGGATCTGTCCTAGGTGGGCTTAGGGGGCAGGGGGCTCTGTCCCAGGTGGGCATAGGGGGCAAGGGGGCTCTGTCCCAGGTGGGCATAGGGGGCAGGGGGCTCTGTCCCAGGTGGGCTTAGGGGGGCAGGGGGTTCTGTATTAAGCTGGCTTAATGGGACAGGAGACTCTGTCCAGGTGGGCTTAGTGGGACAGGAAGCTTTTCCCAAGTGGACTTTGGGGGCCAGCGTGCTCTGTCCTAGGTGTGCTTTGTAGGGCAAGTGGCTCTGTACCAGGTGGGCTTAGCGGAGAAGGAGGCTCTGTCCCAGCTGGGCTTGGCAGGGCAGGAGGCTGTGTCCCAAGTTGTGTTTGGGGGGCAGGGGACTCTGTCGCAGGTGTGATTCGGGGGGCAGGGGCTCTGTCCCAGGTGGCCTAGCGGGGCAGGGTTTCTGTCCAAGGTAAACTTGGTGGGGCAGGGGGCTTTGTCCCAAGTGGGCTTCGGGGTGCAAGAGGCTCTGTACCAGGTGGGCTTAGTGTGGCAGGGGGCTCAATACCAGGTGGGCTTGTGGGGCAGGGGGTTCTGTATTAAGCTGGCATAATGGGACAGGAGTCTCTGTCCAGGTGGGCTTAGTGGGACAGGAAGTTTTCCCCAAGTGGACTTTGGGGGCCAGCGTGCTCTGTCCTAGGTGTGCTTTGTAGGGCAAGTGGCTCTGTACCAGGTGGGCTTAGCGGAAAAGGAGGCTCTGTCCCAGCTGGGCTTGGCGGGGCAGGGGGCTCTGTATTAAGCTGGCTTAATGGGACAGGAGTCTCTGTCCAGGTGGGCTTAGTGGGACAGAAAGCTTTTCCCAAGTGGACTTTGGGGGCCAGCGTGCTCTGTCCTAGGTGTGCTTTGTAGGGCAAGTGGCTCTGTACCAGGTGGGCTTAGCGGAGAAGGAGGCTCTGTCCCAGCTGGGCTTGGCAGGGCAGGAGGCTGTGTCCCAAGTTGTGTTTGGGGGGCAGGGGACTCTGTCGCAGGTGTGATTCGGGGGGCAGGGGCTCTGTCCCAGGTGGCCTAGCGGGGCAGGGTTTCTGTCCAAGGTAAACTTGGTGGGGCAGGGGGCTTTGTCCCAAGTGGGCTTCGGGGTGCAAGAGGCTCTGTACTAGGTGGGCTTAGTGTGGCAGGGGGCTCAATACCAGGTGGGCTTGTGGGGCAGGGGGTTCTGTATTAAGCTGGCATAATGGGACAGGAGTCTCTGTCCAGGTGGGCTTAGTGGGACAGGAAGTTTTCCCCAAGTGGACTTTGGGGGCCAGCGTGCTCTGTCCTAGGTGTGCTTTGTAGGGCAAGTGGCTCTGTACCAGGTGGGCTTAGCGGAAAAGGAGGCTCTGTCCCAGCTGGGCTTGGCGGGGCAGGGGGCTCTGTATTAAGCTGGCTTAATGGGACAGGAGTCTCTGTCCAGGTGGGCTTAGTGGGACAGAAAGCTTTTCCCAAGTGGACTTTGGGGGCCAGCGTGCTCTGTCCTAGGTGTGCTTTGTAGGGCAAGTGGCTCTGTCCCAGGTGGGCTTAGCGAGGCAGGGGGCTCTGTCCTAGGTGGGCTTAGAGTGGCAGGAGTTTTGTCCAAGTGGGCATAGGGGTGCAGGGTACTCTGTCCCAGGTAGGCATTGGAGGGCATGGGTCTGTGTCCTAGGAGGGCTTTTGGGGGCAGGGGTTTCTGCCCCTGTGGGCTTGGAATGGCAGGGGGCTGTGTTCCAGGTGGTCTTGCTGGGTCAGGGGGCTCTGTCCCAGGTGGGCTTAGTGGTGCAGGGGGCTGTGTCCCAGGTGCGCTTAGTGGGGCAGCGGGCTCTGTACCAGGTTGGCTTTGGGCAGAAGGGGCTCTTTTCCATGTGGGCTTTTGGGGGCAGGGGGCTGTGTCCCAGTAGACTTAGCAGGGAAGATCGCTCTGTCCCAGGTGGGCTTCACGGACAGAGGGCTCTGTCCCAGGTGGGGTTAGTGGTGCAGGGGGCTCTGTCCCATGTGGGTTTCCGGGGACAGGGAGCTATGTCCTAGGTGGGCTTCAGGGGCAAGGGGCTCAGTCCCAAGTGGCCTAGTGGGGCAGGGTCTATGTCCCAGGTGGGTTGGTGGGGTAAGGGGCTGTGTCCCAGGTTGGTTTCGGGTGGCAGGGGGCTCATTCCCAGGTGGGCTTCAGGGGGCAACGGGCTCTGTCCCAAATGGGCTTAGTGGGGCAGGGGCCTCTGTCCCAGGTGGGCTTAGCAGGGCAGGAGTCTATCTCAGCTGGGCTTGGCGGCACAGGGGGCTCTGTCCCAGGTGGGCTTAGGGGGCAGTGGACTCTGTCCCAATTGGGCTTGGTGAGTCAGGGGGCTCTGTACCAGGTGGGCTTAGTTGGGCAGGAGCTCTATCCCAAGTAGGCGTAGGGGGTCAGGGGGCTCTGTCCCAGGTGGGCTTAGCGGTGCAGGGGGCGCTTTCCGAGGTGGGTTCAGGGGACTAGGGGCTCTGTCCCCGGTGGGCTTTGGGGCCAGGGGGATCTGTCTCAGGTGTGTTTAAGGGTCAGGGGACTCTGTCCCAGGTGGGCTTCGGGGGGTAGGGGGCTCTGTCCCAGGTGGGCTTCGGGGGGCCGGGTGCTTGGACCCAGGTGGGCTTCGGGGAACAGGGGGCTCTGTCCCCGATAGGCTTCGTGCAGCAGGGGGCTCTGTCCCCGGTGGGCTTCAGAGGACAGGGGGCTCTGTCCCACATGGGCTTAGTGGGGCAGGGGTTTCTGTCCCAGGTTAGCTTAAGGCCGCATGGGTCTCTGTCCCAGTTGGGCTTAGTGGGGCAGGGGGCTCTGTCCCAGGTGAGCTTGTCAGGGTAGGAGGCTCTGTCCCAGGTGGGCTTGGCGAGGCAAGGGGCTGTGTCCAAGGTGGACTTGGTGGGGTAGGTGGTTCTGTCCCAGGTGGGCTTAACGGGGCAGGGGGCTGTGTTCCTGGTGGGCTTCGGGGGTCAGGGTTCTCTGTCCGAGGTGTACTTCAGGAGCCGGGAGTGTCTAACCCAGGTGGGCTTCGGGATCAGGGGCTCTGTCCCAGGTTGGCTTCGAGGGGCAGGGGCTCTGTCCCAGGTGGGCTTCGTATAGCAGGGGGCTCTATCCCAGGTGGGCTTAGTGGTACAGGAGGCTCTGTCCCAATTGGGCTTAGTGGGGCAGGAGGCTCTTTGCCAAGTGGGGTTAGGGGGGTAGGGGGCTATGACCCGGTGGTCTTCGGGTGGCAGGGGGCTCTATCCCACTTGGGCTTAGGGGGGGCAGGGGACTCTGTCCCAGGTGCACTTGCCGGGCCGGGGGCTGTGTCCCAGGTGGACTTGGCTGGGCAGGTTGTTCTGTCCCAGGTGGACTTAGTGGGGCAGAAGGCTCTGTAACAAGTGGGGTTTATGAGGCAGGGGGCTCTGTCATAGGTGGCCTAAGTGGGGCAGAGGTCTCTGTTCCAGTTGGACTTAGCGGTGCAGGGGGCTCCGTCCCAGGTGGATTGGCAGGGCAGGGGGCTCTGTTCCAGGTGGGCTTAGTGGGTCATGAAACTTTGTCCCAAGTTGGCTTTGGGGGGCAGGGGTCTCTTTCCCAGGTGTGCTTCAGGAGCTGGGAGTCTCTAACCCAGGTGGGCTTCGGGATCAGGGCTCTGTCCCAGGTTGGCTTCGAGGGGCAGGGGCCTCTGTCCCAGGTGGGCTTCGTACAGCAGGGGGCTCTATCCCAGGTGGGCTTAGTGGTACAGGAGGCTCTGTCCCAAGTGGGCTTAGTAAGGCAGGAGGCTCTTTCCCAAGTGAGGTTAGGGGGGTAGGGGTCTATTTCCCAGGTGGACTTCGGGCAGCAGGGGGGCTCTGTTCCAGGTGGGCTTCGGGGGCAAGGGTCTCTTTCCCAGGTGGGCTTAGGGGGGCAGGGGACTCTGTCCCAGGTGGACTCTGCGTTGCAGGGTTGCTGTCGCAGTTGGGCTTCGGGGGATAGGTGGCTCTGCCCAGGTGGGCTTTGGGCAGCAGGGGGCTCTGTCCTAGGTGAGCTTGTTGAGGTAGGAGGATCTATCCCAGGTGGGCTTGGTGAGGCAAGGGGCTGTGTCCAAGGTGGCCTTCGCGGAGTATGTGGTTCTGTCCCAGGTGGGCTTAACGGGGCAGGAGGTTGTGTTCCTGGTGGACTTTGGGGTCAGGGTTCTCTGACCGAGGTGTGCCCCGGAGCCAGGAGTCTCTAACCCAGTTGGGCTTCGAGGGGCAGGGGCTCTGTCTCAGGTGGGCCTCGTACAGCCGTGGGCTCTGTCCCAGGTGGGCTTAATGGGACAGGAGGCTCTTTCCCAAGTGGGCTTAGTGGGGCAGGAGGCTCTTTCCCAAGTGGGGTTAAGGGGGTAGAGGGCTCTGTCCCAGGTGGGCTTCGGGCGGCAGGGGGCTCTGTCCCAGGTGGGCTTCGGGCAGCAGGGGGCTCTGTTCCAGGTGGGATTAGGGGGGCAGGGGGCTCTGTCCCAGGTGGGCCTCGAGGGGCATGGGGCTCTGTCCCAGGTTGGCTTCAGGTGGCAGTGTGCTCTATCCCAGGTGGGCTTCGGGCAGTAGGGGGCTCTGTCCCAGGTGCGCTTGCCAGGCAGTGGGCTGTGTCCCAGGTGGACTTGGCTGGGCATTTGTTCTGTCGCAGGTGGGCTTAGTGGGGCAGGAGGTTCTGTAACACGTGGGGCTTGGGGGCAGGGGGCTCTGTCATAGGTGGCCTAAGTAGGGCACAGGGCTCTGTCCCAGTTGGGCTTAGCGGTGCAGGGGGCTCTGTCCCAGGTGGGCTTGGCGGGGCAGGGGGCTCTGTTCCAGGTGGGCTTAGTGGGTCGGGAGGCTCTGTCCCAAGTGGGTGTAGGGGGGCAGGGGGATCCTTTCTAGGTAGGCTTAGAAGGGCAGTGGACTCTGTCCCATGTGCGCTTTGGGGGGCAGGGGGCTCTGTCGCAGGTGGGCTTGGCGTAGCAGGTGGCTCTGTCCCAGGTGGGCTTAGAGGGACAGGAGGCTTTGTCCCAAGTGGGCTTAGGGGACATGGGGTTCTTTCCTAGGTGTGCTTTCGGGGGTAGGGGGCTCTGTCACAGTTGAGCTTGTGGGGGCAGGGGACTATGTCCTAGGTGGGCTTAGGGGGCATAGGGCTCTTTCCCAGGTGTGCTTTGGAGGATAGTGGGCTATGTCCCAGGTAAGCTTATGGGGCCTGGGGACTCTGTCCTAGGTGGGCTTAGGGAGCATAGGGCTCTTTCTGAGGTGTGCTTCGGGTATAGTGGGCTATGTTCCAGGTATGCTTATGGGGGCAGGGGCTATGTCCTAGGTGGGCTTCTGGGGACAAATGGTTCTGTCCCAGGTTAGCTAGGGGGACAGGAGGCTCTGTCCCAAGTGGGCATAGGGGGGCAGGGAACTCTGTCCTAAGTTTGCTTTGGGGGCAAGTGGTTCTGTCCCAGGTGAGCTTAGGGGGACAGGAGGCTCCGTCCAAAGTGGGCTTCGGGCGGCAGGGGGCTCTGTCCCAGGTGGGTTTGGTGGGGCAGGGGGCTCTGTCCAAGTGGGCTTCGGGGAACAGATGGCTCTGTCCTGGTGGGCTTAGGGGGTCAGGGTGCTCTGTCCTAAGTGGGCTTAGTGGGGCAGTTGGCTCTGTTCTAGGTGGGTTTCAGGGGACAGGGTCCTCTGTCACAGGTGGGCTTCGGGGGCAGTGGACTCTGTCCCAGGTTGGCTTCGGGGTTCAGGGGGCTCTGTCCCAGTGGGCTTGGTGGGGCAGGGGGCTCTGTCGCATGTGGTCTTTGGGGTGCAGTGGGTTCTGTCCCAGGTGGGCTTAGTGTGGCAGGGGGCTCTGTTCCAGATGGGCTTAGTGGGGCATGAGTTTCTATCCGAGATGGGCTTCAGGAGGCAGAAGGCTCTGTCCCAAGGGGGGTTAGGGAGCAGGAGGGTCTGTCCCAGGTAAGCTTCGGGGGTCAGGGTGCTCTTTCCCAGGTGTGCTTAGCAGGGCAGGGGGCTCTGTCCCAGGTGGGCTTCGGGGGACTAGGGGCTCTTTCCCAGGTGGGCTTTAGGGGTATGGGGCTCTGTCTCTGGTGTGTTTAAAGGGCAGGGAGCTCTGTCCCAAGTGGGGTTTGGAGGGCAGGGGGCTCTGTCCCCAATGGACTTGTCAAGGCAGGGGGCTCTGTCCCAGGTGGGCTTAGTGGGGCAGGAGGCTCTGTCCCAGGTGGGCTTCGGGGAGCAGTTGGCTCTGTACCAGGTATCTTTAACGGGACAGGTGCTTCTGTCCCAGGTGGGCTTAGCAGGGCATAAGCCTATCTCCCTGGTGGGCTTCGGGGTCCAGGGTGCTCTGTCCCAGGTGGGCTTGGTGGGGCAGGGGTCTCTGTCCTAGGTGGGCTTATAGTGGCAGTGGGCCCTGTCCCAGGTATGCTTAGCGGGCCTCTCTCCCAGGTGGGCTTCGGGGGGCAGGGTGCTCTGTCCCAGGTGGGCTTGGCAGGGTAGGGGTTTCTGTCCCAGGTGGGCTTGGCAGGGCAGTAGGCTCTGTCCCAGGTGGGATTCGGGTGGCAGGGGGCTCTGTGCCAAGTGGGCTTAGCGGGCTGTGGCCTCTGTCCCAGGTGTGCTTCAAGGGGCAGGGGGCTCTGTCCCAGGTGGGCTTTCGGGGGCTATGGGGCTCTGTCCCAGGTGGGCTTATAGTGGCAGTGGGTCCTGTCCTAGTTGGGCTTAGTGGTGCAGGAGGCTCTGTCCCAGGTGGGCTTCAGGGGTCATGGGGTTCTGTTCCAGGTAGGCTTAGGGGAACAGGGGGCTCTGTTCTAATTGGGTTTCATGGGACAAGTAGTTCTGACCCAGGTGGGCTTCATTGGGGCAGGGGGCTCTGTCCCACGTGGGCCTAATGGGGCAGGGGGCTCTGTCCCACGTGGGCCTAATGGGGCAGGGGCCTCTGTCCCACGTGGGCCTAATGGGGCAGGGGGCTCTGTCCCAGGTGGCCTTAGCGCGGCAGGGGGCTCTGTCCCACGTGGGCCTAATGGGGCAGTGGGCTCTGTCCCACGTGGGCCTAATGGGGCAGGGGGCTCTGTCCCACGTGGGCCTAATGGGGCAGGGGGCTCTGTCCCACGTGGGCCTAATGGGGCAGGGGGCTCTGTCCCACGTGGGCTTCAGGGGGGAAGGGGCTCTATACCAGGAGGGCTTAGCAGGGCAGGAGCCTCTCTCCCAGGTGGGCTTAGCGGGGCAGTGGGCTCTGTCCTAGATGGGCTTCTGGGGGCAGGGTCTCTGTCCCAATGGGCTTTGCGGGAGACGGAGGGCTCTGTCCCAGGTGGACGTAGGGGCTCAGTGGACCTTGTCCTAGGTGGTCTTAGTGCAGCAGGGGTCTCTGTCCCAGGTGGGCTTATTGGGACAGGGGGCTTTTCGCAAGTGGGCTTTGGGGGGCAGTGACCTATCCAACGTGGGCTTGACAGGGCAGGTGGCTCTGTCCCAGGTGGGCTTCGGGCGGCAGGGGCTCTGTAACAGGTGAGCTTTCGGGTGGCAATGGGCTCTGTCCTAGTTGGGCTTAGTGGGGCTGGGGACTCTGTCCCAGGTGAGCTTAGTGGGGCAGCGGGTTCTGTCCCAGGTGGGCGTAGTGGGGCAGGGACTCTGTCCCATGTGGGCTTAGAGGGGCAGGAGGCTCTGTACCAGGTAGCCTTAGCGTTTCAGGGGGCTCTGTCCCAGGTGGGCTCGGCGGGGGACTGGGGGCTCTGTCCCAGGTGGGCTCGGCGGGGGACTGGGGGCTCTGTCCCAGGTGGGCTCAGCGTGGGACTGGGGGCTCTGTCCCAGGTGGGTTCGGCGGGGGGCTGGGGGCTGTGTCCCAGGTGGGCTCGGCGGGGGGCTGGGGGCTGTGTCCCAGGTGGGCTCGGCGGGGGGCTGGGGGCTGTGTCCCAGGTGGGCTCGGCGGGGGGCTGGGGGCTGTGTCCCAGGTGGGCTCGGCGGGGGGCTGGGGGCTGTGTCCCAGGTGGGCTCGGGGGGGGGCTGGGGGCTGTGTCCCAGGTGGGCTCCGGGGGGGGGCTGGGGGCTGTGTCCCAGGTGGGCTCCGGGGGGGGACTGGGGGCTGTGTCCCAGGTGGGCTCTGGGGTGGGGGCTGGGGGCTGTGTCCCAGGTGGGCTCCCGGGGGGGACTGGGGGCTCTGTCCCAGGTGGGCTCCGGGGGGGGACTGGGGGCTCTGTCCCAGGTGGGCTCCGGGGGGGGACTGGGGGCTCTGTCCCAGGTGGGCTCCGGGGGGGGACTGGGGGCTCTCTCCCTGGTGGGCTCCGGGGGGGGACTGGGGGCTCTCTCCCTGGTGGGCTCCGGGGGGGGACTGGGGGCTCTCTCCTTGGTGGGCTCCGGGGGGGGACTGGGGGCTCTCTCCCTGGTGGGCTCCGGGGGGGACAGGGGGCTCTCTCCCTGGTGGGCTTGGCGGGGCAGTGGTGTCTGTCTCAGGTGGTCTTTGGGGGTCAGGGGGCTGTGTTCCAGTTGGGCTTAGGGGGGTAGGAGGCTCTGTCCCAAGTGGTCTTAGAGGGCAGGGGGCTCTGTTCCAATTGGGCTTTTTGGGGCAAGTAGCTCTGTCCCTGTGGGCTTGGCATGGCTGGGAGCTCTGAACCAATTGGGCTTGGTGGGGCAGGAGGTCAGTCCCAGGTTGGCTTAGTTGTAAAAGGGGCTCTGTCCCATGTGGGCTTAGGTGGCAAAAGGCTCTATTCCACATGCACTTGGCGGGGCAGGGGGCTCTGTCCCAGTTGGGCTTAGCAGGGCAGGGGGCTCTCTCCCAGGTGGGCTTCGGGGGGTAAGGGGCTCTGTCCCAGATGGTCTTGGCGGGGCAGGGTTCTCTGTCCCAGGTGGGCTTCGGGGGGTAAGGGGCTCTGTCCCAGATGGTCTTGGCGGGGCAGGGTTCTCTGTCCCAGGTAGGCTTAGGGGGACAGGAGGCTCTGTCTCAGGTGGGCTTTGGGGGGCACATGGCTCTGTCCCAGGTGGCCTTAGCAGGACAGAGGCTTCTGTCTGATGTGTGCTTAGCTGTGAACGGGCCTCTCTCCCAGGTGGGCTTCAGGGGGCAGGAGGCTCTGTCCCAAATGGGCTTAGGGGGGCAGGGGGCTCTGTTCCAATTGGGCTTCGTGGGGCAAGGAGTTCTGTCCCTGGTGGGCTTGGCGGGGCAGGGGGCTGTGTCCCAGCTGTCTTACTGCAAAGGAGGCTCTGTCCCAGTTGGGCTTAGTGGGAGAGGGAGCTCTGTCCCAGGTGTGCTTTGGAGGGCAGGGGACTCTGTCCCAGATGGTCTTTGCGGGGCAGTGGGCTCTGTACCAGATGGCCTTAGCGGGACAGGGGCTTCTGTCCCAGGTGGGCTTAGCTCTACATGGGCCTCTATCCCAGGTGGGCTTCGGGTTGCAGTGGCCTCTGTCCCAGTTGGGCTTCTGGGGGCAGGGTTCTCTATTCCAAGTGGATTTCAGGGGGCAAGGGGCTCTGTCCCAGGTGGCCTTAGTGGGGCACGGGGCTCTGTCCCACGTGAGCTTAGTGAGGTAGTGGGCTCTGTCCCAGGTGGGCTTCTGGGGGCAAGGGCTCTTTCCCAGGTGGGTGTGTGTGGAGACTGATGGCTCCTTCCCAGGTGGGCGTAGGGGCAGATTGGACCTTGTCCTAGATTGTCTTAGTGGGGCAGAGGTTTCTGTCTCAGGTGGCCTTGTTGGGGCAGGGGGCTTTTCCAAGGTGAGCTTAGTGGGGCAGGGGGTTCTGTCCCAGGTAGGCATAGGGGGGGAGGGGCCTCTGTCCCTGGTGGGCTTCTGGGGACATGAGGTTCTGTCCCAGGTGGGCTTTGGGGCTGGATGCTCTGTCTCGTGTGGGCTTAGGAAGGGTAGGCGGCTCTGTCCCAGGTAGCCTTAGCATTTCAGGGGGCTCTGTCCCAGGTGGGCTTAGCCGGGCAGGGAGCTCTGTCTTAGGTGGGCTTCATAGGGCAGGGGGCTCTGTCCCTGATGGACTTGTCATGGCAGGGGGCTCTGTCCCAGGTGGGCTTAGTGGAGCAGGATCCCTGGATGGGCGGGGCTGCTTCCTCCTCTCTTGCCTCTGCTGCCTCCTTGCTCCCCTCTCACCTCTGCCCCTCCTGCCCCACTGTGGCAATGACCATGTGTCCACCAGGCCCACGTGCACACTCGAGGAAGTTCCCGGTCCCAGATGCCCACCCTGAGCCATCAGCAAGGGATCGGGGCATGGGCGTCTCAGGGGCCCTTGCTCTGCACACATCTCAGCCCAGATGGCAAAGCACCTGGCTCTGTATACAGTGGACAGTCAGCGTGGCCATGGTGGGTGGGGTGAGACGATGCCAGCATACAGGCTGAAGGCCTGGCCCTGTCGTGAGTGGCCGAGAGCTCCAGGACAGCAGCAGGTGGGGGCCTCCCATGTGTGTGACCGCAGGGAGCCTCCTGTACCCAAGTAGGGGCCAGCAAGTGGCCCCAGAACCACAGATGCCCAAGGAATGAGCTGTGTCCACTCCCCCATCCCCAAGGCACAGCCACATAGCTAGGAAAGGCCACTGTGCCATGGACACTGTGCTGGCCCCAGGCTTGGATGCTCCTTGTACAGGGGCCAGGGACCCTGAGCTGTCCCTGCGACCCTGGGGCCCACACCCACCTGCCCACCTGCCACCCAAGTGCTCTGCCCCACTGAGCCCACGGGCAGGATGTGAGCAAGGATGGAGAGCCCAGACCTTGTCCCCATCACAGTGGCCCTCACAGGACAACGTCATGCTGCCCTGGCCACAGAGAGGACATGCAGAGCCTGGATGCTCAGGAAGAGCTGCATGGAGGCAGGGGCCTGGGGCCCTGGGCTGGAGGAGAGAGGGCCCTGTCTGGACATCTGAACAGTGCCCTGCACCTCCCTCACTGGGACAGGGACTTGCTCTGCTCCCCGCCCTGGGTGAGCCGGGCTTCTGCCTCAGGGACGTTGGCAGGGGTGGGCGGCAGAGGCCTGGCCAGGCACAGCACAGAGGCAGCCACATCCCGTTGCATCCCCACAAGGCCTCCAGCCCCCTGGAGGTGCCCAGGACTCCCCTGCCCCCAGCACTGGTCCTCCTGCCCAGCCTGAGTGTAGGGGGCGAGGGGTCCCTGGCACCCGGGGGTTCGCTCTGTCTTTGCATCTGGCCACACCTGTGACCCAGCACTGGGGCTCCTGGACTCCGTCTGACCCACAGGGAAGCCTGCAGAGCTGGCCACAGGAAGGGATGGATGGAGCCATCAGGTTACAAACTGGCCGAGGCCAGGAGCTACAGTGTCAGCGCCACCTCTACTTGGCTCAAAGGCGTTTGCTGACCTCCAGCCACTCGAGCCCAGGGAGTCTCTGAGCAGGCAAAGGCCAGTGCCGAGGGACCGTGCCAGGTGGAGTTCATGCACCAGGCCCCGCCCTGAGCCCTCCCAGGAATCCTGGGGGAGACGCATCAGCCATGGCACCCGTGTTCCCTGGACGTCCACATCACCCACAGTCAGGGCCAGCCTCAGGGTCCTGGAATCTGCATCACTCCTGGGCTTCTGTCTGGGGCCACAGCCACTAAGCAAGAGCCAGTGTGGCCAGCGAGGACAGTGAGGGCCATCGTGGACAGTGTAGACAGTGAGGGCCAGCGTGGACAGCATGGGCAGTGAGGGCCAGTGTGGATCACATAAACAGGGCCAGCGTGGACAGCGAGAGCCAGTGTGGACAGTGAGGGCCACCATGGCAGAGTGGGGCTGTGACACCATCCTCTGTCCCCATGTCGCCTCTCCCCGTCTGTCCCTTCCGGGAGTCCCAGGCCGTGCTCTGTTGCTGGACCGGAGCACTTGGGACCCAAGCTGTGTCTACCTCTGGGATCTGGGGGTGAGGAGGCCCCAGAGCTTGGGGCCAGCAACTGAAGCTGCCACAGGGACACTGGGTCCCACATCCCAGCGCCTGGCTCCAGGCCTGCTGGTGCGCACCCTGGCAGTAGGCAGACATGCTCAGACATGGGACTGGGCTGCACCCTGAGCTCCCAGCTTCGGGACACTTGGGGAGGGAACTGGGGAGCTCTGTGGTCTGTCCCTCTGTGTCTCCCAAATGAATAGATAAAAAAAATTTTTAAAACAAAAGCAAGGGGCTGGCGCTGGGGCGTAGCCAGTAAAGCCTCCACCTGCAGCACCAGAATCCTATATGGGCGCCGATTCGAGTCCCGGCTGCTCCACTTTCAATCCAGCTCTCTGCTATGGCCTGGGAAAGCAATGGAGGATGACCCAAGTCCTTGGGCCCCTGCACCTGTGTGGGAGACCTGGAAGAGACTCCTGGCAAGCAAGACCGCAGGGGCACCACTTGCTAAGACAAGGCAGGTGCATCAGCTCAGGTCTCACAGAGCCAGGATGGGGGTCCCGGGTCCTCTGACCTCTGACACCCACCTCCCCCAGCCTCTTGTGCTTCCTCCTGGCTATAGACACTCAGCCTAGCTCCTGCCCCCCACTCACACCACAGCTCACCCAGCTCCTGCCCCCCACTCACACCACAGCTCACCCAGCACCTGCCCCCCACTCACTCCACAGCTCACCCAGCTCCTGCCCCCCACTCACTCCACAGCTCACCCAGCTCCTGCCCCCCACTCACACCACAGCTCACCCAGCTCCTGCCCCCCACTCACACCACAGCTCACCCAGCACCTGCCCCCCACTCACTCCACAGCTCACCCAGCTCCTGCCCCCCACTCACTCCACAGCTCACCCAGCTCCTGCCCCCCACTCACACCACAGCTCACCCAGCTCCTGCCCCCCACACACTCCACAGCTCACCCAGCACCTGCCCCCCACACACTCCACAGCTCACCCAGCACCTGCCCCCCACACACTCCACAGCTCACCCAGCACCTGTGCCTAAACTCATAAAACAGCTCCCCCAGCACCTACACCTGTTCTCAACACAGCTCACCCAGCACCTGCCCCCACTCACTCCACAGCTCACCCAGCACCTGCTCCCGACACACCACAGCTCACCAAGCACCTTTGCCCTACTCACACCATAGCTCACCCAGCACCTGTGCTCCCGGTGGGGCCAGGGAGCCTGAGAGGGAGCCGCATGTGTCTGGGCTGCAGGTGCCTCGCCAGCTGCCCTGCTTTGGGAATCGGCTGTCAGGTGCTGAGCAGGCCATTGCCAGCTGTCCTGTTCAAGGCCAGTGACGTGGACAGTGGGGGGGGGGTGGTGAGACTGATCTCACCAGGGGACAGACACAGTGGCCCCAGGCAGAAGCCCCAAGCAGCCGGCCTGTGTGCCGCAGCCAGGGCTCACTATGCCTGGGCCCCCTCATGCCAAAATGGGACCCCTGGAGGGCCGTTCTGCTGGTAGGGAGGGGACTGCACAGCCCAGTGAGCCCCAGCTCCTGTGAGCAGCAAAGTCCGGGCATTGGCTGGGCTCTGAGGCAGCGGATGTGGGCTTTGTGATGCAGCCCAGCTCAGGCCCTGCCTTGTGCCTGCCTGGTCCAGGGGCAGTGCATAATCCCAGGCCTGGGATCTCTTCCTGTGCGTTTCCCATCCAACGCCCCCCCCACACACACACACACTCCTTGGATGAATCCCACTCCCACCGCAGTCATAGCGGAGCCAATCCCTCCCCTGTAAGGTGCTGGGTTCGGGGGGCCTGGGACTCAGGGGGCCGGGTCTCCCCTGCACTGGGCAGCGCAGGTCCCTGAGAGACCTCCTCACTGCTCTCCCACCTTCATCCACTCCCTCGCCCTCTCAGTCACCCACCTACCCACACCTGCCCGGCCCCGCCCTCCTGGGGAAAGCCAGCCCTGAACAGGTGAGCGAAGCAGGCCCTGGGGACAGAGAGGAACTGGGGCTGTTTCAGACAGAGGTGTCAGCCCAGGGCAGTGGCTGAGCCAGGACCACCACAAGGCACAGGAGGTGCAAAGGCCCTGGAATGGAGCAGACTCAGCAGGGGATGAGGAGGGGGGCCTGCATGGCTGGGCTAACCAACGAGGGTGCTGAGAGAGGGACAGGAGAGGGCAGGCGGGAGACCCCAGGATGGGAGCCAGCCTCGGGCAGACCCATGGGCTGCTCAGTGTGCAGCAGCCTCAAAGTCAGTGGGGCTTAGAAGTAACCACGTGTGGGCCATTCCTGGACCCCAGGAGGCTGTGGAGAGGAGCAGATGTGGGGCCCAGCAGCCAAGACCCCCAACCCCCATCGGAGCGCCTGGGCTGTGGTCCTGATTCCAGCTTCCTGCTGATGTGCACCTGGGAGACAGCTGGTGTCGGCTCCAGTCTTGGGTTCCTGCCACCTCGTGGGAGACCCCGGAGAAGTCCCTGGACCCCAAACCCAGCCTGGCCCAAGCAATGCCAAGGCAGAAACCAGGGAGGGAGCCTGTATATATGGAGATCTCTCTGTGTATCTCTCTCTCTCTCTCTCTCTCTCTCTCTCTCTCTCTGTGTGTGTATCACAAATAAATAAAGCAAAATAGAAATGTTGGGCCGGCACCATGGCTCACTTGGCTAATCCTCCACCTGCAGCGCTGGCACACCTGATTCTAGTCCCAGTTGCTCCTCTTCCAGTTCAGCTCTCTGCTGTGGCCCAGAAAGGCAGTGGAGGATGGCCCAAGTGCTTGGGCCCTGCACCAGCATAGGAGACCAGGAGGAAGCACCTGGCTCCTGGCTTAGGATCAGCGCAGTGCGCCAGCTGTGGCGGCCATTTGGGGGTGAACCAACGGAAGGAAGACCTTTCTCTTTGTCTCTCTCACTGTCTAACTCTGTCTGTCAAAAATAAATAATAAAAGAAGAAGAAATGTTTAGGATGCTGCAGAGGTCCCGTCTACCACAGCCAAGTGGCCAGGTCCCCACCGTGCTAGGCGGAGTGCCGCAGGGGCCTGGGTCCCAGCTGCGGGCACCGAGCACTGGCAAAGCTCCCCTACCCAGGGATGGCTGATGGCCACAGCCACCCAGCCCAAATGCTCCCCTGACCTGTCCTCAGGCCACAGCTCAGCCAAGGGTCTGGGGACCCCCAGCAGCCTCTCAGTCCAGCTGGGCAGGACAGAAACCCTGCCAGCCTGCTCTTCCCCACACTGGAGCCTGCCCATGCCTCCCCCCGTGCAGAGGGCCACCCCGGAAAACCGCCCCTGCCACTGAGATCCAACTCCCTGGAAGCAGCAGGTGAGCAGGGGCCACTCCCCCCCTGCATTATTGATCAGGGAGGGGGCAGAGTGGGGAACGAGGCAGCTCTGCACTGGAGGCCCCTGCCCCACCTGCCCACTGGCTGCCAGCCCCCAGGGAGCCTCTGCCATCTGCCTGCAGCCCCAGCTGTCCACGGCCAGAACCAGAGGCAGAAACCTCGTCGACTGATGGTCAAGTCCCCGGTCCCTGGCCCCTGGCCCCCAGGTCTCCTTGGGTCTCCTGGACGTAGCCCCAGGTAAATTCCCCCCAGGCCTGAGAGATTCTCCTAGCTGAGTGCCGAGCCGTGGGGGCTCCCATGCAGGTATGGGACACAGTGGCCCTGGGCAGTGTGGGCAAAGGCAAACCTGAGAGGGACCCCTTGTTGGGGTGCAGGGTGCTCCATGGGGTGCTCCACCTTCCTAATCAGCATTGGCTTGGACACCTGAGCCTGCCCACCCCCGGCCCTGATGAACCTGCTAAGGAGGGGGAGGGCAGGAAGCAGCCTGCAGGGAGCAGGGCCACGGCCAAGGGGAGCTCCAGCCTGGAGCTCAGGGCCTGGCTCTGACCACAGCTCGAGGGCTGGGAGCTGCAGTCCCTCCGGCCCTCAGTGCCCTGGCCTGGGTTGGACAATTTCCTACCAAGTCACCTCTCCAGTGGTGGCAGCTCACGGCAGCAGGAGGGGCCCAGGTGGGGGCTGGGGCCTGGGAGCAGGCCAGACGTCCAGGTGGGCTGGGTGGGTGAGGGCAGACTTGGACCACTCCCTGAGGGAGATACGCACTGGTTCTCTGCAGCCCCGGCCCTCTCAGGGCTCCAAGCCTCTGGGCAGGACCCCAGGAGAGGGGCTGCCCTCTCCACATTGGCTCTGGGGAGCAGAGGAGCGGGGGACAGGCCCGGGGGACTCCCTGCTCTGGACACACTGCCTGCACTGCTGCCCAGCCTGTGCACAACACAGCCAGGAGAATGCTCTGGGCCTCAGGCCACCAGCTATGTGGTGACTGAGCTCCTGCCGCGCCCCTGCCCTGCAGGCTCTGAGCTCATCCCAGGGTGGGGGTGAGGAGGGGCCCTGGGCAGAGACCCTGCCCACCACCCGCAGAGGGACCATGGCTGCTGCTCAGCCCTCAGGCGGCAGCCCGGCCCTTGGGCAGCACTTTCGCTGTGGGCTCGGCTGAGCACAGGGTGTCCCTCTGGGGGACAGGCAGCAACTGCGGTCCCTCCCTCTCACCGAGGCCCCCCAGTGCCCCACCCCCACCTGTTCTGCTCCCTCTGTCCCCGCAGCACAGGGCGTGGGTGGAAGCATCTTCAGTGGAGCCTAATGCTCCCCACGGAGGGTGGCCCCTCCCCCAAGGCTTTGCACCAGGTGTGAGCGGCCGTGATGCCTGGCCCCTCGGCTTGGCCAGCCCAGTGCCAGTGTCCCGTCTGGGGGACGTCCCTCTGACCCTAAGGGACCAAAGCAGCACGAGTCTGCTCTCAAAGCAACTGCTCGGGGCCTGGCCCCTGGCTCCTGGGTCTCCCTGCCCAGCTCCAGCTGCAGGTCTCCATCTGTAGCAGAATCAGAAACCAGAGCCCAAGTGAGAGATGGCACAGAGCAGGTGCATGGGACTCTCTTGCCCCAGGTGCGCTGCTCTCAGGCGGGGGCTGTGATTGTGGCCCAGAACCACCACCACCACCCCCCCGCCACACCTATGCATCCTCAGGCACTGGGTACCCGTGTACCTGAGGGCACCATGTGCCAGGGCAGAGCTACAGGGGACCAGCCCAGCAAGGCTGACGTGACAGAAGCTGCCACACAGCCCCTGCCCCTGCCCCGGGACAGTCCCACTCCATTAGGGTGCCCATAACACAGATGATCAACTAGTGGGAAATCCCCAGAAGCTGTCACTGCTGAGTGAGTGTCAGAGTCAGAGACAGAGAGCCGGCTCTGCTGCCCACAGACTACGCACCTTGCTGGCCATGTGCCCTGCCGGCCACACCCCTGCCAGCCACACCTCTGTTGGCCATACCACCCTGCACCCTCAGACCACAGCCCGTTGGCACCTCTGCCCCACTGCCAGTGGGAACAGAGCCCTCCCACTGAGGGGGCAGCTAAGGGGACATCACAGAGCAGCACTCCCTCACAGTGCCTGCACCCCCTCCCCCAGTGATCTTACCACCGAGCTCCACAAGCCCCAGAGGAGCCAGCACCAGGATATTCCCTGGGCACCCGGACATCAGCTTCCCAGGGACGGGCGTATCCCCCCAACCCAGTGCCCCCCAGGGACACACAGATCCCCTCACCCCCTGTGAGCCCCCAGTGACATACAGAATTCCCCACCATCCCCAGTGCCCCCCAGGGCCACACAGCTCCCCCCACTGCCCGTGCCCCCCAGAGACACAGATCCCCCCACCATTCCCCACCCCAGGCCTCAGGACAGCTGTCTGCAGGGCTCAGCTCCTCACACCCCAGCCACCTGCAGCCATCAAACACCACCCTTCCTGCGCCTGGACAGTGGTCAGCTCTGCTCGTTGAGCTCACTGAGTACCTCAAGGTGGGTCAGGCAGGGCTCCTGCCCCCCGGGCTCTGCACAGTGGGCTGGAGGCGGGAGGACCCCAGGGCAGCTGATTGCATAGGAAGCTGGTGCAGGAACAGCCTGTGGGGTGGGGGCCAGCGGGAAGAGGGCCCCGAGCAGCCAGGGCAGGGCTCCGAGGGATAGATGTGGAGCACCGTGCATGGGGCCCAGGGGCTCCCTGAAGCCCCTCCCTCACCTTTGAGTCTGGAAGGCTCCAGTCAGGCAAGCCCTGGCTGTGGGTAGTGCCATCCTGGCATCCAGCAGCCCCCACAGCCTCTGAGCCCCCCATGAACTCAGAGTTCTCTGCCTGGAGGCTGTGGCTGTGTGGCTGGTGCAGCAGCCTGGGCTTGTCTGCCGACAGGGGGCGCCATGGAGCTGTCAGGCAGGTGTTGAGGGTCTCCTGGGAGACTGGGGTCTGCCATGGGGACTGCACAGGTGGCCGTGATGGGTGGGGTGTCTCAGCAGGAGTCCAGCCAGGCCTGGGACCAGTGCAGGTGCAGCTGGGCTGGACACATCCCCTCAGTCCCAGGCTCTCGGGGCACAGCCAGCTCAGCCTCCAAGCTATAGGCGAGTGTGTGTGTGTGTGCATGCGTGCATGTGTGTATGTCCATGTGTGCCTTGTGCTTGTGCAGGGAAGCTCACACAGAAAGGGCCGTGAGTGGTTTTCAGGGCAGAAGGTGGGGTGGGGGCAGGGAGGGGCAGGGCTGGCCCCCAGCCCCCTTTTAGAACTGAGTCTGCCCTGGCCAGCCCCACCCAACCGTGGGCAGTGGGCTGTGAGAGCCTGCATGGTTCCTGCCTGTGTGGGCAGTGTACAGCCAGGTGACCTGGCCCCGGGGTCCTGACCCCTCAGGTCACCAACTGCTCCCCAGGGGCACTCAGGGCTCAGGTGTTCTCAGGGCACAGGAGCGGAGGAGGGAGCTGAGGTCCCAGAGGCAGCTGTGGGCTGGGAGTGAAGTGGGAGACCCCACGGCCGGCCATGGAGTGTGCACTGCAAACAGCCCCCCAGGCTGGGCCCCACTGTCCCCCACCAGGGCCTGCACTGACCCTGGGGTCCCAGTGGGAGGGGCGGGAGGCAGCTCTAAGCTCTACCTCACGATCTAACCACACTGCTCCCCACCAGGTACCATGAGGACTGGACACGAGCCCACTGGGGGCTGTGGCTGTGATGGCCCAGGAGCTCGGGGCCAGACTCTGCCAGGAGGGGGACCAGCACCTGGCCCTGGGGGAGCCCTCGCTGCCATGGCTTTCTACCTGGTAGCCTTCAGCTGCCACGCCCCCTTGGCTGTGCGCAGCTTGAGGAGTGCCCTAGCTGAGGCCTGGGAGCAGGGACAGCCGGATCCCCACTGTGCACTGGGACAGCATGGCTGTGGTCTCCCTGACGGCCACCCTGGCCTCTGCCTTCCTGGGCGCCCTCTTCCCAGACCAGCCAGCCATGGTGCTGCACGGGCTGGCCAGGCTGCTGGCCCGCGGGCACCACGAGGAGGTGGCTCTGCACTGTAGTGAGCTGCTGGACTCCTGCTCCCAGCCCATGCTGGAGCTGGAGCCATGCCCTAGCCTGGGTGCTGTCTGGGCCGCGGGCCACGGACGGTGTGGCCACTACCTGCGCGCCTCTACCTCCAGTGCCAACCACACCCTGGCCTTCGTCCACGTCCACCAGTGGCCCTACCTCCCTGCGCTGCTCCACGCCATGCAGAGCCGCATCTCGGAGCTGCCGGGGGCTGGGGAAAGGGACTGCTGGCAGCTCCTGGCAGCCCTGGAGCCCGAGGACATCCCGAGTAAGACCCTGTTACCCGAGGCACTGCTGCAAAGCAGCAGGTATGCGGACCACCTGGAGATGTACAGCCAAGCCCTTCAGTTGGCCCCTGCTTGCAACAGCAAGGTAGGCAAGCTGGTCAGCTCCTCGGGTGGCGCCGGGGATGCCACCATGACTCAGCAGACCCGCCTCTGCCTTCATGGAACACCCAGGAAAGAAATCACCAAAACTGGGTCTTTGAGAACCAGCAGGGCTGCAGCTCCGGTTGGGGCGGGTTCTTGGAGCGGCCGTCCTGTGAGTCCCCCCAGCTGCAGGAGCAGAACCTGCGGGGGCAGCCGAGGGGGCAGCAGGAGGGACAGGGTGGCCTCAGAGTGGGGGATCGAGGACCCGGATCCTACACGTGGTGCAGGGAGCAGCCGTCGGGGGTCTTAGCCTGTGGAGCGGCTAAGCCTCTCTCCATGGCCTCTGGCTGCTGTGCAGAGAATGTTCCAGAAGAGTGGGAATGCAGAGACCCCGGGCCCCATGAGAGAGGAGGGGTCAGAGCAGGAGGGAGTGGACAGGAGGGTCTGAGGCTTCCCTGGGCTGGCAGCACTGCTGGATTCAGCCCTGGAAGGAGGGGCGTGAGTCGGCCCTGGACGCTGCACTGGGTGGGGCGATGTCAGGGTTCCCGGCCCCCTCAGGCTGAAACGCTGCTGCCCCCCGGGCCTTAGCAGCTCCCCTTCCGGGGGCAGGCACCATGTGCAGGGGACGCAGCCTGCACTACGACTCCATGAGCTCCTGAAGCTGCGTGGCCACTCCACGCTGGCTCCCAGGTGTGCATGGGACAGCGGCTACACCTGTCTCCAATGGTTGTGGTGCAGAGCCAGCGAAAATGCATCCCAGAGCCTTAAATCCATGTCACTGTGAAGTGCCGGAAGACACTGTGAGCCGACTGAGGAACATGCGCTTAGGTGGCTGCCATGGAGCCTGGTGCCATGGGCGGCTTGGTCTGCAGGCCAGGCTTCAGAGACAGGGAAAGGAGGAGGGAGACACAGGGCCAGAGGCCTGGAGGGGCCAGTGGCCAGCTACCTCTCACTGAGGGCTTGGGCCCAGCTTAGGGGTCCCGGGGGTGTCCTCACTGGCCCAGCCACCGGAGGTGTACAGGGCCAACAAGGGCACATGGAGCAATCATGGTAGGCTGGCGTGTGTTCCCTGCAGTGTCCATAAGCAAACCCCCATGGTACTCCCCAAAGGAGGAGCCAGTGAGAGAGACAGGGGAGGGAGGAGGAGGAGCTGGGGTGAGCAGCTGGGTGGAGGAGCAGCTGGGGGAGGAGTACCTGGGGTGGACGAGGATCTGGGGGGAGGAGAAGCTGGGGGGAGGAATACCTGGGGGTAGGATGACCTGTGGGAGGGGTATACCTGGAGGGAGGAGTACCTGGGGGAGGAGGAGCAGCTGGGGGGGGCAGACAACGGGGAGCCAAGTGTGCCAGGACTCTGCCGGGCTGGGCCATGTCCACCTTAGCTCTGAGGTGGGCAGGGAACCGTGGTCGGCAGGACCCGGGTCACTCGGGGGTGAGCAGCCACCCACAGGAGCCGGCTCACCCTGAGAGGGCAGCAAGCGCGGCTGCCTATGGCACTTGTGTTCCGGGCTCCAGGTCACTGTCAGAAGTGCTGGGAGCACTCAGCAAACCCGACCAGACCAGACCAGACCAGACTGGAACCCGTGCGAGGGTCAGAAGTCCCCTGGCGCACAGTTCTGCAGTCTGGGAGGTCATAGCAGACACCAGGGGCGGCACCAGGAGTGGCACCAGGAGCCCGGCAGCCGTGGCCCCAAGAGGGGCTCTGAAACATCGATCTCACAAAGGGACAAAAGCTGGCTGGATGCACCCCAGATGCGTGGACCCCACCGGACAGGGTAGGGCCTGGGGGCCTCCACGTACCACTGCCATGAGTGGGGTGGACGCTGGCATATGTTGTGGAGGCCACGGCAGAGGCTGTTCCCCTGCCCCTGGTGGCACGCGGCCACACTGGGCACAGGACGAATGGCAGCAGTCACAGGCCAAGGGCAGCTCTGACGCCAGTCTCCCGGTGAACGTGCGGGCAACACGGCTCCGGCACCTGTCTGCCTTCCATTCAGGGATGTTCCCCAGGAAGTGCAGAGAAGGGAGAGGTGGGCCCCGGGCAGGAGCTGCCTGGCCATGTGACCATGTTAGGCGCTCCACCAATCCAGCACAGTGGACGTGACATCGTGTGGTTCTGAAGCCCCCTCCTAGGAGCCAGAGCAACTCCCTATTTGAAAGGCAGAATTCCAGAGAGAGAGAGAGAGAGAGAGAGAGCTTCCACCCACTGGTTCATTCCCCAAATGGCTGCCATGATGCAGCCTGGGCCAGGCTGGAGCCAGGAGCTCCATCCGAGTCTCCCACAAGGTGCAGGGGCCCAAGCGCTTGGGCCATTTTCCACTGTCCAATGTCAAGAGACATTGCACAGAGAGCCACGAAAATTCTAGATCTGAAACACATCGGAGGTGGCAGAAGAGTCAGTGGACATGAGGACGGAGTGAGAATTGAGATGCAGCCCCCGGGCCACACCAGGACACCCCAGGTGTGTGACCTGTGACCCCGGGCCACACCAGGAGCCCCAGGTGTGTGACCTGTGACCCCAGGCCACAACAGGACGCCCCAGGTGTGTGACCTGTGACTCCTGAGCCACAGCAGGAAGCCCCAGGTGTGTGACCAGACTCTCAGAAGGACATGGGTAAGGAACTCCCCACACCCCAGACCCCCGGGGTCGCCTGGGACGCCGCTCCCTGGGATCCGCAAACACTTGTACAGCTCCGGGCCAGCCTTGCTCTGTGCAGCAGAAACCAACAAGAGGGGCTCACGGCTGCCTGGACTAGGCTGAGGCCTCTTGGCGGCGGTGGTGGTCTCAGGGTTGATCTCACACTGGGCTCTGGCCGCTGTGACGCGGGGACAGCAGCAGCCGGTGCACGTATCTGCATGTGTGTGTGCCTGGAGTCCTGCCCACCAAGGGGTCTGGGCACAGAGGATTGCTGCTGCCGCTGCTGCTGGGGTAAAGGAAGCGCTGAGACCCTGCAGGACCTGGGAGGAACGCCGGACACAGGGTCGGACAAGCGGGCTGGGCCGGGAGCTCTCCTGGGCGCTCAGGGCCCCTCCCATGGAGTATGGCTGGGGGACACAGAACCTTGGGCTCCTCCTGGCCCTGGGCCTGCTGCGCTGACTTCCCCTCACACAGCTCCGTGCACGCACGCGTGGCGGGGATGTTCGTGGCGCACCAGGCCCGGCCTGACTCACTGGGTCCTCACAGGCCCATGTGTGCCGACCACTGGCACTTCTGGGTCTTGGCGGAAGAGGCCACAGGTGAGGGGACCCAGGAAAGGGCCCAGGGCTCGGCAGCAGCACCGCTGCCTCCTCCTCCCCCCTGGCCTGACAGGGAGATCCAGTCCAGAGAGGCACAGAAGCCTGGGGTCTCCAGGTAGCCCCCAGCAGGCAGGAAACCCAAGGCCCCTCCGGGCGCAGTCAGAGCCAGGGCAGGTCCCCCCCAGCAGAGACCCCAGTGCTCCAATTCCCTCAGTGACCGCCAGGGGGCGAGGAAGCTCCAGCTCCACTTGGGCTCTGGGGTGAGGGGGACGCAGTGGTGCTGGGGGCAGCACCGCCCACCCCAAGCTGTTTATGGGGTCTGCTTCCCACCCTGCTTTGTCCTGGAGGGGCTTCAAGACCCCCGTGTCCTCGCGGTCCCAAGTCCTGGACTGCTGCGCGCCAGAGTGAAAGTACCGCAAGGGGTCCAAAGCCCCTGGGCAGGGCGGGAGGCCTCGGGCGCCACCTCCCAGGGGGCCCCCAACGCGGGTCTATCCCCTAGGTGAGCGCCTGGCCACCCTGCTGCTCACGCGCGCCACCGCCGCCTTCTTCCTGGAGGGCCGCGCAGAGGACATGCTGGGGGATCTGCACGACGCCTTCCAAGGGAACCCCTCCGCCGCGCGCCCGCTGTTCCAGGCCGTGCTGTCCGTCGGAAACCAGGAGCGGGTCCGGGCCCGGGCCCAGGCGGCCGCGGACCTGGGCTTCACCCACTTCCAGGAGGCCTTACAGAGCCGCCCCGAGCTCCGCGAAGAAGCGGATCGCGAGCTGCTGGCACCAGTGACCTGCGCGCTCTGAATCCTGCTCCGCGTGGCACCGGCCGGGGCCCAGCCTGCGCTGGTCACCCGCCTGGCCGAGTGCCTGCTGCTGACCAGGGACGTGGCGGGCGCCCAGGCTCTGTGTCAGCGCCTGCTGCGGCCCGCTAGCCCTGGGGACGCCGCCGAGGACCGCGCCAGGGAGCGCGCACCACTACTGGCGCTGCGCGGCTTTTGCGCGCTGCATGCCAGGGCCACGAAGGGCGCTGGGAGGACTTCCCCGCGGTGATGAAGCAGGGGGCGCCTAACCTTGGCAGCTGCACGCACGCTCTGTGGCCGCGGGCTGCTGCGGGTGGTGCTGGCCAGCAGCGCCTTCCTGGGCACAATGGACTATGTCACTGCGTTTGGTTTTAAGCCGGAGGAAGCGCTGTTGGCCGCCAAGGCCTTCGTGCCCTGGAACCAGCGCTGGCTGCTGCTGATCCTGCTGCAGGAGGAGGGCCGCTGGATGCTGCAGCGCCCGCCCCCCGCCGGGCTGCCTAAGCCAGGCTGCGGGGCCCAACAGAGGCGTGGCCCCTGAAGGGTGAGTACCACCGCGCGCGCCAGGGCTGCTGTTCCTGTCTGGTCCTGCAAGGCTGCAGCTGTGTTTCTTCCTGTCCTGGGCGAGCTCCCGGGCCACAAGGGACACCTTGGGCTCTGGGTTGAACACACCCCTCCGCCAGACACCCACAGACAACAGCACCCTTCACCCCCGGTTCCATTTCCTTCTGGTCCTTTCTCTGTGCACTTGCCATACCGGTCACAGTGCTGAGCTTGGCTGTGCTAGGTGTGTATCAGGCGTGCACCTGCTCCCACCCGACAGCCCCAGATGTTTTGCTCTTAGTTCCAAGGCCTCTAGGTGGTATCCCCCCTCCCCTCACCATGGAGACGGCCCTGGGGGTGCTGGGTCTGGGAGCAGCTTCCCTGCATGGCCCCTGACTTCGGAAGCCCCTCCCCCATTTGATAGACTTAAGGACCCAACAGGTGAACCTCCAGCTGCTGCCATTCGTCTCCTCAGTTGGTGGGAGGTGTGGGGGAGGTGCTTCAGCGGGCAGGGGGCAGCGGTGACATCAGCACACAACACTGGTCCTGCCATCCCCTGCGGGATCCCCTGGGGAGGAGAAACCCTCAGGACCAGGGACTCCCTCCGTTCTCTCTGGGAAGTGTCACCGTCATCTAGTCTGCCCCCGAACTGTGCCCCTGAGCCCACAGGGCCAAATGGCTCATGTCTGCTTTTGCAGAACAGAGAACTGAGGCAGAGTCTGCTCTGAGTCAGCCCTCGTGCTGACCCTCTGCCCACCCACGGGGTGGCGGGTGGCTGGGGCCCAGGGTCGGCCACCAGGAAAGGCAGCCAGGTTCCTGGGGTTGGCGTAGCCTGTGAAGGTCCCTCTGGGGAGCCGTGTCTTCGCGGCCCAAACAGAAGGGCTGCACAGGCCAGGTGCACAGGGACGCCTGGGCCCCCCAAAACCTGCGTGGGTGAGAGGTGCGTGGCAGACCCAGCCTGAGCCACCTTCCCGCAGGGATGTGTGCGGTGTGTACCAGCTGGCCTCGCTGCTAATGGAGCTGGACGTGGAGGACGAGGCCGCGCGCCTACTGGCCACCGATGCACTGTACCACCTGGGCCTCCTGGGTGACGCTCATGGGGCCCTGCAGGTGGCGCTGGCGAAGGGACCGCCGGCGGCTGTGGTGCTGGTGCAGCTGGCGCTGCTGCAGCTGTGCAGGGGCTTCACCTACTACGCCCACCAGGTGAGGAGCCCGGGCGGGGGCTCCGCCCCCTGATCCTGTCTTCCATGCTCCGCCTCACAGGCTGTCCAGGACACAGCTGGGGCAGGCGTCCCCCGGCGGTCAAGGGAGGCTCCGGCCCTCGGGGCCCTGCCTGCCTGGCCGGCCCTGTGACCCCTCTGCTCCCTGGCCAGACCCACCCACACCTGCGTGCATGCTCCAGGGGCCTCGCTCTTGGAACGGGGGCAGCAGGTTACGTGTGGGGAGGGACTTCAGGTTGGGGAGGCCCGGCCAAGGATCCTGTCTGCCCCTGTCCGCCCCTCTGTCACTCCTGCTCTCCCTGACATCCCAGGGCTAGGGGGCAATCCTGTCCTGGAACAGGAGCTGCTGGCCAAGGCACTGGAGCGTGCATGAGCGGCCAGCAGGTGGCAGCAGGGGTCTCCTTGGGGATTGCCTCGCGAGGTGGGGTTCTGTCCTCCCAGAGCCTTGCTGCTCTGCTCCTGGCTCTGAACTTGAGGATCTGGGAGCCCTCCCATACACGCCGGCCGGCAAGGCGTTCACCTGTGTGTGGGAGCCTGGCGACCCTGAGACCCCCACCCCCGCCTCGCGAGGGCATAGCGGGGCCACCGCCTGCACTTTCTGGGCTCCAATCCAGGGGTGAGTTGGGAGCACCCCCAGAGTCTCAGGAGCACGAGAAGGACCGGACAGCCATGCCTGAGGGGCGCCAGTGACCGGCTCCCCCTGCAGCTGGTAAAGAGGCTTGTCCAGGCCAGAGACACCGCCTGCCGCCAGCCCACCTTGAACGTCTTCTGCCCCGAGGACCTGCAGCTGCTCTGGGGCCACTGCCACACTTGGGCCCTGGCCATCCTGCAGGCACGGCCAGGCGCAGCCAACAGCAGGGACCTCACCAGGGATGCCTTCACCTGTCTCTGGCCATTTTCGCTGCAGGGTAGGGGCTGGCCCCTGCCCAAGAGGCCCATCCCGTGGCAGGTGCATGAGGGGATGGGGGAGGGGGGGTCTTTGCCGAGCTGCAGGTCAGTGATATGAGGTCTGAGGACAGGGCTGGTCTCAGGTGTGTGCACCCCGGGAGCATCTTGGGTGGGGGCACCTTGCACACAGGCCCTGGCCACGCAGGTGAAATTGCAACGCCCAAGACGCATCTGCAGCAGCCAGGCACCAGCCAGGCGTCCATCCCAGCCCCCTCGGCCCCGCAGGTAGTCAGGCCCCTTTCCCAACTCAATCCCCACCCCACACCCAAGTCCACCTAGCGACAGTGACCGAGTGGTGGGCACCTGGCCTCCCCTCCTGGCTGAGCTCCGGGCACAGGGGCACAGCCCTTGGGTGTGGGACCTGTCCCGGGGCCTGCCTGCCAGTTGTCCCTGGTGGGCCTTGATAGCACCCCCTGGCCTGACAGAGACCCCTGCAAGGGTGGGAGGGGGGACTCAGTGAGTCCTTCCCGGCGGCACTGGTGGGGAAGGGACATGGCTGGTCGGCCCCCCCAACCAGGGCGCTTTGCTGGCCATGTCCACCGCTGCACACGTGACAGAGGGCTCCTCCCTGGCTGCCTCCCCCCACCCCACCCCTTCCTATTGGCTGCCTTTCCCTTCTCCCCTGGAGGCAGCTGCAGCGCCCCTCCTCTCAGAGCCCCCCAGGCTGTCCATCACTCCTCTGGGGGCCGTCCTGTGGCCAGCGCCCAGGCCAGCCCTGACTGTCCTTGTGTTTTGGTGCCCAGAGTCAGCACCCTCTGTTCTGCTGGGTCGGGCACGAGGAGGAGCTACAGCCATGTCCTGACTGCTGCCTCCCGCAGGGAGCCAGGCCAGCGAGTCCCTGCTTGCCCAAGCCTGCTGCTATGGGCTTCTGGGCCAGAAGAAAACCGCCATGTTCAACTCTGTGCTGCAGGCCAAGCTGGGGAATGTGCAAGCTCTGTGTGAGCAGGCACTCGTGTACCTGGCCCTGGGCCAGCAGCAGGTACTGGACCCCCGTCCCCACCTGGGGCTGGGCAAGCAGGGAGGGAGAAGACCCAGAGCCATGCTGAGGATGGGGAGAGTGCCCAGCCATGCCCAGCAGCGGGGTACCCACCAGAACCCCAGCATTAGTCCCACCTGCAACACCAGGCACGCAGGTCAGGGACACTGCCCTTCCTTGCCTGCAGCCTCAGCCTGCGCTGGTCACCTGTGCAAACTCTCAGGGCACGGGGGTCTTCTCCAGCCAAAAGGGATCCCCCAGGGAGCCACCCCCTACCCCATCCCACCATGGGGTGTGGGCCAGGGGGCTCCTTTTAGCTGTCTGGTGGAGGCTGCCAGGACAGTGTGTTGAGAGGGGCTCAGGGACATGAGCCACGGGAGTAAGTGCTGGCACCGATTAGTCATGTCTGCTGGGGCACAGCCGGGTCAGGACTTGATTTGCCTGCTTTTGCTGTGAGTTTCTGTACCTCTGCAGAAACAGCTGCCATTCAACATAAGGGGCTGTGGTTCAGGCCGTCAGGTGAGAGACCCCCTCACACCAGCTAGGCCTGTGTGCACAGAGGGCTTTCGGGTTCGTTGGTTTCTTTATGAGGTTTCTGTGTCTGCCCCTGTGCCACACACGCCCTGACTCATGGGGATCTATGTTCTCACCCAGGCCCACTCCCCTGGATACCCACCCCGTTGCACAAGTGGGAGGGGGCCGGGTCCAACAAGCGGACTCAGCCGAGTCACTTGTCCTCTCCACGCCGGTTTCCCCTCTGTGAAAGGAGATGGGTACTGGGCGGCCACAGAGCAGAGAGGAGACCCTGGGGACACAGGGAAGACACAGCAATCAGGGGCAGCACCCAGGGAACCACGGCTGTGGACCCTGAGCTTTGGGAGCTGGAACGGAACTCGGAGCCCAGAGGACACTGTCACAGTGACAGCCGGAAAGAAGGCCAGTGCTGAGAGATGAGGGGTGGGTGCCGGGACTGACCTGCAGGAGGAGCGAATCCCACCCCAGCGGCCTGGGAGACTGGATGCAGTGAGCCCCCTCCTCGGAACATGAGACCCGCCAGGAGGAAGCCATAGAGAGATGGACCAGCGATGGACCAGGGCCCCATCTGGGGCGTCAGAGACCCCCGAACAGGAAAGGCTCTGTGCCTGGCAGATTTCCCCGCAAAGCACCAACGTTTAGAGACCTGCAGAGGAGGGAGAGACCCTGACCCCAGAGCTAAGCAGATGCCCCCTTCAGAAAGCCGGTGGGAAATGTCACAAAGACCAAAAAAAGCTCATGTGGCCGACATCCTCTTTGCCCTGAAGCTGGACCCAGCCGCTGTGGTCCCTGAGCTCCGCTCTCTGAGGCGCGACCTCCAGAGCCTCCTTGCACAGGGCCTGCACGCTCACTGCTGGGCCCTGCTGAGGGGCCCCTCCAGGAGGACGTCGCCCAGGGCCTTCTGGCCGCTGGGGAGGCACTGGTCCAGATGGACTGCGCACAGCCCAGTGGGCACCTGCTGCTGGCCGATGCCCTCATGGCGCTGGGTATGCCGGGCCTGCGCCACCCTTTGACCTGATCCGCAGGGAAAGCGACCCTGGACGGCAGTGACTTCTGAAACCCCAGCCATGACCACTGACCCCCCTCTGTGCCCCGCGGAGGCCCGGTTCTGCCCGGGTGGCCTTGCCCCACATCACCGTGGTGCTGTGCCAGCAGCTTCCTGAGAGCGGGGTCCCCACTTCCGGTTCTGCTGAGGCTGGTTGGGGGACGACCCCTTGCGGTGTCCATGGAGGAGAGGCAGGGGCTGTGTCAGCAGGTGAATCCTAGTTCCTCTGCCCGCAGCCCCTCGCCCACGCCCACCCAGCGCCCCCCACCCCTACAGGCAGCTACCAGGCAGCCTGTGCCCGTCTGCAGGGGCCCTGCGCCCTGCTCGGGTGTCCGCGACGGCCGGAGGGGGGCCTGGGCCGGCTGAAGCAGGGAGATGTGCGGGCCGCGGCCCGGGACCTGCAGGGCCTGGCGGAGCCGGACGCCAGGGACCTGTGCTGTGCCAGCAACTTCCTGAGAGCAGGGTCCCCACTTCCGGTTCTGCTGGGGCTGGTGGGGGGACGACCCCTTGCTGTGATCATGGGGGAGAGGCAGGGGCTGTGGCAGCAGGTGAATCTGCGTGCCTCTGCCCCCAGCCCCTCGCCCACGCCCACCCACCTCCTCCCACCCCCACAGGCAGCTAAGAGGCAGCCGGTGTCCATCTGCAGGGGCCCTGCGCGCCGCTCAGGCATCCGCGGCGGCCTGGGCGGGGCCTATTCCTGCTGAAGCAGGGAGACATGCGGGCCGCGGCCTGGGACCTGCAGGGCCTGGCCGAGCCTGACGCCGCGGACCTGGGCTTCCTGCTGCGGCTGCTGGAGGCCTCCCAGCGGCAAAGCCTCACCCAGGTGCGCCCGCGGGGTGCGCATGGCGTGTGCGGCGGGCGCGAGCAGCATCACCGGCCGGACCCGGGTCTCCGGCTGACGACCGCGACGGCCAAGGGCCTCTGGGCTCGCTCGCAGGGGGCATAAGCCTCCCGGGGGCGGAGGGAGACCCCTCGGAGCCCGCCCTGCACCAAGCCCGCCTCGTGCAGGGCGGCGCCACAGCTTCTCCCGGGCCTGCGTGTGTCGGGGGCTCCCGCGGCCTCAACCAACAGCGCCCGATGGTGGACTGGGTACCGGAGCCCGGATCCGGGGGCACGCCCGGGGGTCAAGGCTCTGATGTGGGGCCGGGCGGGGTCTCTGGCGCTAGAGGCGGGGCTGGGCGGGGCCTCTGGGGCTGGAGACGGGGCTGGAGGGGTACTGAGCTCACGGGGGGGCGCTGGGCGGGGCCTCACGACTTAAGGGGCATGCTGGGGGGGGCCTCTGGGCTTGGAGGCGGGGACTCAGAATTTTGATAAGCACCTGGGCAGGGATCCCTTGGCTCTTGGAGGAACTGGGCGGGGCCTCTGGGATCCGAGGCAGGGTTGGGCGGGGCCTCGGAGCTCGGAGGCGGGGCTAAAGCAGCGTCTCTGAGAAGCTGCGGGCTTGCCTCTGGGGAGTCCAAGAGGATGCTGAGCGACGCGAGCAGAACCGGAAGTAGCCGTTCCCCACTTCCGGTGGCTGGCGGCCGGTCACCCCACTCCATCTGCGCGCTCCTCCGCTGCCCACCCAGCCCAGCTGTGTGGGGCCTGAGCGCGCCTTCCGGGCCGGGACGCAGTCTGGGGCGGGGTCTCTGTACAGCCTCTCCCGGGGGTTCATGAGCCCAGGAGAGTGACCGAGGTGGCTTCAGCTTGGCCCGGGAAAGGAAGGCGCTGGCGGCATGGCCGGAGCTGCGCACTCCCCGCTGGCCCTGCCGTCCGGAGGGTGTGGTGGGGCCGGGACTGGGGGAAGCGCCAAGGCCTGGTCAGTAGCCTGCTTGTCACTCGGTTGGTTCGCTGCCTTCCCTGCTTTGGGTCGCGGAGGCCGGTGGGCCGCTGTCCTGGGGGCGGGGACAGCCTGTGCAGGGCCAGTGGGAGGGGCTGCAGAGCCAGCTGGGACGCAGGGAGCATGGGGAAGGGGCCCCAGAGGTGGGCGGCGCTGGGCGCAGGCTGGACCTACCCAGGCTCTCTCCCTCCCTTCCTCTTCTGTGCAGGCCGCTGCCCGGGAAGCCAATGTCCTCCTGGACACAGGGCGGCCGCGACAGGCGCTGGGCTTCTGCTCCCTGGCCGTGCTGGCCAGTGGGGGGGGGGGCGCCTGCCAGCTGCGCCTGCGTGCCACCTGCCTGGCCCAGCTGCGGGAATGCGATCGAGCCCTCAAGGACCTGGACCAACTGCTCCAGGAGGGTGCAGGCGATGGGGACCTCCCGCGGTGGGCGGAGGACCTCTGCTCCCGGGGCCGACTGCTGCTGAGCCTGGGGGACGAGGTGGGGGCTACAGCGGCCTTCATCCAGGCCCTCACGCTGGCACCTGCCCCTGCCCAGAGCAGCCTGTGGGGGCAGCTGGGCCAGATCCCCACCGTCCGCCTGTTCCTGCGCCAGGGGCAGTGCTGCCTGGAGCAGCAGCGCCACGTGGAGGCCTGGACAGCAGCCCAGAGCGGCCTCCTGGTGGACCCCGGCCACCGCAGCCTGGAGCCCAGAGAGGGGTGGACTCGGGCTGCTGGCTGCACTGACCCAGCAACAGGAGCCCGTCATCTTCACCCTCAGGGTATCACCCGCGGCACCCCAGATCAGGAGGAGCCGGGCGCCAGGGTGGGTCCCAGTGGGATGACCAGCCTCCCTCTTTTAGACCCTGGGAGTAAAGGGCAGCTTCCTGGGAGGGTCGTCCCAAGGCTGGGGACCCTGGCGCACACCTAGAGCTGGGAGGCTGAAGCAGCAGCCCAGGTCTTCCCCTGGCTGCACAGGACGAGGCCACGCCCTCACGCTGTGCCTGGAAGCCCCTCTTTGGGCCCAAAGCTGCCTCCCACCTTGGCCCTGGCCTGAGTCTCAGGGCTGCTGCTGAGTGCTTTCCTGGAAGTCACTCACGGGGCTGCTCCCCGTCTCAGGCCGTGGGGGGCCCAGTGAGCCTGCAAATCCTGAGGGGACCCCGCTTGGTACTTCCCTGGATCCGGAGACAACAGGGGACTAACCGTCCAGGCAGGCTCTTGCTTCCTGCCAAGGAGCATGGAGACCCCTCCCAGGCAGGTGGGGGAGCCCAGCAGTGCCCTGTCTCTGCCCATGCTGCAGCATGAAGAGGTGCTGGCAGACCGGACCCCAAACCCCCTCCCGGGCCGCCTGCCCCAGTCTCTTGCCTGCTCCTTCTTTGAGCCACAGCGCCCCCACCCCTCACCTCCTGGTAGGCACCTGTCCCACCCCAAGCAGCAGAAGTGGCCCTGGGGGTCAGCAGCCCCACCCTCATCCCCTGTGGGCCCTCCCAGGGGGAGGGTTCTGACCACAGGGACAGTGCCTCCCACTGTGAGGATGAGGGAACCGTGGGGGGAGGGAGCTCCACTGCCTCTCTCCTCTCTGCCTCCCCACTCAGAAGCTCCCAGGAGGCCTTGGCGAAGTTTCCTGGGGCACCATCTTCACCAAGTTTTTCCTCCAGTGTCCACTGTCCTCCTTCTGTGTCCACCATGTGTTCGTGGGCTCCACAAAGATGGCCTAACTGTGCGAGGAGCCAGGGATGGGGCCAGGTTCTGGTCAGTGCCCAGGCAGTGAGGTGAGGGCAGGTGCCAAGGGGCTGGGCAGCTGTGCCTCTGCCCTTGTCCTCCCCACCCCGGTGCCCTGCCCTGTCCATCCCTGGGAGGCCATCAGAGCTTGGCTGCTGGGCTGCAGACACTGAACCTGCCCGGCCCCTCCCACCCCAGGGGGCAACAGTACCCTTGGCTCATCTGACAGGGGAGGCACTGGTCTACCACGGAGTGTCAGGTTGAGGCCCTCACCCCCCCAGGGGGTGGGACTCACAGGGGAGAGGACATGGCTGCACCTTCCTCAGAGTCCGCTGGAGCCTTGGCCTTGAACCCCAACCTCCAGACTGAAAAAAACTCCTGTGAATTTGCAGATACAAAACTTAGTTTTGCGGCACCACGGTGGAGGACGGCCAGAACCCCGAGGTCATCTTCTACACCTAGCGGGTCCTGCAGAGGGGGGGAGGCAGCCTTGGTCCCCAGAGCCCCCTGGGTCCCGAGGTCGTCTGCACCTAGCACGGGGCCCCCAACCCCCCGGGCCCCAAGGTCATCTTTTACACTTAGCAGTGCCGGCCACAGGGATCCCGCAGGGGGTGGGCAGGTGGGCCTCAGCCCCCCGAGCCCTGAGGTCTTCTACACCTAGCGTGGGGCCCCTCTGGGAGGGCACTCTCAGTCACCCAGAGCCCCCAGGTGGAGGCTGACCATGACTGCTGTAGCCGTGGTCATGGTCGTGGCCATGGCCACCCAGCACGTGCTCAGGGCAGCGCCTTGGACCCGGGGCCGGGTGTGGGGCCGAGGCTGTGGCCAGACCCAGGGCAGTGCCCACCTGTACATAGCCAATCCCCCGCCCCCAACTCACCCCACGACTGCCACCACGGGAGGCCACTCACGCGCCCCCAGATGATTTTTTAAAATAAAGGAAGAAATGCAAAAAAAAAAAGAAAAAAGTTTTGTTCATTTAGTTTCTGTTTAAGCACATTCTATAATGTAACAGTGCCACTTAAGAAAGTAAAGCCCTACAGGTGTCCCTCACGTCTTTCAGAACACAACAGAAACACCTAAAGTTAGGCCCTCTTGGTGCTTCATGACCAGATTCCTGCATAATTTTCACACATTCAGATACAAAGCATACTTGAAAGCCAGCTTCAGACACCATCCAACACAAATAGAACATTTTTCCAAGTCCATGATTATACTTGGTCATTTCTCTCCCAGATTTACTTATACCGGAATCCTTGTCATAGCTCTATAATGAGTATACTCTCCATTTCTCATCCTTTTATTTTTTTACAGTCTATTTTAGAATCCGTTCTTTGGATTATTACCCTCCCTCCTCTGCTTGACCTTGAGTGTGTGACGTGTGGTTTTCTCTTGTTTCCAGCATTTCCAACAATCCTATCCACAGTGAAAGCCTGGTGACTACTTCATTCCTGCCCTTGCCTTCCTGCAAACACAGTGGAGTCAGGTGCTTGTTAATCATGAGATGTAAACAGTGAGTACTGGGGCCCCATTGTGGCATAGTGGGTAAGCCTGCCACCTGCAATGCTGGCGTTCCATGTTAAGTGCCAGTTTGTTTATGGTTGCCTCTCCTTCAGTCCAGCTCCCTGATAATGGGAAGAGCAGCAGAAGATGCCCAAGTGTTTGGCCCCTGTCCCTCAGGTGGGAGACCTGGATGAGCCCCCAGCTTTCCCCTGGCCCAGGCTTTGTGGTTGCAGCCATCTGAGGAGTGAACACATGGATGGAAGATCTCTGTTTCTCCTTCTTTCTCTGTAACTCCAACTTTCAAAATAAATAAAAAACTTTTTAAAGAGTGAGTCATCTGGAAGCTCTTAATGATGGGTACAATTGCCCATGCAATATGTAGGCTGGACTTGGTGAAGGCAATGGATATTTGGGTGCTTTGCTCAGGTTGTCTTTTCTGGAGAGAGCTGGAGATACGTAGAACAAGACTTCACAACAGCCCCTTGTACTACTCACCTCCCTGCTGACCACCTCTCTGCTGTTTGTATTTTTTATCACAAAATAATTGAGGCTACAATTTAGAAGTGATAATATAGGTCATCTCCTGAGACCATACATGGATTCTTTTTTTTTCTTTTTGAGGATATCTAGGGCTTTATTTTGGAATGCAGAGGCCATACAGCAGATGGAAGATCTCTCACTCTCTCCCTCTCATTGTAAGAGTACCTCTCAACTAATTAAAACCTTGAATCAGGGGGAGAGTGAAGGGGAGGGGGAGGAGGAGGGAGAGGGGGAGAAGGAGAAGGAGAAAAGACTAAAACATGCCTTCCCTGTCCCAGAGCCGGCATGGGTTGCCACTTGCACCATGGGCACCAGTTCGAGTCCCGGCTGCTCCACTTCCCTTGCAGATGGCTGGGAAAGCAGTGGAAGACAGCCTGAGTGCTGTGGCCCTGCACCCACCTGGGAGACCCGGAAGAAGCTCCTGGCTTCGGCCTGGCCCAGCCCTGTCCAATGGGGCCGCTTGGGGAGTGAACCAGTAGATGGGAGACTCTCTCTCTCTCTCTCTCTCTCTCTCTCTCTCTCTCTCTCTGTGTGTGTGTGTGTGTGTGTCACTCTGTCTTTCAAACCGATGACCCAAGACAGCTTCAAAAACAAATGAGGTCTGAGCTCTGGATTAGCACAGGGACCAGGATCTGCCCACTCTCCATGAAAAGTCCTCTTCTGCACAGGGAATGCTGGGAGCTCTCTTTCCTTACTCAAAGCTCTGCTCAAATAACACCCATCCCAGCCTTACACTAGCTGTGCCCCCGTTCAGGGGCAGCCAAGATGGGCCCGAGTTGTGGGGGCAGGTCAGCTATGTGTGGGCTGCCTCAGGGCCTTTGCACAAGCCAGTCTCCACCTGACTGCTCTTCCCACTCATCTTCCATCTGGTCGCTACTCAAGTGTCGCCTCCTGTACAGATCTTCCTCAGACACTTTATCTACATCACCGGGAGGTAGGTCCTGTATCTGACCATTGTCTCTGCAGTTACACAGCCTCGCCTTACAGTGGCTGTCTCTGCCCACACACCATGAACACCGAGGAGCTGGCAGACACGTCTGCCCCATCCCCCTGATTTTTTGCTTGGCAATTTTGCAAGATGATTGCATTTTCCTGAGAAACCCCAAAGGAAGATTAGTTCACATAGTCAGTCAGATAAAGCTGAATAGAAATAACACAAGATAGAGAAATGCAAGGAGGGTAGGGTTCGGAAGCTTGCAAAGTCTTTGAGATATCAAGATTTATTTATTTATTTGAAAGGCAGAGTTAGAGAGGGAGAGATCTTCCATCTGCTGGTTCACTCCCCAAGTGGCTGCAATGGCCAGGGCTCAGCCAAACTGAAGCCTGGAGCCTGGAATGCCATCTGGGTCTCCGATGTAGGTGGCAGGGCCAAAGGACTTTGGCCACTCTCTGCTACTTTTTCAGGCACAAGACTCAAACAGGCTCATGTGGATTCTGGCATCAAAGGTGGTGGCTTAACCAGCTCTCTTGGGGTTTGGTTCCTATTTTTTGAGAAATTCTCTAAAATAAGTTAACTTTGATTTTCATTTGTCAGAAATTTCTTAGTAAGTAAAACAAACTGCTGGTAGTTGTCATGAAAAGTGCAAAGAGTTAGCTATTTCTTAAAGGAGAAGAGACTTTCACACAGATAAACCAACAGGTCACTCTGGTTAGTCAACAGTTTGCGTTTGTGCACAGTGCCTTAGGGTCCCCAACCAATGCAACAATCAGTTGAGCTGGAAAACAGGCTGAACTAAGTGGCATGCTTTCACAAAGTGACCAGTCAGGATTTCCCATACAAGAGTTCTGTGTGGTTCTAAAACAAAGTTCCACAAATTGCTTTGACACACATTTGTCACTGGTCTAGTGATCCTCAATTCATTAGCCCTCAGACTTGGCTTGGCTTGGCTTGGATACCCATCTAACCTATGCCTTCTAGAATGACTCCCTTTACAATCATCAGACAAAAACCTATCACGTTAAGACTTTGTATACATAAACAACTGCATCTTAGACTTCTAGTCCCTAGAACCATGAGCTTAATAAATTTCTTCCCTTTATTTTTTTAAGACTTTATTTCTTTACTTGAAAGAGTTACAAAGAGGCAGAGGCAGATAGAGAAAGAGAGAGAGAGAGAGGTCTTCAATCGCTGGTTCACTCCCTAGATGGCCACAATGGTCAGAGCTGTGCTGAACTAAAGCCAGGAGCCAGGAGCTTCTTCCGTGTCTTCCACGTGGGTGCAGGGGCCCAAGGACTTGGGCCATTTCTGCTGCTTTCCTAGGCCACAGTAGAGAGCTGAATCAGAAGTGGAGCAGCTGAGACTAGAACTGGTGCCCATATGAGAAGCTGGCACTGCAGGCGGCTGCCTTACCTGCTCTGCCACAGCACCGGCCCCAACTTCTTCCCTTTATGATTACCTAGTCTCAAGTGTTCTGTCTTGGTGACATAATAAGGACCAAGACAGTCACAAACTCTGAGATAGTAAAATACACTGAGCATCAAGAGCCCAGTGGAACTAGTCAGAAGTCAAATCACCAGTATCTCTACCTGACTGCAGATCCATTGGGCACCTGGAGTTTAGGGCCCAGTCAATGCACCTGTGTTCCAAGCAGTCTATGGTGAGTCAGCGAATGGTCTCAGTAGAATCCCCAGAATGACCACTGTTGAGGATCTGAGATAAAAAGACACAGCTGTGGTTAAGGCTTAGCATTACAAGAGGAAACTCTGCTTGCAGATACAGTCCCTCAGAGCATAGCAGAATGCTGATCGTCCATGACTGCTTGGGGCAGCGTGGCGCTCAGGGACTAAAGGATGTTCAGAGGGGGGGTGAGCTTGCATCACTGTGAAGTGTGGCTCCACGGGTGAGAGTGCTGCTGGCTATTGGTGCTCAGAGGTACAGTTCGGTGGTGAGTCTGCCCTGATGGGCTGACTTTCACAAGTGAGTGCTGACACCAACAATTTAGTTTTGCAAATGTGTATTCATAGAACTGCATTGTCCTTGATCATTTAGAGAGGTTTAAAAAATGAACACGGATCTTTATTGCCACAGCTACAGAACAATCAGACTTTCCTAAGTTTGCCGGAACATTTTTATTCTCACCCTTGCATAGTGGAACCAATGTGTCAGACTATTTCTAGTTTGAATATCCTGGTTACTCCAACAGATTCTTGTGACCCATCATGCATTTTAACATCACATTGCTTTAGCCTGAAAAATCTCCTGAAACCACACTTCCCAAGTACAAGCTGTTTTTTTAAGACTTATTTTATTTGTTTGTAAGGCAGAATTAGAAAGAGAGAGGGAGAGATAGAGATACAGAGCTCTTCCACCCAATGGTTCACTCCCCAGATGGCTGCAGTGGCCAGGGCTGGGCCAGGCTGAAGCCAAAGCTAAGAGTCAGGAACTCATCCAGGTCTCCCACATGGGTAGCAGGGGCCCAAATACTTGGGTCAGTGCTGCTGCTTACCTGGGCCCAGTGGCAGGGAAGTAGAGCAGAAGTGTAGCAGTGAGAACTTGAACCAGGGCTCCAGTATGGGATGCCAGCGTCGAGGATTAACCTGCTGTGCCACAGTGCCAGCGCTGCAGATGTGAGTCTTTGTCTCTTCATTCAAGTAGCTACTATTGATGGAAATCTATTGGTTATCTGAGATAGTAATAGGAGAGTGAAGCAGAATGGCTAGAGAAAATGTAAGAACACACTAGGTTTGTGATTAATCAGTAAATAATTATTCAGTATGTAGACATTTTGAAAGAATGAGCTCTAATGCAACTACCTGTCCCCAAAGAACTCATTTATTGGGGAAAGGTGAGGTTAAATGGCACAACAGCTGGGATGCCACTTGGGACACAGGCATCCAATATAGGAACGCCTGATTCGGGTCCTGGATCCTTTGCTTCCAATCCAGCTTCCCGATAAGGTGCATGCTGGGAGGCATCAGGTGATGGCTATAGTACTCGGGCCCCTGCCACCCATGTGGGGAACTTGGATTGAGTTCTAAACTCCTGGCTTTGGCCTGACCCAGCCCTGGCTGTCATGAGCATTTGGGGAGTGAACTAGCAGCACTCTGCTTCTCTCTGTATATTCATCTCTCTCTCTCAAATAAAATGAAAACAAATATTTTAGAGAATGTTTATATATGAATTTGAAATTGTGAGGTATGTGTTTTAAATGCACTTCAGAAATTATTAGGAAAAATCTAGTTTGATTTGAATATTCACTTTTTTTAAAAAAAATCACTCTCATTTTTTTGTGAGTCTACCCATGAGCTTGTTGAGTACTTGTAGTAATGAACATGATCAAGTGCTTCATTGCAATCATCAGTTAGTAGAGAGCAAAGAGCTAAGTGGTCCATAAGTCGGAGAGGCACAGAATGAGCAAATACATCAACATCTGAAGACATTAGAGACTCAAAACTAACAATCAAAATGCTCTTGACAGTTGGAGTCTCTATCATCCAGAGGTAGCCCTGTAAATTAACCACATTCTGTCTTCTGCCAAGGAACTTGATGTTGAATGCGGCACCAAAAGACGGCCCAGTAAAATGGTCTGTATTCACATTAGGGTAAAATACATGCATTTCTGAAAAACACAGAATTGGATGACTCAATTACAAAATATTTCTGACTCAAAGCAAACCCCAAGTGTTATCAGTATCACCATCAGTGTGAGCAGTAGCCCCTCGTGACCAGTGTCCCGGAATGATTCTGGATCCCCAGTGTCACCATCCCCGGCATGAGCAGTGAGACCAGTGTCCCAGGATGACCCATGTCACCATGCCCAGTATGAGCCGCCTCTCCGGGGTGACCATCTCTAGCATCCCAGGTCACCAGTGTGTCCAGCATCACGAGGAAGGTGAGTCTGCAGAGGGGAGAAGAATTCAGTCAGAATTATTGTTCTAAGTCATCTTTGGACAACGGGGAAAACTACCCTCCCTGGCGTTCTTTTGAGGCTTTAAGGAAACTGGTGGCTGTCTTCATCTGTTTTCTGTTACTGTAACCCAATACCACAGACTGGATAATTTATTAAGAAAAGAAATCCATTTCTTGGAGACTAGGAAGCCCAAAGTTGGGGTTGCATCTGATGGGAGTTTTCTGGTTGGAAAGGAACTCTCTGCAGAGTCCTGACGTTGTGCAGGGCAGCTCATATTGAGACAGAGAAAGTGTATGAGCTTTGGTCTCTCCTTTTCTTATAAAGGCACTAATGCAAACCCAGGAACCCCACTCCCATACCTCATCTAATCCTAATGACCTCCCAAAGACCCTCACCTCAAATACCATGTAACATTGAGGACTAATTTTCTTTTTTTCTTTTTCTTTATTTGACAGAGTTAGACAGTAAGAGAGAGAGACAGAAAGGTCTTCCTTCCGTTGGTTCACCCCCAAATGGCCGCTATTGCCAGCACACTGCACCAATCCAAAGCCAGGAGCCAGGTGCTTCCTCCTGGTCTCCCATGCGGGTACAGGGCCCAAGCACTGGGGCCATCCACCACTGCCCTCCCGGGCCACAGCAGAGAGCTGGACTGGAAGTAGAGCCACTGGGACAGAACTGGCGCCCCAACCAGCACTAGAACTCGGGGTGCCAGTGCCGCAGGCAAAGGATTAGCCTAGTGAGCTGTGGCGCTGGCCTTTTTTTTTTTAATTTAAAATTTATTTGAGAAACACAGACACAACACCACCCCTCCCACCTGCTGGTCCATGCCCCCAAATGCCCACAACTGCCTCCCAATCCCCAGAGGGCATGGCGTGGCCGACTGCTCTGGCCACCCAATCCCAGGAGTGTGGGGCTGGGCCGTCTGCTCTGGCCTCCCTATTCCAGAGGGCAGGGTGGAGCCGTCTGTTTCGGCCACACCTGACCCAGCTCCCACCCTCCACCCATCCAGGCAGGTGCTCCAGGACCACAACTGCCTGCAGACGCTGCTGCAGCACCAGACCTTGCAAAGCCTGACCATCATGAGCAACGCATGTGGCACGCTCTGGAACCTGTGGGCCCGCAGCGCACAGGACCAGGAGCTGCTGTGGGACCTGGGCGCCGTGGGCACACTGCGCAACCTGGTGCACTCCAGGCACAACATGATCGCCATGGGCAATGCTGCCGCCCTGTGCAACCTGCTGGCCCACCGGCCTGCCAAGCACCAGGCGCCACCATGGCCATGTCCCCTGGCACCTGCGTGCCCAGCCTCTACGTGCGCAAGCAGGGGTGCTGGAGGCGGAGCTCGAAGCCTGGCACCTGGCGCAGGCGCTGGGCCTCCTGCCCCAGGCCGCTGAGGCCGCCGCCAAGAAGCCGCTGCCGCCCCTGTGGCACCTGGACGGGCTGGCGCGGGACTAAGCCTCCGACTCGGGCTGCTTCGACGACAACCACGACGTGCCGTCCATGGCCGCCGCCACCCCCGAGCCCGCCAGCCCAGCCATGCTGTCCTTCTTCCTGGGCAGCCCCTTCCTGCAGGGCCAGGTGCTGGCCCGCGCCCAGCCAGCCCGCCGCGGCCTGGAGCCTGAGAAGGAGGCCGGCAGCGAGGCGGCCGTGGCGGCCAAGGCCAAGGCCAAGCTGGTGCTGGCGTGGATCGACCGTCTGGTGGAGGACATCTCGGCCTTGCACACCTCTTCTGACAACAGCTTCAGCCTCAGCTCCGGGGACCCTGGGCAGAAGGCGCCTAGGGAGGGCCGGGCACAGTCCTGCTCTTCCTGCCGCGGCCCTGAGGGTGGCCGGCCGGAGGTAGGGGGCCGGGCACATGCCCTGCTCCGGCTCAAGGCGGCCCACGCCAGCCTGTCCAACAACAACTTTAACAGCGGCAGCACCAGCTACTGCCCGCGGGAGCACATGCGACCCTGCCCGCTGGCCAAGCACCGCGAGGAGCTCCTGGGCGGGCAGCCGCAGCCAGCTTGGGTCGACCTCGACCTGCGGGGCAGCCAGGCCGAGGGGCCCACCCGGGACACCGCCAGCGCTGACGCCCGCGTGTGTACCATCAAGCTGTCGCCCACCTATCAGCACGTGCTGCTGCTGGAAGCCGCGGGCAGGTTAGGCGCAGGGGCGCCCTGGCGGCCCCAAGACACACACACACACACACACACCCCGCGGCCTGGAAGCAGGCCTGGCTGCCAGCGGAGGGCCTGAGCCAGGTGCCCAAGAAGCTGGGGGCTGGCCGGCCGCCCCAGAGGCGCAGGAGGGGCCCCTCTCACTGTCCCGTTGCAGCTTGCTGTCCTCGCTGTCCTTGGCCGGATGCCCGGGCCCCTGAGAGGCCGGAGACCTGGACAGCGACTCCTCCCTCGAGGGCCTAGAGGAGGCTGGCCCTGAAGAGGCAGAGCTGGGCGGGCATGGCGAGGGCCCATGGCCATCCCGGCGCCACTGCGGGGCTGTGGCTGGGGCCTGGGCATGGAGGATGCCATGCCATCCAGCTCTTCCGAGAACTGTGTGCAGGAGATACCGCTGGTCCTGAGCCACTGCAGCTCTGTGAGCTCCCTGGGCAGCTTCCAGAGCCTGTCCATCACCAGCTCCATCCCCAGTGACCCCTGCAGTGGGTTGGGCAGCAGCACGGTAGCCCCAGTGAGCTGCCCTACAGCCCCAGGTAGACCATGCGGCCCAGAGGAGAAGCCAGCCTCCAGCCTCAGCCTCAGCGCACTCGCCCCGCACGAGCACTCCTAGCAGCAGTACATGGAGCTGTGGCTGCTGCCTGCCTGCCCCGACCGCGGCACTGGCAGGGGTGGTGGTGGCGGCGGGCGCTGCTGGGGAGAAGTCACAGGATGCCAGGAGGGGACGGCGCCCACAGGCTCCCGCAACCACATAGCTGCGGACCAGGAGCTGGAGCTGCTGGGTGAGTGCCTAGCGGCCGCAGTGCCCACATGGCTCCACAAAGTGGCCTCGGTGCTGGTGCCCGGCCACCAGGCACTGCCTGTCCCAGTCTACAAGCTGGTGCCCTGGAGGACGACTCGTGAACCGACTCGGCGGAGGGCACGCTGGTCAGCTTCTCCAGCACCGTGTCCCTCAGCGAGGAGACCCTGCAAGGGCCACCCAGGGAGCAGCCCCAAGGCCAGCTGGACAGGCAGGAGGCCCCCAGCCTCGCGGCCCCCTCTAGCCAGATCTCGGGGCACCGGCTCAAGGCCGGGGGCACCAGCTGGCACGGGCAGGAGCCGGGCCGGTCTGGAGCTGCCCCTGGTCCGGCTCCCAAGTGCCCATTTGGACTGGGCTTAGGGTGAAGGGGGGAGCAGTCCCTGTGCCTCAGGACGCCCACTGAGGAGGCCGGGTACTGCTTCTAGGACTCTGATGAGGCGCCCTCCTCGGCCGGGCCGCCCCCATGGCAACCATCTGCCATCCCGCGGGCTCTGAAGTGGGGCGGGAAGGAGGCTCCTGCCCCAGCCAACGCGGCCGCTCAGGTCCAGCTGCACCCCTGGGCCCAGCCCCGGGTGATCTCCGACAAGACCCCACCTTGCTACTCCCTGAGCTTCTCGGCCAGCTCGCTCAGTGAGCCCGAGCCCTATGAGCGGCCGGCCAGCCACCTGGGAGGCCGGGAGTCCATGGTCCCCCAGGCCCAGCGCCGGGGAGGTGGACACGACAGCTCCCCCAGCCTGCGCTCTGAGGAGGCACTCCTGCACCACTGCATAGGCTCAGCCATGCCCAGGCACCGGTTCCCAGCCTCTGGCCCTCACTGCCACAAGGCCCGGGCTGCCAGGCAGAATGAGTGGCCTGCAGCAGCGCCCTGGGACTGCAGCCAGGAGGTGGCCATCTCAGACCGGGCCACTGACCTGGACAGCATGGAGTGGCCTGCCATCCAGGAGGGCACCAACTCCATGGTCACATGGCTGCACCAGGCAGCCGTGGTGGCCCCCCGCGAGGCCTCCTCCCAGTCTGACTCCCTCCTGTCCCTGGGGTCTGCTTTGGAGGACTAATTTTCAACATGAGTTTGGAGGCAACACATACACACAGACAATAGCAATAGCTTTTTTGCCTTATTGTCAAATAACTAAGCCAAATATTGTGGCTTTATTTCTATAAATGAATCCCCTGAAATGTATATTTAGATATGTATTAATAAAATCAGAAAAGTAATGCTGATTCCATTGGGGGTGACAATGAGGTACACAAAGAGAGATTTTTCACTAATTTTTTAAAAATTTTATATTTCCTTTTTTTTTAAAGATTAAGATTTTATTTATTTATTTATTTATTTATTTGAGAGGTAGAGTAACAGTGAGAGGGAGAGAGAGAAAGAAAGGTCTTCCCTCTGTTGGTTCACTCCCCAAATGGCCACATTGTGGGAGCTGCACTGATCTGAAGCCAGGAGCGAGGAACTTCTTCCCAGTCTCCCAAGTGGGTGCAGGGGCCCAAGGACTTGGACCATCTTCTGCTTTCCCAGGCCGCAGCAGAGAGCTGGATTGGAAGAAAAGCAGCCGGGACTCAAACCGGCACACATATGGCATGCCGGCATCACAGGTGGAGGATTAATTTACTGTGCCATGGCCCTGGCTCCAGATTTTTCATTTAATTTGTATGTTTTTAAGGATTGCTGTGTGATAGAGTATTTGTTTCAGTATTTGTGGTATCAATTGTAATGATATGATTTTGATGATTTGATATTTTACTGTTTTTCAAATAATCAACAGTAAGGCTATCATACTTTTTTTTCAGGGATAATAAATGTATTTTAATAACGTAACGTTTGACAGCGGTTTTTGTCCATGAATGTAAAGATAACTCTCACCCCCCCCACCCATCCCACCTTGGCTCTCTTACAAACTGGGGATTGGCCTGCCCTTGCCAGGAAGTGAGAAAGCTGCAACAAGGACAGTCTGTGCCTCCCACTTGGAGAAGGGGACTCACAACGTGTCGGGAAAAAAGAGCTACGCATTCAAATTCCTGGTTGTACACCTACCTGTACACTGGTGTCAATTGAATGGCTCAAATTAAACAAATATAGATTCCATATATACAAATATTCTGTCATGTATAGGTATAGTATATCTATTGTAAAAGGAAAAAATTTTAAACTTTTGACTGTGCATGCACGGCCCAAATCTGGTTCTCACTCCTTAATCGCAAAGTGTGAACGGGTCCCCCTCTAACCCGTTGTGCCACCTTCACCCCAACCCTGCCCTTCTGTGCACGGCCTGTCCCCCCACGCTGCAGCTCCTGGGCTCCTCTCCTTAGTGTGACTGTGCCAGCTCCAGAGCCTCTGAGCCCAAGACAGAGCGGGATGACCTGCAGCCACCTTAACCTCACTTCCTTAACTGCACTTTAACCCTCAGAGACTTCTGCCTGCAACAAAGTTATATACTACAAGCCTGCACGCAGGAGGCAAGGCCTCCTCTCTCTAAGAGAAAAGACAGCAGGATTCTAGCTCCTGGAGTCTGGTAAGTTTCAAGTCAGTTTCTCTGCACAGCACCTGAAACGCCGTGGTCTGGGCCTGTGCTGTGTCCTGGTGGGCTAAGCCTCTGGCTGCAGGGCCGGCTTCCCCCATGGGCGCTGGTTCTTGTCCCGGATGCGCCTCTTCCATTCTGGCTCTATCCTAATGGGCTGGGGAAGCCATGCAAGATGGCCCGAGGGCTTGGGGCCTGCTCCTGCCTGGGAGACCCCTTGTAGTGGCCATCTGGAGAGCGAACCAGAGCATGGAAGACCTTTCTCTCTGCCTCTCCCCTCTCTGTAATTCTCTCTCTCCAATGAATAAACACAACAGTAAGAATGAAAGGCCTGGAGTTACAAACAGCAGGAGGCTGTGGTCCCGGAGAGCGCCCCCTGCCGCCCGGGCTCCGCAGCCCCGCGGCCTCCTCCAGGGGGCCCGGCCCTTCCTGCCCTCCCGGGGAGCTGTGGGCGCGGCTCCCGCATCCTCCTCCGGAGGAGCGGCGTCCTGAGCCTGGGGCCGGCGCCCGTCCTCCTGGAACCCTGTCCCTCGGCGCGGGGTCCGCCCCGCGTCCGCGGTTCCCTGTCTTCTCTGACTCCGGTTCCGGAAGGCGGCCCTCAAGTGACCCCGCACCGCTGTCCCCGTTCCGGAGCCCTGGCGCGGGTCCTCCATGTCCACAGCTCTGTTTTCTGAAGCGGGGTCCGCATCCGGGTTCCCCAGGGGGGCGGCAGCCCTCAGGGCCCTCGGCGACCTGCAGGCCGGGCTGGGGGTTATCAATGGCGCCCTCGGGGCGCAGGGGCCTGGGCTGTGTGAGGGGCTGAGGGCAACGGGCGGGTGGGCGGGGCTTGCGGAGGGCGGGAAAGCGCCGGGCCGCGCGGCGGTGGGCGTGGCCTTTGGGAGCCCAAGGTCTGGTGCGGGGTTGTCCCGCGTGTCCGTGTCCCCGCCCTTCCCAGCTGTGTGGGAGCTGAAGGAGGAGCGGGTGCGTGGCGCTGTGGCCTGTGGGGTTTCCCCTCTGTGGATGTAATGATCGCTCTGCCACCTCGAGCTCCGGCTTCCGTTCTCTCTGGGGGTCCCGACCCTTCCTCCCTTGCCCGTGGACCACTCTTCCCGGGGTCTCTCTGGCCCGGATCCTGAGGGAGCAGCAGAGTCCGGAGGAGAAACCAGCGCTGCCCTGGGGGAGCTCTTTGTGTCCCCTCTGCCCTGGCCCCTCGCTGAGCTGCTGTTGCTGTCAGGCTGTGGTGCCCTGAACTCCAGCGTGTGTGTGTGCGCATGTGCGTCCACGCACTTTCCTCACGGAAATGTATTAAGAAATGATTAGTCCCTGACCCCAGTCACCAGTGTCATAAACCACAGCATGGGTCCCATTATTTCCCTGTTACATGCGTTGACTGGGGAGTTGGGATCACACGTGGGGACTTAACCCACTGCACCGCCCTGTGCGGGTTCCATCATCAATGTTGTTAAAGACGCAGGCACAGAGCACAGTGCAGAGGCAGGGTGGAGCCATGAATGAGGAACCTGCTGGAGGCTGTATTTAAAAGCCTGCTATGGCCGGCGCCGCAGCTCACTAGGCTAATCCTCCACTTTCGGCGCTGGCACCCCGCGTTCTAGGCCGGGTCGGGGTGGGGATTCTGTCCCAGTCGCTCCTCTTCCAGTCCAGCTCTCTGCTGTGGCCCGGGAAGGCAGTGGAGGATGGCCCAAGTGCTTGGGCCCTGCACCCACATGGGAGACCAGGAGGAAGCACCTGGCACCTGGTATCAGATCAGCGCGGTGCACCGGCCGCAGTGGCCATTGCGGGGTGAACCAACGGATAAGGAAGACCTTTCTCTGTCTCTTTCACTCCCTCACTGTCCACTCTGCCTGTCAAAAAAATTATAATAAATAAATTAAAAAAGAATCAAAGTTCTCTAAAAAAAGAGCCTGCTACATGTTCTCAGGGCATTACATGGGGACCTGATGTACAGGGTGCAGACGTCCCTGTGAGGTCCAGGGTGCAAACCCGCCCTTTGGGAGCCACCTCTGCCCACTCATCTCAGCTGCTGCTGTCCGGAGAGCCCTCTCAGAAGTTGGAGGAGTGAGCCCAAGTGCCCCACAGGGAAGCTCAGCTTCCCAGAGTTTCATGGAGGTTGCTAGGGCCGGATGCTTTGAAAATGCAACATAGTGTGCTTTTCCTGTTGTCCTGTGGCTTCCAGGACTGGGTTAGACCTGGGGCCTGGAGAGGGATGGGGAGGGGAAACCCAGCTCACAGCAGGCATGGAGTCCCTGTGTCTCTGTGGCTGTCCTGGAGTGCAGAGGGGGAGGGAGGGGCATGCTCATCAGGAGAATCCTGGAGGCCTGGGAAGAGCCCTCAGCACACAGCTGCCTCAGAGAGAACCGCTGGCCTCTTCCCTCTCTTTCTTGCTAGGCAGGGAACAACAGAATTGGAGTCTGGCTGAGCTTGTCTGAAATCCACTGTGTGAAGGCGACAGTCATTGTCCAGAGGATCTTCAGGGACTCAGTGCACCAGGCACTGGAGACAGGAAGAAGGCACGAGTGCACTCACACAGACCAGCAGGCACTGCAGCCCCCAATTGGAGGACACTTGAGCCCACCCTGAGTGACAGACCCTGAGCTGCACAGGTGCACCACTGGCCCTAGGAACTAGACACTGCCCGTGGACAGGATTCTGCTGACCCTGGACACTGTGAGGATCTTGAGATGGGCTAGAATTATGTTACAGGAGCCAGCATGAATTTTCCAGTGCCTGCTCCTTGGGTCTCTCCTTTCACATCAAAAGCTGGTGTCACTGTTTCAGAATGGCCAGTCCATGGAGGTCTTCCTATGCACTGGCACCAGGGAAACTGAGAAAGCAGGTGTGGGGCCCTCAGTGTTCAGAACGTAGGACATTCATCACACATGGGAAGGGGTTTGGCAACAGCATGTCCTTGGTTGGACAAAACAGCCTGAGGTGGCCAACTCTGCAGGAGGCCTCCTGCAGACAACTAGAAATACAACCCCAAAGGTGCCCACACATGTCTGTGACCACCCCGTCCCCAGGATATCAAGTACTTGGGTTCCTGCCACCCACACAGGGAAACCTGGATTGAATTCCCTGCTCCTGACTTTAGCCCCAGTCCAGCCAGGCAGTTGCACACATTCTAGGACTGAAACAGAGGGTGGCAGTACTCTCTGTGTCTCATCCCTTCTGTGATGGAGCAGTGGTTTACTAGCCCAAGCATTCACCTGGAATGCCGGCATCCTATATGGACACCTGTTCGAGTCCTGGTTGCTCCTCCTCTGATCCAGCTCTCTGCTATGGCCTGGGAAAGCAGTGGAAGATGATCCAGTTCCTTGGGCTCCTGCACTCATGTGGGAGACACAGAAAAACTACTGGTTTATGGCTTCAGATTGGCCCAGCTCTGGCCATGGTTTCCAATTGGGAAGTGAACCAGTGATTGGAAGGCTTTCTCTCTGTCTCTGCCTCTCCATGATAATTCTCTTTGGTTCAAACTCTGCCATCTGGGCCCAGGAGGGTGGCAGCATTATCCCAAACATTTCCGGAGCCTCTACTGCTGGTCAGTGCAGTGTCCCATGGCTTCTGTCTTGCCTGTCAGCCTGGGTAACAGGTGCAGGAGCCCTGATTATCTTGGAATCCCCTTCAGGGTCACCTTCATTCTTCTTGACAAAAACTGCATGTTGTCAACTGACACCCTGCATTACTCCGTCCATTCCATCCAGGAAGGCCGTCAGCCCACTTTCATTTCAACACCATTCCGCTCAACCTTGGTGAAACCTGCAGATTCTGTCCATGTCATACAAGCATCTTTTTCAAGGCACAGTCTAGCCACACCCTGGTGTTCTCTTCCAGAACACATTTCATTTGTTGTAATATGGATAGACTCAACTTTCCAAATCTTCAAATTCTAGTTTCTTTTTGTTCAGAATTCCCAGAAATTAAATTCTCTTTTTGGACGTTACTATAAAGAGTCAGATGGCCATTGGCCAGTGCTGTGACATAGAAGCCTAAGTCCCCACCTGCAGTGTCAGCATCAGGTATGGGCACCAGTTCAAGTCCAAGCTGCTCCACTTCTTATTCAACTCCATGCTAAGGTGCCTGGAAATTAAGCGGAAGTTGGACCACTTGCTTGGACCCCACACACATCTGGAAGGAGCTCCTGGCTCCTGGCTCCTGGCTCCTGGCTCCTGGCTCCTGGCTCCTGTCTTTGGCCTGACCCTGCCCTAGCTATTGGGGATTGACCCAGCAGCTGACAATCTCTCTCCCAGTATGTCTGTATCTCTCCCTTTCAAATAAATTCTTTTGAAACACTGCCAGAAGGCAAGCCCCTGAATCAGCACTTTGCTGAGAATTCACCTCCATTTATTGTCCAGTTTCATTCCTGGCAAGTTATACCTTCTAGAAAAATGCCAGAAACCAAGTTCCCTGCCTCTTACAAACAAGGTTCACCTTGTTCCTGGTCTTCAATCACATCTATTCCTCATTTCCACTGCTGACCTCACCAGAATCCCCATTCCCATCCATAGCTCAGTGTGCATCTGAAAACGCCTCCAGTGGGGACCTGTTCCCCAGGGGCAAAGCTGCTTCTGTCCTTGCAGGATTCATTAGACCTGCACCTCAAGTCTCAGGACGCTAATCTGTGTCTGGTGAGACCCTGCAAGGACTTATGGAATATGGACAGTTGTCCATGAAGCTCTGTGTCAGATGGGGTCTGGGATCACTTGCAGGCACTAAAGTCACCATTGCTAAAGTCCTGTACATAAATGGGTAGCATTTGCATTGGACCAAATATTCTCCCATATGTTTTCAGTTGTCCCTAGATATCTTATAATACCTAAAGACACTACGACATAAATGGTATACTGTGTGTAGAAGAAATCAAGGGGAAAAAGATGGTATATGGACAGTACAGATGCATTCCTTTTCAATTTTCAAAATCACTGCGAATGGAATCTGCACTTGTGGTCCCCTGGATCCCAAGGGCATCATGGGATAAGGCACTGTGTCATGTGGTCTTGTAGGCTAGGAAGTCCCAAGACCTGCTGGCAGATGGCTGGCCTTCCAGGAGAGACACTTGGATTCTGGCCTGGAGTCAAGTGCAGGAATGGAAACATTCAAGGCAGCCAGGAGGTTTTTCCTGAATTTGCAGGCATTAGGGGAGTGAACCAGTAGATGGAAGGTATTTCTCTCTCTCTCTCCACCCCAGCACCACCACCTCCCTCTCCCTTTTCTCCCACTGTTCATCCTCTGCCTCTTCACTGTAATGCTGCTTTTCAATAAACTTGTTTTTTTTTTTTTTTCTAAAGAAGGCAGGTGCTGACATCGTGGGACCATGGGTAAAGCCATCAGTATGACAGCGGCTTCCATGTCAGAGTGCCTGGTTCAAGACCCAGCTGCTTCTAAGCCATATTTCCTGTAGTAATGGGAGGCACAGATGGCTTAAGCTGTTGGATTCCTTACTTCAGCCTGGTTTAGCCATGGCTACCGCAGGCATTTGAGACATGAATCAGACGGAACATCTCTGTGTGTTTCATTCTATGTAGCTCTCCCTCTCTCTTATGTTTGCCTTGCAGATAAATAAACCAATCGCTTTAAAAATTGGTAAACTTGGTTCTGGCACTGTGGTACAGTGGGCAATGCCTCCACCTACAGTGCCTGCTTCCCATGTGGACTCTGGTTCAAGACCTGGCTGTTCCTCTTCTGATCCGGCTCTCTACTATAGCTTGTGAAAAGCAGTCTACTTCATATATAAAGAGAGAGAGAGAGAGAGAGAGAGAGAGAGAGAGAGAGAGAGAGATAGATACAAGGGTAAAACATCAGCACACCCAATATGAGATGTAATATATTATAACACTGCAATTAAAAAATCCAAGCGATAGAGAAAAAAATTCAATGGTATGGGCTAACAGGATATTTGCAATAACATTCCATGTTGGGGTGAGAATGCTTTTGAACTACAGAATGCCAAGATCCAGTCTTCAGGAAGAATTCTATTAGAAATCTAGTATTCAACTTGAGTATAATAACTGACACAGGCATGAATGGTTAACGCATGGTAAAACTGTTAAAGGAAGGCCATTTTCAAACAGGATATTTATACATCTTCCAAGCAGCACTCTCCAAAGTTTTTTATTTCAACTCTGAAATTTTATTATCCAAAGTGTATGATTTTTATACAGAACAAAAGTAAAAGCAGGTATCAACATCAGCAAAGAGTTTGTAGAATTTCTGCAGAGATTTTCACCGAAGTTAGGGATGGTGGAAGTGGTATCCAAGGTAAAACCTAGATGACTGCTGATTTGTCTCTTGGCATAAATTACCTGGCAGTTTGTTCTGGAGGTACTGAATAACTTGTCATCATCAGTGGTCAGTTGTTTTAAACCAATTTGAGTTGTCAAACAAAGCAAAAAAACAATGTTTTTTTTTTGTTGTTGTTGCATTGTGGCATTTTACTGAAGCGGCATTTATTTTTTTTCTTCTTAGTAATTTCTTCTTGTTTTGAAATTTTTTCATTTCTTTTTAGCATTTTCTTATTTAGAAAAATAACTAACTGAAATGGCATTGTACGTTGTTTCCTTAGTATTGCTTTTTTTGTTTGAAGTTTTAAACTTTTGCAAAGTTGTTAAATTGTAATTATTTGGCATTTTCTCCATTAAATGAAACAGTGAATAGGAATGACATTTTACACTTATTCTGAATAATTGTTTTTCTCTTTTGTCATTTGTAAAGTATAATCAGTTTTAAATTTAAAATTTTTTAGCATTTTTGTATTTACAAAAACACTGAACTGAAATGGAATTTTACTTTTTTTGCTGAGTTTAAATTTTAAAAAAAAATTTAATTTTTATATATATCTTACTTTTTCCTATTTAAAAAGTTACTAAAATGAAGTGGCATTTTAATTTTCCTATTAGTATTTTCCTATTTTTTGTTTTTTTACTGTTTTTAAAGTTTTTAACATTTTTAATTTTAATTTTTCAGTCTTTTACTTTCAAAACCACTTAAATGACATTTTTCTAATTTTTTCTTTTTAAATTTTTAACAGTTTTTAAATTTTTATTTTTTTAAATCTTTTTCCTTTTTAAAAAACAATGCAGTACCATTTTTCTTTTCTATTTTCATTTAAATTTTTTTTTTACTTTTTAATTTTTTTATTTTTTTTTTGGAATTTTTCTTTTTAAAAACACTTAACTAAAACAGGGAATACATATTGGGTTCTGAATCAAAATTTTTGAGATTCCAGTTACACTCCTGGACACTGGAGACACTTCTGGGCCTGGACAGCGATATCTTAATGAGAAGTTGTAGATTTTAGGAGCCCAAGATGTGCTGACAGGATGTCTAAGGCAGCTGTTACACTGAGAGGAGGCACACTCAGGTGGAAACATAATTCCCTCCCTAGGATCCCAATGTTCATGAAAGGAAAACAATTGTGTCATCACAGGTATGACAAACAGTGGAAGTAAGAATGGTAGCTGTGAGAAACAGGTCCACCACAGGGCAGCGGTGCCATTGGCTCGGTTTGTTCATTGACCAGGAACAACTACTAAGCAGTGGGCATCCAGAATCTGCGAGGACTCGGTTTTCCATGTCGGGGTGGGGACAGGCATATGGCCCCTCCTCGTCCAGCAGCTGCCTCAGGCCGGCAGGAACACGGCCTTGCTGTTTGCTGGGGCTCTGGATGCCTTGGCCCACGTCCTGCATCAGGAGCCCCCAGTTCTCCTGCAACACTGAGTGGAGTTGGCAGGACCAGCAGCTGTAGGAGATGAGCGTCCCCATGACGAGGTCCTGCCCGCATCTGTGCTGCCTGACTCTGGACATGGAGAGAGGAGTGTTCAGAGAGGTGTCTGGTTCCTTGATGCAGGCTCAGTCCACCTCGCCCACCTGGCCCCTCCCGGCCACACTGCTGCATTCATCACCATGAACTTGCTGTTATCACGCCCACCGATGGCCACCTCCTGGGTTGATGACCGGACCTCCACCAGGGCCGCTGCTCACTCCCTTTTTGCTCAGGCTCTGAGGGGTCACCCTCTCCACAGTTGTTAGGATACAGAGGAAGGAGCGCATCTTTAGGATGTACAGCTCAACAGACAGCTTTCACCAACTGACCGATGCCAGGGTCAGGGGACCTGATGGGCACACAAGATGCTCTCTGCCTCCTGCGGGGATGTGGGAGGGAGCACACAGCACTCCCTGCATTGGGTGCTTGGCCAAAGAGTGAGGCTGAGTGTAAAATTGAGGAAAGCATCAGAGGTCCTCAGGATGCAGACCCCGAGCCAGACACCTGGCCTGCGCCTTCACACAGTCAGCGTTCCCATCATGGAAGACAGCAGAAGGGGGAGATGGTTGGGGTTCAAAAGGAGGAAAGAGACCCTTCCTGTCCTTTGGAGCCCCAAAGTCTCCTTCCTGCTGTCTTCTATGCGGAATGCTGGCTGTGTGAAGGAGAGGGCCAGCTGTCTGGGTCAGGGTCCACGTCCTGCAGAGTCGGATCCTCTCCTCTGCTCACATGCAGCCTTGTGCACAGGGCGCTGTGTCTCTGACACTGCCCACACTGAGCTCGCCCCATCCAAAGGCAGTGTGTGCCCAGAGTCCTATGCTGTTTGCTTCCAGCTCCTCCTGACCTAAGATCTCGACAGGAGGCAGTTGGAGAGGAGCCAGGTGGTGTTCTCTCCAGAGCAGCTGTGGAGTCAGGCCTGGGTCTCCTTAGGTGTTCACTCGGATTGGAGGTGGAAGACTGTGCCAGCTCTCAGGGAAGCAGCCTAGTGGATAAAAATAGCCGAGGGCAGTTCATGGTGTTGAAATTGCGTTCTTGGTGTTCTGGTTGCTGTTGAAGTGGAGCTCCTGTGGTAGATGTTTGGAAGAGGTGGGGACGTTACAATCAGCAATACTGTTCTGTACTTCCAACTGTACTTGGGATCTGAAAGAGGGAGAGAAGAAAAATCAAAGGAGAGCTGGGTCAGGTCCAGGTGAGAGCTGAGCCTGCATCTGGGCTGCAGTGGGGCAGAGGCCAGGCAAACTCAATTCCAGTGGGGAGACTGGCTGAAGGGGAGCCCTGGGCTGCTGAGAGGGAAGTGGCAGCCAAATGAGCAGAGTCCTGCCCTGAACTCCAGCCCAGCTCTGCAGTGCTGGGGAACCAGGGCCCTTGACCTCTCCTAACCAGGAGTGAGTGATGTCACCCCAATTCCTCCTGCTCTCTGGTGCATTAGAAATGGATTAGTTTTCTGCAGTAAGCAAAGAGAGCCAGGAGTGTAACCACAGCACAACTCATGTCAATAGAACAGACACCAAGTTTCTCTGAAGATGATTCCACATCTAGTTACACCTAGGACCATTCTGCTGTGTGCCTAATAGCTCACTCACTCGACTCTGAAGGGAACATTAACTTTAAAACAGGCACTCTTTAGTCATCCTAGAGTTTCCCCATTTTTTTTCAGTTCCCCTAAGAAATTTTCTTTTTGAGAATATCCTGTTTGTATACCGGTCAGAGGGAAGGACAAACATTGGAGAATGAGACCTAAGAATCCGCATTGGAAATTGGCCTAGGAACAAGATTAGATAAAATGTGATTGTTCAATGTATATTTCTCAACCCAATAGAGGGCTTGCAATCAAGTGAGTGGATGATGAAAAGCATGTTTTAGGGAGAGAAGTTCAACTGTAAACATTTTAACTTGATTATGAGGGGAGGTATTCTATTTTGTGGGTCAGGTTTCTACATGACAAGGATTTCTTACTGTATCTTCTATTTCCAATTATTGATCCAAACAGAGAGGTTACAGTTCTACCCTATCTGAACAAACAGAAATGAGCTATAATATGTTCCCAGTGTAAGAAGGAACAAGTACATCTAAGACACACACACAGGATTACCTCTGTCTAGGTGTGAAGGCCCAGGAATCTGAAGGTCAGTGCCCACATGTTGGTCTGTGGTTTTCCCTTCATCTCCTGGCCAGGAAATTGGCACGTGATTTTCCTCTCTGTGGGCTGTGGTTTTCCCTTCATCTCCAGGCCAGGGAATCGGCACGCAATCTTCCTCTCTGTGGGCTGTGGTTTTCCCTTCATCTCCAGGCCAGGGAACCGGCAGGCCAGTTTGCATTTCCTGGGCTTCTGTTTTCCTTTGATAACATTTTCTTTTGGGGTACTTGGGACATCGCTGGGGCTGATGCTATGACTCTCACTCTTGCTGGTGATGGGATCTTTGTGAGGACCTCCCTCCAGCTGGGAACGGGTCTTCCTCTCAGGGGCAGCAACAAAACTCAGTTCTGAAATAGAACCACAGCCATCAGGATTGGTATTCATGCTCTCTCTCTGGCAGTCAGGCCTGCAGCAGAGGGACAAGTAAGGAAAGGGGCCCTGGACAGTCTTGTCTGAAGTGGGAGATGAAATCTGCACAGACACTAAAATGTATTCATTTGGGTTGATTTTATACATACTCACTGATAATTTATCACTAGGCAAAAGTAATAAACATGGCTCAGATGATCACAATATTCAACAAAGTTGAACTAATAAAACACACAGCTCTTAAGCTTTTAAGGCACAGAAACCACACTGGGTATCTGTTGAAGGTTTGGGGGGATGGAGCAGGATCATCTAATCTGGAGGGCATTGTAATGAGAGACAAGGACAGGGGACCACTAACAGCTGGAATGGACACATCTAGCACAAGAACACATGCATTTCATACATGCACATGCTTTGCTGAACAAACACCAAGCACATCGATTCATAGGATATATGCCTTCAGTGTCTGTCATATAGATAATAATATACATGATGTGGCCATCATTTTCTGGTCAGTTGAAGTGGGAACCTAGTTACAGGCACCTGAAGAATGGAGAGACAAGCTAAGGTGAAACACAAAAGTCAGGAAGAAATCCCAGGTGGGAGGTAAGGCATTGCTTTGGCCTAGCACACACATCTCCCTCCTGAGGCAGTGTCTGTACCCTTGCCTGCTTCCTCATGACTGCCCAGCCCTGGCACTGGGTGTTTCTGAGACAAAGCCACACAAGCACTAGTCTGTGGCAAAGACAAGTTCAAGGCCTCACTGGGACACTGAGTGAAAAAAGCCCGAGGTGAGAGACCAGGAACTTTCAGGCCATGGGGCAATGCTGAGCTGGAGTTCTATCTGGAGCACCTCAATGAGTTGTGGACCCTGCTCAGGGATGAAGCACACCGATGCCTTCCTAGTGGGAGATGTTGTGCAGGGCCTTTAGAAGTTCTTGTTTGCAGACCAGAACTTTTCTACTGATATTTGAAATTCTCTCAACACAATTTGTTACAGAAGAAAAGTTTTAAGTATGAATATCCATAGCAGCCACATGGCTGGCATGTCTGCTGAAAACAAGTGGACTGAGCCTACAGACAAGGGCCAGGCAAAGGAGTGGTCTCTGATTGCAATGCACACAAGGTGGGGTGACCTGGGAGAGTGACCTTGTTGAGCCTCAGGATCCTCTCCCCAAGTTGGGGACAGAATCTCCACCAGGAGAGGTCCAGTGAGGGTTGCATGGATCATGATGGCACAGGGTCTAGCACAGCACAGATGCCCATGAGAGTGGCCTTCATAGCTGGGTGTGAATCGCTGTGTCCTGGGATGACTCTGCACATCTCTGTACCTCTGTACAGAGGAAAAGCACATGGTCTCACCAAGGAAAGGTGCCTGCTGATCTATAGCACTGGGGGGACACCTGTCACTGCCAATTCTACTCCAGAACACTGAGAAACAGGGAAGGGCATCAGGATTTCGTGATTTTCCTACTGAATGATTTGATGAGTGAAGGTGCCTCAAACCCTAAAGATTCCTCCTGAGAGAAAGTGTAAAAGTTCATTGAAGCTCAGATTCAAGGAAATTGGACTTTTTCTCTGCCTCCCCCCACATGAAGGCATACTCCAAGGCTCCTACTCAACAAGAGGCACTCTGCCTGTGATGACGTGAGGGACCTCTCAGCCTCACTCAGATACTGAATAGATTCCTGTCATGGTGCAAGGTTATGGAAGCTTTGCATGAGAATAAAATGCTGAGTTTAGACACTGGATTAAAACTACAGACCTCATATGAGCACAAATCAGTGCTGTGAAGCAGAAGATGAAAACTACACCATGGACACCGGTGCGGGACTGGACTGCTGTGGTTAGCACCAAGCTGCTTCAGAGAAAACAGAGAATCTGCCAACCAAGGATACCTAGTATCAGATAACTAAGGAAACATTGTACAGACTGCCAAAGCTTTAAGCCTGAGAAGTTTGGAGGATGCTGTTTACAATTGCAACTGTTGTTAAAATTAAGAACATCACAGTGACTTGTTAAAGAAGCCTCTCCAAGAGAGATGGTGGTGGCTCAGTGTTTGCCATCCTGCCTTCCCATTCCCTCCTTCCCTGTCTTGACGTCAAAAGCTGCACCTTGAAAGTGGGCCTGGTGACAGCCAAGGGATTCCCCCGTTTGATGACTATGAACAAACTCCACCCAAGAGCCACATCCAGACTGAGATAAGTGCCCAGGGCCTGAGTGCACAGTGGTCTGTCTCACCCAACACAGGTGCACCAACCCAAGATTACAGAGGACACCTGGGAGAGCAGTGGAGTGTCCCCATTCACAATGGAGCACTCACTGTCTACAACAAGAGCAGAGCAGACAGGCTGCTTCTCCAGTGAGGACCAGGTGCTCCTAGAATGGGACCAGTCAGAAGCTTCCGGAAGAAGTGCAGGAGACAAACACGTACTGTGAGAGTCTTCTGAGACATCTTGATCTTCAATCTCTGGAATCTCCCTGATGAGACTGGAGGGAGGGAAAGGTGGGTGAGAAACAGAAGGGGAACAGAAAGCCCCTTTACAAGCTGTTCCAAAGAGGAGGCTCCCAGAAGTGGCTGGGCTGAGCAAGGGGCCACCCACAACTTTGTCCCTATCTGGGAAACACTGGCTACCAATTCCGTAGTAGTCCATGCTACACTGTTTGCTCTGCCTCCAAGTTACCTGGAAGTGTATGTGACAGTTTTCTCTGGTACCTCCACTTCGTGATATTGATTTTCTGCAAACAAATTCAGAGAGATTGAACAGGTTAAGCAGGTTTTAGGTCAGATATGGGTTACCGATGGCCACTACTATCAAGGGGACAGATTGTTCTCATGTGAGAACAGGAGACTGTGACAGAAATCCTCCAGGAGGACTAAGTCGACTCAGGAGATGGGCTTGGTGAGCCATCCTGGGCAAGGGGTCAAATCTCCCTGTTCACAGTTGGATCACCATCTCAATAACCTCTGTCCAGAACCCTTAGAAACTGCCTGCAATGGTCCTCAGGGATTCTAAGCTCACAGCCCAAGAACTTCCTAGGAGGCAAACTGCAGTCATCTGGCTGCTCTCATTAAAGGACCCAGGTTGCTGACTGTGGAGAGGAGGTAGAACACTGGGAGAGAGCTATGCATGGAGTCTGATGCCCTGGAATTGAAACCTGTTTGATGCCACACAGAATCTTGGCTATTCTAAGAGTTGCTCATGAATAATCTCCCTCTTGTCTATGGGAACAATACAAGCAATTCAAGAGCATGTATTTCTGGATGATCTCTTCCCTAGACAATTCATCTTCCAATGGAAACGCCATTGAGAACATGAATGACAGCGATGCCTATATGGATGCTGTGGCCTGGACAAGCATGGATGTCAAAGGGCAGAGCTGAGGATTGGCTTTGAAGAAAAAGTAAGCAAGTGGCGACAGTGATCCTCCAAGGTTCCAACCAGGAGGGAGCAAACACCACCGGGGCACATGCTGCTGAGCTTGCTGTGAAATGGTCACAGCTCTGATCCATAACAAATAAACAATCATGAATTCTAACTCCTGCTTACAGCTCAATTCAGGATTTTGAGTCTACAACCACAAGTCTGTAGGTCTGGCACGTAGCAATGACTTCACTCATCCTCAGTGGGGATAGGAGTACAAGGACAGAGCAGTCACCAGGGGCAGAGATGAAGGTTTACCTACTCTCAAAAGGGATCATTCTGTACATAAACTGCCCACCAATCTGCTCTGGCTTTCTGAGCATAAGCAGCTCCTGTATGCTTGCAGTCAGACATCCCAGGCACAACTGGAGCCTAGAAACGTTCATCCAGGGAACTCTGTTCTGTGAAACAGCAACCACTTTCGACAGAAATGCAGATGGGCATGCCTCATGGGACCCTGAGTGCAAAAAGCCCGAGGGGAGAGACCAGGAACTTTCAGGCCATGGGGCACTCCTGTCTGGAGTTCTATCTGAGAACCTCAATGAGGTGTGGACCCTGCTCAGGGATGAAGCACACCGATGCCTTCCTAGTGGGAGATGTTGTGCAGGGCCTTTAGAAGTTCTTGTTTGCAGACCAGAACTTTTCTACTGATATTTGAAATTCTCTCAACACAATTTGTTACAGAAGTAAAATTTTAAGTGTGAATACCCAAACCAGCCACATGGCTGGCATGTCTGCTGAAAACAAGTGGACTGAGCCTACAGACAAGGGCCAGGCAAAGGAGTGGTCTCTGATTGCAATGCACACAAGGTGGGGTGACCTGGGAGAGTGACCTTGTTGAGCCTCAGGATCCTCTCCCCAAGTTGGGGACAGAATCTCCACCAGGAGAGGTCCAGTGAGGGTTGCATGGATCATGATGGCACAGGGTCTAGCACAGCACAGATGCCCATGAGAGTGGCCTTCATAGCTGGGTGTGAATCGCTGTGTCCTGGGATGACTCTGCACATCTCTGTACCTCTGTACAGAGGAAAAGCACATGGTCTCACCAAGGAAAGGTGCCTGCTGATCTATAGCACTGGGGGGACACCTGTCACTGCCAATTCTACTCCAGAACACTGAGAAACAGGGAAGGGCATCAGGATTTCGTGATTTTCCTACTGAATGATTTGATGAGTGAAGGTGCCTCAAACCCTAAAGATTCCTCCTGAGAGAAAGTGTAAAAGTTCATTGAAGCTCAGATTCAAGGAAACTGGACTTTTTCTCTGCCTCCCCCCACATGAAGGCATACTCCAAGGCTCCTACTCAACAAGAGGCACTCTGCCTGTGATGACGTGAGGGACCTCTCAGCCTCACTCAGATACTGAATAGATTCCTGTCATGGTGCAAGGTTATGGAAGCTTTGCATGAGAATAAAATGCTGAGTTTAGACACTGGATTAAAACTACAGACCTCATATGAGCACAAATCAGTGCTGTGAAGCAGAAGATGAAAACTACACCATGGACACCGGTGCGGGACTGGACTGCTGTGGTTAGCACCAAGCTGCTTCAGAGAAAACAGAGAATCTGCCAACCAAGGATACCTAGTATCAGATAACTAAGGAAACATCGTACAGACTGCCAAAGCTTTAAGCCTGAGAAGTTTGGAGGATGCTGTTTACAATTGCAACTGTTGTTAAAATTAAGAACATCACAGTGACTTGTTAAAGAAGCCTCTCCAAGAGAGATGGTGGTGGCTCAGTGTTTGCCATCCTGCCTTCCCATTCCCTCCTTCCCTGTCTTGACGTCAAAAGCTGCACCTTGAAAGTGGGCCTGGTGACAGCCAAGGGATTCCCCCGTTTGATGACTATGAACAAACTCCACCCAAGAGCCACATCCAGACTGAGATAAGTGCCCAGGGCCTGAGTGCACAGTGGTCTGTCTCACCCAACACAGGTGCACCAACCCAAGATTACAGAGGACACCTGGGAGAGCAGTGGAGTGTCCCCATTCACAATGGAGCACTCACTGTCTACAACAAGAGCAGAGCAGACAGGCTGCTTCTCCAGTGAGGACCAGGTGCTCCTAGAATGGGACCAGTCAGAAGCTTCCGGAAGAAGTGCAGGAGACAAACACGTACTGTGAGAGTCTTCTGAGACATCTTGATCTTCAATCTCTGGAATCTCCCTGATGAGACTGGAGGGAGGGAAAGGTGGGTGAGAAACAGAAGGGGAACAGAAAGCCCCTTTACAAGCTGTTCCAAAGAGGAGGCTCCCAGAAGTGGCTGGGCTGAGCAAGGGGCCACCCACAACTTTGTCCCTATCTGGGAAACACTGGCTACCAATTCCGTAGTAGTCCATGCTACACTGTTTGCTCTGCCTCCAAGTTACCTGGAAGTGTATGTGACAGTTTTCTCTGGTACCTCCACTTCGTGATATTGATTTTCTGCAAACAAATTCAGAGAGATTGAACAGGTTAAGCAGGTTTTAGGTCAGATATGGGTTACCGATGGCCACTACTATCAAGGGGACAGATTGTTCTCATGTGAGAACAGGAGACTGTGACAGAAATCCTCCAGGAGGACTAAGTCGACTCAGGAGATGGGCTTGGTGAGCCATCCTGGGCAAGGGGTCAAATCTCCCTGTTCACAGTTGGATCACCATCTCAATAACCTCTGTCCAGAACCCTTAGAAACTGCCTGCAATGGTCCTCAGGGATTCTAAGCTCACAGCCCAAGAACTTCCCTAGGAGGCAAACTGCAGTTGTCAGGCTGCTCTCATTAAAGGACCCAGGTTGCTGACTGTGGAGAGGAGGTAGAACACTGGGAGAGAGCTATGCATGGAGTCTGATGCCCTGGAATTGAAACCTGTTTGATGCCACACAGAATCTTGGCTATTCTAAGAGTTGCTCATGAATAATCTCCCTCTTGTCTATGGGAACAATACAAGCAATTCAAGAGCATGTATTTCTGGATGATCTCTTCCCTAGACAATTCATCTTCCAATGGAAACGCCATTGAGAACATGAATGACAGAGATGCCTATATGGATGCTGTGGCCTGGACAAGCATGGATGTCAAAGGGCAGAGCTGAGGATTGGCTTTGAAGAAAAAGTAAGCAAGTCGCGACAGTGATCCTCCAAGGTTCCAACCAGGAGGGAGCAAACACCACCGGGGCACATGCTGCTGAGCTTGCTGTGAAATGGTCACAGCTCTGATCCATAACAAATAAACAATCATGAATTCTAACTCCTGCTTACAGCTCAATTCAGGATTTTGAGTCTACAACCACAAGTCTGTAGGTCTGGCACGTAGCAATGACTTCACTCATCCTCAGTGGGGATAGGAGTACAAGGACAGAGCAGTCACCAGGGGCAGAGATGAAGGTTTACCTACTCTCAAAAGGGATCATTCTGTACATAAACTGCCCACCAATCTGCTCTGGCTTTCTGAGCATAAGCAGCTCCTGTATGCTTGCAGTCAGACATCCCAGGCACAACTGGAGCCTAGAAACGTTCATCCAGGGAACTCTGTTCTGTGAAACAGCAACCACTTTCGACAGAAATGCAGATGGGCATGCCTCATGGGACCCTGAGTGCAAAAAGCCCGAGGGGAGAGACCAGGAACTTTCAGGCCATGGGGCACTCCTGTCTGGAGTTCTATCTGAGAACCTCAATGAGGTGTGGACCCTGCTCAGGGATGAAGCACACCGATGCCTTCCTAGTGGGAGATGTTGTGCAGGGCCTTTAGAAGTTCTTGTTTGCAGACCAGAACTTTTCTACTGATATTTGAAATTCTCTCAACACAATTTGTTACAGAAGTAAAATTTTAAGTGTGAATACCCAAACCAGCCACATGGCTGGCATGTCTGCTGAAAACAAGTGGACTGAGCCTACAGACAAGGGCCAGGCAAAGGAGTGGTCTCTGATTGCAATGCACACAAGGTGGGGTGACCTGGGAGAGTGACCTTGTTGAGCCTCAGGATCCTCTCCCCAAGTTGGGGACAGAATCTCCACCAGGAGAGGTCCAGTGAGGGTTGCATGGATCATGATGGCACAGGGTCTAGCACAGCACAGATGCCCATGAGAGTGGCCTTCATAGCTGGGTGTGAATCGCTGTGTCCTGGGATGACTCTGCACATCTCTGTACCTCTGTACAGAGGAAAAGTGCATGGTCTCACCAAGAAAAGGTGCCTGCTGATCTATAGCACTGGGGGGACACCTGTCACTGCCAATTCTACTGCAGAACACTGAGAAACAAGGAAGGGCATCAGGATTTTGTGATTTTCCTACAGAATGATTTGATGAGTGAAGGTGCCTCAAACCCTAAAGATTCCTCCTGAGAGAAAGTGTAAAAGTTCACTGAAGCTCAGATTCAAGGAAATTGGACTAGAATGGGACCAGTCAGAAGCTTCCGGAAGAAGTGCAGGAGTCAAACACGTACCATGAGAGTCTTGTGAGACATCTTGATCTTCAATCTCTGGAATCTCCCTGATGAGACTGGAGGGAGGGAAAGGTGGGTGAGAAACATAAAGGGAACAGAAAGCCCCTTTCCAAGCTGTTCCTAAGAGGAGACTTCCAGAAGTGGCTGGGCTGAGCAAGGGGCCACCCACAACTTTGTCCCTATCTGGGGAAGACTGGCTGCTAACGGTGCAGACAGGATGCAATGTCTTCAATTAGAGGAGGCTCCTTGCTGACCACCTGGAGTAGACAAACTGAACGATAACACAGGGCAGCTTTCATGTGAGGAAAAATGAAGTGCTCATAGGAAGCACGTGGCAAACAGAAAGCCAGGTAAAACAGAAACCCCACGGCATTCACTGAGAATAGTATGTATGTGTAGATATATAATATTTACACACGAATCAATTACAGCCAGATATTAAACGTTATTAAATCTGTGTGTGCTTGTAGACTTCTTTATGCTTATTTGTGCTCCTTGAAGTCATTTTAAAGTAAACAGGCAGACAGAACTCTCATCTTCTTGGAGAAAGAGTGTTAGGTTTGAGGTGATAGGTGAGTAGCAGAGATAGTGAAAGGGCATGGAGACAGAAGCAGAGAGAAACAGAGGATTTCCTCTGTGATGAGGTCGTTCGGGACTCAGCCTGGAGAAATGACTCTCAGTTGGTCCACTAGTACCCATGAGTATTTGGAAAATGAAAACTGGCTTCAACCGATTTATGTAAATTACTTGCAGAGTCAATGAATTCACCTTTTGGGATACTGGAGACGATCACGGTTTTAGCCGTCAGTCTTATTCTCAGTGCTGAGGCACTAGTTTCTGTCGGGTGGTTTCACGTGATTAATGGGGGGCAGAGAAGCTCATGAGAAGAGGAGACCTGTGAGCAGCACCCTGCCCTTCACTGCACGAGAGAGAGGCAATGATGGCAAGGAATCCCTGGAGAGGCTCCTTCATGGAGTCAGCCTGCTGCAGGTCATTACATGGAAAAGGTAGGGAGAAGTGGAAACCCAGACTAGTACCCTAACGATGGCACACAGCAGTGCTGATGGGGTACCGCTGGGTTGGCTCAATGGATGGGAGATGCACAGTGGCACTGCTCTTCTTCTCTGGACCTGGAGTCTGCCCATGTCAGCACTAAGCTCGCTGCCCAGGGTTCCTAAGACTCACCTGGTGTGTGACAGGGCTTGTGCTTCCTCTTGCACTTCATCATTGTCATGTTCCTTTTCTGCAAATGAATTCAAATAGGCACAGTCATCTAGGATGATCCCCTCAAAGCCTGTACAATGCGCTGTCCAGCGCTAGCACAGCACACCAGTATCCTCAGTGTCACTGCCGACTCCTCAGATAGGAATTGTCTAGAGGGTGGAGGTCATTTCTGAGGGAACTAGCTTGTTCATTTTTCTTTGACACATGAGGTAAACCTCCTTATTCCTCCAGTCATCACACCAATAATCACTGACCTGATTCCCTACACAAATGAAACAAATTTTCCCAAGTGTGGGTGCTGTGGCAAGCAGGTAAAGCTGCTGCCTTTAACCCCAGGATCCCATATCAATGCCGGTTCAAGTCCTGGCTGTTCTACTTCTGATCCAGATCCCTCTAATGTACCTGGGAATGCAGTAGAAGATGGCCCAGTACTTGGGCCCTGCACCCACATAGGAGACCTGGAGGAAACTCCTAGTTCCTCCCTGGGTCTGGTCCAGTCGATGCCATTGTGGCCATGTGGGGAGCACAACAGAGTATGCAAGAGTTGCCTCTCTCTCTCTCTCCCCCTGTTTCTCTCTCTCTCCCCCTGTTTCTCTCTCTAATTCTGCCTTTCATAAGGTAAAATCAAATCTAAAATAATATTCTCTGGAGATGCTTGGTTCCTAGTGTGATTCCTTTCCATGAGAGGAAGTGCAGTGCCCATGGTTCTCAAACAAGCTATCTTGGTAGTTTGTGGTTTACCATATTTTGTACATTGAGGATAAGATGAAAGGTGGAACAGGTGAATTTTCAGTTCTAGGTATCAGAGTGAATGTGTGCAGCACAAGAGAAAACTTGGCTACTCATGGAATCTCTAAGCACAGGTCTCAGACCTGCAGCCTGGGGACACACTACTAAAGGAATGGCAGAACATTCTGTATGTGTGGTAGGTAAAATGCCAACTTTGAAGGGACAGACAACGTGGTTGGGTTCAATGAAACAGGGGGAGTATCTTGACTGCAATGGAAATGAGCATGCTGCTGGCTCTGACAGGAAACAATGTCACATGACAGGGATGGGGAATGACTCGTGTGATCAACACTGCAGGGGGGAGAGGGGTCTGCTTCATTAGGAACGGATGGCAGAGACAAGCATGAGATGTGCTGCTTAGGTTGGTGTGCATTTGTGACATTCTTCTGGCAATGAATGAGCACTGGAATCTGAGTGACAAAGCCACACAAGGAATGGGAGGACAGCAAGGCTGGATGGGCCAACCACACCTGTGCAACAGACTGGTTGAAAAAGAACAGATGCTGAGAACCTCTCAGACCATCCCATGTCCAGAAGCCCTCTCAGTCAGGTGGGAGTGAGGAGTGCAAGGATAGTGCGGGCTCCTTGGCAAGCAGAGGGGGTTGTATCACCTCACAGTGGGGGACTCACCGTTTGCATCTGGAGCAGAGAACATGTCCTGCTGCTCCAGGGAGCACCAGCTGCTCCACGTGGAATGGTCAAGCTCAGAAATGACTGGAATTATCGAGGGAGTGAGGTAGCACTCATCCAGCCGGTCGTCTGGGTCTTCCTGCTCTTGCTCCTCTGGGAGCTCCCTGCTGAGTTGGGAGGACAGAGACACTGAAGACACACATCACAGGTACAGAAGTGACTTTGTCCTCAGACTACAGGTTAAAATATGTGAGGGATTTTCAAAGGGGGAATATAGAGGGAAACAATACAAAAGGGAATGTTATGAACAGAGCCATTTCATCATTGGCTGAATGTTCCAACTAGTCATCAGTTTCTCCAGCATTTCGATTCCCTAGTAGTCCATGCTACACTGTCTGCTCTGCCTCCAAGTTACCTGGAAGTGTATGTGACAGTTTTCTCTGGTACCTCCACTTCGTGATATTGATTTTCTGCAAACAAATTCAGAGAGATTGAACAGGTTAAGCAGGTTTTAGGTCAGATATGGGTTACCGATGGCCACTACTACCAAGGGGACATGTGAGAACAGGAGACTGAGGGAAATCCTCCAGGAGGACTAAGTCGACTCAGGAGATGGGCTTGGTGAGCCATCCTGGGCAAGGGGTCAAATCTCCCTGTTCACAGTTGGATCACCATCTCAATAACCTCTGTCCAGAACCCTTAGAAACTGCCTGCAATGGTCCTCAGGGATTCTAAGCTCACAGCCCAAGAACTTCCTAGGAGGCAAACTGCAGTTGTCAGGCTGCTCTCATTAAAGGACCCAGGTTGCTGACTGTGGAGAGGAGGTAGAACACTGGGAGAGAGCTATGCATGGAGTCTGATGCCCTGGAATTGAAACCTGTTTGATGCCACACAGAATCTTGGCTATTCTAAGAGTTGCTCATGAATAATCTCCCTCTTGTCTATGGGAACAATACAAGCAATTCAAGAGCTCTCTCCCCAGGCCCTTTAGGATTTATGTATCTAAAATCTATGAGTGTTGCTATAGTACTGACATCCTATCACACTGATCATGGTGAATAAGGGTAGAGGAGTTTCTATAGAAGGCTGAATGAACTCCATAACACATCACATAAATAAATCTATGCAGTTAGAGAGAAACATTGAGCACTGATTTTGAAGGGACATTCCTGGATTCAGCTATGTTTTTTGAACTGTGCAGGAAGTACAGTATAAAAGACTTGGTTTTGAGATGATTGCATAGCTAAGATAAGCTGTCTTAAAGGAGGCAGAGACTAGAGATGGAATTAGGGAAACTAGGATCACAAATTGGCCCACACATGGGAAGTGTTACCAAAAGCCTGCATGGGACTAGAACTCCAGGGATGCAGTAGTAGAACAGAATGATATCACTGCAGGTGACAGCACACATTATTTCTAAGTTAGAGTGTCTGAAAGGCACTTCCTACACAGGGCCTCTGTATGTTCCCATAGGCTAGGGTGCAGTGAGACAAACAGCATCTGAGGGGAGGGAAGCTCCTTGACTCTCCTGATGTCTACGTTCAGTGCCACAACCTGGACCCTGACTGAAACCAACTTGTGTCTGCAGGGCCTGTGCTCAAAAGCAACCCTCCACCTGAGAGTCATTGTGTACAAAGAATGGAGAGGCTACCTGGGAGAACGGTGACAGGTTCTTCTTTCTTGTGTGAAGAAGCATGTTCCCCATCTACACCTAGCACACCGTGGGTGTCCTCAGCATCACGAGACATTTGCACAGTGCCCTCAGGCAGGCAGGAGTCACTCGGCAGGTGGTCAACAGCACCAGTGATAGATGTTTCCTGCTGTGAACTTTGTGGGGTTTCCATTTCATCCACTTCCAAGAGCTCCCTGAGAAGCCAGGTGGGATAAGGATGACAGAGATGAAACCAAGAAGGAAGAGACACCAGGGAGTTGGCTGGTTTGGATGGGGTGCATAAGGGATCGGTCATAGACAGCATAGAGGCTCTGGACACCATGTGGCTGCCTAGGGGGAGAGGGCCTGGGAAGAGATCAGCCTCTGCTCATCACACTCAATACACAGCAGCTAATGAGGAAGCAGCCTCCACTGTCGCTGCATGGCACAGTCACAGCACAAGCACACATTGACAGCCGTGCAGGCTGACACCCTGTGCTCAGGTTGGGTTGTTGCAGTGTCCTGCAGCCATGTGATCAAGGTTCTAGAGGCTTGGCAGATTCTAGAGATGTGCTACCTTCTGGGCCTTCTCTTAACCAAGTCACAGGACAGCAAACATGGTTTTATAGAGGTGCTTTTCTGCAGTTGAACCTGGCTGGATTCTTCCGAACTGCTGCCTTTGCACATTGCCTCTTTGCTAGTTTTCTCTGATGAGAACTTCAGCTAACTCAGTAGAAAGCAGATGCGCATCTTCCTCTGCTTTTCCAGAAAGCAGACAACAGGGGTTCCCTTTGTGTGCAGGCAACACCTAAGGCTGTGAGTTCATCATGGATCCTATCAGCAACGAGGACCAGGACAACAGACAACTACTTTAACAGGGGGATTTCCTAGTTGGCAAGGAAGGACTCAACACAATCTGCAGTTGTGTTTCTGAGTGCGTCTCAACTCCATGACTGTCTCGGCCCCTTTTCTGTTCTTTAGGAGACCCTGTGCATCCTTCACCCATTTGTTGCCAGCTCCTAATCATTCACTATTACCTGTCAGCAACAGGTCCTTGTGCTGGTGTTTCCTCCTCTTCAATATTTTCTGTAAACAAATTCAGAAATGTCCAATCAGATAATTTCACCCCCCCCCACTACAATCAAGGTGGCCTCTGTGTGCATATGAATATCTACATATGGGCCAATAGTGGACAAAAACTTCAAATGTTCTGTGTTTAAAGAAACGCCTTGCCATTCTCTTGTGGTCCATCAGGCTTTGTGTCTCTGCACTTGGAGATCAGAATCATGGCAGATTCTGCCTGAAACTAGGCCAACATCCTTTGCTCCCATATCACTGGAAGCTTCTCAAGCTTCCCTGGAACTTCTGCCTGTTATCCCTCATCCTGCCACTAGTGGGAGTCCAAGGCATGGGTTCTATGTTCCAATGGGTCTCACAGAGAACCTCCAGCTGTCAGGAAGAAGCAAAGAACCCGACTTCCATCCCTCCCTCACAGGCCCTCCAAGGTTTCTCTGCTGTATCATTACAGGAAATTCTCTCTGTGTTACGAGTTCCCTTCTCACTTAAGTTCTACTAACTCTAGTGCCTGGTCTGGCACTCCCAGGGAGAGGAGGGCCTTTGTCCTATTGGGAAACCTACAAGCAACAGCTTCCACCTTTGATGGTTACATCTGCTCTGCCCCAGAGTTTTTGGTCCATCTAGTGAATGAGGAGAGAGAAATCCTGGGTGGAGAAAGCAATCACCTGTCTACTATTTGAAAACCACACTGAGCACAGAGCTGGGGGCTTCCATTCAGCTTAGCTCAGTGACTTTGTTCAGCCTAACAGCCGCTGCATTTCACAAGGTCTTTCTGCTCTTGATATGAGGATGGACCCTGCCTCTTGCCCCAAAGGCCAACCACAATCAGGAATGGAGGAGAGCTTTGGGATACTGCAAACTTGAAAGACTTCTCTGCCCCTATCTGTTTTTCCCAAGCAGTGCTGACCTTGTCATGGCACACATGTTCAGTACCAAGAAGAGCTGAGGCAAATGCCCATGGCAGAGATGAATGCATCTGAACCCCTGAGGCTTCTCAGATGACAGCCTGTGCCCAGCTTACCTGCTCCAAGCAGGTCCTCAAGGCTCGCTGACAGCCGGACAGCCTCAGTGAGCAGTCGTCGGAAGCCCTGCCCCTTACAGGTCTCAGGGTCATGCACGGTGAGCACGTCCTTCAGGTACTGCTGCAGGATGTGGGCTAGATTTCTCCCCCTTTGGACCTTTGGACGTAACTGGGAGAGTTCTTGGTCCTGATCTTCAAGGATGCCACGGCAATGCCTAAGGTGCAAGCGTGGAGAAAGTTCTAGATGGGAAGGGATGAGTGTTAGGCTCTCTGTGTTTCAACAGATTTTCATAACAATGCCTTATAGAGCCCTCCACCAGCATCACCACTCAGGTTTGGAGAAATACCTGTGCCAAGAACAGCAAAGGGCAACACAAGGCCTTGCTCCCACTTTTAGAGTAAGATCTTGTCACAATTCCTGAGATTCTATTAGGGTTGTTATCTATCAACAGTGCAAGGATTCTTCCTTCCTCGCCTTCATAAAGGTGCTAATTCAGTTCCTCCTTCCAGCCACAGGCATTTCCATGTAGGAAGACACACAGTGTACAGTGCAGTGACTGGGAATCATGGTGCATGCAGGGGTTACATGGCAAGAAACAAGAATGAAGGTCTGGCAGAGCCAAGCTAAGCATCAGTCTTCTATATCAGGAGGTGATGGTGACTAAGGGTAAATGAGGATTGATTGCAAGGTGACCAAACAGAGGAGCCCAGCATACCCTCCTCCTCCCCTGAGAAGACCCAATGCAGCTCCATCTCGAGGTGAGTGCCCACAGAAAAGCACCTCCACTCTTAAGGAACTATGAGAACACAGGAGGAAGAGAGAACAGGCATAGCGCCACCTACAGAGGACCAAAGCTAACTGGTGACTGGATTCCCAGAAACACAGCCACGGGGATTTCCTGTTGCAGAAGAGAGAGTAAACAGGAGGGCCCCATGGGAGCTCATCCACCTGGACACCTTACTTACAGACTCTCTACACTTGCATCTCTGAATTCAGATTCCTCTGCTCCCTCCTTGTTTCATAACATCTGAGACACGGGGCTTTGCTGTAACTCTCTGCCCTTGTTTGGCACAGGCTGGCTCAGTTTTTGATTTGGGCTGCCCACTAGTGAAACACATCCCCACCTGCCTGCCCTACACAGAGAGCCTTACCTGAGCAGCTCAGCAGACCTGGGCTGCTTTGACAGGGGCTCTCCACGTGTAGCTTCTTGGTCAACATGGACTCCATGATGTCTTTTTTTATTATTATTATCTACTCATACCATTTTATTAGGGAAATAAACAGTAATTGAGGAGGGAAAAATGTATTTTCATTTTAATTTCTCCTGAAGGGAGAATTTTTTCAAAGTACCTATTCACTTTTACTTTCAATTTAAAATAAATTCTTACCACTTCTTTTTAAAAATTTATTCATTCATTTATTTTAAGGAATATACATTTCATGAGACAACTTTAGGAATATAGTTATTCTTCTCCCCATACCCAGCGTACCACCCACACTCCCAGCCCAGCTCCTCTTCCCTCTCTACTTCTCAGTCTCATTCTCCATTGAGATGCATTTTCAATGAACTTTATACACAGAAGACCAACTCTATATTAAGTAACGATTTCAACAATGCGCACACACACCCACACAAGAATAAAAACTGTTTGAGAAATGGTTCACTGTAACTCTCTTTTAATACAACTCATTGAGGACAGAGGTCCTGCATGGGGAGTCAGTGCACAGTGACTCCTGCTGTTAATTGAACAATTAGCACTCCTCTGTATGTTGTCAGGGACCACACAAGGCTCATGACATGAGCTGACTAGGCTATGGAAGCATTTTGAAAACTCTGTATTTAGACAAGGCCATCAGCAAAGTGGAAGTTCTCTCCTCCCTTAGAGAAAAGTGCATCCTCCTTTGATGGCCACTTCTTTGTCTGGGGTCCCACAGTGATCCTACATGGAGAACATTGTTTGCCACAGTGCCTTGGCTTTCCATGCCTGAGATGCCTCAGTTCTCCCTTCTGAGCTGCCCCACTGGAGACACCCACACACCTCCCCCACCTGCCTGCCCCACACAGAGACCCTTACCTGAGCAGCTCTGGGACCGTGGGCTTCTCTGCCAGCGGCTCCTCAAAGTGGAGCTTCTTGGTCAGTATGGACTCAATGATGTTTTTAAACTTCTCACAATCTGGGGAAAGACAGACATGCAGAACTCAGGGAGGTGCTTTTGTAGTCAGTGCCTGCTGAAGACCAAAAGAACTCCAGGGCCAGGCTCCAGATTGGGGGTTTCACATCTGTATTTCATCACCTCACTATATAGCATCTGAAATTTCCTATTTTTAAAAGATTTATTTATTTATTTGAAAAGCAGAGTTACAGAGAGACATAGTCAGAAAGAGAGAGAGAGAGAGACTCCATCAGCTGGTTCACTCCCCAAATGGCTGCAAGGTTGGAGCTGTGCCAATCTGAAGCCAGGAGCCAAGAGCTGTTTCTAGGTCTCCCATGTGGATGCAGGGGCCTAAGCATGTTGGTTATCTTCTACTGTTTTTTAGGCCATAACAGAGAGCTGGTTTGGTAGTGGACCAGCCAGAATTGAACTAGTACCCATATGGGATGCCAGCACTGCAGGCAGTGGCTTTACCTGCTGAACCACAGCACTGACCCTGCTATTTCGCAATAAAATGGGAAAAAAGGACTTCAAAGATACAGAAGGTGACTTGACAATGTGATTCCACTGGTGTTTACAGAATCAGAGTTCCCAGCCCCTGAGCTCAGACTGAATCATGAGCCACTGGACTCAGCAAGTCTTCTAGCCTCTCAGGTCAAACAGGAACCTGGGGCATGAAGTCGTCACCTTCTGTATATTTGGGAGCTTGATAAGGTTGTAGGACTGTTTCCTTGCATTGGGAAAGATTTCAAGTGTTTGTTATTTCAGACTTAAGGGACCATCTTTCATGGAACTGTGTAGAGTACAATGTATAACAAAGTAAGGCCCTGAGGCAATATGGCCCAAGAAAAAGTATAGTTCCTGCTAAATTAGAAACAGTGCAATAAGGGCCTCATGGATTCTGTTGATCCTGAGCAAGGAACCATCCTTGGAGTTGTATAGGAAAGAAGGAGTGCATTTGGTTGTGACAATCTAGAGGCAGGAATTATGATAGCACCTATGAATGGGAGAGAAATCAAAGTTACAGAGAAGGTGGGCAATGGGGGGCACCCAGGTGAGTGGCCCTGATTCCCCCCCACACACACCCTGTGCTCCCACTCCCAGGTCTCAGGCACCGTCTTCCTCTTCTGGAAGAAGAACTTGTGCTCCAGGAGCAGGACTTTCTCCCAGCGGGGAGGCTGTGTTGTGAGGGTGTTCCCATGGATACCAGAGTTCCAGTGCACAGGAGACTCTCTGTCTCTCTGGAAGCCCATCCTGCTCACTCTGAACACATGTCCACTTCTGGACCTAGGACAGTGCTTTGCCAATGGGAACTCAATGGAAGCTTGAATTGAGTGAAATGTGTTAGCCCCAGAAATGAGGCCCACAGTGATGGTATAAGGCTGCAGGAGCTGACACAGACAGGATGATCATAAACATGCACTCAATATGGTGGAGCCTGACCCTGAGGACAACAGGCAGCTCTATGCCTCATCAGGAATCCATGACAGATTCAGCACTCCTGTCACCATACACCTCACTGCTACCTTGGAAAACTTGCGAAACCCTGTGTGTCAGCTTGGGAGTGTGGTCAGGAGGAAATTAAGTTTGGCAAAAAGACAAAAATCACATAGTGAGGTAAACCATTTAGTTCCTCAGGAGAAGATACAGGACAATCATCACTGTGGTGAAATGACCCGAGAGAACTTACTGTATTTTTTCAGCTCCATGGCCAGGGCAAAGTTTGTAGCCTCAGCTATGAGAAACTTCTCCTGGAGCTCCCAGCAGTCCTGTTGGCTCTTTGCCAGCTGGGATCGCAATTGCTGGCATTCGAGGTCATTCAGTTCTGCCACGGGATCTGAGGCAGGGCTGTGGGATCCTGCCATGCTGATGGTGTGTCACAGCAGGACAACAGGGACTGGGGAGAGGAAACCCAAACACAGGCGAGGTTCAAACAAATGACATCCAAGAGTTTCAGGTAGGCTTGAGGGGTGACAATAACTGTCCAGCTTCACTTACTGATGTGAAACTCCTGATCCACAGCCCGACAACACTGGGAAGTTCTTCACTGGACAAACAAGGATAAAACTGCCAGAGCCTAGATTGAAGGCACTGCCTGTAGCTCAGTCTCTGCTAGGACTGGCTGTTGTGTGGCAGCTAACGGTCTGCCGTTGCCATCACAGAATTAGAAGGTGGAGAGTGTCATGGAATCTTTGGAACTCTGCCTTCCAGGGGCCTAAGCTAGGTTGAGACATAAGACCCCCACTGGTGGGGACAACCTACCCATCTTCCAGTCTCATAGTTATAGATCCTGTACTGATACCACAGACCGTGTCCCCAAATCACCTAAGCATGTATCGCTCGTATAGTCATGTATGTGTATGAAAATACCAAGGCAGAAAATGTGTCCCAACAAGCCTTCCTTTCTCAGGCTGTTAGGAAGTCACCCCACCCGCTGTTTAAAGAGATCTCAAGGCTTTTCTACCTGTTTGAAATGGTGAATTTTAAGCTTCCATGATAAATGGGTCATTTTATTTTCTTAGAAAGGAATTTTGAGAGTTCATTTAGTTCTCTGGATAGAATTGTTATATCAGGTATGCAATTTCAAAATGTTTTCTCCCTATGTTGGCCTGTCTATTCATCTTCTTATCAATGACTTTGAACAGGAAATTTGAACATATTGGGACATTTATGAATTTATTCTTTTATTACGTACAGTTTGGGTATCTTACCTAAAAAATTTAATCAATTCAAGTTGAAAATACTTTGTACTATTTTTTCTTCTAAGAGGTTGAAATTGGCACAAGCGTTTGGTACAGCAGTTAAGATGCCACCTGGGGTGTCCACACCTGGATCAGTTGCCTGGGACCGAGTCCTTGCTTTGCTCTCCCCTCCAGCTTCCTGATAGTGCACACATGGTGAGGCAGCAGTGACGGCTCCAGTACTTGTGTCACTGCAGTCTATGTGTGAGATCCTGATGGACCCAGTCCTAGTTTCAGCCTGGCCAGGCCCAGGTTAGCTCAGGCCTCCTAGTTGCACACCAGTCAATAGGAGATCTCTTTTCTCTGTCCTTTTGCCCTTTGGATAAAACAAGGAACTTATAAGATGAAACATTTTATGAAAATGAAAATGTTTTTTTGTTTAATTATACTTATTTGAGATGTAGATATCCAGATGTAGAGAGACATACACACAGAGAAACACAACCAAGGTTATGTGTTTCATTGCTATTTCAGTCCCCAAATGCATGCAACACTCATGCTTGGCCAGGGTGACACTTGGTGTCCAGAACTCCAATTTGTTCTGTGAATGTGTGGGAAGAATCCAATCCTTTATTTTTTTATTTTTTTGACAGGCAGAGTTAGACTGTACAAAAGAGAGAGAGACAGAGAGAAAAGTCTTCCTTTTTCTGTTGGTTCACCCCCCAAGCGGCCGCTATGTCTGGTGCGTTGTCATCGGCATGCTGTGCCAATTCAAAGCCAGGAGCCAGGTGCTTCTTCCTGGTCTCCCACACGGGTGCAGGGCCCAAGCATTTGAACCATCCTCCAGTGCATTCCCAGGCCACAGCAGAGAGCTGGCCTGGAAGAGGGCATCCGGGACAGAACTGGTGCCCCAAGGAGGACTAGAACCCGGGATGCTGGCACCGCAGGTGGAGGATTAGCCTAGTGAGCCACAGCACCGGCTTGCTTTTTCATAATGGATTTATATATAATTATTTCAACTATTTATATAATGATGACATAATTATTTTTAGGAATATATGTGTTACATATTTGAAGTAGTTTTTTAAATTAACTTCTTTATTTAATGTTGTATCTATGGCATAAGTGAAATGTTAAGAACATAGTTCTTCCCATCTACCTGCTCTCCCACCTATTCTCCCCCTCTTCCTCCTCCAACTCTCCTGTTTAGTCTGAGAAATAAAGAAAGACAGAATGGAACAAGAAAACTAGCCTAGCAAAGGGCTGTCCAAGGTTACTGCTTCTCAAAGGGGATTTCACTTTTTGCCCCCTTCTGCTATTCCCTTCCTTCTTCCCCCTTATTTCCTTTTAGAAACTTAATTGTCTTCAAAGAAGAACCCACGGATGATACATCTGCTGTGAGCTCTTAGACAGAACTATAACCTATGAGACATAAGAATATCCTCCATTTAATGCACTAAAAGGAAGTGATTTGGGAGAACAGTTCTACTATTAGGTCCCTTGATACAGCTTTGAGGACAGAGGGCAGTGCACAGTGGCTCTCACTGTGTCTTTAACAAATAACACTCTTATGTCTGACCTCAGTGCTCACTCAGGGCACTTGTCATGAGCTGCCTCAGCTACAGAAGCCTTCTGGATCCACCTAGCTCGACAAGGCCATAAGCAAAGAGGAAGCTCTCTCCTCCCTTCAGGGAATGTGCATACTTCATAGTGGCCACTTCTTTCCACTTCAGTCTCACCCACAAGTGTCATATATGTAGGGCTTTTTTGCCAAAGGGTCTTAGATTTGCCTGAAATGCTCTCTTGGGCTTTCCAGCCAGACTAGAAGCCTCATGGTGGTATTTTGAGTTCACAGTACTACTCATTCTGTGAGTCTGCTGTATGGACCACTTTTCTTATTAGACTCTTCACTCCTTTGGAATTCTATTATTGTTTCCAAACACTTTGTCCTATTTATATGATCACTTTAACACTTGATCCTATCTATGTGTTCACTTTACCACTTAATCCTATCCATGTACTCTATAACACGGAAGCTGCTCTTTTTATCAGGCAGCTTAAGGGATTTTAAGGTCCTATGGCAAGTTCTTGAACTGTACCCTTAGAACTAAGAGATCTAATACTTGATCCAGCATATGCTGCCTCCTAGGGTGCACATTAGCAGGAATCCAGACAGGAAACCCTTTGGTGACTCAAACCCCGCCACTCAAATATAGGATGTGAGCATTGCAAAAGCCACTTAACTGCTGAACAAAATGCCAGTCCCAAAAGCTGCACATTTTAAGGTTTCCATTTGAGGGGATGATCAAAACTGGGATTTTTTTGAAATTTTAAATTCTGATGTCTAAATAGATGTAGGAGTCTCCACTGTGGCATAGTGGGTTAAGCCACCACTTGAGACACTGGTCTCCTCTATGAGTGCTGCTCCCAGTGGCTCCACTTTCCACTGATCCAGCTCCCTGTTGAGGTGCAGGGAAAGCAGTGGAAGATGACCAGAGTCCTTGGCCCTTGAGCTCTTGTGAGATACCCAGATGGCATTTTGGGCTCCTGGCTTTGGCCTGGCTCAGCCCTGGCTGTTGTAGGCACTTGGGGAGTGAAACAGAAGATGCAAGGTCTCTCCCTCTCAGTGTGTGTGTTCCTCTCTGTCTGTGACTCCGCTTTTCATATAGAATAATAAATCTTTTAAAATAATTATTAAAATATTCAAAAATGATATTGTAATGCACATATTCATAGTGTAATGATTCCTCTAGACCAGTAAATAAAATATTCATCATCTCACAGTTAACCTTTATGTGCCTGCACATGGTAAGAACCCACAAAATCTACTGTTAGAAAATTCTCAGACTTTCTCATTCTAATGGAGAATAGAATGCTCCACGAATAACTCAGATTCTCATGCTTAACTTCAGAACCCTAGATTTAGTTCTTCTCTATAACTACTACTTTGTACTCTTGGGTCAACATCTCTCTATTCTTCCCACCAGACTCCACCACCTTGAAGACCTCTCTTATATTCTCTGTTTTGACATATTCACAATTTTCCATTTTTTCTTTCAGACTCTACACATAACAGACTTCATGCAGTGTTATTATTTCTATATCTCATTTATTTCACTCACCATAATGTCCTCCAATTTCTCACAAATGACAGGAGTTCCTTTATCTTTTAGTTGAACAGCATTCCATCATATAAATATATATATTTAAGCATCATCATACATCTATCATGTATAATGTATTGTTATACATTATATGTATATAAATATCTATACACAGCCATGTATAAGAATGATTCAAAAGCTTCAAGTGATTCCAAAGTGTCATGGAAAGTCTGTAGTATCCTTTTATTAAAATATACTTTTCAAGCCATATGTAGAGACAGCAAAATTTCTTAACCAACCTTCTGTTAATGGACATTTAGGCAGTTTGCATCTTGGCCTCTGTGAATAAGGCATCAATCTCTACTAAATGCTGATACCTTTTTTTTTTCTTTCTTTGCACATATACCCACAAGGAGGATGAATGGGTCATTTGACAGTTCTAGTTTAACATTGCAAAAATATTTCAATAATGTTTTCGATAATGGCCATACCACTCAACATTCTCACACATAATGTAAAAGTGTTTCCTTTTTGGTACACCCTTGCCCACATTTATTCTCTCTTGTCTTTGTGAAAGCAGCTGACCATATGGTTCTGAGGTGATATCCCTCTGTGGTTTGGAATGGTGTTTCCCTGATGAGTACTGATAATGGGCAACTTTTCATAAACCTGGTAGCAATGCGTATTCCTTTCATGGAGTAATGTCTACTCAGGCCCTTTGCCAATTTCTCAGAAGAATGATTAATTATTTTGGCTACTGAGTTCTGTGAGTGCTTTCACACTATAGCACAGAGAAAGCAAAAGCCTTGTGAACAATGTACATAGGTCTTGGCCCCATGTGGGGATCATGGTGATCCTTACTTTGGGGCCATGTGACTGCACCACTGCCATTTTATTGGATTGTGCAGTGTGTTGCATGGCAGAATTGAGCATGGGTGGAAAAATGTACCTAGCTGAAGAGGGCAGGAAGGGTGTGCTTTCTCTCTCTCTCTCTCTCTCTTTTTTTTTTTTTTTTTTTGGTGGTGACATTGAAGTTACCAGGATCTCTAGTTTGCATGGAAAGCTTTTGTTCAGCATAAACCTGCTCTGATTCCATCCAGGGATCTCCCTGGCCAGGTGCACAGGTTCACTGTGGAGTCAGTTTCTCTCCTGACCTCAGTGCTCATGGAAGGTGGCTCCTTCAGGGGCTGGACAGTGGAGTAGGCCTTTCTGAGTATCCCCTGAGGTTTCTGACACAATGTGTCCGTCATCTCACCCACACTTGGTTTCACCCTAACATTACCTTGTCATTCTCTGGGTCATTCTCACGTCCCAGAGAGCTGCTCATCTTCCTTCATCTGCACCTTCAGTTCTGGGTTCTCAGGATGTGGACTCAGCTCCAGATCTGGGAGGAGACACAGAGGAGGGACTAGGTCAGCTCTCAGCCTCAATTCCCAGGGCACGTGTGGTTCTCCAGGGACTCAGAGGAACCTAAGCAGCAGGACCTCAGAGAGGAACAATACACACTTTACCTCACTGATGAGGAACCTGAGCTCCATAGAGACTAAGAGGTTGTCTTAGCACCACAGCACCTGATGGAAGGAGAGCCACCCCATGAACTTTGACCTCCAACTTCCCTGTGCTGAGCATGGCTCTTGTCTTCCAAGAATGCATTGTTGGATTTGTAGACTTCAGATAAAGCACTGCTATTTCTGCTGCTAAAAACAAACAAAAGTATGAGGGTCATTCCTTGGACACAGCTTTTCCCACATTTCTATTGTCCCATTATTTATTCTCTGTCTGTTTTCAACCACTGGGTGATAGAATGGGAGCAGAGAACACACAAGTTGAACGAGTATTTAACACAGCCCTGCCTGTCCTGTGTGGTCCCTTACCTCTGGAATTCTCCCTCAAGCTTTCTCCTCAGCTGCAATGCTGGAGAGTATCAGACCTCATGGAGGTCATTTCTCTATGGAGATCCATGTTCTTCTTTTTATCTCCTGGAGCCAGGGAGAGTAGAGATTCATTCTGGACCTCTGTGGACCCAGCTTTTTTGCTAGGCAATGCTGCTAGTTGCAAAGATAAAAAATTAAAAACCACAATGACCAACAGAAATCAGGTCAATAAAGATTTTCCTGAGGTGCCTGAGATCATGAGAACAGCCCCTGGTAGAAAGTGGTCAGAGCCAAGCACGGGGCATTGCCAGACTGACTCAGGCAAAGTGTATGCACAAAACAACCAAGAGAAGGCTGCTGACACCAGGAAGAGGACAAACATCAGAGGAGTGTGAGAAGAAAGGACGATTACTGGATCAAATGAAAATGGAAGTATCGCAGGCTGAGATCCAGAGGCAAGGCCCCACGTCACAGAGGATTAGTCCTCGGCCTTGAAACCTATCCCAGGAAGTCCTGTTGGATTTGCCCATCTCAACTTGAAAACTTTTGGATCCATGACTTCCTTGTAGGCTCCATTTTTGCCCTTGCTGATTTAGAGTCACTGTCATTATCACCCTATTTCCCCTGCACACATGGGGCAGATAAGCAGTGTGTTTAATGTCAGAGTAGCACAGATGGAAGGGATCACACACAGCATCCACACATAACACAGCATCCACACATAACAAACACCTCCAGCACCTCATTTACATCTCACTGTCATGATCCAGGGAAAGTCCAAATTTCCAAATTTGAGGCATCTACCTGACATGTGAAGTTTTTTCCATTCCTTATATGTTCTGGATTATTAATTCTTTATTAGCTACACAGTTTGGAATTCCAAAATCAATGATCTTATTATATACTCACAACCATCTTGATGAGAATTGATAAGTGCTATCCAATTCTATACAGATACAAAAACTTAATTACCTTGTGATAAGTTCAACCAGGATGTGAAAGTCCTCCTCAATGAAAATTCAAACACCTTGAATCTAATGAAAGAAAATGAAGCAGACACAAAATTATGGAATTCCTGCATATGTTCTTGATTTAGAAGAATTAATATTATTAAAATATCAAAACTACCCAAAACAATTTAGAGATTCAATGTAGTCCCCATCAAAATACTGATGACATCCTCACAGAATTAGAAAAAAATCTTAAAATTCTTATGAAAACACAAAAGGCTCTGAATACTCAAAATAGTCTTAATACAATGAAGCCAAAGCTGAAGGCACCACAGTTCAAAATTAAAGATATGCCACAAGGCTACTGAGACCAAAACAGTATGGTACCAACATAACAATAGACACATAGGACAATGGAACAAAAGTGAACCCCTAGAAATTCATGCAGCTACATCCCACTTACTTTTGACAAAGGTGTGAAAAACACTCCCTGGAGAAATACACATCTATTTTAATGGGACTGGGAAAATTGGATTTTAATTTACAAAAATCGACTGAAAATGGATCCAAGATCTAAATGTAAGATCTGAAACTATGAAACTAACAGGGGAAAACATGGCACAAGTGCTCTAAGAAATGGGCAGAGTCAACACAGTTTTTGGGCTAAGACCAAAAGAACATGGATAGCAAAATAAATTGGAAAAATCGGATGTTATCAAACCAAGAAGTTTCTGCACAGGTAGAAGCATTTTTACTGGTTGGGTAAGTGTACCTGATGCTGTGACGTCAAAGGAACTGAGGAATTCTCATTTGTTATATAGGGACATCATTTGGCCATTTGGAGAATGTGCTTCCCCCATGAGTCACTCTGGTGCTAAGATCTGTCATTGATATTCAGTCAGTTTGATTCCTGGGTGACACAGCAGGACCAAAGAACACTGAAAGGATCAAGTAGTGATTGCAGTCAGACACAGAATGAGTTTCTGTGACCACCTCTAGACCATCAGGCTCCTATGCCAGAAAAGGGTCTTCCTGAGACAGGAGCACTGTCTGCCTTGTGCAGTTCCTGTCCCAGAGCCTCTGGAAGTGACTCAGAGTAAGGAGTCACTGCCACCATCAAGACGCATGACAGAAAACCCACTGGAAAAAGAACATAGGGTACTCACAAGAAAATGATGAAATTTTTAAAAATAAAGCTCTAAGCCATCCCTTATCCATAATAACTGTGAATGTCAACAGACAACATTACCCAGTTACAAGATACAGACAGGATGACTGGATGAAAACCAAGACCCAACCACAAGTCGCCTACAAGAAACACACCAGTAAAGACAGAGACTGAAAGGGAAAGGATGGGAAAAGATGCTTCATGCTAATGGATATCAGATGTGAGCAAGAGTACCTATGGTTGGATCAGATAAAATAGGTTTGATGATAGAAACTGGAACAAGTGATGACGGTTGCTATATGATTATCAAGGGTTTGATCCAACAAGAAGATGTGACAATGGTAAGTGCATATGCACCCATTGCTGCAGCACCCTAATTTTTAAAACAAAATTATTCCATCTGAAGGACACATGAATTCTAATGCAGTAATAGTGGGGGACTTCAACACTCACCTTTCATCAACAGGAAGAGATCACCTGTGTCGCTCCCCCTCTCGCGGAGGAACGACACTAGACCCTGCGCTGTTCTTTTTTGCCCGGCCCTTCCCGGGTTAGCTGCCGGCACCCCTGCCGCTTTCCCCACTTCCACGGAGGAGCGGCACACCACCGGCCGGCTCTCTCAGGGATTGCTCAGATGTTCCTCAGATGTTGCTGGTGCATGTTGTTTCTCTCCTCCTTTATAGTCCTTTTTTTTTTTTTTTCTTTTTTGACAGGCAGAGTGGACAGTGAGAGAGAGAGACAGAGAGAAAGGTCTTCCTTTGCCGTTGGTTCACCCTCCAATGGCCGCCGCGGCCAGCGCGATGTGGCCGGCGCACCGCGCTGATCCGATGGCAGGAGCCAGGAGCCAGGTGCTTTTCCTGGTCTCCCATGGGGTGCAGGGCCCAAGCACCTGGGCCATCCTCTACTGCACTCCCGGGCCACAGCAGAGGGCTGGCCTGGAAGAGGGGCAACCGGGACAGAATCCGGTGCCCCGACCGGGACTAGAACCCGGTGTGCTGGCGCCGCTAGGCGGAGGATTAGCCTAGTGAGCAGCGGCGCCGGCCCTCCTTTATAGTCCTTTTCCACCAATCCATGCTCTGCTGCCCACATGCTGAGCATGCTGCTCTCCTCCAATCAGGAGCAGGATCAGTTCCTGCAGTTTATCAGTCGAACCAGTGAGGCAGCTGGATGGAAGTTGTTTACTCCTCCCCAGCGCCATATTGCGGGAGATCAGATGCATAGAATTAGTCCTAGCTCCAGTAACTTAGTCTAGTCTCAGTTGCTCCCCACAACCTGGAAGAAAATTAACAAACATCAGAGAGAAGCTACTACAGACCAAATGGCCATAACAGATGACTACAGAATATTTCACTCCACAGCTGCAGAATACACATTCTTTTCATCTGCACATGGAACATAGATGCTATAATACTAGAAATCAACAACACAAGAACCCCCAAAGTTATGCAAATACATAAAGGTTGGATAAGAAACCGGGAGGGAAATTTAAAAATTCCCTGAAACCAATTAAAATGGAAGCACAACACACTGAATCTGATGGGAAATTCTAAAAGTAGTATGCAGAGGAAAGGTTATGGGATTAAGTTCCTACATCAAATAATTAGAAAGACTTCCAATAACCTATTGAAGTATCTCAAAATCCTAGTAAAACAGGAGCAGACCAATCCCGAGGTCAGTGGGAAGAAAGAATAAGGAAGCAAGCAGAGAGAAAGGAAAGAGCAACAGAGAAACGAGGGCCTCAGACACAAAATCCAGAACACTGCAGTAACCCAACATGCAGTGGCGTCCACCATGCAAGACTCGTGTGCTCACATTGCTGTTGTCTGATTATCTCAGAGCAGAGCAGTCATCCAATACAAGAGAACACAGACCATCCCATTGATCACAGCCTTTCCAGGCCTATTGAGTGTAATCTGAGTTGATAAAATCTCACAATAAAGAGTTAAGTGCTGGTAAAAGTTAACAGAAGGTAACAGGGGCTGTCTAGTTTCTTCAAGGGGGTATAGAAAAGAACACTCTGATCAGTGGCTGCGAATGTGAACAGGAAAATCTTCTTGCCAGGCAATGGGGCCAGTACAGCACCATCAGGAATGTACCAGAACTTTGATCTTGCAATTCCCTTTACAGGATACGATCTGGAGAAGTACCTTCACAATTAATAAGGGACATACCAAATATATGTAGATGATGCCCCTTGAGACATTAATAATACTAAACATTTGAATCATTAGAAGAACATTAACATATGTGAGTAGAATAGTCCATTACACCATGAACAGCTATCCATGTTTCTAAGACAAGGAGGAAGATTCTGAAAGAGCAGATGGTGATGGACTGATAAGAACTAATGTGACTGAGTAGTTACTGTGTACTAGACACAGACAGGCCTTGATGCTTTGCTCCCACATCTCATTAAAACATGTGCCAAGCCATGTAGAAAGCACTCCTGCTTGTCCATTTCTTAATGTTTTCTCTACCATGACTATTACAAGACACCAATGAAAGACATTGAAGCAGACACAAAAACTAGAAAGACATCCATGTTCATGGATTACATGAATTAACATGATGAAAATTTCCACTCCATCCAAAGCAAATTACAAATTCAAGGCAATCCCCACCAAAATATTAGGCACATTGTTCACTGAACTAGAAAAACCACCTAAGAATTTATGTGGAAAAAGCACAAAGACACAGATTTTGTTTTCACCCCTATTGGAGGAAAGATTCTTTTCCACACATCCCTACAATCTCATTAATGTGAGCATGGGGTTCAGACAGGATTTCTCCACATCTGATTTAAAGTAGAAGGAGATGCGGCCTGGCTGTGGCTTCGTAGGGGAAGCCTCTGTCAGCAGGGCCAGGATCCCATGTGGGAGTCAGTTCGTGTCCTGGCTGCTCCTCTTCCAATTCAGCTCTCTGCTTATTGTTTAGGAGAGCAGTGGGAGATGGCCCAAGGGCTTGGGCCCCTGCACCCACATGGGAGGCCTGGATAAACTCCTGGTTTTAGATCAGCCCAGGTCCAGCCACTGTAGGCATTTGGTGGGTGAATCAACAGATGAAGACCTTTTTCTGTCTCTCACTCTCTCTGTAGTGCTAACTCTAAAATAAATAAATAAAAAATCACACACACACACACACACACACAATAAGAAGAGAGGATAAGGATAGAGAGAAAAGGTGCAAAACAAACTGAATGACTCAAACCCCAGGGTTCTCAGCTGCCTTGGGCGCATCAACCTTTCAGGGAAGAGATGAGTGAACTCATGTAGGCCCAAGTGACACAGACACTGCGCTTCTTTTTTTTTTTTAATAATTATTTTATTTTATGTGAAAGAGTTACAGAGAGAGGTGGAGCCAGAGAGAGTCTTCTATTCCGTTAGTTCACTCACAAAATGGCCAATGGCCAGAGTTGTGCCGATCCAAAGCCAGGAGCCAGGAGCTTCTTCCAAGTCTCCTATGTGGGTGCAGGGGCCCAAGGACTTGGTTCATCCTCTACTGCTTTGCCAGGCCCCAGCAGAGAGCTGCATAGCCAGTGGAGCAGATTCCGTGGAGGCCGGCACTGCGGCTCTAACTTGCTGTGCCACAGCACTGCCCAACCCTGCCCTTTTGTGCACACCCTGTCCCCTCCATGCTGCAGCTCCTGGGCTCCTCTCCTTGGTCTGACTGTGCCAGCTCCAGGGCCTCTGAGCCCAAGACAGAGTGGGATGACCTGCAGTCACCTTAACCTCACCTCCTTAACTGCACTTTAACCCTCAGAGACTTCTGCCAGCAACAAAGTTATAAACTACAAGCCCGCACGCAGGAGGCAAGGCCTCCCCTCTCTAAAAGAAAAGACAGCAGGATTCTAGCTCCTGGAGTCTGGTAAGTTTCAAGTCAGTTTCTCTGCACAGCACCGGAAATGCCATGGGCCGGCCCTGTGCTGTGTCCTGGTGGGCTAAGCCTCTGGCTGCAGGGCCGGCTTCCCCCATGGGCGCTGGTTCCTGTCCCGGCTGCCCCTCTTCCATTCTGGCTCTCTCCTAATGGGCTGGGGAAGCCATGCAAGATGGCCCGAGGGCTTGGGGCCTGCTCCTGCCTGGGAGACCCCTTGTAGTGGCCATCTGGAGAGCGAACCAGAGCATGAAAGACCTTTCTCTCTGCCTCTCCCCTCTCTGTAATTCTCTCTCTCCAATGAATAAACACAACAGTAAGAATGAAAGGCCTGGAGTTACAAACAGCAGGAGGCTGTGGTCCCGGAGAGCGCCCCCTGCCGCCCGGGCTCGGCAGCCCCGCGGCCTCCTCCAGGGGGGCCCGGCCCTTCCCGCCCTCCCGGGAGCTGTGGACGCGGCTCCCGCATCCTCCTCCCGAGGAGCGGCGTCCTGAGCCTGGGGCCGGCGCCCGTCCTCCTGGAACCCTGTCCCTCGGCGCGGGGTCCGCCCCGCGTCCGCGGTTCCCTGTCTTCTCTGACTCCGGTTCCGGAAGGCGGCCCTCAAGTGACCCCGCACCGCTGTCCCCGTTCCGGAGCCCTGGCGCGGGGTCCTCCATTGTCCACAGCTCTGTTTTCTGAAGCGGGTCCGCATCCGGGGTCCCCAGGGGGGCGGCAGCCCCAGGGCCCTCGCGGCCTGCAGGCCGCGCTGAGGGTCATCGATGGCGCCCTCGGGGCGCAGGGGCCTGGGCTGTGTGAGGGGCTGAGGGCAACGGGCGGGTGGGCGGGGCTTGCGGAGGGCGGGAAAACGCCGGGCCGCGCGGTGGTGGGCGTGGCCTTGAGAGCGCGGCGGCTCCGGAGGCTGAGGGCCGCGGTGAGACCCTGGGGTGGGGGCTCTGGGCGCTCTGGGGCCCTGGGAGGAGCGCGCGGTGCTGGCTGAATGGAGCACGGAGGGGTGCTTGGCGGAGGGCCTGTGACTCGGGGGAGGGTGCCGGGCGCCCTGGGTGTGGAAGGGGAGGAAGGCGGGGCTGTGCCGGGACGCGGTGACTTCTGTGCTCATGCGCAAGGACAGACTCTGAGAAGTGCAGGCCGCTGCCCCAGGGTCCCGCTGCGGGGTTGTCCCGCGTGTCCGTGTCCCCGCCCTTCCCAGCTGTGTGGGAGCTGACGGAGGAGCGGGTGCGTGGCGCTGTGGCCTGTGGGGTTTCCCCTCTGTGGATTTAATGATCGCTCTGCCACCTCGAGCTCCGGCTTCCGTTCTCTCTGGGGATCCCGACCCTTCCTCCCTTGCCCGTGGACCACTCTTCCCGGGGTCTCTCTGGCCCGGATCCTGAGGGAGCAGCAGAGTCTGGAGGAGAAACCAGCGCTGCCCTGGGGGAGCTCTTTGTGTCCCCTCTGCCCTGGCCCCTCGCTGAGCTGCTGTTGCTGTCAGGCTGTGGTGCCCTGAACTCCTCACAGAAATGTATTGATTAAGAAGTCATTAGTGGAAAAAAAAAAAAAAAAGAAAAGAAAGACCGACGCCCTGGCTCACTAGGCTAATCCTCCACCTGCGGCGCCAGCACCCAGGGTTCTAGTCTGGCTTGGGGCGCTGGATTCTGTCCAGGTTGCTCTTCTTCCAGTCCAGCTCTCTGCTGTGGCCCACGAAGGCAGTGGAGGATGGCCCAAGTACTTGGGCCCTGCACCCGCATGGGAGACCAGGAAGAAGCACCTGGCTCCTGGCTTCGTATTGACACAGTTCCAGCCATAGCGGTCATTTGGGGGTGAACCAACGGAAGGAAGACCTTTCTGTCTCTCTCTCTAATTCTGCCTGTCCAAAAAAAAAAAATCATTAGTCCCTGACTCCAATGACCAGTGCCATAAACCGCACCATGTGTCCTGTTACTTCACTGTTACAAGCGTTGATTTGTTGAGCTGGGATCACACCTGGGGACTTAACCCACTGCACCACACTGCCGGCTCAGTAATAAATGTTGTTAATCACCGCACTGCCGGCACAGTAATAAATGTTAAAGACACAGGTGCAGAACACAGTGCAGAGCCAGGGTGTTGCCATTAATGAGGAACCTGCTGGAGGCTGTATTTAAAAGCCCACTGCCTGTTTTCAAGGCATTTTCGTGGGACCCGATGTGCAGTGGTGCAGAAGCCCCAGTGCTCCTGCCCCCAGCTGAATAGACGTCCCTGTGAGGTCCATGGTGCAAACCCGCCCTTTGGGAGCCGCCTCTGCCTGGTCATCTCAGCTGGGGTCCCCAGAGCTCTCAGAAGTTGGAGGAGTGAGCCTCCAGCGCCCCACTCAGCTTGCCTGAATGCTTTGGGAATTGCATGGAGGTTGCTAGGCCGGGTGCTCTGAAAATGCAACATAGTGTGCTTTTCCTGTTGTTTTCCTGTGGCCTCCAGGACTGGGTTAGACCTAATGCTGGAGAGGGATGGGGGAGGGGAAACCCAGCTGACAGCAGGCATGGAGTCCCTGTGTCTCTGTGGCTGTCCTGGAGTGCAGAGGGGGAGGAAGGGGATACTCATCAGAATAATGGAGGGGATGCTAATGGAATCTGCATTTGTGGACCTGTGGCTCCCAAGGGCATCATGGGATAAGGCACTGTGTCATGTGGTCTTGTAGGCTAGGAAGTCCCAAGACCTGCTGGCAGATGGCTGGCCTTCCAGGAGAGACACTTGGATTCTGGCCTGGAGTCCAAAGTACAGGAAGGGAAAATATTCAGGGGCTGGTGCTGTGGCACAGCAGGTTAATGCCCTGGCCTTCAGCACTGGCATCCCATATAGGTGTCGGTTCTATTCCCGGCTGCTCCTCTTCCAATCCAGCTCTCTGCTATGGCCTGGGAAAGCAGAAAATGGCCCAAGTCCTTGGACTCCTGCACTCATGTGGAAAACATGGAAGAAGCTCCTGGCTCCTGGCTTTGGATCCCTGCATCTCTGGCCATTGCAGCCATCTGGGGAGTGCACCAGTGGATGGAAGTCCTTTCTCTGTCTCTACCTCTCTCTGTATCTCTGTCCTTCAAATAAGAACATAAAAATCATAAAAAAAATAAAATATTCAAGGCAGTCAGGAGGTTTTCCCTGAATTTGCAGGCGTTTGGGGAGTGAACCAGTAGATGGAAGGTATTTCTCTCTCTCTCCACCCCAGCACCACCACCTCCCTCTCCCTTTTCTCCCACTGTTCATCCTGTGCCTCTTCACTGTAATGCTGCTTTTCAATAAACTTTTTTTATTTTTTAAGAAAGCAGGTGCAGACATCCTGGCACCATGGGTAAAGCCATCAGTATGACAGCGGCTTCCATGTCAGAGTGCCTGGTTCAAGACCCAGCTGCTTCTAAGCCATATTTCCTGTAGTAATGGGAGGCAGCAGATGGCTCAAGTTGTTGGATTCCTTACTTCAGCCTGGTTTAGCCGTGTCTGCCGCAGGCATTGGAGAAGAATCAGATGGAACATCTCTGTGTGTGTGTTTCATTCTATCTAGCTCTCCCCCTCTCTCCTGTTTGCCTTGCAGATAGATAAATCTCTAAAAATTGGTAAACCTGGTTCTGGCACTGTGGCATAGTGGACTAAGTGCCCACCTACAGTGCCTCCATCTCATTTGGATGCTGGTTCAAGTCCCAGCTGCTCCTCTTCTGATCCACCTCTCTGCTGTAGCTTGGAAAAGGAGTAGAAGATATTCCAAGTCCTTGGGCCTCTGCAGCAGCATAGGAGACCCAGGAGAAGCTCTTGGCTCCTGGCTTCAGATTGGCCCAGCTCCAGCTGCTTAATTGCCTTTAATAAGCACATGGAGATCAAGAGGATAAAAATAGCCTCCAGGGTCAGCTGGTGAGCCTGTCCCCTTGATGCAGGTTTTGGAGGCCAGCGAGGAGAGAGCACAAATGCACTCCTAGTGACTGCCTGCAATAATCACTTTAATTCGATAAACTAACCTTAGCCACCGGAGCTGGGCAGACATCTGACACCAGTTGTCCACTGTTTATCCAGGGAGGGCAGAAAGAGAATGCCAATGCATCCTCTGATTCCCAGTTATTTTCCTAAGGGCTGTGTCCTCAAACAAAATGAGAAGTCTATACTCCCCTTCCTCCTCTTCCTCTCCTCCCCGCACCCCCATCTGTTTCTTCTCTCTCTCTCTCTCTCTCTCTCTCTCTGTGACTTCCCTACCCTTCCATGCATAGTTATTTTTTTTTTTTTGTCTTAAAACAGAACCTATTGAGAGTCTTGTGTCTCTATGTGCTTATGTGCTGGTGCCTTCTTCTCATTTTGAAGCATGTTCCTTGTTGCAATCCCTGTTCTTTAAAAACTGGCTTGAGATTCACCCCCTGAAGGAAAGTTTCCAGGATTAACACCAGACTTTGGGCTGAGTGTGTTAACATTCTTTTTAGCCCTTATGCAAGTGAGCCTGGGCTAAATTATGTTATTTTATACTTCAGAATAAATCACTTTTTAAAAAACATTTAACAGTCAGCACTGTGGCTCACTAGGCTAATCCTCCACCTGCAGTGCCAGCACTCTGAGTTCTTGTCCCAGTTGGGGCACCGGTCCTGTCCCAGTTGCTCCTCTTCCAGTCCAGCTCTCTGTTGTGGCCAGGGAAGGCAGTGGAGGATGGCCCAAGTCCTGGGTGCCTGCACCCACATGGGAGACCAGGAGGAAGCACCTTGCTCCTGGCTTCGGATCAGTGCAAAGTGCCAGCCGAGGCAGCCATTTGGGGGGTGAACCAACAGAAGGAAGACCTTTCTCTCTGTCTCTCTCTCGCTCACTATTTAACTCTGCCTGTCAAAAAATATTTATTTGAAAGGCTGAGTTACAGAGCAGGAGATAGAAATATCTTCCATCTGCTGATTCACTCTCCAAATGATCTCAGTAACTGGGGCTGGGTCAGGCCAAAGCCAGGAGCCTGGAACTCCATCCGGGTCTTCCACATTGGGTTTAAGGGCCTAAGTACCTGGTCCATCTTCAGCTGCATTCCCAGGTGCATTAGTAGGGAACTGGATCAGAAGTCGAGTAGCCAGCACTTGAGCCTGCACTCACATGGGGTGCTGGCACCACAACGTGGGCCTCATACATTTTTCAAAATTTTGGCAAACCCGACCAGGCACAGGCCCAAAGCTCCTTGATGTGACCTAGAATTGCCACCGTCCTGACTCCCAGGGCAGATGGCTTGACCCCCTCAGACAGCAGACTGGGTGTGAGGCTGACGGACTGCAGGAGGCACTGGAAGCTGAAGACGGCTGGGACAACCTCTAATTAGGTCTCAGGGTGGGTCTTGCTTAAGGCATCCCAGTTTCTCCTTGAGGCACAGTTTGGTGGTAAAGCTGAGAGCCTGCAGCCCGGCTCGAGGGGTTGCATTTCTCAAAATCATTTATAACTAAGTTTTAGTGCTGTATATATGCATGTTTCCTCTTTCCAAATAGGTTGTGCATTGTGCCAGGCCTGAGATTATGTCTTCCATTTATTTTCATTTTTTTCCCAAACCAGGCTCAAATGAGGCTCAAACCAGGCTTCCTTGACAAGCAAGGCCCTCCTCTGCTGTGGCCTGGCGTCCATGTAGATTTGAGCACTGTTTTTTGTTATTGTTGCTGTTGTTGTAAACAGTTCTTTATTTAAAAAACACAAGAGAGTCATATACAGAAACAAAATGTAACTGGACCGAGAGAGGAAGGGACACCATAGGCATTCCAGACGGAGGACAGGGGGAAACTATTTATAAAAGAGTGTAATACCAAGGTATAAATGCAAAATATAGTGGCACATGTTAACAGAAGGTGACGACAGGACCTCTCACCCCGTGGCCTGTTCTGGGTCTGCAAGGCCGCTGCGCCCCCAGGGAGCTAAGACACAGGTTCAGGTGGTCACTGTGCAAATAGGGGCTGTGCAGGGCCGCCGGCCCCAGGGGCCCCACTCCCTGCACCAGCTGCTCTGGGTCAAGGTCAAGGAGGAGTCAGGGTCTCCACACCTTAGCTCGCACCTTAAGTAGCCCTGGGAAGACACCAAGGCCGGCTCTTTAAAGCATTCCCTGGGATTTGGTTTGTGGTTTTCCTAAGGCTCCCGGATGACTCCACAGAAACAACAGGCCAAGTGTGGCTCACAGTAATTAAGTAAGAGACACCCGCCCCATTCAGGGGTGCACCCGCTCTGCTCAGACCCTCCTCCTCCTCCTGGTGCCCAGCTGCAGCTCCTTTCCTGGAGAAGTCAGCACCTGTCACCAAGGACTGTGCCCTACAAGGATCCACTTTGTCTCAGATGAGGAGGGGGAGGGTGTTGGTCAGGAATGCAGATCCTTCCACAGCACGGGGCCAGGCCTGCCCCAGCCAGTCACCCAGCTAGCCACTGCCTCAGGACAGCGACCCTACCACCCTCCAGACTCAAGCTTCCTACCCAGGATACGCAGTGCACGTCACATGAGAACAGGAACTGGGCCTGGGAACGTGGCGTGGACAGATGGCAGGAACACCCCCACCTTCACCCCCCAGCCCCCGCCTGCCCGGGGCCTGCAAGCTGGCTGGCTCTGGCCCTGTGTGCCCCCTGTGCAGAGCAGGCCTGGCAGCAGCGCTCAGCCTGCCCAGCCTGGGGGTCCTCCGTCGCAGGCTTCCAGTGGCCATAAGGGAAACCGCAGCAAAGACGCGGAGTGGAGCGACCTCTCCAGCTGGCTGAGGGCTCGGCGCGGTCTGAAGCCACCCAGCGTGCCAGCCGCGGTCCACGGAGGCCCTCCCCGAGGGCGGGGGCAGTGGGGCTGGTGCAGGACAGCTGGTGCACAACCCGGGCAGCCAGGGCCAGCAGCCGGCACAGGCGTGGGCACGGGCGTGGGCGCGGGCAAGCCCTCGTGGGCTGCAGGCCTGGCTCCTGCTACCTCTGCACAATGTCGCTGATATCCTTCACGGAGCTGAGCAGCTTGCTGAAGTCCTGCGTGGCCCCCGGGCCGCCTGCTGTCGCCAGGTAGATCTGCAGCTCCCGCAGGTTGTTCTCCAGTTTGTTGATGGCCTCTCAGAGGGCGAACTTGTTCCTCATCTTCTGGATGGAATCCATGTAACTCACGCAGAACATGTAGAGGTTTTTGCCGGCCTCCAGCACGGCGCTGTGGCTGGCCATCTGTTCCGAGTTTCTGGAGATGGCCAGGCACAGGGCCTCGGTGCTGTCCAGAACCACGCCCTGGGGGATGGTGCCGCTGGTGATGCGCTCTGGGGGCTGGCGGGTTTTCCTAGAAGACACGCGCGTGGATATGAGCAGGATAAAGGCGGTGGAAGACCGCTGGTTGGCCGCCAACAGCAGCGAGGCGGGGGTGGGGGCCGAGCTGGCGGGGGGTCCCCGAGGGCTTGGGGACCGACTGTGGCTTTGGTACGGGAGCACAGGCCTTTTGAGGCTGTCCCCAGGCTGTCCGGGCTCGGCAGCCTCACAGCTCGTTGTGTCCACAGCCAGGCTTGTGGGTTTTGTCTTCGTGCCAATGGCTGTCTCCCCAGCCGCCTCCTGGCTCAGGCTCTGAGAGGGTTTCCCGGCTCTCCCCACGGGGGATTGGGGGAGGCAGCGGGGCGGGTTTGAGCTTAGACAACTTCCCCTTGTCTCTCCCTGGTGACTCGGGGGCGTGCTTGTGCCTCCTCACTCGGGGCTCCTCGCCCGGGCCCTTGCTGGGGGCCCCCAGGTGCGCCTGACGCTGCCCTGCTGGGGAGGGGGCCTGGCTCAGCAGCAGCAGCGGTCCCCAGGGCACCACCCTTCCCGGCCTCGTCCTTGTGGGGGGCTGCAGAGGCAGCAGCCACCGAGACCTTCTGCCGCTGGAGCTCAGGGTCAGGCCGGGAGAGCTGGACACACCAGGAGAGAGAGAACGGACACCAGGCCGACACCGATGGGAGTCGCCCGGCCGGGACCAGGGCAGGCAGCAGGGGCAGGAGGCGGGACCGCGGAGCCCGGAGCTGGAATCAGAATGGTGCGGAGGGGGACCAGATAAATGCCAGCAAGAACTAGGAGGACAAGGGGAAAATGTTCGTTGGTGGTCTGAGCTGGGATATCAACAACAAGATTTAAAGGACTATTTTACTAAGTTTGGCGAGGTCGTTGACTGCACAATAAAAGTGGATCCCAACACTGGATGGTCAAGAGGATTTGGGTTTATCCTCTTCAAAGACGCAACCAGTGTGGAGAAGGTCCTAGATCAGAAGGTGCACAGGCTGGATGGCCATGTCATTGACCCTAAAAGGCCATGGCTATGAAGAAGGACCCAGTGAAGAAGATGTTTGTGGGGGGTCTGAATCCTGAAGCTACTGAGGAAAAGATCAGGGAGTGCTTTGGCGAGTTTGGGGAGATTGAGGCCATTGAGCTTCCAATGGATCCAAAGTCGAACAAAAGATGGAGTTTTGCTTTTATTACCTTCAAAGAAGAAGACCCCATGAAGAAGGTTCTGGAGAAAAAGTTCCATACCATCAGTGGAAGCAAGTGTGAAATCAAGGTGGCCCAGCCCAAGGAGGTCTATCAGCAGCAGCAGTATGGCCGGGGGAGCCGAGGCAGTGGTGGCAGCGGTGGAGGTAGAGGTCAGGGGAGTGGTCACCAGAATAACTGCAAGCCATACTGAGGTGCAGCAGGAGGGCTATGCCTGCACATGCTGGGTTTGGATACAGAGTGAATGCTATTATGTACCAAATTTAACTTGGCAAACTCTTTAAGGCCTGTCCCATGTGTATCTTATTTAAAATTGCCCCCCTGGAATTCACTCTCCCATTGACTATTTCCAGGGCGCTAGTTGTTTTAGGCAGCATGTGGTATCTCAGGCCAGGGCGGCATTACAGGCTGATTTCATCACCAGGTTACCCAAAACCAGATTGGAGTGTCTGCTTCCCGCTGCCACTCTGAAGCCCGGACCTCTGGACCCTGGTTGTAAAGAGTAAACTGTATCTTAGGGAAAAAAAAAATTGCTACCTGTCTGGTAGGCACCTTCTCCAGGGAGACCTTGTGATCAGGTGAGTGGTGTCATAGTCAGAAGACCCAATTATCTGCCACTCAGCCTTCTCTCTGTCCCGCCCTCCTGTGAAACGTCTTTCGTAAGCCAAACTGCCCAATCCCACATCAGGGACCTTCGACCTGGACCGCTGCAACGCACCCCAAGCACCACACTTGGCTTACCACTGGCCTTGAGAAGCACCTTTCTTTCTTTCCTTTTTATTTTTTAATATTTATTTATTTATTTGAAAGAGTTACACAGAGAGAGAGGAGAGGCAGAGAGAGAGAGAGAGAGGTCTTCCATCCACTGGTTCACTCCCCAATTGGCCACAATGGTTGGAGCGGCACTGATCTGAAGCTAGGAGCCAGGAGCTTCTTCTGGGTCTCCCACATGGGTACAGGGGCCCAGGGACTTGGGCCATCTTCCACTGCTCTCCCAGGCTGTAGCAGAGAGCTGGATTGGAAGTGGAGCTGCCGGGACTTGAACATGTACCCACATGGGATGCCAGGACTGCAGGCAATGGCTTTACCCACTATGCCACAGTGCATGGTTTGAAAACACTGGGCTCCGGGCTGGTATGTGTCCACAACAGAGTTTTTACTGGTCTTTGGCCAACTAAGAGAAAAGAGACTATTTTATTTACCATTTGGCATCGTACAAAAACCTCACACACAGAGAAGTATATTCAGTGTAAATGTGCGGGTAACAAGTAATTAGGATGCGGACATGCAGGGCATCACAGCCCAGGTGTCTTACTGTGGAACTCAGTCACATCACCAGGCCTCCTGCAGGAGCCAGCTGCCACTGGGCTTCTGGGACCCAGCTTGGTTTCCTCTTGGCCATTCAGCTTGCCTCCTGAGTTCTCCTGATGCCCACAGTAGCTGTCTTGTTTTCCCTGCTTTTTTGGCCTCCTCGACCATGACAGGTCACAGGTCAGCTCTGGCAGACAAACTGTGTAGGCTCCAGAGTTTCAGGCTGCCTGCCCAGTGTCCCCTTGTCACCTGAAGCCAAAACTCTCCTGCAAATGGGCAATCATGATACCTCCACCTTACCAAAAATTCTCCCCAAATCTCAATGCATCTTCATGTTTTCCTGAACCACATTGCTGTTGTTGGAATTGCATGAAATTCCTAACTGGCCAAATTCAGGACAAGTGTTTGGCACAGTATCTTAGGTCACCACTAGGGATGCCCATATCCTACATCGGAGTGCCTGGTTCGAGTCCTGGCTCCTCCACTTCCAATCCAGTTTCCTGCTAATGTGCTTTCTGGGGGTCAGCAGGTGATGGCTCAAGAACCTGAGGCCCTGTCATCCATGGGAGAGACCTGGATTGAGTTCCAGGCTCCTGACTTTGACCTGGTCCAGCCCTGGCTGCTGCAAGCATTTGAGGAATAATCCAGCAGGTGGAAGATCTCGCTCTCTGTGTCTCCCTGCCTTTCAAGAAAAGAAAAGAAAAGAAAAAATGCCCAAATTGGAGGGTCCTAACCAGGGTGAGTAATTTGTAGGTACCAGTTAAGTGCAAATTCTGGGAGAGCAGAGGAAGAGTCCAGTGCCAGGCCTTCATCCCAGCCACTTCCTATGTGCAGGTGCCTCTGCTTAACCAACAGATCCAGAGAGGAGGCAGGTCTTTCATGCAACAGCAATGAGAGAGGGGAAGGAGGCTGGAAGAAGAAATGGATTCATCAGCAAGGAGATCTTCAGCTTTGCCCATTTCCCCAAGGAGGCGAAGGATGAAAGTGTTTAGCTCCAAGAAAAACCGTCTGATTAAGCTGGGGTTTAAAATGAAGTGAGAATTTCACAGGATCTCTCACATCAAGTGCCTTTAAAGTAAGTCCTGATACCTATTTTCAGCTAATGAAAGGAGGAAGAGATAGTGGCCCCAGGGAAGGGTCACATCTGGGAGGTGCTGAGTGGCCACTCTGTACCTGGCTGTGTCCTGGGGACCAAGTCAGGGACAAGTGGGAGAGGGCCCTGGGCGGGCAGTGGCTCCTGTGCCAGCAGATCTGCATTACAGGGCATGGAACCATGCAGGGGAGAAGTGAACCGCATAGCCAGGTGGACGAGGGCCTGAGGGTGGGGACAGATGTCCACCTGTAGTTGTCCTGCTCCCTGGAGGGCTGAGTGAGGGGTGGCCATGGCCTTGGGAAGCTGGTATAATCCTGCAGAGAGACCAGGAGGCAGAGGAGTTGGCCTCAGTAAGAGCACATTCTACCACTGGCTGAGTTAAGATAAACTCCGAAAGGCACCCTGTGGGTGACCAGAAACCATGAAGACAAAGCACAGTCGCAGGGCCTGAGTTGCCCACTGCACGCACAGGGACTGCAGGGTGCACAGCTCAGCCTCCCTCTCCCTTGGCTGTCCAAAATAGCCCAGAAGGAGTTTGGGTCCTGACCTGGGGTGACTCTAACCACTGCTAAGTGGTTAAGCGAGCTGCGGAGACGCCTTGTGAAGACGCGCCCCATCTGAGCTGTGCTGCTCCTGGAGGCGTGCGCACTGAGGTGCTTGTGCGGGAGTGTGTTCCAGCGTGCAAGGGAGCAGGAAGGGAGGGAGAGGAGGGGAAGGATGCAGAACACCTGCCAGGTGGAGTGAAGTCAGGGGAGAAGGCACAGTTCCCTCTTGTAGATCCCATGCAGCTCCAGGTGACAAGGCCGAGGGACTATTGTTCTTTCAACATAGCTTTTGTAGCAGCATCAGAAAGAAAGTTGGCCTGAAGCTTGGGCAGAGCTGAGGAAGGGTGGGAGAGAGTCCTGGGCACTCTCTGATTGGTGGGGCAGGGGTCCTTTTCCTGGGCTCAGGCAACTCAGATCCCCATCTTCCCAGCATCCCCAAGCGCCCCCCACCCCGTGAAGTCTCCCATTGTGACCAGCAGGGCCCACTGTGCAGAAGCAGCCCAGCATCTCTTCTGTCTGTGCCCAGGGCTCTCCCAGCCAGCTGGCAACCAGCAGGCGAGTTCAGGTTAGGCGGGCAGCCCTGGCTTCCAGGTCTGCCGCGTCTTGGCTGTGAGCAGAGAGATTTCCCTTGAGAACACATGGTTGGAATCCACTAGGGCAGCCCCAGGAGGGGGTGAACAATGCGCCTGGTCCCACGGGGCTTGCAGCTCAAGTTCCCCAGGAGCGCGGCTGGGGCCAGACGTGGAGGACTTTGTGGGACACAGGTGTTCTGTCCCCTGGCAGCCTCCCGCCCCCAAACCCCTCTGCCCTGAAGCACCCCCTGCCTCAGCCCTCCTCGGGCCACAGACTGAGACCCATGGTGGATCTGAAGAAACCCCTGCCCTCCATCTGCTCCTGACATCTGCACAGCTCTCATCACAGTGGGAGGGGAGCACCCAGCTGAGGAAGACTCTGAAAACCTAAGGAACCTGGATCTCCCCTCCCCCACCCCATCCCCACTTCCTGGACAAGATGCGTCATCAAGCAAATGGAACTCTCCACAATCTGCCCAAGTGTTAACGCACTGCGCTTGTGGCAATAAAACACTTGAACCTGGCCCAGGTCTGTTTCCTTGAACTTCAAACTCTTCCGGATTCCTTCTCTCACTGAGTGAGACACTGGGACAGGGACCATCCTGTGTGAGGAGGCGGGGCCTGACATTAGGACACGCCCCCTCTTCCCTCCCCTGGTGCAGCTGATGCTTTGTAAGGAGACTGAAGTGGCAGACGCTGAGTCGTGACTGCAGTATCAGTAACAGTGTCTTTATTAGAGAGTCACAGCGTTTCCCCGGGACAGTGAGGCAGCATCCTGGCAGGTTCCTCCTCCTTTGTCCCTTCCTCCCTCTTCTGCAAGGTTTGGGGTGAAGCACCCCACCTCTAACTCTTGAGATTGAGCTGGGCCGAGGAGAGGCCATGAGTTTTCATTTTAGATGCTGGTGCTCAGCCAGGGGTTGCAGGCCTGTGGGGCGTGGTGGACAGAAACAGCTAAGTGGATTAAGCTGTTCTCCTGGAGAGGCAGGAGAAAGCTGAGCCATCCCTCTGTGTCCCCTAGACACTGGGGGGAGGGGGGCAGATGGACGCTCGTGTGATGGGCCTGCCCTTCAGACTGTCTCAGAAATGTCACCCCTAGCCTGCCATGGCTGTGGCCACCATGCTCCCAGCTTCTCCTTTCCTGGGAACTTTCTCACAGGGAGTACAACTGGCATTTTTTAAAAAAGATTTATTTATTCATTTGAAAGGCAGATATGGGGGAGGGGTTCCATCTACTGGTTCACTCCCCAGTTGGCCACAATGGCCAGAGCTGCTTCGATCTGAATCCAGGAGCCAAGAGCTGCTTCTGGGTCTCCTACATGGGTGCAGGGGCCCAAGGACCTGGGTCATCTTCCACTGCTTTCCCAGGCCATAGCAGAGAGCTGGATTAGAAGTGGAGCAGCAGGGACTCAAATCGGCTCCCATATGGGATGCCGGCACTGCAGGTAGTGGCTTTACCCACTATGCCACAGTGCCGGCCCCATTATTAGTTCATTTAACAATAACAACATGTGGCTGGCATTGTGGCACAGCGGGTTAAGCCACCACCTGCAATGCTGGCATCCTTGTATAGGCACTGGTTCCAGTCCTGCCTGCCCCACTTTTGCTCCAGCTTCTTGCTAGTGCACCTGGGAAAGCAGTAGAAGACAGCCCAAGGACTTGGCCCCTGTATCCACATAGGAGACCCGGATGGAGTCCAGGCTCTTGGCTTCGGCCTGGCCCAGACCCAGCCTTTGAGGCCATTTGGGGAGTAAACCAGTGAATGGAAGGTCTCTCTTTCTCTCTGTGTCTCTTCCTTTATCTCTGTAACTCTGCCTTTCAAGTAAATAAAATAAATATTTTAAAAAAGAAGTGTAGCACATGCAATTATCTACAGTGGATAATGCTTGATACTGACAGTAAATGGCTATGTAACTGTTTACATCGTTAACCTCGCTATACTTTTTATCTCAGAGTGACTGTAAATATACACACGCCATGTGTGTGCTTATACAAACACACACGTACCGAGAGGGACAGAGAGAGGCTACAAGGGACCGCTCACATTTACAGGGGAGGTGAAGTCCAAAGATCTGCAGTCAGCAAACTGGAGACCCAGGAGAGCTGAGGGTGGGAGTTCCACTCTGAAGGAAGGAGAGGGCCAATGTCCAGGCTGCAGACAAACAGGCAGAGCGGGACAACTCTCCTTTCTCGTGCCTCTCGGTCCACCCAGACCCCCAGCTGATTGGATGACTCCCACCCTCGTTGGGAGGGGTGTGGCTTACTTTAGTGGGAGGGGCACAGATTCCAATTCTGGTCTCTTGTGGAAACGTCCTCGGGTCCCAGGCGGGTGCACATCCCAGAATGAACTACTGCGGCTGGTGACGGTTGTCTGGGTTGTTCCCTTCCTAGAACAGGGCAGAGCGCACGCGGCATCCAACCCAGTTTTATTGTTTGCATAGAGAGCTAAGGGGAGATACAGCCCTGGGAAGGCAGGAGGCCCCAGCTCCCGGCCTCACTTGGGAGTTGACTAGCTGTGCCCTTGCTGTAGGGGAAGCTTTGGGCCGGTCACCCTCACAGCTCTTGTAACACAGTTGTTGACCCCTGAACAGCTCTGCAGAGCATGGCTGGGGTGAACATGGGTGCTGGTCCCCTCTGCAGCTGCTGGCCAGGGCATTGGATCAGAGAGAACTCAGGCTCTGGGCTGGGAGGCCTCGGAGGGGTCTCCAGCAGGCCCTACCACAGGGCCCACAGTCCTCTGACAGGGTCTGGCCTCCTGAGTCCCAGTTTGAAGGCCCTGTCAATGTTTGCATGGTGTCCTGCAGAAATCTGCTTCCAAGCAGGCACTGTTGAAGTCAGTGCAAACACTGTTTTTTAGTCTATCCAAATGGAAAATGATGTTTTCTCTTCCCGACTTGCCACCTGCAAAACTTGGGTGATTCACCTACCTTATCCTTCTAGATATTCAAGGATGGAGGCATCAGATGCCAGCGGTGAAGGGACCTCTGCAGCCACCCAGGACGCCAAGGCACAAGGGGGAGAAACGGAACTACGGCCCATCCTACACCAGGTCGTCTAGGAACCGTTCCCCCCAGCCAAACCCCATTCTCCTCCCCAGGCTGATAGGGTAAAAGCAGGAAGTGAGAAATAAACTCGAAGCAGATATCAGTGCCCTGACATAGACATCAAACTTCATCAACTGAAGAGGTAAATACTGATAGAACTTAAATACCAAATCAATAGTTACCCCGAGGGACAGCACGGCCTGAGTTGGAAGTTGAGATCTGCGTGTTCCAGCGCATCGCCGGTCCCCCATTGTCTTTATTAGGTGTGTCTGGCCCTTTCCACAGTGAACTAAAACTGGAAGATGTGCTCATAGATTTCTACAGGGCGCCAACACTGCGGGCTGGAAAGAGGTTCTTGATCACCAAGGGAGCTCATTCGCGTTAACCGAGGACCCGCCCCCGAAAGCTGGGTAAGGATCCCAGAATAAGCCAGCAGTCCATTTGCTCACACTGTTGGCTGAGAGGTCACCCAAATAGAAACTTCCAGCCGAAAGGCCACCAGGTCCCCGTTTGCTGGGCTTCACCTTGTCCATAGCAACACAGCGCATGCGCTGCACCTTGCGGCAGGCAGGGCACCAGTTCCCTGCCGCCCCACGGGTGGGGTTCCCCAGAGGACTTCTGGGAAACTCCCTTACATTTCAGCCCTGCTGGCCGGTCCCTAGCAGCCTGACCCGGGACAGTGACCTTGGGAGGGGAAGGAGCTGCAGAGGGTGTCTGTGGTGACGTGGAGGGACAGGGGGGACACTGGGCACACCTCTGCCAGCATGCGTTCAGAGAACCGGGACCATGAACCCAACATCCGTCTGAGTACCCTGCCTGTGTAAGGGCTCTCAGTCAGTGTTTCGGGGTTGGTGGCCTTTAGTGTTGTTGCTACTGTTGTTTTGGCTGAGTAAGTGAAGGATTCTTGAATTGGCTCGGGTTCTGATTAGACATAAAGAGCAAGTGTTGAATGGACATTTGGCGCAATGGTCAATCCAGCTTCCTGTAATGCAAACTCTGGGAGGCAGCAGGTGGTGGCTCAAGTACTTGGGTCCCGCCTCTCAGGTGGTTTCAGCCTGACCCAGTTCTAGCCATTGTAGGCATTTGGGGAGCAAACCAGCAGGTGGAAGATTTCTGTCTGTCTCTATGTCTCTGTTTTGCAAATAAAATGAAAATAATTTGTTTAAAAGGATGAATGTCGATGGGGAGGAAGGTTGTCACTTTTTCTAAGAGGAATTGTCGGTGGTGTGAAGAGAAGCTACACTGACAAGTCCTGGGACCCAGACAATGCTCTCAGGGGATGCTCTCACTCACAGGATGAGCTGCTTGGGAGGTGACCAAAAGACACAGAAAGCATGGGTCAAGAGGTGGGGAAATGTCACAGGCTAATTTTCTGGGAGATTGTACCCAGTGGATCAGAGTTCTTCCCAAATTGGACCTTGTGTTCTCCGGCTCCTGTATCCCCAGTTCTGAAGAAGGGAGAAGATGTGGGTCCACCCCTCTGGGATCAGGAGTTGTGTGTGTGTGTGTGTGTGTGTGTGTGGGTTGTGCATGTGCAGACATTCTAGCACAAGGAAGAAGGCACACATCAAGGACACAGAAGCCCGAGGGCGTGCGCCTCAGACATCCATCCACTCAGCACTCATAGACTAAGTAGTACTGGTGTGTATCAGGTGAGGTCTTAGGTGCTGGTTTATAAAAGTGAATGCAGCTGGTCGCAGCCCAGGCAGGAGCAGGAGAGTGCTGATCGTGGTCCAAGCAGTGCTACAAGGATGGTGCCAATTGAGGGGGGTGGATGACTGCTCAGTGTCTCGCAGCTGGGCCCAAGTTGCCCGGATCCTACTGGGCTCCAAGAACTCCTGGGAAGTGTGGTGGGATCCTCAGAGGGTCCTACTGTGCAGTGCAGAGACAAACAGGACGTGTGACTTCCTCTGTTCTGCTGGTGAGGTGGCTAAGGGCACTGGTTCTCAAATCCTGCAAGTGTGGGTTCAAGTTGTGCTCCCTCACGAACCAGTAGTTGGAGCTTGGGCAAGCCCCGGTCTTTTCTCATCCCGTTTTCTCACGTGTACAATGGGCGGTCCTGGAGCTGAGCTGCAATGCACAGCCCCTGTCCTAAAGCAGCTCTTTATATCACCGGAGTCAGCGTTGATGCTTACCATTGATGATGAATAAAACACCGTCCTTGGCTTCCATTTCCCTGTCTGTGAAGTGTTGAGTTGATACCCGATGATCTCAAGATCTCTTCTGTTCTCCTGCACCATAAGGATGGCTGATTGGATCCGTTTCCAGTTGCCATGGTGATGAGGTTGCTATGAGGACACTGCAATTCAAGCCGGCTTGGACCACAATTCTGGCGGTGGGCCTGGCTGGGCCTGGCGTGGTGCTGTACCCTCCCTCACATGCATGCCTGCCTGTGGTGTGTCTGGCACCCTGGCAACCAGAGTGGGGGACCCCTCTGAGGGAGAAGCACGAGAAGGTGGTTTGGGAGGTTCCACTCCTCTCCCAACATCTGCCTGAGCCTGTCTGCCCATCTGAGAGGGAGTTCTGCAGCTTCCTACCTTCAGAAGTCATTAGAGAGTAGCAAGGGCATGAAGACCACGAGGCTGGGTCAGAAAGTGTGTCCCGGGAGCGTGGCTTTTATTGTCACTCCAAATCTCCTGATGCCTGACCATTGCCTCAAACTCCTGCCTTCTCCCTGAGAGACAACCCAGCTGGGCCAGGCATTTAACTTTCACTTCATTCCCCCCCACTCCTTCTATTCTTTTTAAAAAGATTTATTTAAAAGACAGAGTTATAAAGAGAAAGGAAGAGGCAGAGAGAGAGACAGACATACAGACACATGCACACACGTACACACACACACACAGATCCTCTATCCACTGGTTCACTCCCAAAATGGCAGCAGACAGAAAGGGCTGGGCCAGGCTGAAGCCAGGAGCCAGGAGCTTCCTCCAGGTCTGCCATGTGGGTGCAGGGGCCCAAGGACTTTAGCCGTCTTCCACTACTTTCCCAGGTGCATTAGCAGGGAGCAAGATGGGAAGTGGAGCAGCTCAGACTCCAACTGGCACTTATATGGGACACCAGCCCTGCAGGTGGCAGCTGAACCTGCTACATCACAACCTTGGCCCCATTCCATTCTTTTTATTTATTTTTTTTTTTTGACAGGCAGAGTGGACAGTGAGAGACAGAAACAAAGAGAAAGGTCTTCCTTTTGCCGTTGGTTCACCCTCCAATGGCCGCCGCGGCCGGTGCACCACGCTGATCCAAAGGCAGGAGCCAGGTGCTTCTCCTGGTCTCCCATGGGGTGCAGGGCCCAAGCACTTGGGCCATCCTCCACTGCACTCCCGGGCCACAGCAGAGAGCTGGCCTGGAAGAGGGGCAACCGGGACAGAATCCAGCATCCCGACAGGGACTAGAACCTGGTGTGCCGGCGCCGCTAGGTGGAGGATTAGCCTAGTGAGCCGCGGCGCCGGCCCCCCATTCCATCCTTAAAGAAACAAAAAGTTCAGGAGGAAGCACCTGGCTCCTGGCTTCGGATCGGCGCAGCACCGGCAGTAGCAGCCATTTGGGGGGTGAACCAACGGAAGGAAGACCTTTCTCTCTGTCTCTCTCTCACTGTCTAACTCTGCCTGTAAAAAAAAAAAAAAAGAAACAAACAAAAAAAAGTTACATAATAAACAAGGGCCACTGTAAAAGCTTCCACCTGTACAGACAAGTGCAGGGCAAAGTAAAAGTCCTTCTCCTCTAGCTGCCATCCGCTCTTCTCTCCTGAAAGCGCCACCATGAGCCATGTGGCTTTTTCTCCTACCTGGTGTTTTGCAGAGACACCATGGATCATTAAACTGAAGCAAAATGCAGTGCCACCTTTTTGATTTTTCACTGATGGTCTCCTCTAACACAGACTGTTTGGTAGCTCGGCTTTTTCATGCAAGAGAAGGACTTGTAGATCTTTGCAAATCAGTTCACTGGATGGACTTACACACCAAGAAAAATCCTGTAAATATTTGTTAAAAGACTTATTTATTTGAAAGCCAGAGTTATGGGGCGGGGGGAGAAAGAGAGAGAGCTTCCACCCACTGGTTCATTCCCCAGATGACCGCAAGAGCCACCGCTTGCCAGATCAAGCCAGGAGCCAAGAGCTTCTTCCAGGTCTCCCATGTGGGTGGCAGGGGCCCAAACACTTGGGCAGTCTTCCACTGCCTTTCTCAGGCCATAGCAAGAAGCTGGATTAGAAGTGAAGCAGCTGGAACACAAATTGGAACCTATGTGGGATGTTGGCTGTCACAGGTTTACCCTCTATGCCACAACTCCAGCCCCCCCCCCCCCATACATTTTTATGCCAATGATTTTGAAATTTAAAAATATATATATTTAGGGGCTGGCACTGTGTGGCTTAGCAGGTAAAGTTGCCGCCTGCAGTGCTGGCATCCTATATGGGTGCCTGTTCGAGTCCCGGCTGCTCCTCTACCAATTCAGCTCTCTGCTGTAGCCTTGGAAAGCAAAAGAAGATAGCCCAAGTGCTTGGGGCCCTGCACTGCATGGGAGACTGGGAGGAGGCTTCTGGTTCCTGGCCATAGATCATCCCAGCTCCAGCCAATGTGGCCATTTAGGGAGTGAACCAGCAGATGGAAGGCCTTTTCTCTGTCTCTCCCTCTCACTGTCTCTCTCTCTCAAATAAATAAATGAACAACATTTTTTAAAAAGTCACAGAAAGTGTATATTATGAAAAAACTATGCTTGGCTTTCAAATAAAGATTTATCTATTTGAAAGTCAAAGAGAGGAGCTGGTGCTGTGGCATAGTGGGTAAGCCACTGCTGGCAGTGCAGGCATCCCATATGGGTGCTAGTTCGAGTCCTGGATGCTCCACTTCAATTCAGCTCTCTGCTATGGCCTGGGAAAGCAATAGAAGATGGACTAAGTTCTTGGGCCCCTGCACCCATGTGGGAGACCCAGAAGAAGCTCCTGGCTCCTGGCTTCCGATCAGCCCAGCTCTGGCTGTTGCGGCCAATTGGGAAGTGAACCAGTGGATGGAAGACCTCTCTCTCTCTCTCTCTCTCTCTCTCTATTTCTCTCTCCCTGCCTCTCCTTCTCTCTCTGTGTAATTTTGACTTCCAAATAAATAAAATAAGTTAAAAAAAAGTCAAAGAGAGAGATATCTTCCATCTGCTGGTTCATTCCCCAGATGGCCACAATAGCCAGAACTGGGCCAAACCAAAACCAGGAGCCAAAAGCTTCATCTGGGTTTCCCAAGTAGGTGGCAGGGGCTTAAATGCTTGAGCCATCTTCTGCTGCTTTCTCCAGACCATTGTCAGGGAGCTGGATCAGAAGTGGAACAGCCGGGAAAGAGGTGGCTGCTTTACCCACTACACCGCACCACCAGCCAGTTAAAATTTTTTATGCTTAAATAAACTTATTGTCTTTTTTAAAGAAAGGATTCATTTACTTTTTTGAAAGTCAGGATTACAGGGAGAGAGAGAGACAGAGGAATCTTCTATCTGCTGGGTTATTCCCCAAATGGCCACAAAGGTCAGGGCTGGACCATGCTGAGGCAAGGAGCCAGGAGCTTCATCTGGGTCTTGTATGTGGGTGCAGGAAGCCAAGACTTGGGACATCTACCACTCCTTTCCCAGCAGCATTAGCAGGGAGCTAGAACAGAAGTGGAGCAGATAGGATTCGAACCGGAGTCCATATGGGCTGGCAACACTGCAGACAGCGGCTTAACCTGCCATGCCACAGCACTGGCCCAGGTAGACTTATCTTTTAATTCCACTTTTCATGAACTTTTTGAAGTATATGGTTGCACTTAGGGTCTAGCCAGATTGTCCAGGATGAGCAATTCTCCACAAGGTCTTTAACTTAATCACATCTCTTGCCATAGAAGGTAGCACACTCCAGCCCATTGTCACTACTTCCTTTGAGTTCTGAGCTATGACCCTCTGCACCACAGGAAGCTGTCCACCCATTTCCTGAAAGCTGTGTTACAATGTTTAATCTGTGGCCCCGGCTGGAGCTTACCCTCCCGGCACCAGGGGCTGTCTCTCACACAGCTCGTTCTGTGACGACTGCTGGGCACACGGAGACGATTGCTCAAGAAGCCTCCGTCAACGGGTCTCTGGTTCCTGATGTCATTGCAAGGGAGACTTTCTCCTCCGCAGCCATTCCTGCCCACCAGCAAGAGGCGCCCCCTTCTTAGATTTGGGGAAAAGCTTCGCTGCTTCTCTTTGCTGCTTCCTGTGACCTTGTAAGTGTAACTGGTCTCTCACAGTCTTCATCTCTCCAGATAAGGGGGGTCTTCCAGCTTTCTTCCGTCTGCATGTGTGTGCCCCCATCTCCCTGCTCACCCCTTCCACGTGCTGCTGGCCTTCTCATTTTCCCAGAGGTTACCTTCAGACATCTCAATCTTCTTTCCAGACTCCCTCACCTACTGAAGTAAGTCTTACAAGGCCAAGTGCATCCTTAGAATGTTAAAACCAAGCCTCTGGAGGCTGGCGCTGTGGCGTAGTGGGTAGAGGCACCACCTGCATATGGCCATATGGCCGCAGGTTCAAGACCCAGCTGCTCCACTTCTGATCCAGCTCTCTGCTGTGGCCTGGGAAAGCAGTACAAGATGGCCCAAGTCCTTGGGCCCCTGCACCCACATGGGAGACCCGGAAGAAGCTCCTGGCTCCTGGCTTTGGATCGGCACAGCTCTGGCCATTGCGGCCATCTGGGGAGTGAACCAGTGGATGGAAGACCTTTCTCTCTGTCTCCTCTCTCTCTGTCTTCTTCTCTCTCTGTGTAAATCTGACTTTCAAATAAATAAATACATCTTTAAAATAAAAAAGAAAACCAAGCCTCTCATACAAATATGGAATCAATGCACGTCATAGATTTATCAACCGTGGAACTACCAAAATAGTGGCATTTGTTCAAACAGGGGGACTGGGGGACAGATTTTGTTTAATCAGCCGAGGCAGGCGTGGTAAAGGCAGCCTGCTAAGTGAGGGGCAGACATGAACCACACCCTGCAGGGAACAACACTGCAGGCTTTGGGGTTGTCTTCTGTTTCAGACAGAAAGCATTTGTGTCTCTGCTGACTAAGAGTCTGCAAACTGCATGTAACTTCAGAAAGTCCGATTGATAGTCAATAGCAAGTCAAAGTAAGGGATTTTTGATAATTAAGCAAGCTATGGCCTGTGTGCAGGCCAGTTTAGGTTCCAGGGTGAAACTGGGTGCTGGGGCACAGACAACCATTTGTCTTACTGCTGCTGAGTGTTGGGTTTTCCTTATGTAAATGTAGGACACATGGGTCCAGCTTCCTGGGTGTGAACGCCAGGGCCCAGAGCCCAGCCAGCCCCGTTCCTGCCCTGCGCCATGGGTCTCCCCAAGGCTCCCTGAGATTCCTTGCACAGAAACCAGAGTGCTTTCTCCCAGAGGGAGAGGTCGGAGTCAGGAAAAAGAATCCTTGCATCGCATAGCCATGGGACAGTTCAGTGACAGCTGTCAGAATGCTGCAAGAGCAGGCTTGGATGTGCGGGGAATTTGGGGTTTAATGGGAAGCTCCCCAAAATGCCAAGGATGGGAGAGAGGCCGGAGGGAAGCACCTTTTCTGGAAGCTCCACAGGTGTTCCCTGAACAGCGATGTGAAGCCAGCCAGCGTCTCTCTGGCGTGACAGGTGTCACTGCCTTCTCCCCTCAAACAGCCTCCAGCCTCACCTGCTCCTCTCTGGTCATTCCCAGAGCCCCGTGATGGCAACTGGAGCACGAGGCTCTTCTCCTCGTCACTCCCCATGTGAGCCAAGAGCCCTCCAGCACTCACAACCTTTTGGGTAGGACAAAGGGAAGTAGCCTTCTTGGTCCCAGCCCTGATCTGTAGCATGGAGACAACCGCCCCAGCCCATTCCGCATCTCAGGACTATTCAGAGGATGAAGAGATGCAGGAGATGTCAGAATACTTTGAAAAACCATGTGCTGGGGCTGGCGCTGTGGTGCAGTGGATTAATGCCCTGGCCTGAAGCGCCGGCATCCCATATGGGCGCCGGTTCTAGTCCCGACTGCTACACTTCTGATCCAGCTCTCTGCTGTGGCCTGGGAAAGCAGAAGAAGATGGCCCAAGTCCTTGGTCCCCTGCACCCACATGGGAGACCCGGAAGAAGCTCCTGTCTCCTGGCTTCGGATTGGCACAGCTCTGGCCTCTCCTCTCTGTGTAACTCTGACTTTCGAATAAATAAATAAATCTTAAAAATAGATTTGTTTATTTATTTGAAAATTGGAGTTACAGAGAGAGGGGGAAAGAGAGCTGGGGATGGGCGGTGGGGAGAGCATTTTCCATTTGTGGTTTCACTCCCCCGATGGCTGCAATAGCCAGGAGGGCCAGGCTGAAGCCAGGAGACAGGAGCTCCATCCGGGTCTCCCACATGGGTGCAGGGGCCCAAGCATTTGGGCCACCCTCTAAGGCTTTCCAAGGTGCGTTAGAAGGAGGAGGATTGGGAGTGGAGGAGCCGGTTCTCAAACCGGCACCCATATGTGAGACTGGCATTGCAGACAGTGGCTTTACCAGCTATGTGACAATGCCGACCACCCGACAGCTTTCTGATCACGATTGTGCTGCTTTGTCTGGGGACTTTGAGTGTTCCTTTGGGGACAGGTATTTCCCTCATGAGAGAAGGAAGTTCTCCTATGGCTGCCTTGCATGCTTGGCCATTGTGAGTCATGTGTGAGATGCAGAGCCCCCGCCAGCACTGGCGTTAGGACAGACTGAGCCAGGCTCGTGGGTGTCCCTTGAGGGTCTCGGCCTCTTGTTTTCCTCTAACTCACCCCATCCCCAAGTGCCGTGGCCTCAGCCTCACATCTCCATTCCTGCACATCAGTACCCCTCTCTCCTTTCAGGCCCAGGTTTCTGCTGCCAACAGGTGTACAGATCACCTGGTTCCCAAGCTCTGCTTCCAATCGCCCTGAGTGGCTTTCTTTTTTCTTTTTCTCTTTTTTTTCTTTCTAAGATTTGTGGCACAGCAGGTTAACACCCTGGCCTGATGCGCCAGCATCACATAGGGGATGGTGCCCCTGCACCTGTGTGGGAGACCCAGAAGAAGCTCCTGGCTCCTGGTTTTGGATCAGCTCAACTCTGGCCATTGCAGCTAATTGGGGAGTGAACCATTGGATGGAAGACCTCTCTCTCTCTCTCTTCTTATCCTAACACTGACTTTCAAATAAATAAATAAACCTTTTAAAAAAACTCGGTTAAAAAAACACATGTACTTTCCAAGAAATATTTTTAAGTTCATTAAGAAATAATTATACCCTGAGTGCAGATCTCGGTTCAATGGTCTCGTAATGCACATCCCAGTGCCTCCAGCTTGCCTGAGCCTCCCTTCCCTCATCTGTCAAGGGGAAGCATCAGCAGGAGCTAATGTTTCTGCTTCTTGGCTTGTGGGGTGGATTAACTGACGTCTTCCTACGACGCTGGAGGTGAACTCTGTTCACATCCTTCCTACAGGGGAAAAGTCTGGGCTCCAGGCACCGTCAGCAGATGACCACGTCCCCGACCAGCTCCCAGGGGCAGGGTTATCTCCAGAGCTCCCAGCCCACCTACAGGCCCACCACCAGGCCAGAGAGCAGTGGGGGCCATCACCAGCCTGTGCTCAGCGAGGGCTGCCTGCTGTGTTGTCACCAGCACGGTTGTGACCACCAGCCCAGGACGTCAGGGTCACCCAAAACTGTACACTTCTCATAACAAACCGTCCAGCCCTGCAATGGCTTAGAGCAACAGCACCTGCTTTTTTGAGATTCTGTGACTCAGGTGGGTGGTTCTGCTCTGAACAGTGTCCCATGGGACCGTGTCCCTTGTTAGACCACAAAATGTTCACCAAACGTGTCTTTGCCAAATCCCTCCTACCTGGGGAGGCTGCTTGGAGCTGATCTCTAAGGAGCAGAAGCCAGAGAGGCAGCGTGGAGTAGGGACCCTACCAGGGCTGGCTTCCAGACTGCACGGTGATAATGAAGACCAGCAGGCTGCACGGAAGGTGCACCCACAGCCCCGTGGCAACTGGGGCCAACTCTGGTTCCTGGATGCTGGGTGTGTGAGGGCTCATTTTATGTGTCAGCGTGGCTAGGCCACTGCACCCAGGGGAGCCGTGAAACACTCGTCTGGTTCTCACCATGCAGAGAGATGAGCTTGACATTTCCATCAGCAGACATGTAGTAGAGCAGATGACTGTTTCTAACATGGCTGGGCCTCAGTCAATCAGACAATGACCTTAAGAGACAGTGTATGTATGTGTGTTTGCATATATATATATATATATATATATATATATATATAAAAGCAGCTTGAGAAAGGAATTCAGCCAACAAAGGGGCTTCAGGTGCAAACTGCTACATCCACGCCTCCCCGGGTCTCCAGCATAAGCACACGAGCCAATTCCCCACTCGCTCTTCTCTGCATGCGTGCACACACACACATGCACACACACACACGCACACACACACATGCACACATGCACACACACACACATGCACACATGCACACATGCACACATGCACACACCTACGGGTTCTCTTTCCAGGGAGGCCCTGACTCACACAGGTGTTCTGGGGCCTCAGGAAGGGAGGGTATGCAGGCAGCAGGGGACCCTGGGGAATGTGTCCCGTATCAGCAAATGTCAGTCCTGCTCGTTCTAAAGGCCCTCACGGGCTAGCAGGGTAGGGGCAGAGCGAGGTGAAGATAAGCTTGGCTGACACACCCTGGGATGTCTGGGGAGGCCCCACGTCTCCCTGGAGCCTGCTGGGGGCTCCTCCCCACTCCCCCTGTGGGTTCAGTGTCTCCACCCTGCTGGCTGGAAGATCAGCCCACCCCACATTCCCAGAGCTGAGCACGGTGGGGCTCAGGGTGCCGTGCAGGGGGTGCTGAGTCCCTCGCAGAGCTCAAACTCACTGCCATGAAAATGCCTCGGTATCATTTTGTCCTCTCTGTCACACAAGTCCATCCGGTGGAGTTTCCTGAGGCTGAAAGATGCAGGATCTGACAACAGACCAACCTGCTAAACGATAAAGGATTTGCAAAAAAAGGAGAAGCAGCCCCATTCTTTTCTGTTGTGGACAATGTGCATACTTTGCATAAATGTTATGTATGATAAGCAATGGGTGTTATTTAGCAAGGGTTTAGCTGTGGATATTTTTGGTGTCTCAATTTTCCTTTCTGATGCGGCCCATACTGAGAGGTACAATCAAACTCTTCAGGCCCTCTCTTTTCAAAAGCATCCCCAAGTGAGAAAGTTTGAGAACACAACTTGCACATTCTCCCCTCTTTCTGCAAGTAAATCTGAGGCCTGAGCAGGCACAGCAGGTGGCAGGGCCAGGTGCCTCCTGAGCTCTGCCAGCCTGCACTAAGGGGCAGGTGTCCTTGCCCCTAGGGGGGTGGGCCTGGCTCAAAGCCCCCCAACCCCACGAGGAGGGGCCTCCCCAGTGCCCACAGCCCCCATGTACCGCTCCCTGTCCCCCTGAGCTCTGTCAGTCTGTCTCCTGCCCTTCATGTCCCTGCCTCTGCAGCCCACCCAGGGCCTGTGCAGTCACTGCTCCGTAGGTGTTGGTTGAGTTGATAAAGGACCCACCCTATAAACAGAGGCCAAGGATGCAGGTTTCAGAGACTGGCAGGAGGGCCACCCTGAGCCTGGGCCCTCAGTGTTCTCCCTCAGCACCAGGAGGTCTGTGTTGACCCCACCCCCCACCCCGAGGCCCTGGGCAGCCCTGACTTGTGAGCTCCAGGCTGGGCCTGGCTGGCCCTGCACCCTTGCTCAGCAAACCCCAGTCCCCTGGGCTGAGGCCCCAGATCAGCCCCACCCCTTAGGAAGCCTATATCAGCCAATGGTCTGGTTTGCCAAATGAAAAAAGTAAAAAGAAATAGGTGGTACTCACTTCAACCTTGCATCTGATTGCACTGTTGCCAGCACATGACCCTTCCCACAGGTAATTCATGCAAAATGTGCCAGGGACCGGTGCACATTTGGGGGCACTGATTCTTTAAGATCCAGTGTGTCCCTGCGATGTATAGCCATGGCACCTGCCAGTTCCGAGGCCCCATTATCAAGCACCAACGTGAAACGTAGTCCCAAAGATCAATACAAACGCGTTTAAAGGGAAAATGATTTTCACCGCTTCCGTCTGTCAGTTTAAATTTGCCAGATTTAAAAAATTTGGTTTCCAGCCAAAGCAGTGTACCCTTTCCAGACTCCCAGCGGCGGGTCTGGTGGGAGCAGACTCTGCCTGGTGTGACTGCCACTCAGTGGCCGTGTCTGGTACTGCAGGGTCCCGCTGGGATTTGAGAACATTCCGGCACCTTCATGTGTGCTCTTGCTTGAGTTTTCCAACTTTTTTTTTTTTTTTTTTTTTTTTTTTTTTGTGGGGAGCAGGCATGTAAGGAGAGACTACATAGATGAAAACAGTGGGCAGAAGTCTGGAGTTGTGTGTGTTCCATTCTGTAACCAAGACTAGAGGATTGAGCAAACAAGGGACAGGAACAGCTGCAGAGAATCCCAACTCTGGAGCCTGCTTTTCCAAGCGTGCTGCGGGAGAGCTTGTCCTGCAACATTGCACTCACAGGGGTTAGACCACCACCCGCCAGGAGCAGTTAGAGCACCAGGAAGTCCACTGGAGTGATATCTCCGTGACCTAAATTGAACTGTCTTCCTTACAGTACATTATCTGCCCAGGAGGAGACAGCCACCATTTTCTGAACAGACAATGTAGGGAGATGCGTGTGGCTGGTGTGCATGGGCAGGAGGGGTGGCCCCCTGCACTTTTGCTGTATCCCAGACACTCCCCTTACCTGGCATAGCCCTGTCACCTTTACCTGTCCCAGGTACATGGAGCTTTCCTCCTCCAAGCAATGCCCACTTGAGGCTGATTCATCTGCGACACCCCAGCAGATGGAGCCCTGTGTCCGGTAACGTTTCCAGGTCACCAAGTCAGGGCAGGCAATCTTTGCAAGAAAATCTTGTCTTCCTGAGACACGAGCTTAGATAGAAATAATTGGGATCCATCGAACACCTGAAAGGCAAGAGACTCCCAGACAATAACTGGAAGAGAGTTTCCACTAGGGTTGCCACAACCACACATCCCAGGATGGGCACTTTCCACAGCAGGCCTTTATTTCCTCGCAGTTCTAGAGGCGGGGTGTCCAGGAGCCAGGGGCCATCAGCACTGGTGTCCCCTGACGCCTGGCTTCCTAGCTTGCACCTGCTTGTGTTGGAAAGAGAAATCACTTCCCCTCTTCCTATGTGGCTGCAGTCGGGCCCCGCCCGTATGACCCCACTTAACTGCTCCTCCTTAGAAGTCTTGTCACCAAGTAAAGTCACATGGGGATTAGGGCTGCAACCTGTGATTTTTGGAGGACACAGTTCTGTCCTTACAGTAGCCATTGGCCCATTTTATAGCTAAGCAACTGAGGCTCCGGGAAACTCTGGCTTGCCGAAGTTCACACAGAGGCAGTGTCAGATCATGGATGCACTGGGGCCTGAGACAGGAGTCTCGTCACCCCACAGATTGCTAAAGGGCTTTGCTCATCTCTCTCCAGCTGCCCCGGCTTCTGCACAGAAGGACGCATGATGGAAAGACTCCCAGGGTGCACGAGGGCTGCAGGAGCCAGGAGCGCTGTCTGGGCAAGCTGTTCTGAAACTTGAACGTGCACCAGACCCTGCCAGGCTCGTTACAACACGCAGGGCTGGGCCTGCCCCGCGGCTCTGACTCGGGCCGTCTGGGGTGGGGTCTGGACTTTCCACTGCTAACCAGCTCTGCTGTAACTGTTCTAGGCATATTCCAGAGGGCACACTGCATCGTCAGGAGACGTAGGCCATGACAACACAAGTCGTTATCACCGTTTGTAGCAACTGTCACTCTCTTTCTTTCTTTTTTTAAAATTTATTTATTTTATTTGAAAGGCAGAGTTACACAAAGAGAGAGAGAGAGAGAGAGAGAGAGAGAGAGGTCTTCCATCCACTGGTTCACTCCCTAAATGGCCTCAATGACCAGAGCCGAGCCGATCTGAAGCCAGGAGTAGGAGCTTCTTCCGGGGTATCTCATAAAGCTACATGGGCTCAAGCACTTGGGCCACCTTCTGCTGCTTTCCCAGGCCACCAGCAGGGAGCCGGGTCATTGGCAGAGCAGCCAGAATTAGAACCGGTGGCCGTATTTGGGATGCTGGCGTCACAGGTGTCGGCTTAACCCGCTACACCACGGCGCCGGCCCCCACTGTCACTTTCTATGTCCTGGGGAATTAGCCTCCAAATGCGAGCAGGGATGGGTGTCCCTGCCCTAAACTGAACAAGAGTGGGCTCCACTTCTAGCTCGACAAAGGCCGACTGCTTCCTTCATGAGATTTTGCTCAGTCCTCATTAAACTTGATGTAGCTCACATAGTTGCATGAGTGAGTGGATGTTTGTAGTAGAACCAACTTTATGCTTGAAGATCAGATTTGCAGGCCTCTCCGAGCGGGGTGTTCCCGATCCCCAACTCTGACAGCCCTTCCTCCTGGGGTCCTGGCCCCACACCTCACAGCTCGCTGCACAGAAGTGCTGTGAACTTGGCCGTGACACACCTGTAATCAACACTGCCGACTTTCCCAAGCGCCTCCACATGTCTAGGAAAGGACCCGGGGAGACCCAGGACTAGGAAAAGGCAGGGAGAGACCTCGACCCATCAGAGGGAGAAGAAACCCGGGCCTGAAAGGAGAGAGGGGTACTGATGTGCAGGAATGGAGATGTGAGGCTGAGGCCACGGCACTTGGGGATGGGGTGAGTTAGAGGAAAACAAGAGGCCGAGACCCTCAAGGGACACCCACGAGCCTGGCTCAGTCTGTCCTAACGCCAGTGCTGGCGGGGGCTCTGCATCTCACACATGACTCACAATGGCCAAGCATGCAAGGCAGCCTTAGGAGAACTTCCTTCTCTCATGAGGGAAATACCTGTCCCCAAAGGAACACTCAAAGTCCCCAGACAAAGCAGCACAATCGTGATCAGAAAGCTGTCGGGTGGTCGGCATTGTCGCATAGCTGGTAAAGCCACTGTCTGCAATGCCAGTCTCACATATGGGTGCCGGTTTGAGAACCGGCTCCTCCACTCCCAATCCAGCTCCTACTAATGCACCTGGGAAAGCCTTGGAGGGTGGCCCAAATGCTTGGGCCCCTGCACCCACGTGGGAGACCCGGATGGAGCTCCTGTCTCCTGGCTTCAGCCTGGCCCAGCCCTGGCCATTTCAGCCATCTGGGGAGTGAAACCACAAATGGAAAATTCTCTCCCCCCACTCCCCTATCCCCAGCTCTCTTTCCCCCTCTCTCTGTAACTCTGATTTTCAAATACATAAATAAACCTTTTTTAAAAAAATATTTATTACTTATGCAAAAGTCAGAGTTACACAGTGAGAGAGGCAGAGAGAGAGAGAGAGAGAGAGAGAGATCTTCCATCTGCTGGCTCACTCCCCAGAGAGCCACATCGGCTGGAGCTGCACCAATCCGAAGCCAGGATCCAGGAGCTTCTTCCAGGTCTCCCATGTGGGTGCAGGGGCCCAAGGACTTGGACCATCTTCTACTGCTATCCCAGGCCACAGCAGAGAGCTGGATCAGAAGTGGAGCAGTTGGGACTAGAACCGGCGCCCATATGGGATGCCAGCACTTCAGGCCAGGGCGTTAACCTGCTGTGCCACAAATCTTAAAAAGAAAAACAAAAAGAGAAAAAGAAAAAAGAAAGCCACGCAGGGCGATTGGAAGCAGAACTTGGGAACCAGGTGATCTGTACACCTGGTGGCAGCAGGTCTGTGTCTGCAGTATCAGGGAGAAGCCCGAGGGAAGAGGGTGGGGTTTTGTTTTGTTTTGCTGGGGGGCGGGCTGCTGGTTTTCTGCATGTGTGACCCCCTAATCCTTTGCAGAGACAGGAGTTGCAAAGCCCGGGTCACACTTCTCTTGGTTCTAGAAAAGCGTGTAGGTCACTGATTTTCCATCAAGCAAGGGAACAAAAGGTCATCTGACCACATCCCATCATTCAGGGCATCCGCAGCATTGCCATAAATGTCTGTTAGGGATTGCAGTGAAGACCCGGACAGCACCCCTGACACAAACCCACCCCTCCAAAGGCTGTGAAGAAGTCGACTGATTGGATGCCTGGCAGAGAATGGCCACAAGATAACAAGAGAAAGTGTGGGGGGTTGGGGGGGAGCAAGACTTGGGGGGCGCAGGACGAGAGAGAGGGAGAGGCTCTTGGGTTCCACCAACGGGGAGCATGCAGGAACCAGGCCCCAGCCAACCTTTTAAAAGCAAAACGAGGTCCTCTGATGGCTGCACACGTGCTGAGTGGTTTTGCACAGAGCAATCTGGGAATATGTTGGGTGCTCCTCCTTTGGGCCCCTCATGCTTTCTCGGTTCCAGAATATTTAGCACCCCAAAGTCAGAGGGGACAGTGGAGGGCCGTGGGACAGTCCTCTATCACCCTCGGGCTCCCTGGCATGTTGGGAAGTCGAAGCCTCTGTCAGCTCAGAGGCCCTGGAACCCTCCCCAGCTGCAGTGCCCTTGCCACGTCTGGCCCAATGTGGTGCAGATGCCTGAGGTCTGGGGCTCTGTGCCAGACCACCTGGATGTGCACTGCTGGTGTTGTCTGACGCAACCTCCCACCCCGTGCTCCAGACCTGAGCAGTACCCTTTCCAGCTGGGCCCTGGGCCAGGGGCCTGCGTGGAAGATGGACTCTCAGGGTGAGCGTGGCCAGGGTGGCTCTCAGCTGCCTGGAGGCACAGCTGAAGACCCCTTCTCCTAAAGGCTGCAGCTGGTGCGCTGGGTACTGTGGCTCACAGGGGAGTTTGAGGAGGGAGGAGGCTTCCCGGGAGGGGTTGGGGTGAATATCCTGGAGACCACTTTAACCATGGCACCTTAAGACATGTGCCTTCATTCCCTGTCCCTGCTGGGCCTGCAACAGACCACCCATGGAGGAGCGTGTGTGGATCGCAGCCGTCAAACATCTAAGCAGAGACAGGAAGTGGCGGGCGGTGGCAGGAGGACATGGACCCCCAGCCCTCTTGCCCTGGCCTCATTTCCCACATTTCTTCTAAGAGCTTTCTTTCCTCTGCATCCAATGTAGGGGGGTGTTCAGGAGGAGGCCTCTCCATTGTTTACGGAGGACAGAGCCCGCTCTGACAGTGCCAAGCGTTTGGAAATGGGCTGCTTCTTGGTGGAAAACCAGAGTGCTTGCCTCACCAGCTGGAAAGGGCTTTGCCGTGAGCTCAGGGGAACCCGGCTGGGCTGGGGCTGCTGTCTGGGAAGCTCCAGCCAGACCCTCCTTCCCAGACACGGAGAGTCTGTCCCTGCCAGCTTGGAGATCTCTGCCTCCACGTCAGGTTTTGTGGAAGGGCTGGACTCACCTCCCACACCCACAGCAGGTGCAGCCTTGCAAGAGGAGACGATGCCAAGGAAAACATGGCTCAGTTTTCAAGGCAGCTGATATCTGTTGAGAACTTGGCACCCGCCCATTCCCAATCTGCCAGGTGCATCAGGGACAAAGAGGAAGTACGTGGCCCCCAGTGGCCTGGGTCTGAAGGTATGGACTCCTAGTGAGCCCAAGCACGAGTCAGGGAGCTGGAGCCTCTGGGGTAATCAGGTGATAACTATGTGCAGCTCATTGTGACAGATTGGCCACTGCTCTGTCTCATCTGACACGGGGCAGGGGACAGGGAGGGACCATCAGGGCTGGTGTCCCACTGTGTTGTGCACTCGAGTGAACCTTCAGGGCTGAGTAGAATTTGCCTAGACCAAGCAGGGACAACAGAGATGAGCAGGATTTGCCTAGACCAAGCAAGGGCAAAGGTTTGGGAGTGACCCCAGGCAGTCAAGAGGCCAGCTGCCAGTCAGTGGCCCTCTTGGTGAGTGTGGGGAGGGGACATGCATCTCCATGACTGGCTCCAGAGACCCACTTCCCCTTGAGACGGCCTCCTTGTACTTCCAGGCCTGGCTGGGGCGCCCACCTCACACTCTTGTTAACAGGAATCAGACAAGTGACAATAATTAAGACAGAGATCTGAAAAGCAGAATGAAAATAGGTGCTGTCATCTGGTCTCCAGTTCTCATATGGGGGGGAATGGAGACCGTGTGGGGCAGAGTTAACCTGACCTAAAGAGAAGTCTGGCTTTGGCCTTGCCTGGGTGGTCCCCCAGCCCCCTGTGGTGTCCTGCTGCAAACGAGTGTCTTTGCCTGGGAACTTTGGACACTGGACCATCTCACTGTAAGTGTGACTTACAGTGGGGCTTTGGGACTTGCCCTCAGCTCTGACCTCTGGAAGGAAGGGAGACTCGAGGTCAGTCACACAGGTAGCACGCAGTCTCACCCCAACAGCAACTCAGCAGCAGAGGCTCAGGGGAGCTGAGGTTGATGATAATCCATCACGTTGTCGTACGTCATTGCTGGGACAGGTAACACCCCAGACTCCCAAGGAGAGGGTGGCCAGGAGCTCCTCATCAGATCCTCCCAGATTCTGCCTCCTGATTCTTTCTAGGCTGGTTCCAATTTGAATCCTCTTTTTTTCCTGTCTTAGTGTCTTAGTTAAGAATATTGCTTGCTTGAGTTCTGTTGGTCATTCTATGAGGTCATCAAACCTGGAGGAGGTAGTGGGACCCTTGAACTCAGGGCTGGTGTCCCAGTAAGGATTCATGTGGGTATCCTGCCTTCCGGATGTGTGCACTCCGCCTACATTTCTTTACAGAAACTGAGCTGCACAGATGCAGTTGGCAGGGCTGAGCCTGAGGCCTGATCCTGAGCTGGGATGTCTCAGGTTTTCCAGCATTCAGTTGGGTGAGCATTTTGTTGGAAAGGGGGAAAGTTAAAGTTATTTTTCTGGAATCATGGAGAATCTTGCCAGGGGTCAGAAGGAATGGGAATATTTGACTTCAGCAACAGTATGTAGATAGATGTTCCTATAACAAGTGAGGATGGAATGGGACCATTTTAACAATTCAATACTTTCTGACTCATTGAATAGACCCTAGTGCCTGTTGCAGGATAGATCCTGCTGCTAATCAGACGTAGTTTATCACTTGCCAAAAGCAAGCCTGGACCGGAGCAGGTTGCCAAGGGCACCTGGAAAGTCCTCACTGTTCCCTTTAGTCTCAAAACAAATATACCCACAAGGTTTTCCAATCTGCTTACCTTCAGGAAAGGTTACAGAGGAGCTAGAGTGTGAGAAGGAAGGAAGTGGTGCTCCGTAGGGGGAGGGCGTTCCTGGCAGCAGGGACAGGTGTGGGGAACACAGTGAGCTTCGTGTTCTGGAAGCTGCTGAAGTGTAGGAGGGAGAAGTTACACCTAACTGACAATGCTGGCTCAACTTTCCATTGACCCTCAAGTCCAGCCCGTGAATCCTTTCTCCTAATTTTCTGAGTCCTAGAACCATCAAAGGACCACTGACTTCTCATCAGCAACCATGGCAGCCAGAGGATGATGGGACAATGTCTTCAAAGAAAAGAAAAAGAAAAACAAAGCTACCAGGAATTTAGTTTCTGTACAAATATTCTTTAATAATAAAAATGAATAAGGAGATTTTCAGGTTAAAAACAATGAGACAGTTAACTTTGAGCAGAAATGTTCAAAGAAGTTTTCCAAACTGCAGTGAAAGATTCCATACAGAAACTCAGAACTTCAGGAAGAAGGAAAGATGGTCAGAAATGCTAAATATATGGATACATTCATGTGTTACCCAAGAAAATTATGTTCAAGGATGGGGACAGGTTGCAAGGTTGTCTAAGCACAGTGTAAAAAATCAGGAGTGTATGTTGCAAATGCTGGCCAAAGAACAGAAAAATTTAGCTTAAAATATATGGGTTCTATGCCTTAATGGGAGAGTGGAGATTTCCTTTCAAAGAATTACTGATTCTTGAGGAAGCATGGGAAGATGGGACTCTGTGGGAAAGATGTGGAACCTTTTCTGACCCTCAGTGCTCCCCTATAACCCAAAACATCAGAGCAGAGTACTGTCTGCAGGCCAGCCATGGACATGGGGCAGCCTCGTCCCAGGCCTGGACCCTGCCAGGCAGTGCCAAGAGCAGGAGAGTGAGTTGTGAGAAGCCTCCCCTCCTTTGCACTGTTGGTCCCTTAGGGAGGCGCCCTCCTGGGAACCCAGGATGGACTTTGCAGAGTGTGGTATGAGGATGCTGGCATCCTGGAGACAGAACAGCCTTATCCAGCAGCGTATGCTGTTCTCAAGCCAACGTTGATCCTTCCTCACTTGTTTAAGGGGAATGCACACGGATATTTCAAAAGGTTCGTGCAAAGTGCATTTTATGAGAAACCTGTGCATGGATTTTCAAAATTTCTTTTTGAAAACAAACTTATCTTTTAATTTCATTTTCCATGAATTTTTAAAGTACTCTCATTTTTGTTGGAGTACAGGGTTCAGGGGCTCAATGACTTGGGCCATCTTTTAATTTTTCTTTTTTTTTTATTCCTAGATCATAGCAGAGAACTGGATCAGAAGTGGAGCAGCGAAGATTCAAACCGGTGCCCATATGGGATGCCAGCACTGTAGTCGGTGGTTTTACCTGCTACACCACAGTGCCAGCTCCTAGGTATGTTTCTTTTTAGGGGAAGAGTCCAGGCCTGTATATCTTCTCCTCTTCTTCTTTTATAAGGATATCGACCTCTGGCTTTAAGGTCCACCCTCATTCAGGATGATCTCATCTTGAGTTTCTTAACTGTGTACAAAGAGCTTTTCCCAAATATGGTCACCTGCAGATTCTGGGTAGACAAATCTTTTGGGACCTGCCTTCACCCTACCTGAGCTGATCAGCCCAAAAGAGGCTGCATCAAATTCCATCTTACACATAACCCCAGGGATCAGCTAATGCTGCCATAGTCCCATGGGACAGGCCGCCCTTAATGCAGTGCTTGCAATGACAAGCTCTTTATTTTGTGTTTCACCAGTCTGCCATCAGTGGGGGATCTTCCGGGTTTGGCTGGGATGGGGTGGTGCCATGGTCTGAATGTGCCCCACCCCAAACTTCTTGTGTTGGAAACTTAATCCCCAAATTCATGTGCTGACTGTATGTGGAGGTGGGGCCTTTGGGAGGTCACTGGGATTAGACAAGGTTATGAGGGTGGGAGGCCTGTAATGGAAGCAGTGGCTGTGTAAGAGGAGGAGGAGAGAGCTGAGCCGGCATGGTGCTTTGTCTCGTCCTGCACCATGCCATGATGCAACATGGGGCCCTCACCAGACGCTAAGTACATGCTGACACGATGCTCTTGGATTCCAGAACTGCAACCAAATAAACTCTAATTCTTCATAAAGTCCCCAGTCTCAGGTACTCAGTCGTAGCAAACAGTGGAGCACAGACTAAGACAGGTGGGCTTGCTACAGGCTGTGGGTTGGATTCAGGGCTGCTCCACACTTCTCATTTTCCTTGGACCAGGGGACACCCAGGGCATGTGCTTTTCATGATGAATGATTAGAGCACAAGACATGAGGACAAAACACAAGCTTACATAGGACCTCTGCGTTATCCTGTTCTTCAGAGTCCTGTGGCCAAAATTTGTCACCCAGACAACCCAGCCTCAGTGGCATGGGGAAGAATACTCCACCCTCAATGAACAGGAGCAGAAAGGTTACGTGGTAAAGGGTGTGGGTGTACTATCCTCTTACAGGTGGGGAGAGTGGGAGTATCACAGGTGCATACTAAGGGGTGTCACTGCAGGTCGTAAGGTATGCACCAATCTCTTTTCACCAACAACGACTGCCCTGGCCACCCCTCCTCTGGGGCTGCCTGGGATTCTCCAGATCCTGGTCCCCCACACAGGTGCAGGGGCTCAAGCACTTGGGCCATCCTCCACTGCTTTCCCAGCAGGGAGCTGGATTGGAAGTGGAGCCACCAACACACAAACCAATGCTCATATGGGATGCCGGCATCACAGGCAGATTCTTAACCTAATACAAAAAGCCACAGTGCCAACCCCTACAGCTTTTGACCTGTAACACACATACCCCAAAATATAAAACCCCTACATGTATAGCTCAAGAATTTCACAGTGCAATCATGTGACCAGCTCCAGGTCAAAAACACAAAAATTTCTGAAGCCATTTCTACCCCATTCAGCAACGATCCCACTCAAGGGACCCTTGTCCTATCTTTCATTAGCATAAATTTGTGTTGCCTGATCTTGACCTTTATCTAAGTAGACTCATAGAAGGTATACCTTTCTGTATTGGGCTACTTTTGCTAATACATTTGTGGAATTTGTCCATGTTGTGTTGTGTATCAGTATTTCACTCATTTGCTTGCTGTATAGTAGTCCACTGCATGAATATCAATATAAAATATTAATGTAAATATTAATATGTTTAATATTTATTATTAAATATTAATATAAACAGATTTATTTATCTGTCCTCTTACTATACATGTTGGCTTCTCCTGTTTTGGGGTATCATGGATGGTACTGCTGTAAGTTTCATTTTTTAAAAATTTTACTATTTTTTAGAGATTTATTTATTTATTTTAAAGGCAGAGTTATAGAGGGGCATAGGCAGAGAGAGAGAGGTCCTCCATCTGCTGATTCATTCCCCAAATGGCCGCATGGCTGGAGCTGCACCGATCCGAAGCCAGGAGCCAAGAGTGTCTTCCAGGCCTCCCATGCACATGCAGGGGCCCAAGCACTTGGGCCATCTTCCACTGCTCTCCCAGGCCATAGCAGAGAGCTGGATTGGAAGTGGAGCAGCTGGAAACCAAACCAGCACCACTGCAGGCAGCGGCTTTACCCAATACACCACAGTGCCAGCTTCATCCTTTTTTAATTTTAATTTTATTTATTTGAGATGCAGAGAGGCAGATGAGAGAGAAGGAGAGACAGAGTGAAAGAGAAAGCAAGCATTCCCATTCACTGGTCCATTCCTCAACTGCCCACAACAGCTCCCGGCCTTCCTGGGCCAAACCTGGCAGCCAGTACTCAATACGAGTCTTCCGCATGGGTGGCATGAACCCATTTACTTGAATCATCACCTGCTGTCTTCCAGGGTCTGCATAAGCAGAAAGCTGGAGTCAGTAGCCAGAGCCAGCTATTGAACCCTGGCATTCTGATATAGTTCCATGGACGTCTTGAAGACTTCCAGATGCATGTATTTCAAGTTTTTGCACCCAAATAAACTTGTCTCTTAGTTCATTTTCCAGAAGCTTTTTCGAGTATCCTCTTGTACTTGTTTTGTCTATCTTTTTCATTTTATGGTGCTGCAGGGTGTGAAATATCTCATTGTGGTTTTTATTTGCATTTTCTGGTGACTAATGAAGTTGAATTTTTTTCATTTGTATATTAGCCACTTGGATATGTTCTTGTGACATTCCTATTTTCCCACTTTTTATTGGTCTCCTCTCATTTCCTTATTGATTTATAGATTGGGAAAAATATATACCAGCATGCCCTGGAGATATTATGGTTTTAGGACAGTGAGTCATGTGAAATGTTTTGGTCGCCCAGTGCATATAAAAGTTATGTTTATGTTATACTGTGGTCTAGTACATGCAATAGCATTATGTCTTTAAAAAGTATGTACCCTAATTTAAAAGCAGTTTATTGCTAAAAAATGCTAAGGATCACCAGAGCTTTTTGTAGGGTGGAAAGCTAATGCCCTCAGGGCCTAACGTATCCTTCATAGTTGAAAATTTCAATGAATGTTTTAGTGGGAGGTGACGGGGGATGACTTTTCCTATCAATAGCAGTCTTCCTTTTCAACAGCACAAGTATATATCAAGTACTTCCTGTGTAGCCTGGACACTCTTTCTAGATGAGTTCCCAGTGGGAAGATCCATGACTTTGACCTCTCCATAAGCCCCGAAAGGGTCCAACAGATCATGTCAGATTTGCATCATTCAGGGAAAAGTGGTGGGAAGCAGGCCAGGAAGATCGGAGGATCGCAAGGTCAGGGCTTTGGTGGATGGACCAGTAAAGACTCAAAAAAGAGTGTGGTGAGCAGTGCAGGTGGCATTTACATGTGTAAATGCAGGTAAGAGGGCTCTAAAAATGGCTGAATTTTCTGATCTCAGACTTAGGATGGTGCCACTTAACTAATTTTTCAATTTTAGGACAGGCCAAAGCCTACCCATACACGCACTCTGTTTTCACCTTCTGTGCAGTAGTCAGTAAATTACATGGAATATTCAAGCTTTTATTATAAAACAGGCTTTTGTGTTAGATGATATTTTTCCAACTACAGACTTTTTTTAAAAAAAATTATTTATTTATTTAAGAGGTAGAGTAACAGACAGTGAGAGGGAGAGACAGAGAGAAAGGTCTTCCATCTATTGGTTCACTCCTCAAAAGGCCACAACAGCCGGAGCTGCACTGATCTGAAGCCAAGAGCCAGGTGCCTCTTCCTGGTCTCCCACGGGGGTGCAGGGGCCCAAGGACTTGGGCCACCTTCTACTGCTTTCCCAGGCCATAGCAGAGAGATGGATTGAAAGAGGAGCAGCTGGGACTAGAACTGGCACCCTTATGGGATGCTGGTGCCACAAGCGGAGGATTAACCTACTGCGCCAGGGCGCCGGCCCCATTAACTACAGACTTCTGTCAATGTTCTGAGACTAAGGCAGATTAAGCTAAGCAATGATGTTTGGTAATTTGGGTGTCTTAAATGTACAATGGACTTATTGGGATGTCACCCCATCGTAAGTCAAGGAGCATCTGCATTCACATCACACATAACTTCTGGTGCGTCAATTCCTGTGACCCACGCAGTCCACGCCAAGAGTGGAATCCACTGGGAGCTGCACACCCATGTAGTGATCACAATGCTTGCTCAGCTTTTGTAACAGAAAACAGCCATTGTGCTATCTGCTTCATGTGCATTTTTTTTCTCATTTATTCTCACCCACCTTGTGAAGAAAGGTGCTAATATTGTTCATAGGAAGAGCTGTCTTCAAGGGATAACACAACTTGCTCAAGGTCACCTCGAGAGCGAGAGGTAGATCCAGGATTGGAACCAGGCTGCCTCCAGACCCACTGATTAATAATCTGAAGGTCGGGGCCCCAGGAGGGTCCACGTGCACCCTTGGGCTCCCTGGAGTTGGTTCTATATTTCATTTTTCCATCTGTTGGCTCCAGCAGCTTTGGCCAGATGGTGATGTCAACTCCTGTGCAGGTTCATTTTCTTCTCAGGAAGGGGTGTTAATATGCTGGTTGTGGCAAATTGCAGAAGCAAAGTCGAGGGAGACACCTGGAGCTATGGGGGCTGGCATGGGGAATGGATGATACGAGAGGGAACACTTTGGGCAATTCCCATAGATACGTGTTGTGCCACTGACATACATCAGTGTTCCAAAAGGATGGGCACTGAAGACTGTATCAACCTAGAAGCTTCTCGGGTAAATGGCTAATTGCAAGTGTGACAGAATGAGGACTAGAAACCCAGACTCATGGACTTCTATCTAGCGCTCTCTTCCCGATACATTGATGCTGCCTGGGATCAATAAGACACAGAAAACCTTAAGTCCAGTTCTCATCAGCCTAGGGTGATATTAGCCTTGCCTGCCAGGTAGCAGTGCCACGCCCTTTGTAAGGACACGGCCCTGCCCAGATCCTTCTAGCTCTCCAGTGCCAGCAGTCACAGAGGCTAAGATTGTACGCTATCGTCTGAATGCCCCCTCTAACACTCATGTTTATCTGCCATGTCACAATGCAGGCCCCCACACATCTTTAAAGTACCATCCATGGGGCCCTTGCAAAGACCTATGACTCTCAAAATTGTCCTTTGGTTCATCATGCGCGTTTGTACCCCATCTACTGGAGCCCTAGCAGAGCTACAAGTAAATCAAAGTGAGCTAAAACTATTTCTCCCATTGTTCTGTGATTTTATCAATTTTTCCAAATGTTAATGAACCAAAACAGGGGCTGGTGTTGTGGCACAGCAAGTTAAGTTGCTGTCTGCAAGGCCAGCTTCCCATATTGGATACTGGTTGAGTCCCAACTCTTCTAGTTCAATCCAGCTCCCTGATACTGTGCCTGAGAAGCAGCAGATGATGGCTCAAGTGCTTGGGCCACTGCTATCCGTGTGGGAGATCCGGATGGAGTTCCTGGCTGCTGGCTTTGGCCCGGCCCAAATCCTGCCATTGTGGCCATTTTGGGAGTAAACCAGTGAATGGAAAATATGAAAGATTCTCTCTCTCTCTCTCTCTCTCTCTCTCTCTCTCTCTCTCTCTCTGTGTGTGTGTGTGTGTGTATGTGTATGTATATGTATCATTCTCTGTGTCTGTTTTTTAAATGAATGAATGCACGCATGAATGAATAAAGAACCAAAATAGAATTTCAAAAAGCTGTTCCTACAAGTTCTGAGTTGCTGGCTTGTTAGTTTTATTTTATTTTATTAATTTACTTGACAGGTACAGTTGTAGACAGTGAGAGAGAGAGATGAGAGAAAGGTCTCCATTGGTTCACTCCCCAAATGGCTGCTATGGCCAGTGCGCTCTGCCGATTCGAAACCAGGAGCCAGGTACTCCCTCCTGGTCTCCCATGTGGGTGCAGGGCCCAAGCACTTGGGCCATCCTCCACTGCCCTCCGGGTCACAGCAGAGAACTGGACTGGAAGAGGAGCAACCAGGGCTGGAAGCTGCACACATTTGGGATGCCAGTACCACAGGTGGAGGGTTAACCAACTGTGCCACAGCACCGGGCCTGGCTTGTTAGTTTTATGTCAGGACTGGATAGGACCTGGTTCTGTGAGCCATGGAGATTCTAACAGGCTGATTTCCTGACTATACTGAAATTTTACTTATTATGTCTTGGATCCTGTAAAGTGGTCTTCTACCAGGTTTATTTCATTATTTATTTAGCTTTTGCATCTTGATGTTTTTCTTATGAATTCATTGTGTAGGTTTTTCTTCTTTTTATTTATTTTTTTTTTTTGACAGGCAGAGTGGACAGTGAGAGAGAGATATAGAGAGAAAGGTCTTCCTTTGCCGTTGGTTCACCCTCCAATGGCCGCCGCGGCCGGCGCGCTGCGGCCTGCGCACCGCGCTGATCCGATGGCAGGAGCCAGGAGCCAGGTGCTTTTCCTGGTCTCCCATGGGGTGCAGGGCCCAAGCACCTGGGCCATCCTCCACTGCACTCCCTGGCCACAGCAGAGGGCTGGCCTGGAAGAGGGGCAACCGGGACAGAATCCGGCGCCCTGACCGGGACTAGAACCCGGTGTGCCGGCGCCGCTAGGCGGAGGATTAGCCTAGTGAGCCGCGGCGCCGGCTTTTTTAAAGTAGCTGGTATTTTTAAAGTACTTTTAAAGTACTTTTTAAAGTAGCTGGTATTTCTTGGCCATTGCCCTGTTGTTTTACTATATGGGTGTTTAGGGAAAATCTTATATTTTCTTTTCTTTTTTTAAAATATTTATTCATTTATTTGAAAGTCAGAGTTACACACAGAGAGAAGGAGAGGCAGAGAGAGAGAGAGAGACAGAGAGAGAGAGAGAGATCTTCCATTCGTTGATTCACTCCCCAATTAGCCACAATGGCCAGAGCTGTGCCGATCTGAAGCCAGGATCCAGGAGCTTCTTCTGGGTCTTCCACATAGATGCAGGGGCCCAAGACCTTGGGCCATCTTCCACTGCTATCCCAGGCCATAGTAGAGAGCTGGATCAGAAGAGGAACAGCTGGGACTCGAAAGGGCACCCATATGGGATGCCAGCACTGCAGGTGGCAGCTTTACTCGCTGCACCGCAGTGCCAGTCCCAACCTTATATTTTCTTATGGCTATCAGGGACATCTAAGGTTTGTATCTCCTTGAAAATGACGTTGGCCCTCCTCTGGGACATGTGACTGACTCATCTAGAGCTCCCTGTGGAGCCTTTGCTCACCTGGTTATTTTACCTGACACTGAGTTCTGCTGATCTGTCTTCAGCTTCCTGAAGGGACGCATGATTTCTTGTGTGTATTAATTCCTACTTCAACAGATGGAAGCAAGAGGACGTGCATGCCTTACAAACTGACACACACGAGAATATACAAAATACCCGTATAACAATCAACCCAGATGTCCAATAACAGTTGACTGGATAAAGAAATTATGGTATATATACACTATGGAGTACTACTCAGCTGTTAAAAAATTGAAATCCCGCCTTTGCAACAAAATGGACACAACTGGAAACCATTATTCTTAGGGAAATAAGCTAGTCCCAAAAAGGCAGATACCATATGTTTCCCCTGATCCACAGTTACTAAAAGAGAAGCTAAAATGTAACATATTGGAGTGAAATGGACATTTTGAGATTTGAAGATTGTTTAAGCCCTTGTCTCTTCTGTTGAGGAATAGTGTTTTTTTTTTCCTTCATACTATTTGTTGAACTGTTTTACTGAGTGTAGGGTTAACTTTATGATCATTAAGTAAACTGAAAGTAGATCTTTGTAAAAATTAAGAGTGGGAATGGGAGAGGGAGGAGGAAGAAGTGTCGGAGCATGGGTGAGAGAGAGGGTAGTGGGAGAAGTAGGACTATGTTCCTAAATCTGTATATATGAAATACATGAAACCTGTATAACTTAAATAAAATAAACTATTAAAAAACCCATATAAATAAATGTGCTCTGCCATTAAAATCAATATCAAATAAATGTCTCTTATTTCATACATCTAATTCCATTACTCCTCACCACTTTGATGTGCACTGCTGTCTTAAGTCACTGATCGGTGTTTTCTTTGTTATCTTATTTTATTTTTGTTTCCCCAGGACAAGACGGAAGCCCTATAAGGACAGGCACCGCACTGTGCGCATCAATATATTCTGAGAGCCAAGAATGGTGACTGGCTTCATGTTTGCATGGATATTTCTTAAATGAACAAAGGAAAGGAAAGTGGGGCCAGCGTGTAGCAGGTAAAACCACCACCTGTGATGCCAGCATCCCATATGCTCATGTCCCAGCATCCCACCAGTTCATGTCCCGGCTGCTCCATTTTCAATTCAGTTTCCTGCTAATAGCCTGAGAAAAGTAGCAGAAGATGACCCAAGTGCCTGGGCCCCTGCCATCATGTGAGAGACCCGGATGAAGTTCCTGGCTCCTGGCTTCTCTCTGACTCAGCCCTGGCTGTTGGGATAATTTGGGGAATGAAATAGCAGATGGAAGACCTCTCTTTGTCTATGTCTCCCTCTCTTTCTGTAACTCTGAGTTTGGAATAAATAAATAAATCTTTTCAAAAGAAAGGAAAAGGTAGGGTAGAGGTCCAGAGAATTCTACACACATGTTGAGGTGGTTGTGGGTGGTGCAGCGAGAGCACCTGCTCCCTGCAGGTGGTGGAGCTGGGCAGGAAGGAGACGTCAGGGGGCTGTGGGATGGGCCCATGCAGGCCCTCTTGTTGACCTTCAGTCTGATGTCTCATGTGCTTTGGCTCTCAGAGGGGCCCAGGCCCAGGCCCAGGCCAGGACTCACATACATGGCCAGCAGGGTACCACGAGGTCATAGAGGAAGGGTAGGCATGACAAGAGATGCTGAGTATTAGGAGGGAAGCATCAACAAGGCAAAGGGCTGCCCCACCGTGTGAAATTCTCTCTCTCCATGAATCAAATTGTTAAAGGAGCCAATAGCACCTGAAAGCCTGGGAAATATTTCATGGAGGCCCTGCGCCCAAGGGCATAGGAGAAAAGCCTGTAGTGAACCAGCCTGGTCCTTATTCTTGACACTTAACCTCCACACACTTGAGCTGGCCCAAGTCATGGCCGGGCCCAGATCCCCATCACTATCATTTTCATCCTGTCTCCGTGCTGTCTGTTGTATCTGGCCCTGCCCAAGTTTTTGGAGTTGGCAACGAGGACGCAGACTTCTGTCTCCTTGCACACTGCTGGCCTTCATGTCACTATGTCCTCATCCGTGACATTCGTCTAGGTCCTCTAATGGGCACGTCTGGTTATGATCATCTTCCTTCATGATCAAGGGCCTACCCTGGGCCAGCGACTGTGACTGGCATGATGGGCAGCATTGAAGGGGCCAGGAAATAAGAGGACTTACAGGCGGGAGGGTGAGCCCAGGCAAGGCTTGAAGCATCTGTCACCTACTGTACGTCCACCCCAATGGCCTCCCAGAAATTGGTGCAATTATTTTGCATTAGATTATAACCTGCAGGGGTTTATGGGCAGTTCAGAGAGAGGAACTCTAAATGACACCTGATCTAATCAATCATTTTAGTTTATTTCAGATAGGGCTGTGGTTACAAATCTTACTATGACACAAGGGCAGGAATTACACTTCTCTGCCCCTTCACCATGGCATTGTCCAACGTCAACACATAATTACTCGTCTTTTGCCCATTATTTCCAGTAATAAATTGAAAGCCCATGGCTCTCTAGCCTAGATATTTTTGATGATGTCAAGGGTGCCTGGGAGTTGATGACTTAATTTTCTCAGATACTGCAGCATCATCTGTCACTGCCCAAGAAAATGAAAATCTCAGCTCTCTGCCCAGGAGTGCAGTCACTTCTGATCTGGGGGAGGTGGGCCAGGTGGATGTGTCTGCATCAGTCAAGATCAGGGTGAGGGAAGGAGGAGAAAAGATCAGACAGTGCCTAAGACCACAGGTTAATATCCTGCTTAAAGCTTTCCTTGCTAGAATGTGACAGAGACCACAGGAGGGGCCACCTCAGTAGGAGAAAGAGCCCCACAGGGCCATTTGGTACTTTGGAAAGAAAATGGTGATCATTTAATGTCTATTTCATTCACTGGCATCTACATTCAGGGGACACAGAAAGCTTGGAACCAGGAAAACAGAAGAGGGAACATAGTAGCAAGTAGGACAAGAATCCTCCTTAAGATTGTTCCAGCCGCTCCAGTGGGAAAGACAAATCTGTCTGGGCCGTGGTCCCTGGCTGAGGAAGAGCCCACAAGTCTGAGGGGGCTTCAAGGAGCTGACTCCATCCTGGGATGCCGGGGACCCCATCAGGGGGCGGACATTGCTCATGACCCAGGATGCTGAGAAGGGAGGTTCTGGCCTAGGACGGTGTGGGTGAGGATGTGGAAGCAAAGACATCATAAGAGGGGCTGGAGCTGTGGTGCAGCAGGTTAACGCCCTGACCAGAAGCGCCGGCATCCCATATGGGCGCCGGTTCTAGTACCAGCTGCTCCACTTCCAATCCAGCTCTCTGCTATGGCCTGGGAAAGCAGTGGGGGATGGCCCAAGTCCTTGGGCCCCTGCACCCACGTGGGAGACCCAGAAGAAGCTCCTGGCTCCTGGCTTCAGATCGGCACAACTCCAGCTGTTGCAGCCAATTGGGAGTGAACCAGCGGATGGAAGACCTCTGTCTCTGTCTGTCTCTCTCTCTGCCTCTCCTCTCTCTGTATAACTCTGACTTTCAAATAAATAAATGAATAAATATTTTTTAAAAAAGACATCATAATCTAAAGCCAGAGGTAGACAGCTCTCAGTTGCTGGGTAGGTCATCTCATCTGTACAAACAACAGGTAAATGCGAATAAGCCCCAGCAAGATCAGATTGTGTGGCCTCTTGGAGTAACTTCCCCAGAATTTGTAAATTCAGACTATTTAGGTTTCAGATGGCATAAAACGAACTCCAATGGAAAAGGAGTGTTTGTGCTTGCACTGTTGGAAGGCCCAGGTATGGGGCTGGCTTTGGCAGTTGTGGATCCATGGGCTGAACTCATGTCACAGGTATTTCTCACTCCTGGCCTCTGCTCCCTCTTTGTGTCTACTTAATTCTTGGGTAGACGTGGTCAACAAGGGCAATGGGACTCCTTAGTGGGTGCAGAAGGGAGAAGTGAGATCAGGAGGTAAAGAATGGACCTGGGAAGCAGATGGAGACTGTCGGGAAGACAAGCAGTATTTGTTTACAGCAACGTCAAAGAAAGCATCTACAATGCTATAAACATTCAATCACATTTACTTCTTTATTTGAATTAATAGAAGTACATTATGAATGTACTCGCAGATAACTGTAATAGAAAAAGACTGTTAGGCCTCAGGACTTGCTGCTGAGGGACAGGATTTTCTGCCCAGCAGGGAGCCTGATCCGCCGCACTCTTGGTGGGCGCTTGAGGATGTGGCTCAGGGTGTAAAAGTGTGGTAGGTGCTTCACGACCAAAGATTGCAAAGAGCTTCATTCTCTATTGGGAGAGTCTCTGAGTGATAATGACTGCTGGGATAGGGACCTGCTGGGGGCAGGCGCGGGCTGCCTCAGGTGGACAGCATCACTGCAGTGCTGTCCTGGGACCCGGCGTTCAGCTGCCCTCTGCTGGCAGGTGAGGGCCCTGCCTCATGACACTCAGGCCCGCATGGTGTCAGCAGCCTAGGAAGTCAGCCGGGTTTATTATTGGGAGGAGGTGCTGGGTGATGCCCTTGGCCGTGTGGCTAACCTCTCAGTGTGGTTAAACTACTCTACTTCCCGACAGGTGCTTAGAGTCTCGTATCCCAAAACATACATGAAAAAGAGCTCCATGTCAAACACATGAGGCCTCCAGGTATGGCCTCACCATAAACTCTGAAAGAAAAAATATGCACACAGAGAAACTGAAACTGTCCTGGAGAACTCAGAACACATGACCATTGTAGAGGAAGATATGCAGTGTTCCTTCCAGAATGGTGGCATGTGCGCGCGCGCACACACACACACACACACACCGTGTCTGGCAGAGCACAGTACAGGAGACAGAGGCTGTCAGGGCACATGGTGTAAGGCATTTAACACTTACTATCTGGGATAAACGTAGGAAAGACCTCTTCACCCCTAGACAAGGAAGCTTTCTGTTAGGAGTGACACTCTAAACTAATGTTGTTACCAGGGCAGCATAACACAAGGCAGAGCTATACCGAGTCCACCCACCACAAGTCCTTATACACAGTTAAATGGTCAGGTTTCTCAGATGAGAGCTGGCTTCCACTGCTTGGGTGTTGGCTAGCTAGTCACTCCCTCCAAAAAAGTGAGTGTTTTGAGACAAATCGAAAGAATTGCTTGATAATGTTGTGGTTGTCCAAATAAGAATGAACCAGAACCTTCCCCTCCCCACCCCATTTATAGCATCTTTTTAGATAAACAATCATGAAAAGAACTAAGAGCATCAGGCAGGACAGGAATTAACTCTTTCAAAACTTTTCATAGCTCATTTCCTTACCAGCTGCTCCTCAATGTGCAGTACAGTTCCTCAAACCCCTTGTAGCTTGAAAACATTGTAAGTTCAAAATGCATTCGATACATCTAATCTAGCAAGCATCACTTAGCCTAGCCTGCCTTAAATGTGCTCAGAACACTGACATTAACCTACAGTTGGACAATGCCATCTAACAGAAAGCCTACTTCTAATACATTACTGGATATCTCACATGGTGAATTGAATATCTATATCAGAGAACACTGACAATAGAGTAAACTTAGAGGATTCGTTGTTGCCCTTGTTTTTGCATGGCTAGGAGCTGCAGCCCACCAATGCTGCCCAAGATGGCCGGAAAAGTCTTTAAGTTCAACTATGGTTTTTGCTGAATGTATACCACTTTCACACCATGGTGAAGTCAGGAAAATTGTGAGGCAAACGGATATAAGTTGGGGACCCTGTGCTTACTGAGAAGATTTTGCAAAAAAGGTGAGGAGGAGGCCTCTTGCACTATCAGATCCTATGTTCAGCTAGAGAAATGTAGGCCAATAGAGTTTCCCACACAAGGACTCAGTGGGCAGAATACGGTGTTTTGCCTTTAGTGGAAATCAAAGAGAAATCTAAGCAATGAATAAATTTGCTCACGTAAAGATGTGGACAGCATCGATGCTGCAAAGTGTTCACATTTCTCATTTCTTTCAAGTGAAAGTTAAGAATGTCGGCTCTTCCAGCAATTCAAACATGACTGGACCAATATGCAGTGTTCCTGGTGTTACGTTAGAGTGAAACCAAAGCTGCTCGCCATTCTCAGGGACTCTCCTCTTTTTAAAAACTTTACAGACAAAATTTAACCTCAAAGTCTCCATACTCACATCCCCATGGATCCAGAATTCTCAGTTTCTTTATGAAAAGGTCAATACCTTAGAAAAAAGTGAGTTGATAACTTTGCAGGAGATGTAACCCGTGGAGCTTTCAGCCTGGACTGCGGGGAGGGTGCTTTTCAGGAAGGACTAAGACATCCCCGTCAGAGGAGTGGACGTTTCTGGCTGTGGTGGGGCCACAGTGACCCCGCATGTTGGAATTTGCACCCTGTGTAGTCCACCTCCCTCGAGTGCGGTCAGGCTCGCTGCTTTGCTGCCTCTGCTGCTGCTTTTTCAGTTATTGGAAATGCAGAGCAACAGAGACAAAGAGAAAGAGAGAGTGAGGGAGATGTCCTGTGTGCTGGCTCACTCCCCAAATGCTGCAACAACCAGGGCTGGGTGAGGACTATGCCAAGAGCCAGGCACTGCATCTAGGTCTCCCACACGGGTGGCAGGGACCTCGGAACCAGGGCCATCAGGTGCTGCCTCTCAGGGTGTGCATCAGCAGGAAGCTGGTCTGGAAGTGGTGCAGCCGGCACTCTAACACCAGGTGAAGGCCTACGCCCGCCCTTCCTTCCTTCCTTCCTTCCTTCCTTCCTTCCTTCCTTCCTTCCTTCCATTCAAGATTTGTCTATTTTAAAGTCAGAGTTAGACTGAGAGAGAAGGAGAGTCAGAGAGAGTGAGAGAGAGAGAGAGAGAGAGCTCTTCCATCCGCTGGATCACTCCCTAGTTGGATGCAACCGCCAGAGTTGTGCCAATCTGAAGCCAGGAGCTTCTTCTGGGTCCCCGCTTCAGGTGCAAGGGCCCAAGGACTTGGGCCATCTTCTACTGCTTTCCCATGGCATAGCAGAGGGCTGCATAGGAAGTGGAGCATCTGGGACTTGAACCGGCACCCATATGGGATGCTGGCACTGTAGGTGGCAGCTTTACCCACTACACCACAGTGCCGGCCCCCCACTACTTCACTTCTAATGAAGACTGTGGCTGACCACTTGGGCACTCTCGTGGGCTCTTTTTTGCCTTGCTCATGCTGAAGGAAACCAGCTCCCACGTCTTGAGGAAGCCCAGTGGAGGGGCCACATGAGTAAGCCTGGAAGCGGATCTTTTGAGGCTTTGCAAAAAACCATGTGAATGAGCTTGGAAGAAGTTTCTCCCCCATTTAATGCTAAAATGACTACAGTTTCTGTCAGCCTCAGTTTCATAAATGACCCCAAGCAGAACCACCTAGCTGAGAGACTCCTGGATTCCTGACTTGCAAACATTGTGAGATAACACATGTTCTGTTTTCAATCTTTTGAGTTGGTGTAGCATAGCAGTTGATAATTAATGCACTGAGCTTTGCCATTTGCCTGTCCAGGCCATGTACACTCTGAGTCTCTGTCTTCTTACCTTTATCATGAGGATAACATCATTTACACCTGGGAGTTTTACCCAGATGGGAGGTAACACATGGGGAGCGCCCAGTCCAATGTCTTATACCAAAAGCTCTGGTTAAACCCCAGCTGTGCTATCATAATTTTCATAAGAATGCTGCTATGTGATTGTCACTTTGCAGATGTGGAAATCTGTTTAAAGATGAACTGTATGTAGAATCATGTCATCGACAAATAGGGGTAGTTTGACTTCTCCTTCCCAATTAGAATCTCTTTGATTTCTTTGTCTTGCCTAATGGCTCTGGCGAAAACTTCCAGGGCTATACTGAATAGCAATGGTGAGATGGACATCCTTGTCTGGTTCCAGATCTCAATGGGAATGCTTCCAACTTTTCTCCAGTCAATAGGATGCTGGCCATGGGTTTGTCATAAATTGCCTTGATTGTGTTGAGGAATATTCTATCTATACCCAATTTACTTAGTTTTCATTATGAAAGGGTGTTGTATTTTATCAAATGCTTTCTCTGCCTCCACTGAGATAATAATATGGTTTTTGTTCTTCAATTCATCAAGGTGATGTATCACATTGATTGATTTGCAAATGTTGAACCATCCTTGGATACCTGGGATAAATCCCACTTGATCCAGATGAATGATCTTTCTGATGTGTTGTTGACTAGGATTTTATTGAGGATTTGGGCATCTATACTCAGCAGGGAAATTGGCCTGTAGTTCTCTTTCTTTGTTGTATCTTTTTCAGGTTTAGGAATTAAGGTGATGCTGGCTTCATAGAAGGAGTTTGGGAGGATTCCCTCCCTTTCCATTGTTTTGAATAGCTTGAGAAGAATTGGAGTGAGTTTTCCTTTAAAAGTCTGGTAGAATTCAGCAGTGAAGCCATCCGGTCCTGGGCTGTTCTTTGCTGGGAGCGTCTTTATCCCTCATTCAATTTCCACCTTGGTTATTGGTCTGTTTAGGTTTTCTGTGTCTTCATGGTTCAATTTAGGTAGGTTGTATGTGTCCAGAAATCTATCCATTTCTTCTAGGTTTCCCAATTTATTGGCACACAGCTCTATGTAGTAAATTCTGATTATTTTATATGCAAGGGGTTCAAAAGACTCCACTAAGAAACTATTGGCCCTCAGAAGAGTTTGGTAAAGAAGAAGGATATAAAATCAACACACAGAAATCTAAACTACATTCCAAAAGTTGTATTTATGAAATGCATGAAGTCTGTATTCCATAAATAAAAGGTTTCTGGGGAAAATTTGCCTATCAATATTGGTACATTAGTTTTAACAAAGGTACCACATTTATATAAATTGTCATTAATGGAAGTCATTGTGCAAGGTGAGGTTCAAATGGGATCGATCTGATTAGTGCCTCAATTTTCTATAAGTATACTATTTTTTTGCTGTTTGGTTTTCATCCATATTTATTAAATTTTATTAAGGAATGTAAACTTCTATTTTAAAAAATAATTCATTAATTTTAAATGGTTCAATAATTTGTATTTATAATAAAACTATCATTGTCATTTTAATCACATCTCTTTAACTGATATGTGAGAAAATGAGCAAGTATATGCCACAGAATCACAAAGCGAATGCTGAAAAAAATCTAATAGTGGGGCCAGCACTGTGATGCAGCAGGTTAATGCCCTCGCCTGAGGTGCTGGCATCCTATATGGGCTCCAGTTTGAGACCTGGCTGCTCCACTTCCAGTCCAGCTCTCTGCTATGGCCTGGGAAAGCAGTAGAAGATGGCCCAAGCCCTTGGGCCCCTGCACCCATGTGGGAGATGCGGAGGAGGCTCCTGGCTCCTGGCTTCAGATCGGCACAGCTCTGGCTGTTGCAGTCAATTGGGGAGTGAACCAGCTGATGGAAGACCTCTCTCCCTGTCTCTCCTCTATCTGTGTAACTGTGACTTTCAAATAAATAAATAAATCTTTAAAAAAAATCTAATAGCAATGTGCTTTTTTTCTCAATTAAGTCTATTTCCTTGCATAGTCAAATTAAGATACACATATAGGAATTTTAGATCCTATGCAATTATACACTTATAGCTTTAAGTGATCATAAGACTACACTGCTGGTATTTCGGGGGATCCTTACATAGTGTATAGAATCAGCAACTGAACTGCAGGTACATTAATTTTACTTTAAAATTGTTTTTCATACACCCCGATGTTATGTGATATAACTCTTTTGAAAACTTTTTTCCTGCAAGAAGCTGAGAATATTTCTGAAAGAAAACTGAAAACGAAAATAAAGATCATTCACTTTGCTGATAAAAAATAAAGATGAACTGTGAATTACATTTTGGAGTTGTCATATTTTTGGAATTGCGCTGATTAATATGGCAACTGAGGCTTAGAGACCCATCAATGCAGGAGGTGCTAGAGCAGTGATGCAATTGGTGACTTCTCTGCATCTGACACTGAGAGGAGCTGCCGGTCTGCTCCTACCTAGGCTCACAGCCACTGACTGGCAGAGTCGGAAGGGCACAGGTGTGGACTTCTTGCATTCTGGCATCCTGTTTATGGCTGTGTGACCTCAAGCACCTTGGCTGACCTCTCTGAGCCTTGGTTTCCTCCTATGCAAAATGAGGACAATCTAGCTCACAGAGCTGTAGTGAGGAGGAAACCAAGGGAGACGTGCATGATACGTCTTTGTAGCAGTTCCACAAAGAACTGTTACAAAGAAGCACCCCTCTTCCTGCTTCCCACAGAGCCTGCCTGGGTAGAATTTCTCTGCTCTCAGGATCATGCAAGCAGGAAGAGCAACACATAAACAGAAATACAGCTCACCATAGGACTGAGTGCTGGTCACTCTTGTCCCGCTTGTCAGTTATGCCAGAAGCTTTGAAGAGGGGGCACTTCCAAGTATGGAAACAGCCCTCAGTACTGCAGGATTCTCCAGTGGGAAGGACAGGTCTGTCTTTTTTTTTTTTTTTTTTGACAGGCAGAGTGGACAGTGAGAGAGAGAGAGACAGACAGAGAGAAAGGTCTTCCTTTTGCCGTTGGTTCACCCTCCAATGGCTGGCGTGGCCCGCACACCGCGCTGATCCGAAGGCAGGAGCCAGGTGCTTATCCTGGTCTCCCAAGGGATGCAGGGCCCGAGCACTTGGGCCATCCTCCACTGCACTCCCTGGCCACAGCAGAGAGCTGGACTGGAAGAGGGGCAACCAGGACAGAATTCGGCACCCCAACCTAGACTAGAACCCGGTGTGCCGGCGCCACAAGGTGGAGGATTAGCCTAGTGAGCCGCGGCGCCGGCTAGGTTTGTCCTTGAATGCACTAACAGAAGCTCTGCCCTCTGTTAAATGTGGGCATAGCCACTTGCAGAACCAGTCATAGGGCCAAGTTCATTCACCTTGTGTTGGGACAGAATTTTCCACAGCTGTTTGAATTGTTATCAAGCTGCATTTCTGTATATTTTTGAAGACTACTGAATTACACATTTTGTAACTTGAGACTGATTCACTGAAATAAGTCACTGTATAGAAAGAAAAATAAATTTTGGTGTTAGAACCATATGGTTTAGGGAGCCAGCACTGTGACTCAAGGGGCTAAATCTCTGCCTCTGGCACTGGCATCCCATATGGTTGCCTGTTCGTGTCCCAGCTGCCCCCTTCCGATTCAGCTCTCCACTATGCCATGGGAGGACAGTGGAAGATGGCCCAAGTGCTTGGGCCCCTGCATCCCTGTGGGAGACCTGGAGGAAGCTCCTGGTTCCTGGCTTCAGATTGGCTCAGCTCCGACTAAATTCTCAAGTCATTTACAAAGCCTTAAAGATTTATTTATTTCTTAAAAATTTATTTATTTGCTTGAAAAGCAGAGTTACAGAGAGGCAGATGCAGAGGAAGAGAGAGACATCTTCCATTTGCTGGTTCACTCTCCAGATGGCCACAGCAGCTGGAACTGTGCTGATCCAAAGCCAGGAGCCAGAGGCTTCCTCCAGGTCTCCCATGTGGGTCAGGGGCCCAAGGACATGGGCCATCCTCCCCTGCTTTCCCAGGCCATAGCTGAGAGCTGGGTCAGAAGTGAAGCAGCTGGGACTCGAACCCGTGCCCGCATCGGATCTGGCACTGCAGCTGGTGGCTTTACCTACTACACCACAGCACCAGCCCCAAGGGCCCCCCATTCTATCACTTGCTGGCAGGGGTATTGAAACACAGTTTTGTTCCCTTATTGATCCATTTTTTACGTGAGCCCCAAGGTTTTTCATGGAAAATAGCATTTAAAGTAGTTCACAAAATATGTCCCCTAAAAATAATCTTAGCCTTTTAAATAGAATAAATTTTAAATAGAGTGAACCTTTTAAATAGAATGAATCTTATTTTACCTCTGTGAATATGAATGAGTGTACATGAAGGAAACTGCAGCAATGCCATGGCGCTGAGGGGCAAACCTGCAGGCCCTGTGGGTGGAGTGCGGGACTCCAGCCCTGCACGGCGCTCTCCCTGGGTCTCTGTTCACTTGGCAGCCACTCTAGGCAGTCTGTGGACAATGAGTGTAAATGTCCATTCTCCCACATTCAGCCCCAGACAGCACAACTGCATCACCATCCTTGCTACTGGACACTTTAAGTTAAGTGTGCTCATGGAACACTGTATGCCCTTGTCTGTCTCTGTGTGCGCCTGTCCTCCTGCAACAATCAAATCATAATGGAAGTGACAAATGGGTTTGGGCCCTGGGCATAAAATGTAAACTGAACAAAAATAATTGAGGAGCTTCCTCTTGAGGCTGGAGAGGAAGACAAGGAGGTCAGGGTTTCTGGGCTGAAGCTTTCAGTCCAGTTCCCCATCGTCCCATTCCACTGGCTCCTTGCAGGAGCCCACACCCAGGGTCATACTGCTAGCTGAACCAGATCATTGTACAGGGATGGACGCTAACGCATCTACGTCTGTTTCCTTTGTACATTAACTTTCCATTTCTACAGTTATTTCCTGGGATATTATGCCCCAAGCTAAGGCATACGTCTGAGACATTCTACACACCCACTATTCATTCATTATGCTTTCGGTGTGTATATACTAAGCTCTTTATGTGAGTGAACTCTTTCCATGCTAAGCACTGAGTATTAAAGATGAGAAAGACACCGCTTCTACCTCCAAGTGGGACAAAGACAAATAACCAGACATGGGGGTACAGCTCTGCACCTGGGTACAAGGCATCCAGGCAAACTTGAGAGGGGCATGCAGAAGCACATGTGTGTGAAAGATGCGAGCCTGCTGGATGAGGCTACATCTGGACTGAGGTCTCGGGAAGTGAGAACTCCACATAGTGGAAGCCGCATTCAGGCACAGGTGGAAGGGTTGTGAAGACTTGACAAGAAAAAGAAATGACACACCGGGGTTGGAGGAACCACCAGGAGCTCACACACCTGGAACTAAATGCTAAGCAGCAGATGTGGGAAGTCACTAGCGAGTTCCTGGTTACTCCTTGTCACCCTAAAGGTGCTGGACTGGCCCTGAGGTACAGGAGCCCCTGAGACTCCTCCACAGGACAGGATGCCACCCACTTAAAAAAGTAAAGGTCATAAGGACAACAGCAGGGGTTGACAGAGAGGGCAAGGACTGGGTCAAGAAGCCATTGCAGTCATCCAGGGAGAGATGAAGAGGGTGGATCTGAAGCCAGCAGTGTGTGTGCAGTCGAGGAAGGAGATGCTGGAGGGAGGAGGTGTGGGTGGTGGTGGAGGTGGTGGTGGTGGTGATGCTGGTGGTGGAGGTGGTAGTGGTGGAGGTGTTGGTGGTGATGGTGATGCTGGTGGTGGTGGTGGTGGTGGTGATGCTGGTGGTGGTGGTGGTGGAGGTGGTGGTGATGGTGGTGGTGGTGGAGGTGGTGGTGGTGGTGGAGGTGGTGGTGATGCTGGTGGAGGTGGTGGTGATGCTGGTGGTGGTGGTGGACGTGGTGGTGGTGGAGGTGGTGGTGGTGGTGGAGGTGGTAGTGATGCTGGTGGTGGTGATGCTGGTGCTGGTGGTGGTGGTGGACGTGGTGGTGGTGGAGGTGGTGGTGGTGTTGATGGTGATGGTGGTGGTAGAGGTGGTTGAGGTGGTGGTGGAGGTGGTGGTGATGCTGATGGTGGTGATGGTGGTGGTGGAGGTTGTGGTGATGGTGGTGGTGGTGGTGGAGGTGATGGTGGTGGTGGTGGTGGAGGTGGTGGTGGTGATGCTGGTGGTGGAGGTGGTGGTGATGGTGGTGGTGGTGGAGGTGGTGGTGGTGGTGGAGGTGGTGGTGATGCTGGTGGTGGTGATGCTGGTGGTGGTGGTGGAGGTGGTAGTGATGCTGGTGGAGGTGGTGGTGATGCTGGTGGTGGTGGTGGTGGTGGATGTGGTGGTGGTGGAGGTGGTGGTGGTGTTGATGGTGATGCTGGTGGTAGAGGTGGTTGAGGTGGTGGTGGAGGTGGTGGTAATGCTGGTGGTGATGCTGGTGGTGGTGGTGATGGTGGTGGTGGAGGTTGTGGTGATGGTGGTGGTGGTGGTGGAGGTGATGGTGGTGGTGGTGGTGGAGGTGGTGATGGTGGTGGTGGTGATGGTGGTGGTGGAGGTGGTGGTGATGGTAGAGGTGGTGGTGGTGGTGATGGTGGTGGTGGAGTTGGTGGTGATGCTGGTGGTGGTAGTGGTGGTGCTGGTGCTGGTGGTACTGGCAACTCAGTCCTCTCAGCTTCCAATACAAAACATCACATCACACATTGGGGGGCTTGTAAACAAAGCTTAGTTCTCACAGTTCAGGAGGCCAAGAAGCACAGACCAAGGCAACAGCACTCTTGGAGTCTGGGTAGGGGAAGTCTTCCAGTCCACAGATGGTGCCTTGTCGTTGCATCGTCGCATGGGAGAAGGGACCTGGGAGCTCTCTGGGATCTCTTCTGTGAGGACACTAATCCCATTCATGAGAGCTCTGCATTTAGGATCTAATCACCTCCCAAAGAGCCCAGCTCCCAACATCAGCACACTGAGGTAGGGGCTTTCCTTGAGTTTATTTATTTGTTTTTATTTATTCAAAAGACAAAGTGACACAGAGAGAGGAGAGACCCTCTATTTTGCTGTCCCATTTCCAAAATGCCCACAATTTCTGGGGCTGGGCCAGGTCAAAGGCAAGAGCCTGGAACTCCTCTGGGTCTCCCATGTGGAGATCAGGGACTCGACTGTGAGCTATTCCCTGCTACTTCCCGTTAGCAGTAGGTGGATCAGAAGTGGAGTAGCCAGGGCTGAAACCAGGCTGTCCCCTACAGGATGCAGGCATCCCAAATGGCAGCTTAATCCTCTGTGTCACAACACCCGCCCCAGTGGTGACAATTTTTCTTAAGATTTTATTTGATAGGGAGAGTTACAGACAGTGAAAGAGAGAGAGAGACAGAGAGAGAGAGAGAGACAGAGAGAGAGAGAGAGAGAGAGAGAGAGAGAGAGGTCTTCTATCTGCTGGTTCACTCCCCAGATGGCTACAATAGCCGGAGCTGGGCCAATCCCAAGCCAGGAGCCAGGAGCTCCTTCCAGGTCTCCCACACGGGTGCAGGGGCCCAAGGACGTGGGCCATCTTCCACTGCTTTCCCAGGCCACTGCAGAGAGCTAGATCAGAAGAGGAGCAGCCGGGACTTGAACCAGCACCATAGGTGGAGGATTAACCCACAGAGCCACAGCACCGGCACTGATGATGTTTTAACATACGTGTTTTGGGGGACAAACAACCAGACCACAGCAGTCCTCCTTCTCTGGGGGACACTGGACAGTGTGAGAAGGACAAGAGCAGGTGCATGGCTCTGAGGAACAGCAAATGTATGTGACCGAGAGGAGGCTGAGCCTGGAGAGGGGATTGAGAGTGGCTTGAAAGGTGGGAGGAGAAGCAGGGGACCACGGGGTGAGAGCAGCCAGTGAGAGAGGACATGGAGAAGGAGGGCGTGGTCACCAGCTTTGATTCCTGAGTCTGATTCTCCAGCATGGCTTCCGCCTGAGGCTAAGCTGCTGCCCTCCATCCCTGGAATGTGCCAGGCCCCTCCTCCTCGCCTCAGCCTTTGCCTGCAGGAGTATTTCTCTCCATCCACCTTCCCACCTATCTTCTCTTAGGTGCAGCCACGTTTCCTGTCCTTTGCAACTTCCTCCATTACTACCCCAGGTCAGCTGTGCCAAACTCTCTCTCTTTTTTAAAGATTTATTTATTTATTCAAAAGTCAGAGTTACAAAGAGAGGGGAGAGAGAGAGAGAGAGAGAGAGAGAGAGAGAGAGAGAGTTCTTCCAACTGATGTTTTACTCCCCAATTGGCCACAACAGCCAGAGCTGTGATGATCCAAAGCCAGGAGCCAGGAGCTTCTTCTGGGTCTCCCACGTGGGTGCGGAGGCCCAAGGACTTGGGCCATCTTCCACTGCTTTCCCAGGCCATAGCAGAGAGCTGGATTGGAAGTGGAGCAGCCAGGACTAGAACCGGTGCCCATATGGGATGCCAGTGCTTCAGGCCGGGGCGTTAACCCACTGTACCACAGTGCCAGCCCCACAAATTCACTTTCAAAAAACTTTATTTATTCATTTGAACTACAGAATGATGGGAGGGATGGGGAGGGGGATAGATATCTTCCATTTGCTGGTTTACTCCCCAGATGGCTGCAACAGCTGGGGCTGGGTCAGGCTGAAGCCAGGAGTCCCACATGGGCAGCAGGAGCCCAAGTGCTTGGGCCAGCTTTGGCTGCCTTCTCAGGCACATTATCTGGATTACAAGTGGAGCAGCCAGGACTTAAATCAGCCCTCTGATATGGCATGCTGGCAATTCAAGAGGTGACTTAACCCACTGTGCCACAGTGCCAGCCACCAGCTGTGTCAAATTCTCATGGTACACACTGTGCAGAGCCTTCTAAGAAAAAAGGCATAGGTTTTGTTTGTTTGTTTGGTGGCAGGGGCTTGAGGGAGGTTGTTTCTTTGTTTTTGCCACTTGGTATGCATTCTGTCTTCTGCTGGTAAAAGAAATGAGATTTTCCTTTAAGGTAAATCTCCTTCACTTGAGTGTGGTCAGGCAGAGAAATAAACTAAGATCCAGTTTCATCAATAGCCAAAGGGCGGGCAAGTGACCCAAGCTAAGCCTCTGCTTCTCCCTACAATTCCTGGCTCATGCAGAGAGACAATATGGTGACTCAAAAATAGTTTGAACTAATTCATCAGGGCCTTGGGGGAAACAGCAATTGTTCTGCTGTGCAGACTCACAGAGATCCCCTGGGGCCTGCCCTCCTACCCACCTGGGTTCTAAATGTGCTCTCCATTCTGCAAACCACTCTCAAGCCTTCTCACAGGGGTCATCATGCTTGGTGCACCCAAGTCAGTTTGCAGCATTTGCCATTGACAACTACAAGTTCATCCTGAAATGAGAAAACTCTCCGGAAGTGGCCTCAAGTGCTCTTCTGGAGCACCTGGAACCCACCCAGCAGGCTCCAGGGGCTTCTGATTCCTTCCAGATAGTGGACTCTTCCTCCTGGCACCATCTTGCAATTCCCAAGGGCCCGACCCCAGGTGCCTAGCAGGTGGCATCCCAGGCATCCCCTCTAAGCCACTGACACCTCAAACCTGGTCCCCTGATGGGGCTGCTTTCTCATGTTCTCCCTACAGAGGTGGGTGATGTCCCCTGCATGACACCCAGACCTAACCTGCCCGGCCAGCAGAGCCCCAGACTCGGCACCCCTTTCTTGGACAAGCCTAGGGAAGTGAGACACCCTTGGCTACTGAGCTTTCATCTCCTCCAGCCCATTGTACACAACATGCAGGAAGTCACTCTGAAACCCTGAGGCTCCAGAGCCCTCATTTTCATGGTGTCTGAGCATCATTCTCCTCCTTCTCATCAGCCTCCTGGTAGGACCATAACTTACACACTCAGCTTAACTGGAAGGTGCACAACACAATCCCACTGCAGAGATGAGGGCAAGTGCACACCCAGGTCAGTGTTCCCTTAGTGGAAATGGGGAAAAGCAAAGAAATTTTCCATTTCCTCACAATTCCAAGGACAAATGTCCACTAAGTCTCATGCATTTTTTTGTCAGTGAATCAAATGCTAGTTTAACCTTTTCTCTAAAAATTTAGCGATAATTGCAGTTCATTGTGTAGACGTGTGAGAATGTCAATTCTAAAAGAAGTGGGGTGTGTCTCAGGGGTATGTGAGTTCACAGAAACAGTCATGTTGCAGAGTGGGGGCAGTAGGAGAAGGCCGGGTGAGCTACCCCTGGAGATACTGTACTTTTGTCCCTGGGAAAGTAAGAGCCCTGAGGGTAGGGGGGGATTGTATCCTCCCCTTAGCCACAGCAGGACAACAGGGACTCTGCAAATGGTCCAAAGACATCAGGGAGACCTTAGAGACCTTAAATCCCCTCTGTGGTGGCTTGGCTGATAATGCAGGATGGTTCAAGTTTGTTCCACTTTCTTAGCAGTAACTGAACAACCCAAGGGTCTGTTAGCAGGACCTGGCAGGGGCTGGTATTAACATCTGCACTCAGATATCACGTGATTAAGCTGCTACACATACTCTGTTCCCATGGGAGGTCCTTCAGTACTGCTCCAGTCTGTCAAATAGAATAATCTTGAAGGCCACTATCTACCAACTGTACCATTCTTAACGTGTGTGCAAAATTAATTCAGTTTTGGGAGAAAGAAAGCCCAGGACTAGGTGGCTTCACTGCTGAATTCTACCAAACTTTTAAAGAAGTAATCCCAATAATTCTCAAACTATTCGAAACAATTGGAAGGGAGAGAATCCTCCCAAACTCCTTCTATGAAGCCAGCATCACACTACTTACAAAACCAGAAAAAGATACAAGAAAGAAAGAGATCAACACAAGAACTGCCCTGATGAACATAGACGAAAAAAAGTGCTCAGTAAAGTACTAGCAAATAAAATCCAACAACACATCAGAAAGAGCATTCACCTGGACAAAGTGGGACCCACCCCTGGTATGCAGGGATGGTTCAACATAGGCAAATCAATAAATGAGATGTTTTACACTAACAAACTGAAGAATTCAAATGATATGATTATCTCAATAGATGCAGAGAAAGCATTTGATAAAGTACAATGTCCATTCATGATAAAAACGTTAAGCACATTGAGTATAGAGGGAACATCCCTCAACACAATCAAGGCAATATACGACAAACCCACAGCCAGCATCATATTGAATGGGGAAAGTTGGAAGTATTTCCACCCAAGATCCAGAACCAGACAAGGATGCCCACTCTCACCACTACTATTCAAAATAGTTCTGGATTTCAGCCAGAGCCATCAGGCAAGAAAAAGAAGTTGAAGGTATACAAATGGGAAAAGAGGAAGTCAAATTATCCCTGCCACCAAAAAACAAACAAACAAACAAAACCTATGCTTTTTTTCTTAGAAGGCTCTGCACAGTGTGTACCATGAGAATTTGACACAGCTGGTGGCTGGCACTGTGGCACAGTGGGTTAAGTCACCTCTTGGATTGCCAGCATGCCATATCAGAGGGCTGATTTAAGTCCTGACTGCTCCATTTGCAATCCAGGTAATGTGCCTGAGAAGGCAGCCAAAGCTGGCCCAAGCACTTGGGCTCCTGCTGCCCATGTGGGACTCCTGGCTTCAGCCTGACCCAGCCCCAGCTGTTGCAGCCATCTGGGGAGTAAACCAGCAAATGGAAGATATCTATCCCCCTCCCCATCCCTCCCATCATTCTGTAGTTCAAATGAATAAATAAAGTTTTTTGAAAGTGAATTTGTGGGGCTGGCACTGTGGTACAGTGGGTTAACGCCCCGGCCTGAAGCACTGGCATCCCATATGGGCACCGGTTCTAGTCCTGGCTGCTCCACTTCCAATCCAGCTCTCTGCTATGGCCTGGGAAAGCAGTGGAAGATGGCCCAAGTCCTTGGGCCTCCGCACCCACGTAGGAGACCCAGAAGAAGCTCCTGGCTCCTGGCTTTGGATCATCACAGCTCTGGCTGTTGTGGCCAATTGGGGAGTAAAACATCAGTTGGAAGACCTCTCTCTCTCTCTCTCTCCCCCCCCCTTTGTAACTCTGACTTTTGAATAAATAAATAAATCTTTAAAAAAGAGAGAGAGTTTGGCACAGCTGACCTGGGGTAGTTATGGAGGAAGTTGCAAAGGACAGGAAATGTGGTTGTGTTACTGGAGAAATTTTTTGTAGCTATTGTGAATGGCACTGATCTTCTAAGCTCAATTCAATGCCATGGCATTGTTTGTGTATACAAATGCAATTGATTTTGTGTTAATTTTATATCCCACAACTTTACCAAACTCTCTGAAGAGTTCCAATAATCTCTCAGTAGGGGTTTTGGTTCCCCTATATATAGGGATAAATTTAACCAAAGTTGTGAAAAATCTCTACAATGAAAATTACAAAATATTAAGGAAAGAAGTAGAAGAAGACACTGAAAAATGGGAAAATCTTCCGAGTTTGTGGATTGGAAGAATTAACATAATCAAAACGTCCATACAACCAAAAGCAACTTACAGATTCAATGTGATCCCAATCATAATACCAAATATGTTCTTTTTTTAATAAAAGATATATTTATTTTTACTTGAAAGTCAGAGTTACACAGATAGAGCAGGAGAGGCAGAGAGAGAGAGACAAGAAGAGGTCTTCCATCTGCTGGTTCACTCCCAGTTGACTGCAACAGCTGGAGCTGCACCAGGAGCCAGGAGCTTCTTCCAGGTCTCCCACATGAGTGCTGGGGCCCAAGCACCTGGGCCATCTTCTACTGCTTTCCCAGGCCATAGCAGAGAGCTGTATTGGAAGTGGAGAAGCCGGGACTTGAACTGGCACCCATATGGGATGCCAGCACTGCAGGCGGCGGCTTTACCTGCTACAGCACAGCGCCGGCCCCAGATGATGTTCTTCTTCTTTCTCTCTCTCTCTCTTTTTGACAGGCAGAGTGGACAGTAAGAGAGAGAGACAGAGAGAAAGGTCTTCCTTTGCCATCGGTTCACCCTCCAATGGCCACTGTGGCTGGTGTGCTGTGGCCGGCGCACCACGCTGATCTGAAGCCAGGAGCCAGGTGCTTCTCCTGGTCTCCCATGCGGGTGCAGGGCCCAAGGACGTGGGCCATCCTCCACTGCACTCCCGGGCCACAGCAGAGAGCTGGACTGGAAGAGGAGCAACTGGGACAGAATCCAGCACCCCAACCGGGACTAGAACCCGGTGTGCTGGCGCCGCTAGGTGGAGGATTAGCCTATAGAGCTGTGGCGCCGGCCTAGATGTTCTTCTTAGATCAGGAAAAAAATTACCCTAAAAGTCATATGGAATCACAAGAGGCCCCAGATAGCTAAAGCAGTGATAAATAATAAAAGAAAGTTGGAGACAGAAGAATTCATAATTTCAAGACATATTACAGCACAGTTATAATCACCAACTAGTCTCTCTCTCTCTCTCTCTCTCTCTCTCTCTCTCTCTCTCTCTCTCTAACCCTGCCTTTCAAATAAATACATAAATCTTTTTTTTTAATCAACCAAGAGAGGGTGCATGGGGCAGGGTCTGGGGGAGTTCCCAGCATGGGACTGGCAGCTGATTCTCCCTATGGGCTTGTGAGTACAGCACTTACTCACCCACAGTGGCCTGTGATGACCCATGTGGAGTATGGCCAACCAGGGAAGCTCACCTGAAAGTTGGAGGCTGCAGTCTCCGTGGGAGCTCTGTCACACACATGTCATCCTGAGGACCTACCTGGCTGGCTTTCAGTCTCCAGCCTCCCATCCTCATGGAACCCAAGACCCCCACACCAATCACATTGTTAGCTCACATATGCAGCATGGCTCAGGGCCCCTCATAAACAGAGGCATTCTGCCAGGCAGGCCTCAAGGATCACCTCCCAGGAGCCATGGGCAAAACCCAGACTTCTCTCTGGGTGAAGTGATATTCTTTACCGAGCCAGGTGTAGAACGTTCTGCCTCCCACCCAGACCCCAAATCAGGAGGAGGCTGTGGGGCCGCCCTGGGTCCAGAGGCCCCATGGGATAGGCTGAGCCTTTGCTGAGATGCCTTGCAGCTCACCTCCTCCCTCAACCCACCTGCTCCTTCACTCCCCATCAGGGCTGACTGCAAGGGCACAGCCAGGAAATGTCCCACGTGCCCATCTCCATCCCAGACTGTGTTCCCAGAGACCCCCAACCCACGGCACCTGCCACACACGCCTTGTAAACTGTACTGCTGCATCAGAAGGCATCCGGGAGCACTCCTGCCATCTGGGAAGCTTGCTTCACTCGGGAGCAGAGAAAAACTGAGGAACCTGACTGTCAGCAGGGCATGCGCAAATAAATCAGGAGATGGTGCTACACACAGCAGAGCACTTCAGAGCTATTGAAGTAAATGGACCTTTCCTATATCTGCTAATAGGACAAAGCCTTAAACACAATGTTGAGATGAAAACAAACAAATCACATGGAGTTAGTCTCATTGTACCACTTACATAATTTATTAAAGCACAAAACTCTGTGTCAATAGAACATACATATTTATGAAAAACCCTGAAGCAAATATGGAATAGCATTACCATTTGTTAAATCTGGGGAGCTAAAAATCCCTTGGCAGTATGTGGATGCTTGTTTTACCATCTCTATCGTTGTTGTTATTAATTGCTTACTAGTAATTATTTTTGGCTTGAGGTTCAGGCATTTGAGAGGTTTCTCTGCCCTGGTCCATTTTCCTTGCCACTGAGGTGCTCATGTGTTTGCATGGGTGTGCTGTGTGTTCTTGTGGGCTGAAGGAATCTTTAGCAAGCATAGGGGCTTCCCTGGTGTGCTGCCCAGACACTCCCTAGAGATCAGCCACAGGCCGTCTCGTCCCCTGAGGACCCACGGACTCCAGTCTGGGGGGAGTTGCTGGGCGAGCAGGGCTCCACCCTCCAGAGGCAGCAGCAGCTGGGGCACGGGGCACAATGCACAGGGCCATGCAGGGGTGTGGGTGGGCTGAAGGATGGCACACAGAATCTCCAGCTTGCATGTGGGGAGGGCTGAAGAGAGGTTGTTACCAGGTCCAGGCTGTGAGGTCAGAGGAACCATGTTCTGGGCCACTGTGTGCATCTGTTTGCACATGCGTGTATTATGTACTTAGATGTGCTTGTGTGTATATATGTGACCTGGGCACATGTGCAGTGCACCTGTGTGACAAGTGATGTGTGCATGTACACAGGTGTGTATATGCATGTGTATGGTGCAGTGTGTATACAGTAGTTTGCTCCAGGGTCCCGTGTGTATATGCATATGTATGGTGTGGTGTGTATACAGTAGTTTACTCCAGGGTTACGTGTGTATTTACATGTGTATGGTGCGGTGTGTATACAGTAGTTTACTCCAGGGTTACGTGTGTATATGCATGTGTATGGTGCGGTGTGTATACAGTAGTTTGCTCCAGGGTCCCGTGTGTATATGCATGTTTATGGTGCAGTGTGTATACAGTAGTTTGCTCCAGGGTCCCGTGTGTATATGCATGTGTATGGTGTGGTGTGTATACAGTAGTTTACTCCAGGGTCCCGTGTGTATATGCATGTGTATGGTGTGGTGTGTATACAGTAGTTTACTCCAGGGTTACGTGTGTATTTACATGTGTATGGTGCAGTGTGTATACAGTAGTTTACTCCAGGGTCCTGTGTGTATTTACATGTGTATGGTGCGGTGTGTATACAGTAGTTTACTCCAGGGTCCCGTGTGTATATGCATGTGTATGGTGCGGTGTGTATACAGTAGTTTGCTCCAGGGTCCCGTGTGTATATGCATGTGTATGGTGTGGTGTGTGTACAGTAGTTTACTCCAGGGTTACGTGTGTATATGCATGTGTATGGTGTGGTGTGTGTACAGTAGTTTACTCCAGGGTCCCGTGTGTATATGCATGTGTATGGTGCGGTGTGTATACAGTAGTTTACTCCAGGGTCCCGTGTGTATATGCATGTGTATGGTGTGGTGTGTATACAGTAGTTTACTCCAGGGTCCCGTGTGTATATGCATGTATATGGTGTGGTGTGTATACAGTAGTTTACTCCAGGGTCCCGTGTGTATATGCATGTGTATGGTGTGGTGTGTATACAAGTTTGCTGCAGGGTCCCATGTGTGACTCCAGGGGCTGATGCTGAGGGAAGAGGAGGAAGAAAATGACGAGTTGCATTTCCCACCGCCCTAAGGGAGCAAAGCCTTAGAATCGCATCTAAGTTGATGTTCTGAAGATGAAAATGCTTGCTTCTTTAACAACTGCTCACGACTGGAAGCTCCTGCCCGTGGCACGTCTTTCCTTCTCCTTGACAATCATCGAATGCTTTCCACGAGCATCTCTGGGCAGCAGTGGGCATCTCTTTGGAATCCCGCCTTCCCCAAGAGGACACCGAGGGCAGGGTGTGCTGTGCAGACAACGTGCTGAGAGCCGAGTCATCGCCCAGTCCACAGAGCACAGGCGCCCAGGCTGATGCACTTTCATGACAGAGAAGGGAAGTAACAAATGGGACAGAACTTTCCTGCTCCCAACTTCAGAACCGGTACTAGATGTGCAGTAATGTGGAGTCCAAGAATAACGAAATTGAAACTGTTTTCAACCAAATAGGGTATCTCACATTGTTAGCTCCATGTCTCCCCTTCCCTCTGTCCATGGTTTCCTCTGAACCTTTGAGTGACAGCTGTTTTCTCCACCCTCCTCCCAAGCCTGGCCTCATTGATGTCCAGGGCACCCCAGTGGCTCCTGCTTGCTGACCTTCCTGGTGGACTCCTCACGTCAGCACTGGGCACTAGGGGTCACCACCCTCGATGTCACCAGCATCCTCATGTGCCTCTTTCCCACTGCCCTTTGTCTCTTGACCTCTGATGACCTTGTCCCCTGCTGCATCATAACCACCTACTCCGTGTCCATACCCTTGGCCATACACAGCCGAGCTGACTCTGAAACCTTTATTCTGATCCTGCCTCCCTTAGACCTCCCCACCCCCTGTCCTAACTTAGTCTCTGTCAGCCATTCTTCAACCTGCAGTTCATTCATCTCAGGCCCTCCACTTGTTCTCTTCTGACCCAGGGGTGGGGCCCCAGGCCACCATACAATCACCACTTTGCCTAGTGCCATCTTAAATCAGTTCCAGCCTGCAGCTGGTGGCTACTTTGTGCCAGTCATCCTTTACACATAATACAGTATCTGAAGCCCTGTGAAAGAAGCCTGTGCCTTAAAAGAACTGAAGACATGAAGGGACTAAGTTGCCAATAGAAAGAAAGCAAGATAGGTAATAAAACTGAACCCAGGGAACCGGCGCTGTGGTGTAGCAGGTAAAGCTGCCTCCTGCAGTGCCAGCATCCAATATGGGTACTGGAGTCTCAGCTGCTCTACTTCTGATCCAGCTTTCTGCTATGGCCTGGGAAAGCAGTAGAAGATGGTCCAAGAACTTGGGCTCCTTAACCCACGTGGGAGACCCGAAAGAAGCTCCTGGCTCCTGGCTTTGAATTGGTGCAGCTCCAACCATTGCAGCCAACTGGGGAGTGAACCAGAGGAAGGAAAACATCTCTCTCTCTCTCTCTTTCTCTGTATAACTCTTTCAAATAAATTAATAAGTGTTTAAAAAAAACTGATTCCAAAACAGAAAATGAATTAGAAAAAGAACACAATAACCAAGATCATAAAAGGGAATCCACGGGTAGATTAAAGGTGTGTTCATTGAATATCCTGCCAAAGAGTAAAATGACAGGATGTTTGTGTGATGAGAAAATCTGGTGTTCTATATAATGTTTTCAGATGTGGGAGGAGCCCTGTCTGTTATTCATCACATGTGACCCTGCAACAGTAGTGGAGATTCTTGCAGAGAGATTGGGCATAACTTCCACATATGTTAAGAAGATAAACCAATGGTTGATGAGAACATGAAAAGTGCTCAACATTTTCCATTAGGAAATAATATCAAAGTCACAATGAAAAACCATTTCCCATCCACGGGGATGGCTGTAATGAAAAGACAGCAGCAAGTGTTGGTGATGTTGGTGGGGCAATTGGAACACATGTCCAGTTCTGATGTAAAACATGGGTGGGGAGGGAGCAGGAACGCTCTTGCCTGGACCTGTGCCAGGATAGCTTGGTGCTCTCTGAGCTGACTTCTGCCATGGTATGGCCCACATAGCAATGCTGGGGGCACCCTTCCCATCTTATCCCATCTTATCCATAGCTCCCACAGATTGGGCACATGTTTCTATCCTGGTGGTCCAGACTCTGTTAATGCCTTAGGATCCTGTGTTCTTCCTCCAGCTTCTCCTCAGCTGAGATATGTTCATCTTTCTACACAGTCTACTGGACACCATCCAAGAAGGTCTCCACAGCTCCCTTGCTCGGACACCACCTGAGCACACACTAACCTAGAAGCCAGTGTCCTTTGCTCTGTAGCTACCACATTCTTTTTTGAAAAATAAATTGTGTTTATTTTCTTTTTTTTTTTAAATTTTTTGACAGGCAGAGTGGACAGTGAGAGAGAGACAGAGAGAAAGGTCTTCCTTTTGCCATTGGTTCACCCTCCAATGGCCACCATGGCTGGCGCACCGCGCTGATCCGAAGGCAGGAGCCAGGTACTTCTCCTGGTCACCCATGGGGTGCAGGGCCCAAGCACTTGGGCCATCCTCCACTGCACTCCCTGGCCACAGCAGAGAGCTGGCCTGGAAGAGGGGCAACTGGGACAGAATCCGGCGCCCTGACCGGGACTAGAACCCAGTGTGCTGGCGCCGCAAGGCGGAGGATTAGCCTAGTGAGCCGCGGCGCCGGCCTATTTTCATTTTTTTAAGAGACACAGAGACAAAGGTCTTCCATCCATGGTTCGTCCCCCATAGGCATGCAACAGCCAGGGCTGAGCCAGGCCAAAGTCAGGACCCAGGAACTCAACCCAGGTCTCACGTGGGTCCCAAGAACCCAAGCACTTGAACCCCACCTGCTACCTCCCTTGGTGTGTGTGAACAAGGAGCTGGATTTGGAAGTGGAGCAGGCAGTAAAATCCAGGTGCTCCAATAAGTCATGTGAGAGCTCCAAGTAGTGTCCTAACCCCTTTGCCAAATGCCCACTCCTCTATTTTCTTCTTCTTTTTGAAAATCTTTTTGATTCTCAGGCAAGAAACTAACATCAGTTCACTTCCCATCCACTCCAGTATATTTCTGGTGTTGCTTTGATATCTGAGAACTCACTGAATCCCCTGTATAGAGAATTTCCTGCCAGGCTTCAACCAGTGGCTCTCTCCAAAAATATCTAACACTCTTGCTCAGTGTGGCTCAGTTGCCTCCTTGATTGTCAGATGCCTATTTTGAAATCCGGTTTGGTTGGTCTGGCAAATCATACTGGTATAGAACACCTTTTCCTCAGGCCTCAGTGAAAACTTAGCCGAGAAGGGCCCCATTTTGACTATAGATAAGTTTTCATACTATCAGTGGTACATAGTTTTTTTAAAAGAGTTATTTTATTTATTTGAAAGACAGAGTTACAGAGAGAGGTAGAGACAGAGACAGAGAGACAGAGAAAGAGAGAGAGAGAGGTCTTCCATCCACTGGTTCACTCCCAGATGGCTGCAAAGACCAGAGCTGTACCAATCTGAAGCCAGGAGCTTCTTCCAGGTCTCCCATGTGGCTGCAGTCCTTGGGCCATCCTCCACTGCTTTCCCAAGTTACAGCAGATTGCTGGATTGGAATAGGAGCAGCCAGGACTAGAACTGGCACCCATATGGGATGCTGGCACTTCAGGCCAGGGCTTTAACCTGCTGCACCACAGCGCCAGCCCCCACACAGTTTTATACTTTGCATTTTCCACCAAAAATAGTTTCTACGGTTTGGCATAACACTAGTGAGCATTTTCAAATTATGGCTTCTAATTTGTTAAGTGAAAGATGGCATCTGGTTTTCCCACAAAAATAGACAATTGGCTAACAAGCCACAAAGACAAAGTTTCAACAACACTGCTTCTTAAAGAAATGCAAGTAAAAACCAACATGAGGTACCAGGATAACTAAGACCTTCAAAAAATGGAAACATAATGTTAGCAAGGATTAGAGAAATCGAACATCTTGTCCATTGCTGGAGAAAATGTTAGTGGTTCAGCCACTGTAGAAAAGCTTGGCTGGGGCTTGTGTTATCACATAGGGAGCTAAGGGGCTGCCTGCAATGCTGGCATCCCATAGGGGAGCACAGTTTCAAGTCCTGGCTGCTCTACTTCCCATCCAGCTTCCTGCTAATGCAGCTGAGAAAGCAGAGGAAGGTGGCCTAAGTACTTGGGACCCTGCTACCCTTGTGGGAGACCCAAATGGAGTTTCTGGCTCCTGGTTTTGGCCTGACCCAGTGCTGGCTGTTGCTGCCATCTGGGGCGTGGACCAGCACATGGAAGGTTCTCTCTCTATGTCTCTCCCTCTCTCAGGAACTCTGCCTTTCAAGCAAATGAATGAATCTTTTCTAAAAGATGAGAAGACTGGCCAGTGTTGTAGGGTAGTTAGTAAGCTGCTGCCTGCAATGCCAGCTTCCTGTATGGTCACTGGTTTGTGTCCCAGCTGCTCCACGTCTGATCCAGCACCCTGCTAATGCACCTGGGAAAGCAATGGAAGGTGGACGAAGTGTTTGGGCCCATGCCACCCACATGGGAGACCAGGAAGAAGCTCCTGGTTCCTGGCTTCAGCGAGGCTTAGCCCTGGCTGTTGTAGCCATCTGGGGAGTGAACCAGAGGATAGGAGATCTGTAGGTCTCTCTCTGCCTCTCCCTCTCTCTTTCCTTTTCAAATAAATATTATTGTAATTGTAAAAAATGAAAACAACCAATTGAGAAATGAGGAAATTATAACAATTATGAAGTCCATTTATAATACCATACAATGCAGCCATTAAAAATAGGAAACATTGAAAAACTTTAAATAGGAAATAGTTTTAAATAGGAAACATTAAAGATATATAAAAATGATTACCAAGGGAAAAGTTCTTAAACTTTAAAAATAAATTAAAAGAAAAAAAACTTCAAGACAATATCAATAGTATGATTCCTGATATTTAAAAACCCTAGCAGCTGGAGTTGTAGTGCAGCAGGTTAAGCCACCGCTAGTGACACTGGCATCCCATACTGGAGTGCTGGCTTGAGTCCTGGCAGTTCCACTTCCAACCCAGCTTCTTGCTAATTCATCTGGGAAAGCAGTGAAGGGCAAATCAAGTACCTCGGTCCCTGACACCTATGTAGGAGACATGGTTCCAGGCTCTTGGCTTTGGCCTAGCCAAGCCCTGGCTGCTGTAGCCATTTAGGGAGTAACTAGCAGATGGAAGACCTCAGTCTCTCTATGATGTTTTCTCTCTCTCTATCTCTCACTCCTGTTTTTCAACTAAATAAATCCTAAAAAAAAACCCAAACCCTTAACATCCTGTGTATGTATACATATGCATTATAAATGCACAAAAAGACTAGGGGTGGACATTGTGGCCACCATGAGTTAAAATGCTGCTTGGGATGCCAGCAGCTCATATTGGAGTGCTAGTTCAAGTCCTGGCTGCCCTGTTTTGAATCCAGCTTCCTACTAATGTGCCTGAGAACATAGCAGATGATTGCACAAGTAGTTGGGTTCCTGTCACCCATGTGGGAGACCTGGATGGAGCTCCTGGCCCCTGGTTTTGACCTGCCCAGCCCCAGCTGTTGTAATCATTTGGAGAGAGTTGATGAAAGATCTCTCTCTTGCTCTTTCTGTTCCCTCTCCTTGGGTCTTCCTGTCTCTCCGCCTTTCAAATAAATAAGTCTTTTTACAAGACCCTGAAAAGATGCCTACCATATTGTGTTAATGGCTTATATTGCATTTGGGACAATATGTATTGTCTTTGTAGTTAAGTAAGAGTATATTTCTATTGATCAGCAGAAAACATGTAAAAATAGAATCAGATTTTGCTTTTATTTGGCATCCCACTCAATAAGGACTGCTCCTTGCTAAGGAGTGGGCTGTCTCACCTGGTTGCAACACAACCTGGTAAAATACCCCTTCAAAACGATCCATCAGCTTTGATTCTGGTTTCATGGCTTGCAGACACCCCTGGGATCATTCAGGTTTGGCAGGCAGCTTGAGAACAGAAGCATGCGCCCTCTAAGGAGCTGCTTGCACGCCTCTTCCCCAGGACTCAGCCCCACAACAGGGCTAAATGCTGAGGACTCACCTAGGAAATGCACTAGACACTGGGCTATCCTGTCTGAGGTTAAGCCCCTCCTGTGGGGTGGGGGTGGGGGTGGGGGTGGGGTGTTCATATTCAGTGCCCGCCCCATGCCTGGTCTCCTTGTCTGGATGTGGGCTCTCCCTGAAAGTCTTTGCTGGCAACACTGGCAGTGTGACGCTCAGACCTCCCTTCAAGAGAGCTTGCTGTGTGGAGCATAACTGAAAGCTGTCTGCTGCCCAAATTTTGGGCTCTATTGTGGCTTGCAAGGCCACACTGCCCTCAAGTTGTGCCCAACCAACGACTGAGCACAGTGCGTGTGTGGGGTGGCACAGTGCATGTGTACGGAGACAGAGATGGACCATTTGGACTCCCCGTGTAGGACTTCTTCAGCACAGTCTTGGCACAGGGCCTCCCCTCTCTGCCAGCCTCTCTGAAAACACCACCATGGTCCAGTTCTTGGTACCAACCCCCTCCCTGCCCCCTTCACATGTGTCAGACTGGAAGCTGACGCACACTGCATCTCTGTCTCCCTTTTATCATTCACACTCATTTCCCCCATCAACTCTTTTCTCTTCATTGTGGCCCCTGCTGCCAGGTTACCCTAAACCAACCCATTTTTGCCTTTGGTGCTCTCCACGGGGAAGCCCTGTATCTCTAGTCCCTCCCCTGCCCCACGAATGCTTGCTCTCCTCACTCCTGCCCTGGTTGGTTACCTCTGGGTCCCCACGCAGAGAACTCCATCTCAGTGTTTGTGTTTGGAGGGACTCAGCTTGGGGCTGGGGCTGACATTAGGGTCCCTGCAAAAAATGAGTATCTTCCATTTGGAATAACAAACCCACGTTCTGAAGCAGAACACATTAACAGTGGCAAAAGCAGCTTAAAAAGTAATGGAGTCGGGGCCGGCGCTGTGGCGTAGTGGGTGAGGCTGCCACCTGCAGTGCCAGCATCCCATATGAGTGCCAGTTCGAGTCCTGGCTGCTCCACTTCCTATCCAGCTCTCTGCTATGGCCTGGGAAAGCAGTAGAAGATGGTCCAAGGCCTTGGGCCCCTTGACCCGTGTGAGAAACCCAGAAGAAGCTCCTGGCTTCTATAGCTCTATGCTAATTGTACTGTAATCAACTCTGATTGTGACTTTTCAATAACTCTTAGCCAAGTTATTAAACTCTTCAACGTCTGTTTGCTCATCAGTGGGGAAGGTTATCTATCATGTTCCTTGCAACTCTAGAAAAAAGAAATTCATCACCCAAGTGTTGGGCGGCTTACACGATGGTTAGAAGGAATCTGGGACCAGGTGAGATTATTCCAGGTGCCACAGAGGTCTAAATCCCCATGTTCCAGGAATCTGCATCCAGGTACTGGGGATTCATGGGGGCAAGCACATGACAGTGGTAGCAGACTTCGAGATCTCCTTCCCAGTCTTTAGAAAGAGTGCCAGGGCCCTGTGGAGAGGTAAGACACAGGCCTCAGAACTTCACTTGCGAGGCAGGGCAGCATTTTGGCTCAGATCCTGAAAACACCTCTCCAGCATATAAGATGCAAGGAGGCTCTGTGCGCCAGGCTTTGGGGCTGAACAAGGTGGTTCTGGCAGTGGGTATCATTGACATGAAGTAGAGGGCTGGGGTTTCTCCAAAGATGGTCACTACATTGTCTTGCCATCAAAAGGGGCCAGGACCATGGGAAAAGTGGAGGCAGCAGATCAAGGCCAGGCACTTGTGTAACTCCGGTCCCCAGACCCCTGGGCCCTGTGCACCAGCTTGTAGGAGTTTCATCAGGAGTGCATATGGGTATAAAAGGCAAAAAAAAAAAAATCAGTTTAAAAAAAATCCCATAGCCTATGATGGATTTGTCATGAATCACAGGAAAGACTGTGTCAATTTTAAGCTCCATTAGAACACAGAAAACCCTTTGTTCTGCATTTGAGAATCTGTGTGGGCCCAAGGCTCAGGTCTAGGAGGAGAAGTAGACACATTTGATCTGACAGCACATTCATATCTTGGCCCCCTTAGTTTCTTATGGAGGACTACTACGTAGCATAGCAAATTATGAGCAGCTTACCAGATGTCATGGACTGAATGTCTGTGTCTCTTAAACTTCATATGTCAAAATCTATTACCCTGGGGCCGGTGCCATGGCGCAGTAGGTTAACCCTCCAACTGTGGTACCAGCATCCCATATGGGTGCCGGTTTTAGTCACAGCTGCCCCTTTTTCAATCCAGTTATCTGTTACAGCCTGGGAAAGCAGCAGAAGATGGCCCAAGTTCTTGGGTCCCTGCACCCGCATGGGAGACCTGGAAGAAGCTCCTGGCTTCTGGCTTTGGACTGGCACAGCTTAAGCCATTGTGGCTATTTGGGGAGTGATCAGTGGACAGAAGACCTTTGTCTCTGTCTCTCCTTATCACTGTCTGTAACTCTACCTCTCAAATAAATAAATAAATTTTTTTAAAAAAAATCTAATTCCCAGCTTGATGGCATTTGGAGGTATGGACTTTGGGAGGTATTAGGTCATGAGGTGGAATCCCTCTCCCAACTCTATGCTCACACATAAGCTACATAAAATACATAATTATTCCAAATTCACCATACACCAACAGCTCATAGTGCATTGCCTCCTTCAATACTTACCCCAAATATTCACTGTATAAAGCACCCAAGCACTATCAGGAAGAGTACTGCCTTGAAAGTAGATTAATTTTACCAAATTCGCTCATGTCTTCTACCAAGACAATTTCTTCAAGGAGATGAGATGGAGTGAAATTCATGACACTGGACAATGTCTGAAGCAAGGCATTAAATTCTTCATTGTGGAAGCAAATAATAATGCTGGCAGTAGGGATATGGTGTGGGTACCTTTTTGATGACATTTGTGGTCATGAATAATAAGAAAATCACTCATCTGAAAACCCTGGATAGGAGGTGGGTGTTGGGTGAGGTGGTTAACACAACACTTCAGATACCTGCATCCCATATTAGAGTGCATAGGTTCAAGTCCTAGCTATACCCTCATTTCAAATTCCTGCCAATATGTATCCTAGAAGGCAGAAGGTGATGTCTCACGTGACTGGGTCCCTGCCACCTGCCACCCGTGTGGGAGCCCTGGATTGAATTCCTGGCCTTGCTCTGCCCTAGCCCTGGCTGTTGTGACCATTTGGGGAGTGAACCAGCAGATGGGAGGTCTCTCTTTTTATCTTTGTGTCTGTGTCTCTCTCTTTCAAATAAATAGATTAAAAAAAAATAAAAGCCTTGGATATTTTGGGGTCTCATCAAACTCCTTTCCTTATGTTGTTCTTTTTTTCTCTTTTCTCCTTCAATTTGGGATTATGATAATGAGATAACAGTACACCTAAAAAGACAAAAATTAAGATGCAAAGTTTATTTAACTTCTGTTGTTCTAATATTTTCAAAATCACTTTGTCCCTCTTAGTACCACTAATAATCACTCTGAGATTGATCATCCTACTTCTTTCTTAAACAAATTATAAACACCAATTATATGCATGTTTTACTTTCATTATAAAGCTGAATTACTAAACTGATGCATATTGAAAGGTTCACATGAACTTTACTGTACTATCTTCAAGAAAATTCATTGTATTTTTTCTTATATTTGTGTAGTCTGTTGCAACAAAGAAACAAAGTGAATAGAGAGTAATTGGATTTCTTCCATGTATTTGATAAAATGCTTCATTATTGTTTGGGGTACATAAGGGAATGATAGATTATGAATTATTATATTATTGGGTTTTATTTTGAAATATTAAGGTTGTGAATTGCAGAAACCTATTGACGCTATTGTAAGTAAAAGAAAGGAAGGCCTATTTTCAAGTGACCCGAATCTCTCAGCAGATCTCATTTCAGGAATATGGCTGGGCCCTTGCAGAATCATGAAATGAGAGACTTGCCATCTGGACACGCTCTCCATCTCTGCTTTTGTCTTGATTTGCAGGAAGAACAGCAGTAATGGTGATGGTGACTATTGGTGGCATCAACCCCCCTCGAAGGGTGGTGAGGATTCAATAGATTAACATTGTGAAATGCTCAGAACAGCGCCTGATTGTAGCATTCTGTATAAGGCTCGTTAGGTGACTCTTGCTCTCTCTCTCTCTGCAACCTGGCTGGTTTCCACTTCTTTCCCACGCCGTGGGAAATATTCCTGACGTCAGCCCATCTTAAAATCCAGCACCCACACAGGTTTGGACTTTTTCTTTCCCAGGAACAAAAATTGACAGCCTGGCTCAGGGGCCCACCCTGCGGTGAACTGGGGCCAGACAGTGGGACCAAAACATACAAATCATTCTTCTCACTGCAGTCTTGTGAAAAGGGGACTGCTTCCTGGGCTGGCAGGCCTACAGGTGACAAGCAGGGCACTTTTGGTATACCCATGGATTGGAGTCCCAGACTAGATGAATATCTAGAAGGAGTGACCACTGCATGGAGGCCGACCTCATGCTCAAAGGAACAGAGAACGTGTGAGATCAGGGAACCAAGACAAGGCCCGGGCAGGATGAGAATGGTGTCTTAGTGCAACATCCTGTACTTGAGTCTGAAACATTCCGTGGGAAAATAAGGTTTTGCAGAAATATAGAGGAGGAAAGTGAAAGACTTGAATTCCAATAGGATCCCTAAGTCATGAGTGAGGAAGTAGAGGAGAGGAGAGGGAAGGAGAGGGGAAGAGGAGAGGGGAGGGGAGGGGGGAAGAGAGAAGTGGGGGGGGAGAGAGGAGGAGAGAAGGAGAGGAGAGGAGAGGAGGAGAGGGGAGAGAAGGCGTGATGATGGCAGGGTGATACCGGGAATGAAAGAGATGGCAGTCCAAGGTAAACTGTGCTACTTCAATCACCCCTCTAATACTATATTCCATCCTGGGCATGTATCATTTTAAGAACACTATAGGTAAACTGAGTCCCTTCAGTTTGGTGATGGTAAAGGATCCAGAAAGTATGTCACGTGAGAACACTTTATTTATTTATTTTACAGGCAGACTTAGACAGCGAGAGAGAGAGAGAGACAGAGAGAAAGGTCTTCCTTTTCCATTGGTTCACTCCCCAAATGGCTGCTATGGCCAGAGGGCTGCAGCCAGTGTGGTGCGCAGATCTGAAGCCAGGAGCTAGGTGCTTCCTCCTGGTCTCCCATGCGGGTGCAGGGCCCAAGCACTTGGGCCATCCACCACTGCCTTCCCGGGCCACAGCAGAGAGCTGGACTAGAAGAGGAGCAACCTGGACAGAACTTGGTTCCCCAACCAGGACTAGAACCCGGGGTACAGATGCCACAGGCAGAGGATTAGCCAAGTGAGCCGCAGTGCTGGCCATGAAAACATTTAAGACCCCAAAAGAACCTGGTGAGTAAGGGATTCTCTAAAAGTAACCAATAAATACATCTGTGGTGTTTGTAGATAGAAAAAAAAATTCTGATTCAAACTGCTTTTAATGGTAAAAGTAATTTGAACAAGGTCTGGGCTCGGTCATCCTTGGTGAGCTGGTCAATGCTAACAATAGTATAGTGTAAAGCAGGATTGCTAGGGATTCAATTGTGTCCCCGAAATCCAAATGTTGAAGTCCTAATCTCCAGGGCCTCAGGACATGACCTAGTCAGAAATAGGGTTGTAGGGGCCAGTACTGTGGTGTAGTGGGTACACTAGGCCTGTGGCGCCTGCATTCCATATGGGAACTGGTTCAAGTCCCGGCTGCTCCACTTCTGATCCAGCTCTCTGCTATCGCTTGGGAAAGCCATAGAAGATGGCCCAAGTCCTTGGGCCCCTGCACCCACATGGGAGAACTGGAAGGAGCTCCTGGCTCCTGGCTTCAGATCAGCCCAGCTCCAGTCGTTGTGGCCATTTGGGGAATGAACCAGTGGATGGAAGACTTCTCTCTCTCTCTCTCTCTCTCTCTCTCTCTCTGCCTCTCTGTAACTCTGCCTTTCAAATAAATAATCTTAAAAAAAAAGAGAGAGAGAGAGAGAGAGAAAGTAATAGGGTTGTGGCAGGCCTGGGGCAAGCCCTCATCCAGCATGCCTGGTGTCCTCACCAGAGGGGACATTAGGCACACAGATGTGGATAGAGGGAAGATGAGGTAGAGACCAGTGGAGAGACAGCCTTCTACACATGGGAGAGAGAGGCCTGGGCAGACTCTCCCCTCACAGCCCTCAGAGGAAACCAACCCTGGCAACACATTAAATGCAGAGTGTAGCCTGCAAGACTGTGAGAGAATACAGCAAGTTCATGGTATTTTCTTTTTTTTTCTTTTTCTTTTTTGTTATAGGCAGAGTTAGACAGTGAGAGAGAGGAGACAGAGAGAAAGGTAGAAAGGTCTTCCTTTTCCATTGGTTCATCCCCCAAATGGCTGCTACAGCCAGCGCTGTGCTGATCTGAAGCCAGGAGCCAGGTGCTTCTTCCTGGTCTCCCATGTAGGTGTAGGGCCCAAGCCCTTGGGCCATCCTCCACTGCCTGCCCAGGCTACAGAAGAGAGCTGGACTGGAAGAGGAGCAACCAGGACTGAATCCAGTGCCCCAACCGGGACTAGAACTGGAATGCCGGCTCCGCAGGTGGAGGATTAGCCAAGTGAGCCACAGTGCCAGCCTTTATGGTATTTTCTTACAGCAGCCCTGTGAAACCAATACCTGAGTTCTTGCTAGATGCACATTCTGGCTTGGGATTCTGCAGCGCGAACCATCTCCCAGGGCTGCCGATACTGTGGGTTCTCACACCACACTTTGACTTGGAAGAGTCTGGTGGGTCCTTACCAACCACGTGGGAGACTGGATGGAGTTTCTGGCTCCTGGCTTCCATCCTGCCTTGCCCCAAGTGTTGCAAGCATTTGGGGAATGAACCAGTGGATGTAAGGTTGGTTTATCTCTCTCTCTGTCAGTCTTTCCCTCCCTCTGTTACTCCGACTTTCAAGTAAATAAACAAATTTGTTTAAAAAATTAGAAAAATTAGGCTGGAAATGAATAGAGAATTTTTTTTAAATATCTAAAGGATGTGGCTTTTAAAATGTTTTTTATTTTAAGAGCAACAGGCAGAAAGATAGAGAGAGACAGAGATTCATTGGTTCACTCCCCAAATCCCACAACCCCCAAGGCTGGACTGGGCTGAAGCCAGGAGCCAGGAACTCAATCCAGGTCTCCCACACGGGTGTGGCAGGGACTCAAGTACCTGAGCCTCCCAGGGCCTCAACAGAAAGCCAGAATCAGAAGCAGGGCCAGGATTTGAATCCAGATACCCTGATATGGCATGTGGGCACCTCAAGCAATATCTTAACTCCTTGCCAAACATGTGCTTCCAAGTAGACTTCGTGTTGAAGAGAAAATAAGATAACCTCCGGAGTCAATTTAAATGAATGTTTTTTAAATATACATAAGGAAACAAACATAGGAAGAATATCCCTGTGTTCCTAAGTAATTATACAACTCTAAATAAAAGCTTAGAAAGCAAAATACAGCTAGAAAAGTTCAATTCAAATTAAGTTTAATTTTAGATTGTGTTTCATTGAAATTAAAACTTATAACATATGTCTTGCCTGTTACAGGAAAGCTTTTTCTTTAAAAAAAAAAAAGTTCACTAGACTATATTGCTTATGTCCTTTGTGACTGCTTGAATCTCCCAGCCCTAGTTTTGAATTTAACATATCATTTAAATATCTATTAGTACACTATACCATAAGTTGGTGTAACATGTATTAGATTCCCCTCCATTTGACATCATTTATCATTTATTTAATCTACCCATGCTTTTTTCATTATTTACTGAAATGGCAATAGTAACAGGTTGTCATCCTGTATAGACATATATTAATTGTTCTTATTTTAATACACTTTTCATATTCTGTGTAATATAATTAACACATAAATTAAATTTTATTTTTATTTAAGAGGCAGAGCTCCCACCCACTGACTCACTGTACAAAGGCCTGCAATGGCCAGGGCTGCTGATCAGAACTAGGTGACCCACGTTGGTGGGAGGACCCCAGCCACCTGAGTCATCACCATTTCCTTCCAGCACGGTCTGCTGGAGTGGTAACCTGGAGTCAGGAGCCAGAGGTGGGCATCAAACCAAGGCAAATCCAGACACCACAATCAGCACCTTCACAAAGAGGACAGATGCCTGCCCCCTAATATTAGAATACTACATAAAAGTAGGAACACAAAATTTTAAAATATTATCATATCAAATAAAGCAGCATATTAAATGAATAGTATACCACAGCTAAGATCAGTTTACTTTAAGAAGGAAAGGATGGCCCAACATTAGATATCTTTTTTTTTTTTTTTGACAGGCAGAGTGGACAGTGAGAGAGAGAGAGACAGAGAGAAAGATCTTCCTTTACCGTTGGTTCACCCTCCAATGGCCGCCACGGCTGGCACGCTGTGGCTGGCACACTATGCTTATCCGAAGCCAGGAGCCAGGTGCTTCTCCTGGTCTCCCATGGGGTGCAGGGCCCAAGCACTTGGACCATCCTCCACTGCACTCCCGGGCCACAACAGAGAGCTGGACTGGAAGAGGGGCAACCAGGACAGAATCCTGCACCCTGACCGGGACTAGAACCCTGTGTGCCGGCGCTGCAGGTGGAGGATTAGCCTATTGAGCCGTGGCGCTGGCCTAGATATCTTTTTTTTAAATTAATTTGTTTAGGGGCCAGTGCAGTGGCCTAGTGGGTAAAGTCACCACCTGCAGTGCCGGCATCCAATATGGGTGCCAGTTCAAGACCCGGCTGCTCCACTTCCAATCCAGCTCTCTGCTATGGCCTGGGAAAGCAATAGAAGATGGCTCAAGTCCTTGGGCCCCTGTACCTATGTGGGAAGACCCAGAAGAAGCTCCTGGCTCCTGGCTCCTGACTCCTGGCTTCGGATTGGCCCAGCTCTAGCTGTTGCGGCTAATTGGAGAGTGAACCAGTGGATGGAAGACCTCTTTCTCTCTCTGTCTCTCCTTCTCTCTGTGTGTAACTCTGACTTTCAAATAGATAAATAAATCTAAAAAAAAACACACACACACAGCATTCGACCTTTAAAAAAATAATAATTAATTAATTAGTTTCTTTGCCTGGCAGAGACAGAGAGGGAGAGGGCTCTTCCATCCCCCGGCTCACTCCCCCAGATGCCTGCTACAGCCTGGGCTGGGCTGAGGCTGAAGCTGGGAGCCTGGAATTCCATCCAGGTCTCCATGTGGGTGGCAGGAATACAATTACTTGAGCCACCAGCACTGCCTCCCAGGGTCTGCATTAGGGAGCTGTAGTCAGGAGCTGGTACTCTGCTATGGGATGTGGGTGTCTTAACCGCTAGGCTAAGAGCTCACCCCAGGTATAAATAGTTTAACAAAGGAAAACAAAATTATCCTAGCAACTCAGTCCTGAGCAAGCACGTGTTAAAACTTAGCAGACTGCATGCGCCCTGCCTGTTAGGGCGGCGGGGTCTCGGCGGGCTGCGGGTCCTGCCCCACAGCCCTCCTCGGAGGCGGGAGGGGTGCACGGAAGAGGCACGAGCGGGCGGCAGCCAGGTTTGTGGGTCACAGCACCGCGGCGGACCACAAGGATCTCATCCATGATGTCTTTCAACTTCCATGGCCGGCAGATGGCGATTTGCTCCAGCGACCAGGACGTCAAGGTCTGCGATAAAAGTGAAAGTGGGGATTGTACTGCTAGTCGGAAGACACGTAGTGGATCTGAATGGCGTGTGACCTGGGCCCATCCTGAGTTTGGACAGGTTTTGGCTTCCTGTTCTTTTGACCGAAAAGCTGCTGCGTGGGAGTAAATAGTAGGAGAGTCAAAGGATAAACTGCGAGGACAGAGTCCCTGGGTTAAGAGAACAACTCTAGTGCATAGCAGAACATCCGTTACTGATGTGAAAGTTGCTCTGAAGCATATGGGTCTTGTGTCGGCTACTTGCTCAGCAGATGGTATAGTGAGGATATATGAGGCCCCAGATGCTATGAATCTTAGTCAGGGGTCCCTGCAGCATGAGATCTCGTGTCAGCTAAGCTGTAGTTGTATTTCTTGGAACCTTCAAGCTCTCGTGTTCATTCTCCCAGGAGAGCTGTAGGGAGTGATGACAATAGTCCAAATGCAATGGCCAAAGTTCAGATTTTTGAATATAATGAAAACACCAGGAAATATGCAAAAGCTGAAACTCTTATGACAATCACTGATCCTGTTCATGATACTGCATTTGCTCCAAACTTGGGAAGATCTTTCCATATTCTAGCAATAGCAACCAAAGATGTGAGGATTTTTACACTAAAACCTGTGAGGAAAGAACTTACTTCATCTGGTGGACCAACAAAATTTGAAATCCATATAGCGGCTCAGTTTGATAATCACAATTCTCAGGTCTGGAGAGTGAGCTGGAATATAATAGGAACAGTGCTAGCATCTTCAGGAGATGATGGCAGTGTACGATTGTGGATAGTTAATTATATAGACAATTGGAAGTGCACTGGTATTTTGAAAGGTAATGGGAGCCCAGTCAATGGGAGTTCTCAGCAGGGAAATGTAAATCCTTCCCTAGGTTCAAATATTACAAATCTTCAAAATTCATAAAATGGATTTTCTGCTGCCAGAAAGCACAGCTGAGTACAAGCTACCTGGAGTGACTTTGTTGTTTTGCTGCTTGTTGCATGCACACAGGAATGGAAAGCAAACTCCTTTTCCCCTTCCCCAGTGCCGTTTGACCTCTACCAAGATACACCAGCAGCCTGCTTGCTACTAACCACAGTCCAAAAGGCCTTTAAAGATGCAGTGGATATCAATGTGTTTGTACTAGTCAGTTTATTGACACTACTTAAACTTTTGAGATATAAATGGAGAGGCTTTTTGTTGAGACTTTGTCAGCAAAACAATTTTCTGAAATGTTCTTGAAACTAACTTGGTTTAAAAATTAGAAAAATCCTTACTATCCTTCTGAGCAGTGGCGAGGAAGGAAAATACCATTTTACTCCCTTTGGAGAATGTAGGCATGTTTCTTTTGTTTTCTAAAACAGCAAAAATGATGAATTTTTGTAAGTTTAATTTGAAGATTGAATAACTTAGCAGTCATTTCTGATTACATCCCAAAACTGATTTTCAAATGATGCAGTTTTTTTTTTTTTTTTTTTTTTTTTTTTACAGGCAGAGTGGATAGTCAGAGAGACAGAGAGAAAGGTCTTCCTTTTGCTGTTGGTTCACCCTCCAATGGCCACCACGGCTGGCGTGCTGTGGCCGGCACACCGGTGTATAATAACATTTAATTTCCATAGGTCTACGAATATTTGGACATTCTTTTCATTATTGATTTCTAGTTTAATTGCATTATGGTCAGAAAAGATATTTGAATTCAATGATTGTCGATTTGTTCAGATTTGTTGTGTGGGGGTGGCACTGTGGTGCCATGTATTAAGCTATTGCTAGGGATGCCCACTTTCTTGGGGTCAGTGCTATGGCATAGTGGGTAAAGCTGCTGCCTGCAATGTCAGTTTCCCATATGGGTGCTGGTTCGAGTCCTGGCTGCTCCACTTCCAGTCCACCTTTCTGCTACAGCCTGGGAAAGCAGTAGAGGATGGCCCAAGACCTTGGGTCCCTGCACTCGTGTGAGAAACCCAGAAGAAACTCTTGGCTTCTGGCTTCGGATCAGTGCAGCTCCCACTATTGTGGCCATCTGGGGAGTGAACCAGTGGATGGAAGATCTCGCTCTCTCGCTCTCTCTCTCTGCCTCTTCTTTTCTCTCTGTGTAACTCTGACTTTCAAGTAAATAAATAAATCTTAAAGAGAGAGAGAGAGAGAGAGAGAGAGAGAGAGAGAGAGAGAGAAAGAAAGAAAGGATGCCCCTTTCCATATTGGAAGGCCTGGTTTGACTGCCAGTTATTCTGTGCTTCCCACTCAACTTCCGAATACTAATGTACCTGGGAGGTGTTGAGTGATGGCCCAAGTACTTGGGTTCCTGCCACCCATGTGGGAGACAGGATGGAGTTTCTGGCTCCTGGGTTCTGCATGGCTTGGTTCTGACCATTGCGGCCATTTGTGGGATTGAACCAGCAGATATAAAAATAAACAAACAAATAAATCATCTTTTTTTAAAAGAAATAGTATTTCTGGGGCCAGCACTGTGGCGTAGTAGGTTAATCCTCTGCCTGCTGCACCAGCATCCCATATGGGTGCTGGTTGTAGACCCGGCTGCTCCTCTTCTGATACAGCTCTCTGCTAATGGCCAGGGGAAGCGGTGGAAGATGCCCAAGCCTTTGGGCCCCTGCACCCATGTGGGAGACCTGGAGGAGGCTCCTGGCTCCTGGCTTTGGATCGGCACAGCTCTGGTTTTTGTAGCCAACTGGGGATTGAACCAACAGAAGGAAGACCTTTCTGTCTCTCCCTCTCTCTGTCTGTAACTCTACCTCTCAAATAAATAAAAATAAATAAATTTTTAAAAATGGTGTTTCTAATTTTTAACAATTACTTGTTGTGTGGCCTAACATATAATCTATCTTGGGAGATTTTCCATGTGTGCTTGAGAAGTGTTATGTATTCTGCACATGCTTCTTTTCAATTACAAATTCAAGGTCAAGAAAAATAAAGTCAGGCAAAGCTGAAAAGGATACTACAGTAATGATTGAGAATTTGTTTGGACTCCAGATAATGATAGCTACTCCTAGCAGATAACATTTATTTTTCTATGGAATTCTTTTTTATGGAATAAAATTCTTTTTACGGAATAGAATTTCCTTAAGTTAATATTTTAATAATATGCAGATCTCTCTAAACGTACTGTTTTCCTTACAAATAATAACTTAATGGAGGATGGGAAGAAAAGGCAGTCACACTATTTTAGAAAGTGCAATTGAGTGGAAAGAAATGATGGGATGGAGAGAAATTCATTACTTATTGGAATTCCAAAACACTGGCTTTTGTGATAGTTAAATATAGAGAGGAAAACAAATCGAAGTGAAATTCATATCACGATCTATGGTCTCTGTAAATTTAAATTGTTTTTCTTTAGTTATAACCCAAATAGACTGTGTCAGTGTGTGCACAAACCCTATCTCCTGTACATACCATGTCATAAACGCTGCTGGTGGCTTCAAATGTCTGTTACACACAATTTGCAATAAGGCAAGTGACCACACTCTGTCCCCTTCCCAAGAACCTGATCATTATCTCTGTATTACAGAAAGATGGCTATTTCTTTCCTTAAGGGCATTTCATGGAGTTTAAGGGGAGCACCAGCCCTCTATCTGGACACCATCAGCACCTAAATGAGATTTAAAAAGCATGGACATCCATGCTACAGTATGGATGAACACTGAGGATGTTATGCTAAGTGAAATAAGCCAGCCACAGAAGGTGAAATGCTGTGTGAGTCCACTTCTCAGAGGCTCCTGGAGGAGTCAAGGTCAGAGACAGATGGAGGGTGCTGGTTGCCAGGAGCGTGAGGGAGGGGACAGGGAGGGCAGCTTAGAGTAGACAGAGTTGCAGTTTGGAAAGATGAAGAAGTCTGGCAGTGGATGGTACTGACGCTGTACAATAATGTGAATGTCCTTAATGCCACAGAAGTGGACATTTTAAAACAAAATTGTCAATTTTATGTCAGGTGTATTTTATAACATTTTTTAAAAGAGGCCTTAACACAAATGACTGAAGGAAGTGTGAAAATAAAGGAGACTTTGGAGAAAAATTACATAGCTGGTAGAAGCATTTTCCACTAGGAATGTATCCCCACCTCCACAAAAATTGTAATTTGATAAAAACATCCGTGGGTGATTCAGTCCATGGAGATCCCTAGAACACACTCTGTGCTGTTGGGGAAGGTATTCTCTGTGCTATAAACTTTAGAATCTTGAAATCAGATCTGGACAGGATCTGACTTCAAGTCTGGAAAATAGTGATCTATATTATAAGACTTCCAATACGTTGAAATTAAAATCTGGTTAGTAACTTTTTAAAAAACTATATAGACTTTACCAACAGGAGTCACTGTGCACTTACTCCTCATGTAGGATCTCTATCCTTAATGTGCTGTACATTGAGATTTAATGCTATAACGAGTACTCAAACAATATATTTCACTTTGTGTTTCTATGGGGGTGCAAACTGTTGAAATCCTTACTTAATGCATACTAAACTGATCCTCTGTAAAAAAAAAAAAAAAAAGAAAAAAGAAAAAAAAAAAAAGAAATTATCAATTCCCAACTTGACTCTCACTGGGATTAAACATGACAATAGGTCTGCTCTGATTTCATCATCATTTAAAAAAATCATCTATTATTTTTCACTTTATGTTTCTGTGTGGGAGCAAACTGTTGAAATCCATACTTAATGTATACTAAGCTGATCTTCTGTATATTAAGATAATCGAAAATGAATCATGATGTGAATGGAAGGGGAGAGGGAGTGGGAAAGGGGAGGGTTGTGGGTGGGAGGGACGGTATGGGGGGGAAGCCATTGTAATCCATAAGTCGTACTTTGGAAAATTATATGCATTAAATAAAAGTTTAAAAAAAAACTATATAGAAGAAACATAGATTTTATCTCTGGTATCTGGCACATCTCTCCTTATGCCCACATGTCTACTGATAAGGATGTTTAATCCATATTTGAAAAATCCACTATAAAATTCCAGATCGGAATGGTTAAAATTGCCAACTGCAAGAAAACATAATTAGAGTCACATAAGTAAAGACTTATCACAACACATGGAGCAGGGCAACAGGGACAACACTGTGCTGGCCTCACTTCTTTTACAAGGAGACACAATCATTTTCTTGGAATCTAAAGAGCCCACCATTGACAAGGTTAAAGATGTCAGCACAGAGCACTGACACAAGTCAAAGTGGATTCTCTAGCAAAGTGTAGTCAGCATTGGGTCTTCCAGTGAAGGAATCCTTAGGATACTTGGTTCACTGGTGATTCTCGACTGTAGTGTGACATGATAGTGACAAAAGGATTTATGGCAGGCAGAGGGATGAGCGTGGAAATCCCTCTCCAAAGTTCCATATCCAGAGAACAAGGTGAGATAATCAGACGGCAGCCCAGATAAATCAGTCACAGTAATAAGTGAAGCTGGGGGCAATTCCCCTTTCAAAGGCAAAAACTCTTTTTTTTTTTTTAATTTTTTTAATAGGCAGAGTTAGACAATGAGAGAGAAAGAGACAGAAAGGTCTTCCCTCCGTTGGTTCACCCCCCAAATGGCCACTGCGGCTGGTGCATCTGAAGCCAGGAGCCAGGTGCCTCACCCTGATCTCCCATGCAGGTGCAGGACTCAGCACTTGGGCCATCCTCCACTGCCTTCCTGGGGCACAGCAGAGAGCTGCACTGGAAGAGGAGCAACCAGGACAGAACCAGTGCCCCAACCAGGACTAGAACCTGGGGTGCCAGCGCCGCAGGCCGAGGATTAGCCTCATGAGCCCCAGTGCCAGCCTCAAAGGCAAAAACTCTTAAGTAGAAGTAGAAACCAAAACATAGTCATAAAAGATAAAATTAAGTGAAATGCTTCACAGTGAAAGAATGGTCAAAGAATCCAAGAGGCCAAATATCATCACAAAAAGGTATATAATTTCACTGGCAGAAGCACGCAGAGAGTCATTTTATACTAAGAGTTATGTCACAGATTTCATAGCAGTGTTCTTGCAGGAGTGTTTAATAACACCAGACAATGATACAACAAAACACCTGCAGAAACATGGTTTGAAATACTAACATGCACTTCCAGGAAGAAATAGCAATAGAATTAGAAAAAAAAAAGATTTATTTATTTGAAAGAGTTACAGAGAGAGAGAGAGAGGTCTTCCATCTGCTGGTTTACTCCCCAAATGGCTACAACAGCTGGGGCTGGGCCAGGCCAATGCCAGGAGCCAGAAGCTTCTTCCAGGTGCCGCATGTGAATGCAGGGGCCCAAGCACTTGGGCCATCTTCTGCTGCTTTCCCAGGCACACTAGCAAGGAGCTGGGTGGAAAGTAGAGCAGCCAGTATTCGAACCGGTGCCCATACAGGATGCTGGCATTGCATGCAGCGGCTGAACCCACTATGCTTAAACTATTCCAACAATGGAATATTTGAAGTACAGCTTTGAATCGGAGGAAACAGTCAGAAGGAATAAGCTAAGCAAAACTTAAGCCTCCACTAGGCAGACGCAGGTAGAGCTTGGATATCCTTCTGGGTGGTGTTGGCTGCTGCTGGTGGGGGGTGGAGGGTTGGTCTTTTACAATCGGAACCTGGTGGGAGCAGGTGTATCACTCCTCGGCCTTTTGGCTGAGATCAGGAGTGGAGAGCGGGTGATACTCCAAGTCTCTTGGTGGCATGTTGAACCTGCAGCTTCACCTGGCAGCAACAAGAATTAATGAATGAGGTGGGGCTTATCAGCAGTCTCACACTGAGGTCCCCTGCTTCAGCCCCGCTGGCCGAACAATAACCAAGTGGAAATGATAGGACTAAAACACGCAGTAAGCTTAAAAAACTTGCTGAGTGGGCCAAGTGGTCGAGTGGTGATGATGTAGGAAGGAGCCGGTGATCTCGAGGACCCGACAGTAGAATGTAACCAATCGGAAAAACAGAGAGAAAATAGGCTGAAACAAAATGAAGAAAATCTCATGGCTCTGTAGTTTAATAAGGTAAATTTGTATAAGAATTATAGAAGGAGAGGAGAGAAAGTAGGATTGAAAACCTATCTAGGGGCTGGCGCTGTGGCATAGTAGGTAAAGACGCAGTCTGCAGTGCCAGCATCCCATATGGGTGCCGGTTCGAGTCCTGGATGCTCCACTTCCCATCCAGCTCTCTGCTACAACCTAGGAATAGCAGTGGAAGATGGCCCAAGTCCTTGGGCCCCTGCACCTGCATGGGAGACCCAGAAGAAGCTCTTGGCTCCTGGCTTTGGATAGGCTCAGCTCTGGCGGGGGTCGCAGAGGGGCGGGGCCAGCAGGGGCGGGGGCGGGGGGGCTGCGCCTGGCCCTCACAGAGCTTCCCGGGCAGCCCTGGGTGCTGCACGGTCCGCACCCACCTGTCACCCACCCACCCGTCCGTCCATCACCCATCACCCACCCATCTGTCCACCCCGCCCCTGCCCCGCCGCACGGACCACCTGGGCGCCAGGGCTCAGCCCCCACTCAGGCCAGAACATCTGCGGGGTCCCCTCCTGCTGCTGTGGGACCCCCAGGTGAGTACCCTCGCACCAGCCTCCCTGCCCCCGCTGCCTCCGGGGCCCTCAGCCCTGCCCCGTGGACCCCCGCCGCCCGCGGACCCGCCCCCCGGCCTGGCTCAGCCCTGCCTCCCAGCGCAGCATCTTTGGCCTGGCACGCGAGGCTCCCTCACTTCCTCCCGCCCCGCCTTGGCCACCGCCACAGCCACGGCCACGGCTCCAAGCCCGGTCCACCCCGCACAGGCGGTCAAGCAGGGCCCAGCCAAGCTCAGAGCTCCCCAAGAGCTCCTGGGTGCGACCCCCGGGGGCCGATGCCCCTCTCTGAGCGCCCGGGGAGGGTGGACATCCGGCCGCTGGCCTGGGAGAAGGCGGGGCCGGAGGCGCCAACAGACAGTGTCCTCGCTGGGGCGGGCCACTCATTCATTCATTCACTCATTCATTCATTCATTCACTCACTGGCCCGCCCAGGAGCCCAGCCCAGCCCCCCTCTGCGCAGCGTCCAGGGCGGGGCCGAGGAGGCGCTCCTGGCCCCGCGGCCCCCGCCTGACCCGGCCCCACCCCCGCCGACATTCCCGCCCGGCTCCGGGACACATTCCGTGGTTTGCAGCAGACTGGCCAGCTCCTCAGAGCCTCAGATGTGGGTACAGTGGGCGGCGGCCGAGGGCCAGGCGACAGAGCACCCCGACCCCCACCCCAGCGCCGGCACACAGCAGGGGATGCGGCGGGTGGCACTCAGACAGGCACGGGGGCATCCGCCTGCCTAAACCCAGACATGGCTCCCTAGGGCCTCGCCCAGCCACCCTCAGCTCCATCCCACCCCAGGGCCTTTGCACAGCCGCACCGCACCTTCGGCTCCCAGACCTCAGACCCTCCGCCAGCGTCCCCTCCTCAGCGCCGGCCCCGTGCCCACGAGCCCCCGGCCTGGCTGCAGGTTCACGGCAGAGCCTCCTGGGGGTCCGACCACAGCCGCCCCCGTGTGCCGTCCTGCAGTTCCAGCCTGGGCAGCGGCCTCGCGTGGGCAGAGGAGACCAAGGCTGGAGGTGGCCAGTGCCTGTTCTTAGCCCCGTGGGTCCGTGCTCTCGCTTCCTCTGTGCCACCCCCCGCCCCCACGGAAAGGACAAAGCCACTTAAGCAGCTTTCGCGGCCACACTGGCTACGGGTCCTGTTTTCCTGCCCTGGATCCCGGCTGGCCCCGTGTAGACGCTGCTCCTGTAGACGTCGCGGCTCCACTGGGCTCGAATGCCTCCCATGAAGGGGATGCACAAAAGGCTGGCGTGGTCCTGGTGGGCACGTGGCCCCTCCCCGGTCCCAGGGCGGCCACACTGTGCTGGGGGCCTGGTGAGGGGGTGACGCGGCTCAGGGCTCCTGCTGAGCGCTGAGAAGGGGCGAGCGCCCAGGTGCCCCCAGGCCTCACCTCTGCAGGAGCCCCCACTGAGGTGCGCCCCTGGCTCGCTGCGGGGGGCATAATCCCCCCTGGACGCGAGCCTGGGCCTCTGCTGTGGGGCCTCCCTGACCCCCTCCCCGCTCTGCTCCAGCCTTGCCGGCCTCCTGGCTCCGTACTGCCCCAGGACCTTTGCACCAGCCGTGACCTCAGCCCCCTTTTCTCTTTGTCCGGTTCGCCAGCTGCCTGGACTCGGCTCTGCGGCCACCCAGGCGCACGCGGGCCCCTGCCCCACCACGCCATCCCCACCTGCCCTTCTCTTGAGACTGGGTGGGGATATAGTAGGCACATGATAAATACTGGCCAATGGGAGACCGAGAGCTGAAGCTGACCCCGGAACTCGGCACTGGGGACTGGGGACCCCCACCTCCACCCAGCGGCTGCAGGGGACCGGGCCCTGGAGCCACTGCCATGAGACGCAGGCCGCTTCCCGGAGGGGGACGAGACCTGGCACCCGGCCCCAGGCTCTGAGTCCCTGGGTGGACGGCCCGGGCCTCTCCCGGCCCCCAGCCTAGCGCCACGGCCCCAAGCCTGACCCAGAATCTCTCCCTCCCCCACGTTGTGGTCCCAGCCCCGGGGGGCCATGCCCTGGCCCCCTAGAAGCTTCTAGAAGGGCGCCCAAGCTTAGCGGAGATGCACCAGCCCTGCTCCACGCGGCCACCCCCGGCCCTGCCTGGAGCCCCCGGGGGCCGCCTGCCCATAGACCAACCCCCCCCCCCCGGGGCCTCAGGGGCCCAGCCGAGCCGGCCACATGGCCCCGGGGCCACAACGCTGGCCCACGTCGGCCCGGCGCCCACTCACCATCCACCACATCTTGGCCGTCATGTGGTAGCACAGCTGCCACTTCACCGCGGCCTCGCCAGCTTTGCTGGGCACCGGGGCGCCCAGCACCTTCATGCTGGTGCAGGGCGCGCGGCCAACCCTACCCCTGCCAGGCCGCGGGCTCAGTGCGCACGGCCTGCATGGCCTGGGACTCACGGAGCTGGAGGAGAGGGAGAGATGGAGGGGGCGGCTGCAATAGGTCTCCGGCTGGTCGGTGAGTGGCCACCCATGGCACCGGGCTGCAGGGGCGGCCGCGGCTCTGACTGGGAGCAGGCCCCCTCCCCAGCCCCCCGGGAGGGAGCAGCTGTCCCCAGCCCCGCCTCCCGCTTGCCAGCTCCTGTGCCCTGCCAGGCTCACAGGGCCCGCGGAGCCGCCGGACCCCTCCCACCACCTTCCACAGCCCCTTCCTGGAGGCCGAGGGCCTGGGCTGGGGGAGGGGGCACCCTCCGCACAGGGAAGAGGGGCCAGGACCCTGGGGCTGCGGGCGCTGAGGCGGCCATGCACGCATGGGGCGGCCTTCAGGGCAGGACCTCGGGGGACCCCGGGGGCTCTGGAGCGGCCTTGGCTGCCTCTGCGTTGGGCAGCGGGGCGGCCACGGGGCTGGGGGGACGGTTGGCAGCTGGAGGGCGCCCCCTCCTCCAGGGCCCACCCCGCGTCGCGACTCCCCCAGGAGGGCGCCTCCTCCCTCGGGCCCCGGGGACTCCCACGCGAGCTCCAGAGCCGGCCGGGGGGCCCAGGAGGCAGTGCCCTGTCCGCACCCGGCCCCCGCACCTGGACCGCACCAGGCCCTGGCGAGGAAAAGCCGGGCGAGGCGCTCGTGCCCAGGACAGCGCGGATGCGGCGCGTGCGGGACTTGTTGCGGAGGCCCCGCCCCGTGGCGTCATTTGCCTCTGAGCCTCCTGGTCGCTGCCAACGAGGACTCCAGGGCTGTGCTGGACCCAGGGCTGTGCGGGTCCCGGGGAGGCAGGGCCCAGGCGGGAAGCGGACGCGGTGGGTGGGAGAGGAGGGGAGAAGGGCGGAGGCCGCGGCCCTCTCCTCTCACCCGAAGCCCCCCCTCCCCTGGCGCATTTCCACCCGCGGAGGCCGAGGCCCAGCGGCCGGGCAGTGCAGGGTGAGGACCCAGGCCTGGGGCGTCGCTCACGCCGCTCCGCGCGTTCCCAGGCGTCAGGGCTCCAGCATGCTCCCCGAGAAGACCGCGAGCAGTGCTTGGTAGGGAGGCGGGCGGGCGGACCACACTCCACTGCCTGAAGCTCTCCAGGGGCGAGGGGCGGAATCCACGAACCTGGGCGGTTCTAACGGCGCCCAGACCGAACACGGGCCCAGAGCAGAGCGCAGGGCGGGCGGAGGTCCGATTAAAGAGACGCCGGGTGCATCCCACATCAGCGCGAGTTCGAGTCCTGGCCGCTCCTCTTCAGGTCCAGCTCCCTGCTGTGGCCTGGGAAAGCAGTGGAAGATGGCCCAGGTGCTTGGGCCGGTGCACCCGCGTAGGAGACCTGGAAGAAGCTCCTGGACCCTGGCTCCTGATCAGCGCAGCTGCGGACAGCTGGGGAGTGAACCAGCGGTTGGAAGACCTTTCTCTCTGTCTCTGTCTCTCTCTCAACTCCCACTTCCAAATCAATCTCTTTCAAAAAGATCACGGCCAACAATTTCCAGCCACAGACCCCAGAAGCCGTGGACACGTGGACAGCAGGGGCTGGAGAGAAAGTTCTGGGAGGCGGGGGGGGGGCGCGGCGGGCACTTAGGGGGGCAGGGTGCTCCACCGGGACCCCAGCCCCCTCCCAACCAGGGCCCCACCCGGACCGGGAGCCCGCAGGGAGGTTGGGGGTGACCACGGCTGGACAGGATGGGGCGGGGGCAGGTGTGCAGTGGGGGCAGAGAAGGGGCAGGTGCGCAGCTGGGGCCAGGGGCTCCTCCCCACCCCGCGGCCGGCCGAGGGCCTCTCGGGGGAGGGCAGCACAGGTGGCGATGTGTGGGGATGGCTCCCTTGGAACTCAGGCGTCGTGGGGCTGGAGCCGGTGTGGCCAGGGCCCGACCACCGGCCTCTCTCTCCCAGGCTCAGGATGCGCTGGACAGTGGACCCCGGTGACCACAGGCCCGCAGCTGGCTCTGCTCAGCCTCAGCCAGGGAACGGACGTCCGGGCCCTTTAAGGAAATGGTGGTGGGGCCGCGGGGATGGCCCAAGCCCCCTCCTCAGGGTGTGAGCCTCTAACCCAGCCCCTGAGCCCACACAGCCAGGGCGCACGGATCCCCCAGGCAGGCCGGCAGGGATGTTTCCAGAATGTTCCACGCAGAAGGATGCACGTCCCTGTCAAGTCAGCATAGCCGTGGGCGGAGCAGCCCCCAGCGGGGCCCACCCTCTCCCTCCTCCAGCCTCAGCTTCCCGGTCTCTACCATGGCCCTAATGGAACCTCCGCCCAGTGGGCTGGGCCGTGCTCATGCACTCGTTCTCCCACTCAGACTCGCGCGGCCATGGCGGCCCCGTTCCTGCACTGAGCTCCGCGTCCCAACAGGACCAGCGTGGACCCTGCGTCCTTGCTTGAGGACGCGGACATTGGTCGAATTCCATGCAGCCCTGTTTACATGGCAGTGAACCCTGCCGGGAGGGCCTCCTCCGGGCCAGCCACCACGCACGGAAGCCGGCAGGGCTCCCTCGCCTTCGCGTCCCCTGCGGGGAGACGTTTTCGGTTAAAGTTAAGTTTGTCCACGCTCTCCAGCAGACAGGGCCCGACTCCGAGGCTCTCGCGCCCTCTGCCAGCCACCGCGGGTAGCACAGGCGGAGCAGGGCAGGTGCGCGCCCAGGGGAGGGGAGAAGTGGCCCGCTTGGGACCGAGTGCAGCCACAGAAAGACGGAACCTGGCGGTGGACTGGACCTGGAGCTGATCCGGAACCAGAGGCGCCCTGGACAGCAGCCCCGATGCTGTGACGGGCAGAGATCAGCGCTTGTCCCTGGGGGCGGCCTGAAGGCCTGGGCTCCTTCCTGAACCGGTTCCCAGGCTCCCTGGAGCAGTCCGCGACCCCCGGAACTGAACACTTTGGCGGGCAGTGTGGGCCCACCGCGCCTGCCAGGATTTCACACAGGTCAGGGAGGGTACTGCGCCTTGAAGGATAACTTCAGACATCACTCCTGACGTCACAATCGCCTAGCTCTGAAGAGGAAGGTAAGTTCTGGCAGTGGGTCAGCTGGCGGCCTCATGAATATGTAGATCATCCCCACCTCCTCCGCGCTCTGATAGGCTCGGGAAACAGAGGGGGCGGAGAGGAAGCTGGGCGGGGCGGGGCGAGGCGCGGGCTCAGCTCCTGGTACCAGCTTCCAGCCTATGCAGAGCCTGGGGAGCACAAGTAAGTGGATTCCTGCTACTCAAGTGGGAGATCTAGAGTGATTTCCCGGCTCCCAGCTTCAGCTGTTGCGGGCATTTGGGGAGTAGACCGACAGATGGGAGGTTTCTCTCTCTCCCTCTCCTCCTCTCTCCCTCTCCTGCTCTCTCTAATAAAATAAAAATCTAAAGAGAAATAAAACCTGAAAAATTCCCAAATTTGGTCAAAGCTTCAAGAGGCTGGATACAGTTTCAAGCAGGATAAACCAAAGACAACCATGTCAAGAAACAGCATAATGAATCTGAAAACTGAAGCCAAAGAAAAAATTTTGAAAACAACCAGAGTAAAGATCACATATTTATAAAGGAACACCCAAGCGAATACTGTGGATTTCTCTTCTAAAACCATGGAGGGTTAGAAGAAGTTGCAAAACATGTTCTAGTGTGGAACGGAAATAACTATCAACAGTGAACTGAAAATATCTTTCAGGAATCTTGAGAAAATAAAGAAAACAGGGGCCCGGCGCCGCGGCTCACTTGGCTAATCATCCACCTGCGGCAGAGGCACCCTGGGTTCTAGTCCTGGTCTGGGTGTCAGATTCTGTCCCAGTCGCTCCTCTTCCTGTCCAGCTCTCTGCTGTGGCCCGGGCAGGCAGTGGAGGATGGTCCAGTTCCTTGGGCCCTGCAGCCACATGGGAGACCAGGAGGGAGCACCTGGCTCCTGGCTTTGGATTGGCTGCAACGCGCCGGCCATAGTGGCCACTTGGGGTGTGAACCAATGGAAAAAGGAAGACCTTTCTCTCTCTCTCTCTCTCTCTCTCTCTGCCTGCTAAAAAAAAAGAAAAAGAAAAAAATAAAATAAATAAATAAAAAGAAAACGAACCCTTAACAGAAGGAAATGTTTAGAATGATAAAAGAAGAAGGCTTGGAACTTCAGAAAACAACACCAAAATGGGCAAAAACAGGAGTAAATATAATTGTCTATCACTCTCATTTTACAACATTTTCTCTGATGTGGTTCTCTGTGTACATACAAGAAATACTAAGGATAATTGAATTTTAAAATTGGAGAGGTTAAGAACTTCATTTCTTACACTTGAAGTGGCAAAACAGTGGTGCAAGGAGACTGTGATAAATTATATATATATAAATATATATAATAAATATAAATACAATATAATATAATAATAAATATAAATATAATAAATATATATAAATTATATATATAAATATTATATATATAGCATAACATCTAAAGCAATCACTAAGGAAACTATACAAAGCAGTATGTTAAAAAATACTGTAGGGGGCAGGTGTTGTGGCACAGTAGGCTAAGCCACAGCTTAGATCACCCGCATGCCTTGAACTGTTGAAATGCCAGTTGACTACTCTGCTTCTCATCCAGCTTCCTGCTAATATGCCTAGGAAGGTGGTGGGTAATGGCTGTTGTACATGGATTGACCTAAGCCCCAATATATCAACAATTTTATTAAATGCAGATGATATAAGTTGCCATCTGAATCACAGATTGGCAAGTTGGATTAAAAATGATCCAACATTATGTTGTCTCTGAGAAACTCGCTTCAACGTGATACAGGTAGATTGAAAATAAAAGGTTAAGGAAAGATAGGCCATGCAACTATTCATCAAAAAAGCAGGAGTGGCTGTGTTTATAGCAGATAAAAAATGCTTCAGAGCCAAGAAAATTGTCAGATTCAGAGGGAGATACTACATAATGACAAAAGGATCAAGTTATCAGAAAGACATAATGATGCTGAAAATAAATATGTCAAACACAGAACCTCAAAAAAAATGAAACAAAAAACTGATAGAGTTGCAAGGGGACAAAGTGAACTTCAGAATTATAGTTGAGGCTTTCAAAAACCCACTGTTAGTGACTGACAGGACTATTGGTCCCCAAATCAGCAAGGATACAGGGTGAACTGTGAACAGGATTTAACTGAAATATATAAAGAACACTCAACCTGACAGTAGCAGAATGTAGTTTGATTTTAAAGCATCCATGGAACATTCCCCATAATCTGGATTATAAAACAAACCTCAAAAATGTAAAAGAATTGAGTGATGGAGTATATTTTATGAGCATAATATGATCAAATGGGGGATCAGTGACCAACAGACTACAGAAGTATCTGGATATTTGGAAACCTGACAGTAAACTTCAGAATAATCCAGAGAGAAGATCCCAGAGGAAATATGAAAACAGAACCAAATGAGAATGAACACACAACACACTCAATTATGTGGGATGCAGTTAAAGAAATATGAAGAAGATGCCAGTTCCCAAATTAACCTATAGATTCAATGCCATGCCATTCAAAATTCCTGCAGGTTTTTTTTTTTTTTGAGGGGGGTAGAAATGAAAAAGTGTTTCCAAGAGTTTTATGGGTAAGCAAAAGATCTGGAATAACCAGCATGATTTTTAAAAGAGCCAAATAGAGTCCAGACCTGGAGCCACATGTGAATGGTCAATTGGTTTTGACAAAGGTGCCAAGATGGGAAAAGGCCAAGTTCCCACAAATGGTGCTGCATCACCTGATGTCCACAGAGCAAACACAGCCATCAGCCCTTATCTCACGGCCTCACATACGCTAACTCACCATGGATCCTGGCCCTTAGGTAAAACCCCAAACTTGAACATTTCTAAAAGGGAACATACTCATCGGATGTAATCTTTGTATACTTGGGACAGGCAAAGGTTTCTTGGATAAAACATAAAAGACAAGAACCAGCTGTTTCACCCCGAGAAAGGGCACCCTCCACTCAGAGAGCACTGTTCTCCTGGGCCCTCACCCCTGATCACTTCCTCTTGTGCTGTCACCACACGAGCAGTGATACTAAGATCAAACACCAGGGTGTGGCCCAGGGGAACCGGCTGTTGGATGTCAGCCAGCACCTGCCATGCAGAGTAGGGCCAAGCCGAGCTGAGATCCACAGCACAGAGGCCTGGTCATGGCTTTCATTTCTCCTTGTTCTTATTCTTTTCCTGTCTCTCTAGGTTTAGTTTGTTAAGGTAGGTCTTCACGGGAGTAAACATTAGAGGGAAACTACTTTTTTAAAAATTTATTTATTTATTTAAAGTCAGAGTTACAGAGAGAGGGGGAGAGACAGAGGTGGAGAGATCTTCCATCTGCTGGTTCACTCCCCAGATGGCTATAAAGGCCAGTGCCGGGCCAGGCCAAAGCCAGGAAAGGCAGGAGCCTAGAATTTCACCCAGGTATCCCATGTGGGTAGCAGGGATCCAGGTACAACAGCCATTACTCACCATCTTCCTAGGTGTATTAGCAGGAAGCTGGATCAGAAGCAGAGTAGTCAATGGCATTTCAACAATTAAAGGGATGTGGGTGATCTAAGCTGTGGCTTAGCCCACTGTGCCACAACACCTGCCCCCTTCATTACTTTTTAACATACTGCTTTGGGGGCCGGCGCTGCGGCGTAGCAGGTAAAGTCGCCACCTGCAGTGCCGGCATCCCATATGGGCGCTGGTTCGAGTCCCAGATGCTCCACTTCTGATTTAGCTCTCTACTATGGCCTGGGAAAGCAGTGGAGGATGACCCATGTCCTTGGGTTCTGCACCCAAGTGAGAGACCCAGAAGAAGCTCCTGGCTCCTGGCTTCAGATCAGCACAGCTCTGGATGCTGCAGCCATTTGGGGAGTGAACCAGCAGATGCAAGACCTCGCTCACTCTCTCTCTCTCTGCCTCTGCCTGTCTGTAACTCTGCCTTTCAAATAATAAAATAAATAAATCTTTAAAAAAACATACTGCTTTGTATAGTTTCTTTAGTGATTGCTTTAGATGTTATGAGATATATATATATATATATATATATATATATAAAATCACAGTCTCCTTGCACCACTGTTTTGCCACTTCAAGTGCAAGAAATGAAGTTCTTAACCTCTCCAATTTTAAAATTCAATTATCCTATTTCTTGTACGTACACAGAGAACCACATCAGAGAATGTGTTGTAAAATGAAAGTGATAGACAATTATATTTACTCCTGTTTCTACCCATTTTGGTATTGTTTTCTGAAGTTCCAAGCCTTCTTCTTTTATCATTCTAAGCATTTCCTTCTGCTCATTAAAGGTTGGTTTTCTTTTTATTTATTTATTTTCTTTTCTTTCTTTCTTTTTTTTTTTTTTTTTTTTTTTTTTGGACAGGCAGAGTTAGACAGTGAGAGAGAGAGAGAGAGAGAGAGAGAGAGAGAAAGGTCTTCCTTTTTCCGTTGGTTCACACCCCAAGTGGCCTTACCCGCTGGCACGTTGCAGCCAATCCAAAGCCAGTGCCAAGTGCTTCCTCCTGGTCTCCCATGCGGCTGCAGGGCCCAAGGAACTGGGCCATCCTCCACTGCCTGTGCAGGCCACAGCAGAGACCTGGATAGGAAGAGGAGCCACCTGGACAGAATCCGACACTGCAACCGGGACTAGAACCCGGGGTTGCCAGCACCGCAGGTGGAGGATTAGCCTAGTGTGCCCCAGTGCAGGCCCCCTGTTTTCTTTATCTTTATTTTCCCATGATTCCTGAAGGATATTTTCAGTTCACTGTTGATGGTTCTTTCCTTTCCACACTAGAACATGTTTTGCAACTTCTTCTGACCCTCCATGGTTTTAGAAGAGAAATCCACAGTATTCACTTGGGTGTTCCTTTATAAATATGCGATCTTTACTCTGGTTGCTTTCAAAATTTTTTCTTTGGCTTCAGTTTTCAGATTCATTATGCTGTTTCTTGACATGGATGTTTTTGGTTTATCCTGTTTGAAACTGTATCCAGCCTCTTGAAGCTTTGACCAAATTTGGGAATTTTTCAGGTTTTATTTCTCTTTAGATTTTTATTTTATTAGAGAGAGGAGGAGAGAGAGAGAGAGGAGAGGGAGAGAGAGAAACCTCCCATCTGTCGGTTTACTCCCCAAATGCCTGCAACAGCTGAAGCTGGGAGCCGGAAAATCACTCTAGATCTCCCACTTGAGTGGCAGGAATCCACTTACTTGAGCTACCCAGGCTCTGCATAGGCTGGAAGCTGGTATCAGGAGCTGAGGCCCCCGCACCTCGCCCCGCCCCATCCCTCCACCCAGCCCCGCTTCCTCTCCGCCCCCTCTGTTTCCCGAGCCTATCAGAGCGCGGAGGAGGTGGGGATGATCTACATATTCATCAGGCTGCCAGCTGACCCACAGCCAGAACTTGCCTTCCTCTTCAGAGCCTAGGCGATTGTGAAGTCAGGAATGACGTCTGAAGTTATCCTTAAAGGCGCAGTACCCTCCCTGACCCGTAGATGGCTTTGCCGCCCTGTGTGAAATCCTGGCAGGCGCGGTGGGCCCACAAGGCCCCCCAAAGTGTTCAGTTCCGGGGGTCGCGGACTGCTCCAGGGAGCCTGGGAACCGGTTCAGGAAGGAGCCCAGGCCTTCAGGCCGCCCCCAGGGACAAGCGCTGATCTCTGCCCGTCACAGCATCGGGGCTGCTGTCCAGGGCGCCTCTGGTTCCGGATCAGCTCCTGGTCCAGTAAACCACCAGGTTCCGTCGCTCTGTGGCCTCACTCGGTCCCGAGCGCGCCACTTCTCCCCTCCCCTGGGCGCGCACCTGCCCGGCCCCGCCTGTGCTACCCGCGGTGGCCAGCAGAGGGCGCGCGAGCCTCGGAGTCGGGCCCTGTCTGCTGGAGAGCGTGGACAAAACCTAAGTTTAACCAAAAACGTCTCCCCGCAGGGGACGCGAAGGCGAGGGAGCCGTGCCGGCTTCCATGCGTGGTGGCCGGGCCCGGAGGGGGCCCTCTAGGCAGGGTTCATGGCCATGTGAACAGGGCTGCATGGAATTCGACCAATGTCCGCGTCCTCAAGCAAGGACTCAGGGTCCACGCTGGTCCTGCTGGGACGCGGAGCTCAGTGCAGGAACGGGGCCGCCACGGCCCCGGGAGTCTGAGTGGGAGAACAAGTACATGATCACTGCCCAGCCCGTCTGGCCGTTGTACAGACAAGCTGAGGCTGGAGGAGGGGGAGGGTGAGCCTGGCTGGGGCGGCTCCAGGCAAGGCCATGCTGACTTGACAGGGACGTGCGTCCTGCTGTGGCTGCGTGGAACATTCTGGAAGCATCCCCACCAGCTGAGCCTGGGGGATCTGCATGCCCTGGCTGTGTGGGCTCCAGGGCTGAGTTAGTGGCTCACACCCTGAGGAGGGGGCTTGGGCCATCCCCGCGGCCCCACCACCATTTCCTTAAAGGGCCCGGGCATCCATTCCCTGGCTGAGGCTGAGCAGAGCCGGCTGCGGGCCTGTGGTCACCGGGGGCCGCCATCCAGCGCATCCTGAGCCTGGGAGAGAGAGGCCGGCGGTCGGGCCCTGGCCACACCGGCTCCAGCCCCACGATGCCTGAGTTGCAAGGAAGCCAACCCCGCACATCGCCACCTGCGCTGCCCTCCCCCAAAGGGCCCTGGGCAGGCCGCGGGGTGGGGAGGAGCCCCTGGTCCCCGCTGCACACCTGCTCCTTCTCTGCCCCCACTGCACACCTGCCCCGCCCCGACCTGTCCAGCCGTGGTCACCCCCGACCTCCCTGCGGGCTCCCGGTCCGGGTGGGGCCCTGGTTGGGAGGGGGCTGGGGTCCCGGCGGAGCCCCCTCCCCCACCAAGTGCCCACCGCAGCCCCCCACCCCGCCTCCCAGAAGTTTCTCTCCTGCCTCCGCCGTCCACGTGTCCACGGCTTCTGGGGTCTGTGGCTGAGAATTTTTGGCCGTGATCTGACTTTTTTAAAAAGAGATTGATTTGGAAGTGGGAGTTGAGAGAGAGACAGAGACAGAGAAAGGTCTTCCATCTGCTGGTTCACTCCCCAGCTGTCCACAGCTTCGCCGATCAGGAGCCAGGGTCCAGGAGCTTCTTCCGGGTCTCCCACGCGGGTGCAGGGGCCCAAGTACCTGCCCATCTTCCACTGCTTTCCCAGACCACAGCAGGGAGCTGGACCTGAAGAGGAGCGGCCAGGACTCGAACTCGCGCTGATGTGGGATGCACTCGGCGCTGTCCTCTCTTTAATCAAACCTCTGCCCACCCTGTGATCTGCTCTGGGCCTGCGTTCAGTCCGGGCGCCATTAGAACCCCGGGCCCTGAGCACGGCCCTGGGGACTCTGCCCCGGTTCCTGGATTCCACCCCTCAAGGGCTTCAGGCAGCAGTGTGGTCCGCCCGCCCACCTCCCTACCAAGCACTGCTCATGGTCTCCCCGAGCAGCGTGCGGGAGCCCGGATGCGGGGGAACGCGCGGCGCGGGCGACGCCCCGGGTCTGGGTCCTCACCCTGCCTGGCCCGGCCGCTGGGCCTCGGCCTCCGCGGGTGGAAATGCGCCAGGGGAGGGGGGGCTTCGGGTGAGAGGGGGCGGCCGCGGCCTCCACCCTTCTCCCCTCCTCCCCTCCTCTCCCACCCACCGCGTCCGCTTCCCGCCTCTGCCCTGCCTCCTGGGACCCGCACAGTCCCGGGACCCGCACAGCCCCGGGACCCGTACAGCCCTGGGTCCCGCACAGCCCAGGAGTCGTCCTCTGCAGCGGCCAGGAGGCTCAGAGGCAAATGACGGCGCTAGGCGGGGCCTCCGCAAGGAGTCCCACAGGCGCCGCGTCTGCGCTGTCCCGGGCACCAGCGGCTCCCCATGCTTTTCCTCGCCAGGGCCGGTTGCGGGCCGGCTCTGGAGCTCGCGTGGGAGTCCCCGGGCCCGAGGGAGGAGGCGCCCTCCTGGGGGAGTCGCGACGCGGGGTGGGCACTGGAAGAGGGGGCGCCCTCCAGCTGCCAGCCGCACCCCTCCCAGCCCCGTGGCCGTCCCGCTGCCCAACGCAGAGGCAGCCAAGGCCACTCCAGAGCCCCCGGGGTCCCCTGAGGTCCTGCCCTGCAGGCCGAGCACACCCTTGGCGCCCCATGCATGCATGGCCGCCTCAGCACCCGCAGCCCGGGGTCCTGCCCCTCCTCCCTGCCCGGAGGGCGCCCCTTCCCGGCCCCAGCCCTTGGCCTCAGGAAGGGGCCATGGGAGGTGGTGGGAGGGGTCCGGCGGCTCCACGGGCCCTGGGAGCCCAGCCAGACACAGGAGCTGTTGAGCGGGCGGCGGGGCTGGGAGCAGCCGCTCCTCCAGGGGGCGGGAGCGGGGGCCTGCCCTCAATGAGAGTCGCGGCCGCCCCTGCAGCCCGGTGCCATGGGTGGCCACTCATCGACCCTAGGGAGCTCCCGTCGCAGCCGCCCCCTCCATCTCTCTCTCCCTCTCCCCCTCCAGCTCCGTGGGTCCCAGACCACGCGGACGGCGCTTGCAGAACCCGCGGCTGGGCGGGGGTAAGGTTGGCCGGGCGCCCTGCACCAGCATGGAGGTGCTGGGTGCCCTGGTGTCCAGCAAAGCTGGAGAGGCCGCGGTGAAGTGAGAGCTGTGCTACCACGTGACGGCCAAGATGTGGTGGATGGTGAGTGGGCGCCGGGCCGACGTGGGCCAGCGTTGTGGCCCCGGGGCCGTGTGGCTGGCTCGGCTGGGCCCCTGAGGCCCGGGAGGGGTCTGTGGGCAGGCGGCCCCCGGGGGCTCCAGGCACGGCCGGGGGTGGGCACGTGGAGCAGGGCTGGGGCAGCTCCGCTAAGCTTGGGTGCCCTTCCAGAAGCTTCTAGGGGGCCAGGTCATAGCCCTCGGGGCTGGGACTGCGACTTGGGGGAGGGAGAGATTCCGGGTCGGGCTGGGGGCCCTGGGGCTAGGCTGGGGGCCGGGAGAGGCCACCCAGGGACTCAGAGCCTGTGGCTGCGGGCCCGGTCTTGTCCCCCTCCGGGAAGCGGCCTGCGTCTCACGGCCGTGGCTCCGGGGCCCTGTCCCCTGCAGCTGCTGGGTGGGGGTGGGTGTCCCCAATCCCCGGTGCGAGTTCCGGGTTCAGCTTCAGCTCTGAGTCTCCCCTTGGCCAGCATTTATCATTTGCCTACTGTATCCCGGCCCCATCTCCGGTGGTCAAGAGAAGGGCAGGTGGGGGTGGTAGGGGGCAGGGGCCCGCGTGGGCCTGGGCGGCCACAGAATGGAGTCCCGGCAGCTGGCAAAGTGGACAAAGAGAAATGGGGGCTAAAACATGGCCAGTGCAAAGGCCCTGGGGCAGCACGGAGCCAGGAGGCCAGCGTGGCTGGAGCAGAGCGGGGAGGGGGTCAGGGCGGCCCCAAAGCAGAAGCCCAGGCTCGTGTTCCAGTTCCAGGGGGATTATGCCCTCTCCCGCCAGCGAGCCAGGGGCGCACGTCAGCAGGGGTCTGCAGAGGTGCGGCCTGGGAGCACCTGGGCGCTCCCCCCTTCTCAGCCCTCAGCAGGAGCCCTGAGCTGCGTCACCCCCCCACCAGGCCCCCAGCACAGCGTGGCTGCCCTGGGGCCGGGGAGGGGCCGCGTGCCCGCCAGGGCCACGCCAGCCTCGCTGTGTGTCCCTGTCACGGGAGGGAGGCATTCAAGCCCAGTGGGGCCGCGACGTCTACAGGAGCAGCGTCTACACTGGGCTAGCCGGGATCCAGGGCGGGAAAACAGGACCCACAGCCAGCGTGGCCTCGAGAGCCGCTTCGTGGCTTTGTCCTTTCCGTGGGGGGGGGGGAAGGAAGAAGCGAGAGCCTGGGCGCACGGGGCTAAGGACAGGTACCGGCCACTGCAAGCCTCTGTCTCCCCCTGCCCACCGCGAGGCCGCTGCCCAGGCTGGATCTGCAGGACGGGCACGTGGGGGCGGCTGTGGTCAGACCCCCAGGAGTCTCTGCCGTGAATCTGCAGCCAGGCCGGGGGCTCGTGGGCACGGGGCCGGCATTGAGGAGGGGGCGCTGGTAGAGGGTCTGAGGTCTGGGGGCAGAGGGCACGGCTGTGCAAAGGCCCTGGGGTGGGATGGAGCTGAGGGTGGCTGGGCGAGGTCCTAGGGAGCCATGTCGGGTTTCGGTGGGCTGGCGTCCCCGTGCCCATCTGAGTGCCACCCGCTGCATCCCCTGCTGTGTGCCGGCGCTGGGGTGGGGGTCGGGGTGCTCTGTCGCCTGGCCCTCGGCCGCCGCCCACTGTACCCACATCTGAGGCTCTGAGGAGCTGGCCAGTTGGCTGCAAACCACGGAATGTGTCCTGGAGCCGGGAGGGCATGTCGGCGGGGGTGGGTCAGTTCAGGCGGGGCTACAGGGCCATGGGCCCCTCCTCGGGCCCCCCCCCAACACTGCGCGGAGTGGGGCTGGGCTGGGCTCCTGGGCGGGCGAGTGAGTGAATGAATGAATGGATGGATGAGTGGCTCAGAAGGAGTTTCCTGGCTTTGGCCTGGCCCAGCTCTGGCTGTTGTAGCCATCTAGGGAGTGAACCAGCAGACAGAAGATCTCTTGGTCTCTTTCTTTCCCTCTCTCTCTAACTCTGCCTTTCAAATAAATGAGTAAATCTTTAAAAATATTTAATAGGAAATATGATAAAATATGAATTACATCTTTTATGAAACCTTCCAAAAATGGAAAAATTAGAAACAATACCCAACATATTTTTGAAGCCAGACTAACTTTGAAACAAAAACCTGTCATGAGCATCACAAAATACTAAAATTTCAAACTAATCACATTCATGAATATAGATATAAAAATCTTAAACTACATATTTAACATAGGAACCCAGTTACATACACCACAGTATGATGTGTTTTGACCAAACTGAGTTTATTCTAGGAATACAAGATTGGCTTAATATTTGGAGAACAATCAGTACAATTACAAATGTTAATAAAATAAAAATTTAAAGACAATATGAACATAAAAGTCGTTGAAAAAATATTTGATAAAACAGCATCCAATCATGACAAAAAATCAACTAAGAATAGGAGTTATTTTCAATAGTACATATCAACAAAAACAAAAATACCTCCAGAAAACATTATTTTTCATGACAAAATGTTGAAAACCCAATGTTATACAGCATAAGTAATTAATTGATAAATGTAGGCAGGATTTCTATCTTTGTTATAGCAAGGAGTTCCATAAATCCTGCCACAAACAAAGAACATAAAAACTGGACAAAATTTCCAGACACATCTACTATGGGCTCTTGAAACTAACCAAAAGCAATCAACAAACCAAGAAGGGTTTGTTAATGAAGAACTGCTGAGCTTTGGGTAAGAACAGTGACATTATGTAACTGACTCACCTGCAGTGGCTTCTGCCAGACTCCAGCTTGCTCTAAAACCAACAGCTTTCTATCAGAGGGAGCTACTTTACTTTGGAAGTATTGTTCGTAAAAGTAGTAAACTCAGCAAGAGCAGAACAGAATTCAACCTACAGCCCTGCTAGCCTTAGGTCACAGATCCGACCTGTTCGGTGAGTGGCAGGCCAGAGGACTAAGTCAGAAATTCAACAGGGAAATCCTTGACCTGAGAAAGCAATGAAAGATCTTGCTTCTGTGCACCCTGGCCAATTGGTGTTCTGGTCACATACAAAGGAGACCTGAGATTTTCTAAAAGAAAATAGCAACAGTGGCAGACTTGAAAACTGCCTGAGCCTTGTTCTCCCCACACTGTAGTCACAACCATTGAGGGAGAGCAGAAGCCTGTGGCAGAGATGTTTGAGCACAGTCACTGGTTAATCACTGACGGGTCACTAAACTCTAGAAACAGGGTGCTTTCCAGGAAGTAGGGCTAAATTTAAAAATAAGAATCTAAAATACACTCAGCAGAAGCACCAGCAACCACACATGATGGTGGTGACAGATGCTACCTATTGGGCAACAGAATCACACTCACAAGGGGAAAGAAGTTGCAATGATAAAAACACACAGGAAAACATCAGAATTCAGAGTCACTGAACATTTCGATTTTACAGGAATTATGAGACATACAAAGAAATGAAGTGTGATGGGGCCAGCGCTGTGGTATAGTGGGTGAAGTTGCTGCCTACAGTGCCAGGATCCCATTCGGGTACCAGTTCAAGACCGGTTGCTCCAGTTCCAATCCAGCTCTCTGCTATGGCATGGGAAAGCAGTAGAAGATGGCCCAAGTCCTTGGGCCCCTGTACCCATGTGGGAGACCTGGAGGAATGCCCTGGCTCCTGGCTTTGGATTGGCACAGCTCCAGCCATTGCAGCCAATTGGGAAGTGAAGCAGCAGATGGAAGACCTCTCTCTCTCTCTCTCTCTCTCTCTGCCTCTCATTCTCTCTCTGTGTAACTCTGACATTCAAATAAATAATTCTTTTAAAAAAAGAAATAAAGTGTGACTTTAAAGTACTAAATGAAAATATCTCTGGGTGTGTCTAGTTGTTGGATATAGGAACAAATCATTAGTAATTTAGTAATTACATTAAGTGAGTGTAGACTACTGCCAATCAAGGGCAGAGAATATCAGTTTAATTTTAAAAACTATAGAGAAAAAATGGCTCCAAAATTGTATATAGAAAAAAAAATTTTTGATTGATAAAACTTAAGCTAGACTGGCAAAGAGAAAAAAAAATCATAGAAAAGACAAAAATTTTCCAAATTCAGGCATGAAAGAAAGGGCATTGCTATTATACCCATCAATATTAAAAGGAGTGTAAGACAATATAAGCAACTTCATGACTTTAAATGAAACCGACAAATTCCAACTTCCACGTCAGGCCCCGCGGCGTCCGGCCGCTGTGCTGAGGGCCTAGCAGGCCGCAGGTCAGTTGGGGAGGCCGCCGCCCCGCCCAGCCCGTGCTGAGAATCTGGGCACCGGGTGGGCTGCGGGCCCGGGAGGCGGCGGGGAGCCCTAAAGGGCCGGGCCACAGGCTCCGGCTTCGGGCCGATTGGGGTCCACGGGCCTTGGGATACCCAGCGGGGCTTTCCTGGTTCTTTAACTCCTCCCTTTGATGCCTCTTCGGGGGAGGAGTGCCAGCCCCTCAGCAGTTTCTTCTCAAAATGAGGTCGGGGGTGGGCAGATCCCGACCCCTCTTCAGACCTGGTGAAGCGGACTCTAGTGGCCTGGGGGTCTGCATTTTCAACAGGGGTCCCTGATGGCTTTGATGCAGGCGGCCCGCACTCTGGGGACACTTCCCCCACCACAGGGAGCCCCAGAGGGTGCATTGGAGGAGGGGGCCTAGGACGCGCCTGCCTGCTTAGGAGTGGCCTTGAAATGGGGAGAGTCTTCTGCCCTATGGGACACACTGACAGCGCCGAGGGCTGGATGAGCACTTGAGTCCTTGGCCACCAGGTCTTCCACATGGGTGGATGCCATCCAGGAGCGGTGGGGGGAGCCACAGGCAGAACTTGAGAGTGGTCCTGCTCACGGACTAGCAGGCTGCCCTAGTGTGGACATTGCACACATCACTCTGATTTTACCCCAGTGTCTCCTCTGTCTATAGAGACAGCACTCGGTATGCGGTAGGAGGACTTTTGTGTGAATTAGGTGATGTCTGTTAAGTGGCTTTTACAGTGGCTGACACGGGGGAAGTGTTCAATAAAAGGTTCCCAGGAAATTAACCAAAGGGTGGCAGACAGACAGAAAGTTGGGATTAAACAAGTAGGAAGAAAAAAAAAAAGAAAAAAAAAGTAACGGACAAATTCGAACACATATGCAAATTATAAAAATGACATGAAAAATAAAGAGAAAATCTGAGTAGATCTACTGAAAGGAAAAAAAAGTGGCTGACACCATGGCTCACTTGGCTAATCTTCCACCTGTGGTGACGGCATCCCATATGGGCACCTGGTTCTAGTCCTGGCTGCTTCTCTCCCAGGCCAGCTCTCTGCTGTGGCCCGGGAGGGCAGTGGAGGATGGCCCAGGTGATTGGGCACCTGCACCTGTGTGGGAGACCAGGAGGAAGCACCTGGCTCCTGGCTTCAGATCTGTGCAGTGCCTGCCATAGTGGCCACATGGGGAGTGAACCAATGGAAGGAAGACCTTTCTCTCTGTCTCTCTCTCTCTCACTGTGTAACTCTACTTATCAAATAAGTAAAAAAAAAAAAAAGAATTAATAGTTTAAATTCTTACCACAATGTGGGACTTAGGCTTACTTAGCTTTATTGCAATTTATTTCCAATATTTAAAGAAAATATTCCAATAATTCACAAATATTTTGTGCAGCAGAGGAGGAGGAAATACTCCAAACTCAATCTACAAGAGAAAGATCGCCATCATCATTTCTGATCAGTATCATGCTGGTGTTTCTGGTCAATGTAATAAGGCAAGAAGTAAAGGATATCATATGGAATATAAGAAGTAGAATTTTCTTTTTTCTAGGTTACATGACAGTCTACAGTAACAAATCTGGTGGAATATTCACAAAAAATCTAATAGAATTAAGAAGTGACATTTATCAAGTTGTAAGATACAAGACATATACACAAAAATAGATCGTTTTTCATATCACCAAAGAATAACCAAAAATGAATTTAAGACAATGCTTTTCTTTAGTGAACAGAGCTAGATTTATTGAACATACTGAAGCAAGAAAACAGTGGACAAATAGATAAGGTAGGGGTTAAAGGCTGCTGCTCAAGGGAATTTCTTAATAACAGAAACAAAAAATAAAATACTTAGGAATAATTTTAACAAATGTGCAAGGTGTACAAAAAACTTACAAATAACTGCTGAAATAAATTAAAGATTAGACAGAGAAATATTTCATATTCATGATTTTGAAGACACAATATTGTCAAGATAGTAGCTTTCCAACTTTCCTTAAATTGAGTTGATAATTTCAATGTAATTCTCATACCAACAGTAGAAGGTTTTAATGTAGAAGATGACAAGCTGAAGCCAAAATTTATATAGGAACAGTAAGGACTTATAATAAATAGAAAAAAAGTTTGAAAAGGGTGACCAAAGTTTGAGGACTCATACAATAAGCTGTCAATAACATTATAAATCTTGATTAGTCAAACAGGAGACATGGGTGAAAGGTTAAACATGTATAGATAAGTGGAAAATAGAGATTCTAGAAGTAATACCCATATGTCTATGATCAATTGAGTTTTTTTAAAAAAGTACCAAGGAAATTTCATGAAAAATTTATAGCTTTTTTGTACTTGTAGTATGGAATAGTTGTTTACCTCTATGCAAAAAAAAGAAGAGTCTGGGATCATATCTCACACTTTAGACAAAATTAAGTAGATCTCAATATGAAACTTACAACTATGAAATAACTGTAAAACACATAGAAGAGAATTAGGTTTTATAGACACAAAAATCATGAATGAAAATTAAAAATGGACAAAATATACTTAACCAGTTGTTTTTAAAAAAATCTTCTCTATGAATGACATTCAGAAGAGGAAGATAATTCACAGAACGGGAGAAATATGTGCAAAATACATATCTGGTAATGTTATATAAAAACTTTCAAAGCTCAATATTAATAAAATAGATAATTTAAAATAACAAAAATATTTGAACACTTCAATAAAAAAGAGATACAGTTGGCAAACAAGCACAATAAAAGATTATCAACATCATTATTTATTAGGAAAATTCATATTAAAACAACAATGAGATCCCTGCGCCTTCCTTTTTGATTGCTGCTGTGAATACAGCATGTCTGAACATTTAACATGCTTCTGGTGGAAACGCAAAGAGGTTCAGCCACTTTGGAAAACACTGCTGATTTCTTCTAAAGATATCTATATCATCTATATCTATATCTGTATCTATATCTCTATATAAAACATAACCCATCAATCTCTCAAGTACTTACTCAATAAAAATGGTACATACACATCACCACAAAAATCTGTATGTGAAAGGTCAGAGTAGCTCAATTGACACTTAGCAAAATCTGGAAAATATAAATATCCATCAGGTAATGAATGGATAAACTGTGAGGGTTCTATCATACATGAAATACTCTTTGGCAATAAAAGTAATAAATTATATATATTTAATGCAACATAGATGGATCTGAAAAGCATTGGGCTGAGTGAAAAAAGCCAAATTAATTTCCAGACTATATATTTTATATTTACATTTATATTACATTCTTACCAAGGCAAAACTGTAAGGGCAGAGAATAGTATTAACAAAGAACAGGGGTGAAGGCAGGAAATTGAATATGAAAGAAAATATGAATGTGATGGGAAAAGTTTTGAATCGATGTCTTGATGGTAGCAGTGCTTATGTAACTGTATACCTTGTCAAAATTCATACAACTATATACTTAAAATTAAGGATTTTATTGAATGAAGACAGTACTTACATAAACTTGACTTTCAAAGTAATATGGTGGGAGGGAGGGGTGGTGCTGTGGCCCCGTGAGTAAAGCCGTCTCTGCAGTGCCTGCATCCAATATGGGTGCTGATTCTAGTCCTGGCTGCTCTAATTCTGATCAAGCTCCCTGCTAATACACCTGGGAAAGCAGCAGAAGATGGCCAAGTCCTTGGGCAGCTGAACCTACAGGGAAAACCTAGAGGAGGTTCCTGGCTATTGGCTTTGGCTTGGACCATCACCAGTCATTTTGGCCATTTGGGGAGTGAATCTGTGGATGGATTATCTATCTACCTACCTACCTACCTATAGATATAGGTATATATCTTTCTCTCTATATATGTATATATATGTATGTATGTATCCTCTCTCTCTCTGTAACTTTGCCTTTAAAATAAACAAAAAAATCTTTTTTTTTTTAAAAGGTAATATGGAAGTGGGATGGGACTGAGTAAGAGAATTTGGGAAGCAAGTTTGGCCATTAGTTCATCCTCAAACAAGACAGATGAAGGATACATCATTATTCTGCTCTTTCTAATTCTATATGTGTTGATGCATAAAAGTTTTTTTTTTTAAATCTGCAAATGTAGTTTAGTTAAGTAAACATGATTAAAGTAATTATAGCTGTAACCAGAGAAGGATAATGTAAGTCAGTTTACGACCAATAATTAAAAATTTTGGCAGGGGCAGGCATTGTAGTGCACAGGTTAAACTGCCTGTGTGTTCCCACATCCCACATCAGAGTGCCTGGAATTGAGTCCCGTCTCTACTTCCATCTCTACTTCAAATTTAGTTTTCTGCTAATGCAACTGAGAGGCCGCCAACGATGACTCAGGTACTTGAGTCCCTGACATACACATGGTAGACCCAGATGGAGTTCCAGTTTCCTTGCTTTGGTCTAGCCCAGCCCTGGCTATTGTAGGCATTTTGAGAACGAAACAGCAGATGAAAGATTTCTGTCTCTCTCTCTCTCTCTAATTCTGTCTTTCAGATAAATAGATAGATAGACAGGTAGATAGAAAGAAAGAAAGAAAGAAAGAAAGAAAGAAAGAAAGAAAGAAAGAAAGAAAATAGATAGATAAACTTGATTTCAATGAAAAAGAACTACAGGTAGATATAAGCTATTGCTGAAACTCTAGGTTGCCTAGTATTGAGCCAGTTGGCAGAAAAGATATATAAATATAACACATAAGCATAAATCAAAATAAATAAGTAAATTTTAAATGCTAGATGTGCATTCATTAATACAGCTTTTTAATGTAGCTTTTACATATAGCTCAGTTTACTACAATATGATTTTCTTTTCCATGTTTCTCCTATTTCTTCTCTGGGTTCCTACAGTGATGTTTATTGAAGTTACCCATGGATACCAAGACCTCTTGCAAATTTGCTTTGTTGTTCTTATAGATAATAGCATAAGACCAGGTACCAGATCTTCTCAATTTCTACCCATGTTTCACTCGGCTAAACTGCTAACATAAGTATTGTATAACATTTTGCTTATCAACTGAAAGAAATTCATGTCTTCTACCTTTGTGTTGTCCAAGAAGTTGCACTCTGACCCATGTACTCTATTTAGGCAATTTAATATATGCTCATAGTTCCTTTTCCTGGGCCAAAAAAGAACCTGGAGTCCACTCAAATAACCATCAGAGTGACCACATTATTCTCTACTAATTAAACACATGCTCTAATGAATGGAGCTAAGTTTTTAGACAAACCTTGTTTCCATGCCTCTCCATAAATAGCAGACCAGCAATCATTTTCATCCTCATTAGAATAGCCTCTTGGAATACCTGCCCCTCTCAGTTCTGGAGACATGCCTTAGAAATATTTTAATCCTACAGAGACAAAGTTTTGGCTCAATACTAAACAATAGTTGTCTTAACAATTAAATACACATCTACTACACAAAAAGCACCAATTTGCGATGATGCATCAGACAATGGCTCCTTTCTAAATGCTTTTGCTCCAATAGGTTTATATAAATAAATACACACAAAAATACTTTTTTTGACTAAGGCATTATAAAGTATAGCAAAAATACAGGTAACATTGATCATTTCTTTGTGACGGGAAAAGGGATCAAGAAAAGTTCAATAGGTGTAGTGATGGTACAGGGAAGGCAAGGAAAAAGACTGCATGCAAGGAACACATGAACAATACATGAATGTGTTAAGTAGTAGGCTGCTTTTAATAAAATTATATGCAGTGTTTTATGATTTGGGGCATATGAGGCAGGTGTAAAGAGGAATAAATGCAGTGAGATCTGTAGTGGCTGATCAGGAGAGCGCTGTCAGTAAAATTAGTTAAGATTTTGTCAACCTAAGAAAACATTTTATTTAAGGTCTACACATTTCATGCATTTTATATACAAATTTATGAACGCAGTGGCTCTCCCCATCCTACCTTCCCTCATGCTCTCACTCCCACCCTTCTTTTCCCCTCTTTCCTATTCCATTTCTTATTTTTTACAAACATATGTTTTCAATTAACGTTATACACATAACATTAACCTTAAAGTAAGTAAAGAGTTCAAAAATAGTATAAAAAACGCTCCTCAACAGTTGAGACAAGGTCTATTAAAATCATCACACCTCAAGTAATAATTTCACTTCTATAGATTGTCTTTCAGGTACTCTATTAGTTAACACAGATCAGGGAGAACACGTAGCATATGTATTTTGAGACTGATTTATTTCATTAAGGATAATGGGTTCCAGTTGCATCCATTTTATTGCAAAAACAGGGTTTCATTTTTTTCATGCTATGAAGTATTCCATAGTGTACATATATCATAATTTCTTTATTCAAACTTTGGTTGATGTACATCTGAGTTGATTCCATATCTCAACTATTGTGAAATAAGCTGCAATAAACATGGATGTATTTTGCAAGAAGTCTTGGCCTATGCCAATATCTTGCAGAATTTTCCTCAATGTTCTCCTCTAGTAATCTGATGACATCAGGTCATGGATTCAGATCCTGGATCCATTTTGTGTAATTTTTTGTATTTTAAGTTAGAAGTCATATTTCATGCTTCTGCATGCAGAGACCCGATTTTCCTAGCACCATATGTTGAAGAGACTGTCTTTGCTGCAGGGATTGGTTTTAGCTCCTTTTTCAAAGATAAGTTGGTTGTAGTTGTGTGGATTGATTTCTGGAGTTTCTATTCTGTTCCATTCTATACTCACCTCCTTCTTGCCAGTACCAGGCTGTTTTTGATTATAACTGCACTGTAATATGTCTTGAAATCTGGTATTGGATGCATCCCACTTTGTTTTTGACTTCTTTAGATATTTAGGGGTCTCCTGTGTTTCCATATGAATTTCAGCATCATTTTTTCTAGACCTGAAAAGAATGTTCTTGGTATTTTGATTTTGATTGGAGTCACATTGAATCTATAAATTGCTTTTTATAGTATGGACATTTTCATGATATTGATTCTTCCAATCCATGGACATGGAAGATTTTCCCTTTTTTTTTTTTTTTTAGAATCTTTATTTGAACACATTCGAACTCCACTGATTTTTTTTTTTTGGACAGGCAGAGTTAGACAGTGAAGGAGAGATAGAGAAAAAGGTCTTCGTTTTGCCATTGGTTCACCCTCCAAGTGGCCGCTATGGCCGGTGCACTGTGCCAATCCGAATCCAGGAGCCAGAAGCTTCCTCCTGGTCTCCCTTTGTGGGTGCAAGGCCCAGGCACTTGGGCTATCCTCCAGTGTACTCCTGGGCCACAGCAGAGAGCTGGACTGGAAGAGGAGCAACCAGGACAGAATCCGGCACCCCGACTGGGACTAGAACACGGGTGCTGGAGCCGCAGGTGGAGGATTAGTGAAGTGAGCCACGGCGCCAGCCAGATTTTTCCATTTTTTTGTCTTCTTATATTTCTTTCAGTCTACAGGTATGTTTGTTAGTGAGATATGTTTCTTACAGGCAGCAAGTAGATGGATTTTGTTTTTAATCCATTCAGCCAGTCTCTATTTTTTAACTGAAGAATTGAGGCCATTTACGTTCAAGGTTTCTATTGATAAGTAATGACCTGACAGTGCCATTTTCCCATAAATATTTCTATTGTATACTTTCATTCCCCATGTATTTTTACAGGTAAATTTTCTACCTTCACATTTTCTCATTAATGATTATCTGTCGTAAGCATCTTTTGGAAGGCTGGTCAATTGATAATAAATCTTTCAGTTTCTGTTTGTTATCGAATGCCTTTATCTCACTTAATTCATAAATGAGAACTTTGCAGGATGCAGGTTTTTCTCTTAAGACTTAAAATATATCTCACCATTCCTTCCTAGCCTGTAGGATTTCTGACAAGAAGTCAGCTCTGAGTCTAATTGGAGATCCTCTGAAAATAATCTGGCCTTTCTCTTATGGATCTTTTAGAATCTTTTCTTTATGTTTTACTATGGAAAGTTTGCCTACAATGTGTTGTGGTGAAGCTCTTTTCTGGTCATGCTTTTAGGAGTTCTATGCACTTCTTGTGCTTGGACATATCTTTCTTTCTCCAAATTGGAGAATTTTTCTGTAATTATTTCACTAAATAGGCCTTCTAATCCATTCTCTCTTTCCACACCTTCAGCAACTCTTAAGATCTATATGTTAGGTTATTTGATAGTATCCCATAGATCTCCAACACTGTTTTGAATTTTTCTAATATTTTCCTTTTTTTTTTTTTGGTCTTACTATAAAATTACCAGAGATTGTCTTCCTACTGGGATATTCTTTCTTCTGCCTCACCAAGTCTGTTGTTAAGGCTTTTTACTGCATTTTTATTTTCTTTATTGAATTCTTCATTTTGAACATTTTATTTTGATTTCTCTCTATAATTTCAACTTTGTGGGAAAAATTTTCATTCATGTCATGTATGAATTTCTTTAATTAATGGATTTACTTCTGATTGCTTCTGAGTTATCATATGATCATTCTTTAGCATTCCATTTCAGGCATTTTATCAATATCTTCATCTTCACATTCTATTATTGAAGTTTTTTGTGCTCCTTTGAGGGCATCATGTTGTCTTCCTTATTGTTGTTTCTTGAATTTCTGCATTTACTTATAGGCATTTGTCAAGATACTTGTTGGTTTTTTCCTCCTCTGAGGGCTTCTATCTTTGAACTATGCCTCTGTGGCTTAGTGGAGTATTCGCTCTTTCAGTGAATACCCAGAGATATGTGGTAGTTGTGGCCAGAGAGCTCTGTTCAGTGCTCCAGGGTAGGGAGAGTATCCAGGTGCCACCCAAGTTGGGCATAGATCTCGTTTTTTATAAAGGGGGTGGTTTGATCAACTCTGCTGGCATAGTCTCACCCTCACCTCCTCTCTTTCAAGGTGATCAATGCCTGGGTGCTAGCCCTGGTTGGTGCAATATTCATCAGCACTGCCAGAACACACTAATGATCCATACAGTCCTCAGCACGAGGAAAGATCCTGCTGCAATGATTCTCCCCAGGCAATCGCGGAGCCCTGAGCATGTGGAGCCTCAACAGCTGCTACCCAGGGACACAGCCACACCACACCCTCTCCTGTAGCCACAGTACTTCCACAGTTCTAGCACACAAGGCTTCTACAGTCCCAGGGTGATGAGGATCCATTGCCTCCTGCCAGTCTGGGCTGGGGGAACCTCACAGTCCTACATGGATGCCCAGCCCCCTGTCAATCCTCCCAGCCAGACTCAGGTGTCTTTTCTGGCTGGTTGCTGGGCACACAGACAAGGAGGTGCAGGTGTTACATCTGTCGAAAACGGTGCCCCCTTCTCTCAGCCAGTTGCACAGCACTGTTGTCCGGGGGATGGAGAAAGAGAAATGTGCCCTTTTTTGCCTCTAGGTCTGCAGGTACTCTGTCCCCCACAGGTTCCAAGTAATTTTCACTCCAGGCTCTCCCCACGGCTATAAGACCAGTGGCCTTGGCTGCTGCAGTCTAGTTTATCCCATTCTTCAAAGCTGGTGCTGAGGCTCTAGGCTTCTGGAGTCATGTGTTGACTCTGTGCTCATGCTGCACATCCACACCCTCCATGTAGAGCCACAGCATCGCTCTTCCTTCTGTGGACTTTCCCCTGCAGTTTTCTCCCTAACTCTTCCCTGAGCTTACACACTCTCCACTTCTTTTAATCTATGTTCCCCTTGTGTAGAGCAGTAAAGCCTAAGATTCTGACTATAATTCTTTTACCTGACAAACAGAAATCCATCCCCTTAAGATTAATTTACCATCTTCAGTAACAAAAATTAAGAAAATGGGTACTTTTTTCATTAGATTTTCTGGTCCAATGGTCTAGCTTAAAAGACCTTCAATACACAACTCTTTCTGGTGATGACCCTCCCTTGTCCATCAACTGACTCACCACCAATTCTATACAGCTGTGTGCCAAATGATGACATCATTCTGAAAAGAGCAAGATATTCATCACATCTTCCAGAGTTTAGAACCCATTTTGAGGGGCCAGCATTGTAGTGGGTTAAGCCACTGCTAGCAGCATCAGAATCCCATATGGCTGCTGCTTCGAGGCCCAGCTGCTCCACTTCCAATCCATCTCCCTGCTAATGTGCCTGGAAAGCAGTGGAAGTTGGCACAAGTACTTGGTCTTCTGCACTCATGTGTGATACCTAGAAGAAGCTCCAGGCTCCTGATTTCGACCTGGCACAACCCTGGCTGTTGTGGCTATTTGAAGAGTGAACCAGCAGATGGAAAACTTCTCCCTCTGTCTCTCCTTCTCTCTCTGAAACTCCGACTTTCAAATAAATAAATAAACCGGCCGGCGCCGCGGCTCAATAGGCTAATCCTCCACCTTGCAGCGCTGGCACACCGGGTTCTAGTCCCGGTCTGGACACGGGATTCTGTCCCGGTTGCTCCTCTTCCAGGCCAGCTCTCTGCTATGGCCCGGGAGTGCAGTGGAGGATGGCCCAAGTGCTTGGGCCCTGCACCCCATGGGAGACCAGGAGAAGCACCTGTCTCCTGCCATCAGATCAGCGTGATGTGCCGGCTGTGGTGGCCATTGGAGGGGGAACCAATGGGAAAAGGAAGACCTTTCTCTCTGTCTCTCTCTCTCACTGTCCACTCTGCCTGTCAAAATAAAAATAAATAAATAAATAAATAAATAAACCTTTAAAAAGGAATCTATTTTGAGGGGGTAAAATCTTTAAACATATAGAGAAATGACAGTAGGAAACAGAAAATGGCATGTCAAAGGAAAGAGATTTTAGGGATTCAAAGCAAATAATAATAATAAAAAAAGCCCTGGACATTGGAAGATAAGGCCTCATGGAGAAAATCAGTTTTGGTAGGGAAATGCATATAAGTGGGAGAAAGCTGAGAACAGTGATATGATTAAGTGGCAAATATGAAAACAGCAAGGTGTTTGGGAGATATATGATGGGAGTGATGGATTTGGGTTCAACTACAGGGCAAACAAGGCCATGGTGTCAAGTGGAGGCTCTATATGAGGCAAATGATTTCCTGTGTTTTGAATGGCAGAACTGGGATTGGAGGGGTTCAGGGATGGACCATACACCAGTCTCTTTATGCCTGTGCTCAGCTGGGATTTTGCACATTTAATGAAATGCGATGTATCTGGCACTTTCTTATGAATTCATCATTCTACTCTGTTCTCCACTAAAGAAAAAACATGATGAGGGCTTTACTTTTACATTCCTGAAAATTTTGGTCAGCCCATTTTGTATTATTTCAGAATTCTTGTTATTTGATAAGTAAACATGCATTTACATTAGCCGTTGGTTTATTAACTATCTTCCATGTAGGATTTAGACATTTTCATAGCTGGTGGGTGACGTATCAGGACTCCTTATACTATGTGAAACATACCTAGACACTCCCACTCAGGGTATTTTGTTTGTGCTATATTCTGGAATAAGAGGTAGATTTCATGTATTTGTTTATTTTTCAGATACATGTTTTAAAAATCCCAAGTGCTTTTCTGTTATGAGTTGGAGTCATTAATTAGAGTAAAATCAACACAACCTAGGTATATAAATTCTGTCTGGTAGGGTCCTTTCCATCCAGGAGTGAAGGCGAAAAACCAAGAATTTGGCTTATTCTGTGGCTTGTGAGTTAGGAAACTAAGGCTTTGTTGACATAGGACAGGAAGGGAAGCTCCCAGCCAGGGCTTCCCTGAGGGAAAGATCTGTTGCTTCCTAGGGTCTGACTCCCTGCTGCCACCAACTTGTTAACACAAGTGTGGACGGTCTTGTCTGCGGGCCCATGTGAGTGTGGGGTGGGGGACAGGGAGGAGTTGGGAGGGGACCAGGAATGGAGGGCGGCTGTGAGATCTTCCCTAAGACGTAATGCATCCACGTACTCTCCAGAGTCCTTCGTGCTTCATTAAGCTCCAGTTAAGAAGCTTTTGTCAAACAGTGGAAGCCCTGGCTCCCAGGCCACCCCTTCTCTGTGATGGTGGAATTGAGAGGCTGCCTGACACAGAAGGAGTCATTTCCCAGAAGTCCTCAAGTTTCTCATTTGAATTGTAACATTAGCAGGAGTGTGTGTGCACACACACAAACACACATATACACTATGTCCTAAATTATGCATGTTTATAGCTATTTCTGTACCAATAATTCACCTATTAGGAAATAAGCTTGGCTATGGGATTTGTCCCTTTGTGTTATCTTAGAAAAGGCGAAAGGGATGGGAAGGACTGAGTGGAAAGAAGTAGAGAACACATGCAGAAATCTGTCTGATGTGAACTTCCTGGGTCGTGGCAGTAAGGAAATAGCAAACTCAAAGGAAGTCAAAAGCACTTGGACTTGGATTTGTGCAATAAGTACTGATTTTCTGGCCTATGTTCTTTCTTGCAAAACCAAACCTATGTGCTCTTGTAAGCGGAGCCCCCAGTTCCTGGCTGGGTGCCTGACACCTGGTAGTCGCTTCACAAGCATTAATCTCTCTCCCTTCTTGTCTTGTACACGAGTATGCAAGAGTGCCTCAAAGCAAGTACATCTAATGCATTAAATCAAAATTCACACAATGCAGGCATTAGATGTTTATTACTTACCCCCAAAAATATTGTTTTACTTTCTTAGCAAATAAATAGATTTGAACTGTCATTCAGCTCACAAGAATCTGATCTCCAAATACTTCAGGAACACAACAGTTACATAAAGTGAGGCAGAACTGCAGATATGTTTTCCAAACGGGAATAAATCTAATATTGATTAGTTGAATCAGATATTGAATCTCCTTGGAGAGTTGATTACTTGAAAAAGCCCCAAGGTGAATTCTTTTGGTAAAACACAAGCTCTTTCTGAATGGTGAAAAATGTGTGAGAAACTTGATGACAACTTCTTCTGGCCAGAAAGAAGTGTGTGTCAAGTTCCCTGAGGTAGCGTGTAGGCAAAGTTCACAGAACAGCTCGGGGAGGGTAAAGGAAAGAGAAGGATATGAGAGGGAATGGGCAGGTCTTCAAACGATTGTGTATGGATTTCTAACCTTGGCTGGTAGACAGAGGCATGAGTCTTTGGATGTTGACACTGAGTTTTCCTTTTGTGTGTACCAGCTGCATTTTAGATTTTGAAAAGGTGCTGTTGAATAAATCTGGAGATGGCATTACGTACAAGGTCAGGATAAATGAAACTTAAAACATGGAGAGGAGATGAGGGTACCCAATGGAACATATATATTGGGAACGAAAGAGGGAAGGAAGACAAATCCCTGGGCATGACTGAGGAAAAAGGGCGGAGAAGGTGTGGTCTGAGAAGAGGGAAAAATCTGGAAGTTTGTGCCATTAGAGGAAGACAGTAAAGAGAGACTGTCAAAAAGGAGCAAATTGTCAGCTAGGCTAATTGCTGCAAACAAGTCAAGTTAGATAAAGTTCCAGAGGTGTTCTATAGACAAAGCAGTGTTAGTGGCATTGACATGGAACTCTCTCAAACACAAGATGTCAGAGAAGCTGTTAATATTATAGATTTAAATGTATGTAATACAATGAATACAAGCAAATTTATAGCAAAAATAAAATTTGTTTGATGGAAAGTACAGTTGTTTCAAGTAAGACTATTGTTAAGATGCCCTTCATTTGCTCTTCTCATTCATTATTTTTGTGTTTCATTTTTCAAATCTTTTTATATTTACAGCTGTTTTTCTTAAAAAAAAATTCACAAACTATTCAAAATCCAGAAAATCCAGTACTAGACCATCTGTAAATGCAAATTTACTATGTAAGTATTTCTCAAATGTATGGGAATGGTGAGGTTCTCATTCCTATGACAGTGAATGCCATGGACTGCGGCTGAGGTCAAGGACATGGGATGCTTCTGATGGATGGGCAGCAAGCGTTTGCCTCTGGCCTGCTAGTCATGCTGGGAGAGTTTCCAGACAGCATCTCTAAGGGTGTGCAAAGCCTGTTTCAGCCCACAAAGGTATCGCCATTAATGCAAACAGAGCTGACAGCCAGAGGTGATGCAAAACTTCCCAACATGGCTTGAGGAACCAGGAAAGTTAATTAACTACCATTTCCTGACCTATAAATCATCAATTTCCAAACTTTCGTGTGCTTTCCATAACATATTGGCTATAGGTCTTTGTCATAAAAGACCATCTCATTTTTTCCAATGTCCTGGTGCATAATAATTAATACAGTGCAATGAAAGAGTGTCCTATTATAAGCCATGCACAATTGGAGCACATATTAGCTGCTGTTGTAGTTAAGGAACATGCTTATATGTCCTCATGTGCACTTCACTGAGGCTTTCCATCTCAGAATATTCAGTTGCACTGGTTTGTGGATAAAGCTAACATATTGCCTCCCCGTAGGAACTAGTAATGATAATTCTAACAAAAATTAAAGGGGATTATGCATGTAATAAAAATTTAGAATACTTTTGCACTCATTCTGTCAATTCACATAATCAGTGAAAGTATTTAAAGATGAGGAGAGTTGAATTCAGAGAGAATAAATAACTTTCTCAAGATTGCTTCATTAATAAATGACTGAAATGAGATTGTATTGCTGGAGCCATTATTTTGAGTAGGTTTCGATACATCATTGTTGTGATGTTTGTCACTAAAGTAAGATTGATTAATCAGTAGCATAGGCATATCCTTGTTGCTTGTTAGAAATGCAGAATCTCAGGTCCTAGTCCACACTAAATCAGAAGCAAAATTTCCCTGTGACTAGAGTATGATTTCTATCTGCATTAAAATTTGAGAGGAAATTGATTAGATTATTTCATTTACTCAGCCCATGTTTATTAAGTACCTACTAAATAATATACGCTGACTGACTCTGACTTGATGTGTTTAATTGATAAAGTTATAAATGTAACATAGTACTAATGAATGATACTTTCAGGTATAGATCTATAGATGCTTACTTGCTAAATTTCTTTCTTTGATTTTTTGCCTTATGGGTCCAGTCAGTCAAGCTAGTTTATTTTAAAAAATTTTTCTATTTTTTCCAGTGAATGTACACTTGCACAGTTGGTTAAATGGTGCATGTGCCATTCTACTCTAACCTCTTAATGATTTATGGTCTGCCTCACCCACTATACAAAAGGCCATTGGACAAAGACCAGAGTCAGTCCCTACAGAATGCAATCCTAGATTTACATTTGAGTACATGCTCAGAAATAGTAGAATGGATTCATGAGTGATTGAATAGTTTGGGGAAGAAGGCTCAAGATTAACTCTGAGTATAGTTTCCATAATCTCTCTTCATTTATTCCATTGATTAGTTTCCTTTTTGAAGAAAATCATCAGAATAGATTTCTTCTTAAATTTTCGTTTAGGACACAATTAAAGGTTTACTGATTGTGGCTGTCACTGGTTATTACTGCTGATTAGTTAAGTCACAATTCATTTTTCTGGGATTTCAAAAAGGGAATTAAAGGAGGTGATTACTCAATAATAATCATTAAGAGAAGGTAGAAATCATAAAGGGAACATTAAACTAGAAATGGGGGTAGATTTCAGATGATGGGGGAAAATGGGGCCAAAATTGGAATACTACTGCAAAAATGTAATTGCTTAAGTGCTTGTGCTTATGGCTTTTAAGCAATGAGGCACTTTCTGGAGCACACTGGATGCCTTTTTCTTTCTCTCCTTCTTTTACTGCTTACTCAATTATCTTATCTTCCAATCCAGTATCTCTCCTTTGGAATCCTTATGAGCAAGTGCGGTTTTATAAGACTATCCTTCTCCTCTTGCTTCAGTTTGTACAATTGCCTATATCTGCATTTATTCATTTTATTACGTTATTACTTACTGCAGAGTATTTCTTCTTTCTTTCTTTCTTTCTTTCTTTCTTTCTTTCTTTCTTTCTTTCTTTCGACAGGCAGAGTGGACAGTGAGAGAGAGAGAGACGAGAGAAAGGTCTTCCTTTGCCGTTGGTTAACCCTCCAATGGCCACCGCGGGCTGGTGCGCTGCGGCCGGCGCAACGCGCTGATCTGAAGACAGGAGCCAGGTTCTTATCCTGCTCTCCCATGAGGGTGCAGGACCCAAGCACTTGGGCCATCCTGCACTGCACTCCCGGGCCACAGCAGAGAGCTGGCCTGGAAGAGGGGCAACCGGGACAAAATCCGGCGCCCCGACTGGGACTAGAACCCGGTGTGCCGGTGCCGCAGGCGGAGGATTAGCCTATTGAACCACGACGCCGGCTTGCAGAGTATTTCTTAGTTTAATTCTACTAGATTACAACTAGATAACAATAACAAAGACTACCATTTTATTTTATTTTATATTTTTTCCGAGAGTGAGAGACTTCATTAGTGGCACAGCTGCGGGACTGTCTCAGAGCAGTGCTGGCTTCAGCCAGGGGACAGGGTCTGGGGCTGGAGGTTCCTGGGAAAGGCCACAAGCACGCTTCCTTGAAGGCAGGCATCCTTATAAGCCCTGTTATTCCAGCCTTTTGTTTAATAAGGGGTGCAGTGTTTCTGCTCCAGCTACTTCCTGCTGGGGGGACTCAACGGGAGGGGTGGGCTTGTGTGGTGGGGGTGGGGTGCTGACGGGCGGGGGTGGCCGTGCCAACGGGAGGGGTGGGCTGGTGGGACAGGGCGCAGACAGGAGGGGTGGGCCGGAGCAGTCATCAGCAGCGGCTACGGATCCTCTGATGGTCCCAGAGAGGTCCTGCGGGCTGCCGGTCTGGCAGGGAACAAGAAGAGTTACAGGGTGGGTATCACCGGTCCCATGCTCAGAAGGAGCCACGAGCCCATCCTGCCTCTGCCTCCGCCTCTGAGCCACTCATTCCCTAAGCTGTTGGGCCATATTCCAACTCCCCTTGTACATGTTCCCCTGGTTGGGGGGGAGGGGGGAGACGCCTCATGGCACCTTTGCGGGCCGTCTAGACCCGCGGTCAGGGGCTGGCTCTGGCCGTGGCCTGGCGGGTGGCAGGCCTGGGGGAGGCGGCCCGCGGGTGCTGCTGTGTCACGTCTCGGCCCGCACTCTTCAAGATCTGCTTCACCTTGCGAAGCTCTCACTGTCTGCTGGCGTCCTGGTGCCCTCCGCCGTCAGAGTAGCCACAGTGAGTGGTGGGCGTCAGGCAAGCCACCGTGCCGAGCCGAGCGCCACGCACCCCGGCGGGGACCTGTGTGTGGCCAGGATCTTGACCTCGATGGCCCGCTGGCCCGAGAAGGAGCAGCGCTTTGGGGGCTTTCTGGTGTCGCAGCAGGCGGCAGGAAGGTAGGTGTAGTGGGAGGTGCAGGAGCAGGCTGTCGGGGCAGAGAGAGGAAGCAAGCCTGCGAGGAAGAGAAGGAGGCAGCAGTGAGCCAGGCTCCACATCGTGCGAGGATCACGGCTGGCCAGCAGATGGCGCCACAGGCGGAGACCTCTCGGGCCGGGAGAGCTGAACACAGGGGCAGTGGGGATGCTGCCAGGTGAGGATCCGTGCAGGTGAGGGTTCCAGGGCCTGTGGGCGAGAATTTCTTAGGAGTACCCAGTCCCCTGGCCTGATGCCGTGGGTACCGGGCCCCGAGGAAGGCCGTGGGAGGCTCAGATCAGGGTGTAAACGGAGCAAACTCAGAGGAAGGTGAAGAAAGGTAGGTGGCCCTGTGATGGATGGGGTGGGGGAGGGGTGAATTGTCCAAGAGGAAGGGGTGACCTTTCAGAAATTCCAAGGGGCTGAGGGAGGATGGGGCGCACGGGGCAGCCCTGGTGCCGGGGGCAGGGCTGGAGGAAGCAGCTGGGGCCAGGTGGGTGAAGCTCTGAACCCAGTTTTGAGAGGTGCATCTTAATAAACCACTGTCGCGCTCAACCCTGCCCGAGGAGTGGGGAGGACAGGGGCTGGGAGGTGCCGGGGGACTCCCAGGGACTGAAGGCAGCTGAGGACTCGGCCCGGTGTCCGAGTGCATGGAGGGTGGGAGCGATCTGGGCACGGTACCACTGAGGCTGCGTGGATGCGGGATGACTGGTTTCACCAGCCTGGGGAGGCGTCTGCTGCAGTAAGGAGGTATTGGATCCTTTTGTGCGGATGCTGTCCCGGGACCCTCGAAACTGAGGAGGGTGGAGGGGTGGAGGGGACGCAAGGCTGAGGGAGGGGGAGAGGGCCCCACCAAGAGTCTCCACAAGACAGTCAGGGACGGTGAGTCAGGGGGAGTGGAACCCATGGAGGGCTCGGGCTCCAGGTACAGGGTCAGGAAGAACGGAGGAGCCAACCCCAGCGCTGAGTGGAGCAGAGACTTCTATGGAGCACAGGGTACAAGGGCTGGTTTTCGGCGGAGCTGAGACCGGAACGGGTTGAGTGAAATGCAGGAGTAAGCTGTCTGGCCTAAGCAGACAAGCGGGCTGCCTCCTAGTGTCCCCCCCAACACACACACACCCGGGCACGGGCAGGAACAGGCGGGCGGCCTCCTAGTGTCCCCCCGACACACACACCCGGGGTGCAGGCAGAGACAGGCGGGCGACCTCCTAGTGAAAGACTACCGTTTTAGACAACCTGGTCATTGTGGAGGTCTGGAGGGTCACATGTATTGCTATGTACCACCAGCTGACTCTTAAAACTATTAGCAAGAAGATCTGAGGTTTGTATCAAATATTCAATGGATGATTTTGCTGCAATATACAGATGTGGTCATGCTGTTTCTATGTTTGTTTTTTTTTTTTTTATTCAGAATAGTCAGACCCTAGCCAGCTGAGATTCCCAGTCCTAATGGGCCATTTTGAAATGGTCCCCACATTAAGAACTACATAAAAACACATTTTTCTTCACACCCATGAAATTAGCAAATCAAGGTTGCAAGATTTATTGCTAACAATATACAAAGCTTCTATTACCATAGGTGTAAGATTGCATTAAAAGAGATGCTATACACATCTAAATAGCCTTTTGTTAATGGCATAATAGACTGTTTTGCAGTCAATAGAAGTGGTCAAGTATAATTAAGGATTGAAATTCCATGTGAAAGATTGAGAAATGACATAAAATGCACTTTTTATTACTTCTTAAATCTTCTATGAACCCCCAAATCTGATTTTTATATCTGCCATTGACTTCTTGTTTGGCTTAAATAAAAATCATAAAATCATAATGGGGGAAGACCTGCTAAATTATCAGAAACTTGTTCTTGTATACTGCTAATTTCCAAAAGGATATAATTTACCAATAGATTAAAACGCTGGAAGAATGGGGACAATAAAAAAGAAAATAGATACTAAAATAAATTTTTTACTTCTATTTAAAGCAAGGCTACATTTAAAAATGTTTATTTTCTTTGACTTTAAAGTCAGATAAAAAGAGAGAGACAGAGAATCTTCCATCTGCTGGTTTACTGCCCGAATGCCCACAATAGTCAGGGATGGACCAAGCTGAAGCCAGGATCGCAGCACTCCAGCTGGGTCTGCCAAGTAGGTGCCTTGTGTCCAAGTCCTGGAGACATCATCTGCTGCCTCTCAGGATGCATTAGCAAGAGGCTGGTTCAGAAGCAGAGTAGCTGAGACTTGAACCAGCACTCTATAGTGCATTGTGGACTTCATAAGCAGTGGCTTACCTACTGCACCACAATGCCCACACTTTAAATAAATTTTGAAAGAACAAACACAGTGCAAAGTTAGTGGGATGAAACCAGAATACGGAAGGTCGAGTCTTTCTCTCTCCCTGCCTCTGCCTCTCTGTAACACTGCCTTTCAAATAAATAATCTTAAAAAAACTAAAAAAAGATATCTTATACTGCTCTCTTATGCAAGGGATCCTCCTTCTCTGTGGATCCAGCTTCTCTATGGAACCAGCTCCCTCACTTCTGATCCCTGCTGCCATGTTCCCTCAGTAGACAGTGTTCCCTGACTCCCTGCCATCCTATTGGAAATAGTAACACCTGTCCCCAACACACACACACACACACACACACACACCCCATTATCATTATCTCTCCTTCCTTACATAACCCACATCAATTCCAGATATATTTATTCTATTTTTTTTTTTGCATTTCTGCCTTTCTTCTTCCCCAGATGAGGAACTATGCAGCCAAGACATCTGTGTTATTCATTGATGTACACCTTGGTGCTTAGAAAAATACCTGTACGAAATATTCAGCAAATGTTTGACGAATGACAGAATAGTTAAGTGGAAGTTAGATGACTGAAGTAATAAGGTAGAGGAGATATAAACGTCATATGGGAAACCAAGCTCTCTATTGTTGCATAACAAACCTTCCCAAGGTTATTGGCTGAAAACAAAATATTTGCTCACAGATCTACTTGGGTAGAGCTCAAAAGGATCAACCAATCTCTGAGCTTGCATGCAGGTTCAGAGCAGGTGGCTCAACTGGGGGAAGAATGCACTTTCAGGATGGGTCATTCATGTGTCACCTCAGAGCTCAGCTTACCTTGGCGTCTGCTCTTCACAGAGACCTCTCCATGACTGCCTTCCTTAGAGCACAGTATCTGGGTTCCAAGGGCAAGCACCTCAAGATGTAGTAGGTCGAAGCATTATTTCCACACCACCATATCCTGTGAGTAGTTACAGAGCCAAGATCCAATGTGAGGAGAGTAAATACCACCTTTTCTTGGGATCAGAGCAAAAGAAATTTAATGTCATCTAAAAAAAAGTTAATTAATTTATTTGAAAGGCAGAGTTACAGTGAGGGAGAGGCAGAGTGAGATCTTCCATTAGCTGGTTCACTCCCAGATAGCTGCAACAGCTGGAGCTGGGCCAGCCCTAAGCCAGGAGCAGGCAGTTCCTTCTAGGTCTTCCGTGTGAGTGCAGGGGCCCAAGCACTTGAGCCATCTGCCACTGCCTTCTGAATTGGAAGTGGAGCAGCCAGGACTTAAACCAATGCCCATATGGGATGCTGGGATTACACGTGGCAGCTTTATCCACTACACTGCTCTGCTGGCCCCAAGTTCATTTTTGGAAAAAACCACCATACAAGACATTGTTTTAGGTCTGTTACACCAACAGGGAATTTATAATACTGTGATTTATTTTATTGCAGAGGTTTTCAAAAATCATGTGAACCAAGCCACTTAACATTTAACTCACAATTTAATAATCACTAATAATACTAATATTAAAAGTCTGATTATATACCAGGTACTTATTGAAGTTTTTTTTTTTTATGTTCTCTCTCTGGCTCTCTATTTCTCTCTCAACTTAAAAGCCATTTATACAGCATGTATTGTATACCAGACACTGTTTTACCTACCAGCGTCTGCCTACTGATATTTTCCCAACACTGCACCAGTATTTTGTACATTGTTCTTTTTTGGGGGGGTGCAGAAGACTTTTTTGATGGTGACATGACAGGGTAGGGCTCCCTAAGCCCCTCCCCTCCTCCAGGGGCTCTGGGATGGAAACTGTGAAGAGGGGCAGATTCTCAGCATGTTGGGGACTGAGTGGGGGCAGGGACTCCCCAGCGGCTGAGCGCCTCTCTGTCATCCTCCGGTTCTCTTGGAGTAAGAGCTTGAGGGCTCTTACTCCTTGGAAGCCATGTGGACCATGAGGTCCACCACCCTGTTGCTGTAGCCAAATTCATTGTCATACCAGGAAATGAGCTTGACAAAGTGGTGATTGAGGGCAATGCCAGCCCCAGCATCAAAGGTGGAGGAGTGTCACTGTTGAAGTCGCAGGAGACGACCTGGTCCTTGGTGTAGCCCAGGATGCCCTTCAGGGAGCCCTCGGACGCCTGCTTCACCACCTTCTTGATGTCGTCATACTTAGCAGCTTTCTCCAGGCTGCAGGTCAGGTCCACGACTGACACGTTGGGGGTGGGCACACGGAAGGCCATGCCAGTGTTTCCTATTCAGCTCCACGGCCTTGGCAGCGCCAGTGGAGGTGGGAATGATGTTCTGGGGGGCTCCACGGCCCTCAAGCCACAGCTTCCTGGAGGGCCTGCCCATGGTCTTCTGGGTGGCGATGACGGCATGCACTGTGATCATGAGCCCCTCCACGATGCCAAAGTGGTCGTGGATGTCCTTGGCCAGGGGGGCTAAGCAATTGGTGGTGCAGGACGCGTTGCTGACGATCTTGAGGGAGTTGTCATACTTCTCGTGCTTCACACCCATCACAAATATGGGGGCATCGGCGGAGGGAGCAGAGATGATGACCCTTTTGGCTCCGCCCTTCTAATGAGCCCTGGCCTTCTCCATGGTGGTGAAGACGCCAGTGGACTCCGCAACATACTCGGCACCAGCATGACTCCAATTGATGGTGGCGGGATCTCGCTCGGGGAAGATGGTGATGGCCTTCCCGTTGATGACCAGCTTACCGTTCTCAGCCTTGCCTGTGCCGTGGAACTTGCCATGGGTGGAATCATACTGGAACATGTAGGCCATGTAGTGGAGGTCAATGAATGGATCGCTATGGTGACAACATCCACTTTGCCACAGTTAAAAGCAGCCCTGGTGCCCAGGCGCCCAATGCGGCCAAATCCATTCACTCTGACCTTCACCATCGTGTCTCAGGGATGCACTGGCACTGCACGAGAAGAAGTGGCTGTCTGTCGAATGGGGCAGAGAGGAGAGTTGTACATTGTTCTTAATCCCCACAGCAAAGTTACAAGGTGGAAACTGAAAACCAAATGTTAAATAACTGGTTAAAATCACAGAAGCAGCAGGCATGGGAGCTGGGATTAACACTGAGATGGGTTTGGTGGATAAACTAGGTTTCACTACCCTGTGTTGCCTTCATTATCGGGGCAGGAAGAGAAGGGGTGGAAGGTAATGATGAGACAAAAGGAGAAAGGAACCCTCTTCACTCTGGGACTCCTGGTAAACCTCTGAGAGCACTGGAGCAGAGATCCCCCAAGCTGACCTGAAACCTGTAGACTGTTAGGAAAGGCTTCTGGATCTGTTGTTAGATGACAAATGCCAGCTCCACGGTTTTCTCTCTTCCTTGGAGAAACAGTTTTCCTTCCCTCTCTAGGGCATGACCTGTTCTTCATTGCAGCCACCCTCTTTGGCCCAGCTGATAGAGGAGGAAGGTGAAGTGATGAAAGTCAACATCTACCCAGGGACCTCTTGTGGTTTAGTGAATTAATTCTTGGCCCTGTCGGGAAAAGGTGAGTGGAAGAAGAGTAAGGAGCAAAGGAAGAGATGAGAAAAAGAAATCAACTAGCTTGGAATTTTTTTTTCTTTTTTAAATTACAGATTCTGCATCCTACACTGAAGTCATCATGGGCTTTTTCCAACTCCTGATGAAAAAGAAGGAACTTATTCCTTTAGTGGCCATCATGACCTTTGCAGCGAGTAGAGCCTCAACGTTCGCCCTGTATTCCTTCCAGAAAATCAACGTGATTGTTGATCGCCAAAGAAATCTGGAACCCTGGGATACTGTGAATCCAAATGTACCTCAGAAGCTTGTGACAATCAACCAACAATGGAAACCCATTGAAGTGTTGCAGAAGGTCCGAAAGGCGACCAGATGACCACTCTTGACCTCTTTCTTCCTAAGACTACTCTATGAATCTGGTGGAAACATTTCTGCACAGACTAGATTATGGATAGCAGTGTGTGGAAATGCTTCTGCTACATTTTTAGGGCTTGTCTCATTTTCTGGACTCTGATAAAGCATTCAAGGTAGTGCAGTAATAACCAACTAGTACAAAAATAAGTTTCTGTGTTTATTATTGTAATTTTGAATTCTGCATATTGAAATGTGTATGTTTATGATGCCAGAATGTTTTTCCTGAAATGTACAAAATTTTTAAAGTGATGCCTTTAATAAAATGCCATTTGTGAAAAAATAAAAAGGCCCAGGGCTAGGGTGGCACAGCCTTCTCCATGCCCCGCCTGCTCTCGCTCTCCCCCCAACCCCCTCCCTCAGTCCCAGCCCCTCCACAGGTCCCAGGTAGATGGAGATGGAAGTTGGGTGGGGTCATGGCACAAGTTCTGAAACTAAATAAAAACTTCTTTTGGGTACAGTGCCCCCCTTCCCATCCTAGTGTGGCCTGTCTGCTTCCCCGAGCCTCTGCCACTCCCACAGTGGGACACAGAATGGGGGGAGTCAGAGGGCTTTATGGCTTTGTTCACCACCCCCATCCCCACCCCCTCCCTGGGTGAATGCCCTGCCCCATACTCCTTCCTCCTGGGGCAGGGCCTTTCCTGCCCCACTCCAAACCCAGCTCCAGGAAACAAGCAGGAAAAGACTCCATTCTGGCCTGCACAACAGCTATGGGCTATGTAGGAGCAGGGGCAAGGGAGAAATCTGCCATGACTCCTTCAGCAAGCAAGGCAGCCCCCCACCCCTGATGGTCCTGACTCATCCCTTCATGCCTCAGTTTATTCTGAAAGCTTGGGAAGAAGAATCCGGACCTAAACACCAGGAATCTACCGCTGAGAATTCAGAACAGAGGGCAGAGGCAGTGGGGATGTCCTTGGCAGGGTCCACCCCTTCCCACTAGGTCCCTGGCCCTATAATAAATAGTTATGCACATATATATATTTATACACATGCGCTTTTATTAGTATTGATATCAGCAGACAATAAATAATTAAGAGTTCCATGTCATTACATCAATGGTTTGTTTCTGACAGAGGCAAAACTGGGCACCACAGTAGACAAATGGACCATGCTGGAGGACACCACTTCACTGAGGGGCACGACGCACGTGACAAGTTCTCAGGCCTGGTCCTCGCCCTCCTCCTCCTCGACCTCGCCCTGCTCCTCAGCTGTGGCGTCCTGGTACTGCTGATACTCGGAAACCAGGTCGTTCATGTTGCTCTCGGCCCCAGTTATCTCCATCTCGTCCATGCCCTCGCCCGTGTACCAGTGCAGGAAGGCCTTGCGCTGGAACATGGCCATGAGCTGCTCTGAGATGCACTTGAACAGCTCCTGGATGGCCATGCTGTTGCCGATGAAGGTGGCCGACATCTTGAGGCCGCGCAGCGGGATGTCGCACATGCCGTCTTGACGTTGTTGGGGATCCACTCGAGGGAGTAGCTGCTGTTTTTGTTCTGCACATTCAGCATCTGCTCGTCCACCTCCTTCATGGACAGGCAGCCGCTGAAGATGGCCCCACCGTCATGTAGCGGCCATGGCGCGGGGCGCAGGCGGCCATCGTGGAGTCGAACATCTGCTGGGTGAGCTCAGGCATGGTGAGAGCGCGGTACTGCTGGCTGCCGGGGCTGGTGAGAGGTGCAAAGCAGGGCATGAAGTGCAGGCGGAGGAAGGGCACCATGTTCACGGCCAACTTGCGCAGGTTGGCGTTGAGCTGGCCAGGGAAGCACAGGCAGGTGGTGACCCTGCTCATGGTGGCCGACACCAGGTGGTTGAGGTCGCCATAAGTGGGTGTGGTGAGCTTGAGCGTGCAGAAGCAGTTATCATACAGGGCCTCATTGTCGATGGAATAGGTCTCATTCGTGTTCTCCACCAGCTGGTGCACGGACAGCGTAGCGTTCCACCCAGGGACCTCTTGTGGTTTAGTCAATTAATTCTTGGCCCTGTGGGGAAAAGATGAGTGGAAGAAGAGTAAGGAGCAAAGGAAGAGATGAGAAAAAGAAATCAACTAATCTCCTGAACCTGTCATGGCCCCTCTCAACTTGTCCTATAAAGATGTCCCATGTGGCCCATTGAGAGCCATTTACCAAACCTTTTTCAGATTTCTTTGATTGTCACATCTGCTCTCCTCTTTCTTCCCTGCACAGTCCTGTGCTTCCTGGATGCATGGCAGTCAGCCTTTGATCTTGGTGCCTCTGGTTCACTGCGTGCTGTAAGTTATCCCCCTCCTCAAGCTAATTCTGGGCAATGATGAAATCTACATGCCTTCCTTCTGCACCCTCTCTATCACAAGCCTCCCATCACGTTTGACATGATTCAGACCAGCTCTCTCCACTGGGACTCACACAGCATACTAATCCCTTAATAGGAACAGGGGCTCCAGGCCAGACAACGTCTCAGGGTTATTACATTAATCCTATAAACCAAGCACCCTAACATGTCATAGAGGCCCTAAAGAAATTAGATTATCAGAGAATAATAAGTTTAATATAAATTTCACACACCTCTTGGTATTCACTTAATGTATAGACAATCCGCTAAGCCACAGAGGCATAGCTCAAAGATAAAAGCCATCTGAGGGGACAAAAATTCTACAAATGCCTAAAACTAAATGTAGAACTTCAAGAAACAAGACAAAAGGAGACACTATGACCCCCCCCCAAGGTACACAACATTTTAATATTAGAATGTGAATGTGAAGATGTTGAGGAAATACCAGAAATGGAATTCAAAATATTAATCTTAGTTTTACTCAAAAGAATTAGAAGCAAATCCATGAACTAAAGAAAACCATATATGATATGAATGAAAATTCTTCCATGAAATTGAAATTTTTAAAGAGAAATCAAAATGATATACTAGAATGATGAATTCAATTGATGAAATAAAAAATGCAGTGCAAACCTATAACAACAGAATTGATGAGACAGAAGAAAGAATATCTGAGTTAGAAGACAAATCTTGGAAGAATGTCCAGCATATGGGTCTTAGGAGTTTCTAAAGGTGTGGAAAAGAGAAAGGACTAGAAGACCTACTCAGTAAAATAATTACAGAAAAATGCCATAAATTGGAGAAAGAAACAAATATCCAAGTACAGGAAGCACATAGAACTCCTAACAGATAATGAGAAGAGATCTTCACCTCACCATGACACATTGTACTTAGACTTTTCACAGTTAAGCATAAAGAAAATATTCTAAAGTGTGCATGATAAAAATGCCAGATTACTATCAGAGGATCTCCAATTAGACTCACAACTGACTTCTCATCAGAAACCCCACAGGCTAGAAGATGATGTCAAAATATAGTCCAAATAGTAAAAGAAACTGCCAACCTAGAATACTGTACCCTGCAAAGCTCTCATCTATGAATGAAGGTGAAATAAAGACCTTCTATAAGAAACAGAATTTGAAATAATTTGTCACCATGCATTCAACCTTACAAAAGGTTCATAAGGCTGTGCTACGCACAGAAACACATCAAGAAAGTCATCATCAAGAAAGAATACAAATGCAGTGAAAACCAGTAAAACTGCAAAAGAAATCCAAAGTAAACAATAGGAATCTTAGGATCAAGTAGTTACTTATCAATAGTTACCTGAATGTAAATGGCCTCAACTCTCCAGTTAAGAGATACAGACTGGCCGAATGGATTAAAAAACCAGACCATCTATGTGCTTATTACAAGAAACACCTAACCAACAAAGATACATGTACACTGAAATGAAAGGGTGGAAAAAGATATTCCATGATAATGGGAAAAAAGGGCTGTGTAGCCATGCTAATATTAGACAAAATAGGCTTTAACACAAAACAGTTAAAAGAGACAAAGACAGACACTATGTAATGATTAAAGGATCAATACAACAGGAAGATGTGACTATAATAAATGTATATGCACCCCATTAGAGAGAGTAGCTATTTAAAAGAACTGTTAACAGATCTAAAGGGAGACATAGACTTTGATGCATAGTAATGGGGGACTTCAACATTCCACTTTCATCAATGGATAGATCTAAGAGATAGAAAATCATCAAGGAAACAACAGAGCTAATTGACACTACAGACCAAATGGACCTAACTGATATCAATAGAACTTTTCACCCCACAGTTGCAGAATACACATTCTTCTCAGTGGTGCAGGGACTCTCTCTAGGATAGACCTCACACTAGGCCATAAAGCAAGTCTCAGCAAATTCAAAAAAATCAAAACCATACCATCCACCTTCTCGGATCACAACGGATTAAAGCTCAAAACCAACAACTCAAGAATCTCAAGAATGTATGCAAACACCTGGAGACTGAACAACATGCTTCTAAATAAACAGTGTGTTGTAAGAGAAATCAAAAAATTCTGGAAATGAATGAAGATGACCTTACCTCATATCAAAACTTACAGATTTACATTTAAGTGTTAAAGTGTCATAAACTTCATACAACATGGCCTGACCTAGCAAATCTTTTGTTCAAGCTAAGGTCCTCTCAGCAGTAGCACATTTGTTAAGAAATCTCGGGGAACAGGAGTTTGGAGAAAAGAAATCGCAGGTGTCACGAAGCCTGGAGTGACTGAGGCACGGAGTCAGAGGCGTCACACGTGAGAAAAAGGTGTGATAAGTTAGTTTAATTGCTGGTCTACCACAGCATGTTGCTTCCTTCTGACTGTCAAGACACTGGTTCACCTGAAACTTGTCAGCACGTCCCGCGTGCCTGGCTGAGCCCCCGCAGCCCGGCCTGCCTCGCACCCGCGTCGGTGCTGTCCTGCGCTCGCTCACAGGTCCCTGCTCCTGAAGCGTCACCTCCCAGCCCCAGTGAATCTCCGCAGCCCACTCGGACTGCAGCCTGTTCGCCACCTCGTCCTCCCATTGCAGCAGCAGCAGCAGCGGCCGCGCAGACCGCGAGGGAAAGGGCAGACCCAGCGGGAGCGACCAGCGGGCCGGGCTTCCGAAGCAGCAAGGGGCAGGGAGGCGCGACGGGAGCCCGCACCACAGGTAAACGGGGCGGCGAGGCGTAGGGCAGCACCCAGGCCACCCATCGACTTCCAGGCAGGCAACCCCGCCTCCAGGGCGCTCTCCTTCGCGCGCTCCCGCGCCGCTCGCTCGCAGCCCCAGCAGCAGCCGCCGCAGCATCACTTCACACAAAGGACTGTAACCCGCCGAGCAGCTCCGCCACCTCCGCGTCGTCCTCCGGGGACAGCAGCCCCGACAGCGCGGCTCGGGCGCGGCGGCGCGGAACCTATCGCTCCCTGCAGCCGAGGCGAAGGCAGCGGCTTTTTTTCTTTATTTTTTTTATTTTATTTTTATTTTTTTTTCCCTCCCCTTATACCTCTTTGCCTTTCTGTGGTTCCACCCACTTCTTCCCCACCTCCTCCCATAAACAACTTTCCTACCCCCCCCCCAATAAATAAATAAGAGGAGGAGGGTGAAGGAAAAGGGAGGCAGCGCCAGAGAGCGAGGTAGAGTCCGACCCGACAGCCAGCAGCCTGCAGGAACCTCACACCAAGAGAAGGCGACGCACCCCGCGCCGCTCAGGGAGTCCGGGCCCCGCCGCCGCTGCTGCTGGTGCTGCTGGGGACCGCGGCCCTGGCGCCGGGGGCGGAGGCCAGCGAGGACTCGGCTCCCGCGGGGGCTCGGTGTGCTACTCGTCCCCGCCCAGCGCGGGCTCCGTGCAGGAGGCGGCTCAGCGCGCCGCCGCAGTGATCCAGGGAAAGGTGCGCCCGCCGCGGCGGCAGCAGGGGGCGCTCGACAGGAACGCGGCGGCGGCGGCCGGCGAGGCAGGGGCGTGGGGTGGCGAGCGCCAGCCGCCAGCCGCCGGCCTGGGGGCGCTGGGGGGTGCCCGTCGAGGACCCGCTGTCCGCCGCCCACGGGACCCTGCCCTCCCAGCCCACGTCCCCGGCGCCCAGCCCCGGCGAGCCTGCGGAGGAGGAGGCGCCCTGTCTGGTGAAGGTGCACCAGGTGTGGGCGGTGAAAGCCGGGACTTGAAGAAGGACTCTGCTCACAGTGCGCCTGCGGACCTGGGGCCACCCGGCTTCCCCGTCCTGCGGGAGGCTCAAGGAGGACAGCAGCTACATCTTCTTCATGGAGCCGGAGACCGACAGCAGCAGCAGCAGGCGCGCGCCGGCCGCCTTCTGAGCCTCTTCCGGAACCTCGAGAAAGGGGTCGGCAGAGTGCTGTGCAAGCAGTGTGGTGAGTTGCTGGCGCCCGGGCGCGTGCTCCGCGGGCGAGGGGCGCGCGGGGCTTCCACGGCGGCGGGACGGAGGCGGCCCCATTGCAAGGGGGGCTTCGCGGCTCCAACGCTTCCTGGCTGCGTCTTGGGCTCTGCTGCAGGTGAAAAGCCCAAGTTTGCGCCTCGGTTGGGGCGGCCTGAAGCTTTTTTTAATTTAGCTTTTTGGGGGCTGCTTCACTGCGTGTGTGAAACGTGTCGGTGGCTTTCTCTGCGTGTGGCTGCTTGAAGTTGGCTGTGGCGAGGAGGCGCTGGTGCTGGGCCGCCCTGTGGGGGCTTTTTCCTGGGAAGGAGGACTGGTCAGACAGGACTGGGCCTGGGCGCCCCGAGTGTGGAGATGGTCGCGGCTTGGTGCCTGTGGAGAGCGCGGTAGGAGTAGGACGGTCGCCCACAGAGCTGGCGGGAGTTTGTGGGGGACTCCATGTCCCGCAGATGGGTGCATTCTGTACCTTGTGAGTCTCTCTGGGTGTGAGAACGCTAAAGTTTCGTTGAACAGAATTATGGAGTGGCGCGTGGAAGGCCCTGGAGAAGGCCTTGGGAAGATAAGCATTGCAGCCGGTTTCCCACACCTTTTCCCCTTAGGCCATTAAAGTGTGCTTGCCCCAGGGGTGCCTGGTAGGATCAAGTTGGCGAAATCGGCTGAAAAATTTCACTACCCTTCTAAGGTAGCATTTCGTTTATGCAAATGTAAAATAATTCCTGTGATCTAAAACATCTGTGTAACTTGCTGATAACCTGCTATGTGTTAGTGATTACATGGTATTCTTCACAAACCACAAATTCACATGATTACACATCACCGATTCTAAACACCTAATAGCTTTCTCCCTCTGTCTTTATGCATCTACTAGATGGTTGGGTTAATTGAATTTTCACAAAAGTCAGCACCAGGCCATGCTCCTTCTGCCTGTAATACAGAGTGTGTCAGATCTTCTCAATTTGTATCCGGTGATGGCCAACTATTTAAGTTTCGGTCGACATTTGGGGGGCTTTTGTCCTACTGTTAATTAATACCTAATGATTTGGCTTTCATGAGAAGAAAGAGCATTGTTCACTCGTGGTTCCCTTATTTTAGCAATGGACTTGGTGTGCCAGAGACCTGTTAAGACTGCACCACTCTGTGGCAGAAGCTGTTCAGAGAGCGGTGCTGAAGCAGCTGAGTGACGCTGGGACTCCCTGAGACTGGCTGACAGGTGTCACTGGGGAACATGGCAAGCACTCTGCTGGGAGCTCTCTTACTAGGGAACACAGAAGCTCAGCAGTATTGTACTGCAGCATATGCTATTCTGTTACAGAATCCAAAACAAAACCTTTTAAGCCACATCCTGTCCAGTTTTCACATGTTTGATATGTAACTGGGGAAGGATGTTTCCCTTTACCCCAAACTGAATGAGTTTTGGTGGGAACCTAACATCAAGAGGATTAGGTTTGCAGGGATGCCTGGAATTGGGGTGCATTGCTAGGGTAGCAATGGGGTGGTTATACCTTTTAACTAGAAATACATGTCAGACTTCAAGGGTAAAGTTCCTAACAGCATCACGAGGATGTTTGGACGTGTAAAATGCATGGTCTGGAAGAAGAATAATGTATTTTTATGTTTCTTTGGGGGTGAGGGGGAAGCTTTACTGTAGGTAGTATGGTTTGGCCCTTTTGTTTTCTAATCAAAAGAAATCCATAGCTGTAACTTGTGGCATGTCAAAGAGGGTTGGTCTATAATGAATTGGAAATCTCCCTACAAGTCATTGGGTAGATGTATAACTCAGAGTTCCTGCTCTGGGTTTGTGTGACTAAGTGTGTGCTTGGTGATTTTAGTGTTACATAACAAAGTAGGATATTGCATGGAATCAATAGATAGAGCTAAGGAGTGAGAGAAGTCGTCCTGAAAGTTTCTCTTGAATTTCCATCAACAGAGTCTTTACCATGGTATCTGAGGATGGAAGTAAATGGTACAAACTATTTTACATAAAGTAAAGTTAGTAAATCTGTAGTTGGAATACTGGATGTAAAAGTGTGAGTGTGTGTATTGGGAAACTTGACAATTCGTCCAGTTGTATGGTCTTGGTTAACAATGCCAAAGGAGCACAGACAACTGGTGTGTGTGTGTGTGGGGGGGTGATGCAGAGAATAGGGGTGAATCACCCTGGTTGAGCTGCTTCTGTGTGTGTGTTCGTCTGGTCAGAAGGTTTCAGGAAGAATGATGGAGCAGAGGGTCCTTATCTAAGGACAAGAAGCTGCCCTGAGGGCCCGATGGCTGTGTACAAGCTTGAGCCATGGTCTTTGGTAGGAGAAGGAATACAGTAGAGTCATTTGTGAGATCCTACCCAGGGGTACAGTTTCCAGCTCTCTAGCTCTCAGGTGCAGAGCTTCCTACAAGTTGCTTCCTAGTGTAGAAACTGTGCATGCAGCAGATTAGCCTTAGGCTTGAGCTAATAGAAATCTTCCTGCATGTTGTGTTCTTTGCCCCCTCCATCTAATATAAACTGCTGGGTAGTGTCTATATAAAAAGAAGCTCTTTGAAACATGGACCTTTTAAAACAGAAACTGTCAGTGTGTTTTTACATGACAACATGGAATTTCATAGCTTGTTTGCTTCCTAGTTGAAGTGAAATAAGTTACACTTCCATCACAGCTATTTAAATTCTTTCCAGTCCTAGGTTTTTCTCTTACCGAATAACCTAAGAAATGTTCCTGTGTTTTATGTTCATCAGAATGAAAAATGATTTGCTGTTCAATTAAATTTTTATTCAAATAAGTTACTGTTTGATGTGCTACACTTTGAGTTTCTTAACATTGTGGTTACACCAGGAAGAAACTAATTTCAAAAATGGAGTAAAAATAGTGATGCTGAATAACATCTGCAAATGGGCCATGATAGATTTGTGTGTCAATTATGTTATAATCCAATGTAAATATTTGTCATATGATAGTGGAGTGAAGGCATGTGCATATATTGATAATGTGAACATGTTTATCATGTTTATCAGATATTTAAGATAAATGACAGTCACTTTTTCAAATATCTTCGATCACTATTTAATGATGCGCATTGACCTTACAGTGAAAAAAATGCTGTAGAGATTTTTCCAGTCAGCACTGAAGAAAATTATTCTTAACAAAATCTGTATTAAGGAAGTAGCAATAGTAAGAGATACAGCTTGACTGCTTGTACTTCATACATTCACATGTAAATATAATTTCCCAAGTGTTTATGACTGTTCTCTTTAAGCCAAAAAAAAAATGTTGCTGTCAAAAATCTATACTGGGTTTAAAACACTTCCTTCTGTTGAGAAGAGACTAATGTATGAATGTATTTATATTACTGCTAAAAAATGAAACTCAGGTAGATCATTTGGGAAAACAATTCCTTAGAATAAACACATTTAAAAATGGATTTAAATATCTCAGGATATTTTACCAGCACGAGGGGATAGTTCTCATCGACTGTGGGGGATCTTTAAATCCTCGGAATTTAGGGAAAGCTTTACCATATGTCTTAATGTGTTAGGCAACACTGGGAAGCTTAAGCAACCCTAAGGATTAAAACAAGAAGCTGTCTTTCCCTGGTCTGTATATTTTTAGCAAATGAAAGCGAAAGACGTGATTGAGAGGATTATTGCCCTTGTCAAATATAATCTCTTCATTGTTCATGAAATCTCCTTGGCTTCAATACCCGTTTTCTTCCTGTGTTTTTTTTTTAATTATAAACACATCATATTTTAAAACGTATTTTTACATCTCAGTTAAAATTTATGAATTGGCCAACGGTTAAAAGACCTTCAAGCACTTGTCTTCCTTTAGTACTTAATACACCTAGATTTTTACTGTTTGTTTTTAATCTCAAATTATATGAAAAGAATCTCTAAATGGCTCTTTTTGAATGCATATTTTGACTAGCTTTATATAAGTAAATGAAAGTGAAATTCAGTAAACAATAGCTTTTTAACTGACTCAAGCAATTTGTTACAAAGAAAAGTAAAATGACAAAAGTTTTTGTGAGGAATTGAAAACATTGTTAGAATTTTTATTTTTAAATGACAAAAATGGACATTACAGACAGTTTTCAATGCATATATGAGTTCTCTAAATTTGTGCATGCCTTTGTTACTGTGTGTTCTTAGATGATCAGAAAATTTAAGTTAGTGATGTTATGTAAGAATGGATGGATGACCTGTATTCCCCCAAATATGTATTACTTTATAATATTTGAACAACTGCTAAGTGGCATGCTCTGTTTGAATCTAAAGTTGAATAATTTGAGCATTTACAGAAGGATTGTGCTATCTGCAAGGTTGTGTTTTCAAATTTCCCAAGTATAGTGCTACAGAGTACTCAAAGCAAACCTGTTTCTGAAGACTTGCCTCCTGAATTTCATGCCCAAATAAACTGCATGGGTTAGAGTAGACAAAAGCAACTTTGGTGAAGTTGAAATCTAAACGTAGGTTGGCATGGATCTAATTATTAAGAAACAGTTCCCCCCAGTGTAGCCATCTTGGAGAGAGATGCTTAAGAGGTAATTTTCATTAGTTTTTGATCTTGTTCAAGAAAAACAGGATTTTTGTCCCAGTGGAACATAGTTTCCTAGGAAACTATTTTTCAACAAAAACACTTTTATTTAAATTATACAAACTTCATGCATTTCATAATTACAACTCTAGGAATATAGTGATTCTTCAAACCCTACCCACCATCTCACCTGAACTCCCACCCTTCTTCGTCCTCCCTCTCCTATTCCCATTCCTTTTTTAAAAAAATATATTTTTAAAATTTTTTGTTGTTGTTTATTTGAAAGTCAGAGTTACACAGAGAGAGGAGAGGCAGAGAGAGAGAGAGGTCATCCATCTGATGGTTCACTCCCCAATGGGCCACAACGACTGGAGCTGGCCTCCGTGTCTCCCATGCGGGTTCAGGGACCCAAGGACTTGGGTCATCTTCTACTGCTTTCCCAGGCCATAGCAGAGAGCTGGATCAGAAATAGAGCAGCCAGGACTCGAACCAGCACCCATATGGGATGCTGGTGCTTCAGGCCATGGTGTTAACCTGCTTTGCCACAGTGCCGGCCCCATTCCATTCCTTTTTTGTTGTTGTTGTTGTTTTTACTAAGATCTATGTTCTTTAAATATCATTCAGAAACTAACCTTTAAGTAATAAACAGAGATCTTAGCCCCAACACTGTTTTTACTATGTTTGTTTATTGGGTCAACAAAAATATTCTCTTGAGAATAGGAATCATATGTTTTAACACACCAAAGAGAGTATATTCCAGGTATTACCCATTGGAACTGTAACTACCACTTGTTGATCACCTATGAAGTTTTAAGTCAATGGGTTTATTCATCTGTTTCCTCAGTCCATCACATGTTAAACAAGCAAGACCCCTACCTTTCACCTTACACAAAAATCCACTCAACATGGATTAAAGACCTAAATCTATGACCTGACACTATCAAATTATTAGAGAACATTGGAGAAACCCTGAAAGATATAGGTACCGGCAAAGACTTCTTGGAAAAGACCCTGGGAGCACAGGCAGTCAAAGCCAAAATTAACATTTGGGATTGCATCAAATTGATAAGTTTCTGTACTGCAAAAGAAACAGGAAAGTGAAGAAGCAACCAACATAATGGGAAAAAAGTATTTGCAAACTATGCAACAGATAAAGGGTTAATAACCAGAATCTACAGAGATCAAGAAACTCCACAACAACAAAACAAACCACCCACTCAAGAGATGGGCCAAGGACCTAAACAGACATTTTTCAAAAGAGGAAATCCAAATGGCCAACAGACACATGAAAAAATGTCCAGGATCACTAGCAATCAAGGAAAAGGAAATCCAAACCACAGTGAGGTTTCACCTCACCCCAGTTTTAATGGCTCACATAGAGAAATCTACCAACAACAGATGCTGGCAAGGATGAGGGGAAAAAGGGACACTAACACACTGTTGGTGAGAATGCAAACTGGTAAAGCCAGTATGGAAGTCAGTCTGGAGATTCCTCAGAAACCTGAATATAACCCTACCATACAACTCAGCCATCCCACTTCTTGGAATTTACCCAAAGGAAATTAAGTTGGAAAATAAAAGAGCTGTCTGTACTGCAATGTTTATTGTAGCTCAATTCAGAATAGCTAAGACTTGGAATCAACCCAAATGCCCATGCACAGTAGACTGGATAAAGAAATTATGGGACATGTACTCTATAGAATAACTATACAGCAGCAAAAAACAATGAAATCCTGTCATTTGCAGTAAAATGGAGGAATCTGGAACATATGCTGAGTGAAATAAGCCAGTCCCAAAGGGACAAATATCTTATGTTCTCCCTGATCGGTGAGAACTAACTGAGCACCAAAAAGGAAACCTGTTGAAGTGAAGTGGACACTATGAGAAACAGTGACTTGACAGGCCCTTGTCCTGACTGTTGATGTACAACTTAATACTTTATCTCTTTTAGTATTTTTTGTGTTCTACGTAATACTGTTGGTTGAACTCTGTAATTAACACACAATTATCCTTAGGTACCGCTAAGGGAGTCCGGGCCCTGCCGCCCGCTCGCCGGCGCCGCTACAGCTGCTGGGGACCGCGGCCCTGGCGCCGGGGGCGGAGGCCAGCGAGGACTCGGCTCCCGCGGGGGCTCGGTGTGCTACTCGTCCCGCCCAGCGCGGGCTCCTGCACGGCTCAGCGCGCCACCGCGGTGATCCAGGGAAAGGTGCGCCCGCCGCGGCGGCAGCAGGGGGCGCTCGACAGGAACGCGGCAGCGGCGGCCGGCGAGGCAGGGGCGTGGGGCGGCGAGCGCCAGCCGCCAGCCGCCGGCCGGGGGTGCTGGGGCGGCCGGCAGAGGACCCGCTGTCCGCCGCCCACGGGACCCTGCCCTCCCGGCCCATGACCCCGGCGCCCAGCCCCGGCGAGCCTGCGGAGGAGGAGGCGCCCTGTCTGGTGAAGGTGCACCAGGTGTGGGAGGTGAAAGCCGGGCTTGAAGAAGGACTCTGCTCACGGTGGGCCTGGGGACCTGGGGCCACCCGGCTTCCCCGTCCTGCGGGAGGCTCAAGGAGGACAGCAGCTACATCTTCTTCATGGAGCCAGAGACCGACTGCAGCAGCAGCAGCCGCGCGCCGGCCGCCTTCCCAGCCTCTTCCGGAACCTCAAGAAAGGGGTTGGCCAGGTGCTGTGCAAGCGGTGTGGTGAGTTGCTGGCGCCCGGGCGCGTGCTCCGCGGGCGAGGGGCGCGCGGGGCTTCCACGGCGGCGGGACGGAGGCGGCCCCCTTGAAAGGGAGGCTTCGCGGCTCCCAGGCGTCCTGGCCGCGTCTTGGGCTCTGCTGCCGGTGGAAAGCCCAAGTTTGTGCCTCGGTTGGGGCGGCCTGAAGCTTTTTTTAATTTAGCTTTTTGGGGGTTGCTTCACTGCGTGGCCCGAAACATGTCGGTGGCTTTCTCTGCGTGTGGCTGCTTGAAGTTGGCTGTGGCGAGGAGGCGCTGGTGCTGGGCCGCCCCGTGGGGGCTTTTTCCTGGGAAGGAGGACTGGTCGGACAGGACTGGGCCTGGGCGCCCAGAGTGTGGAGATGGTCGCGGCTTTGTGCGTGTGGAGAGCGGGCAGGCGGAGGACGGTCACCCACAGAGTTGGCGGGAGTCTGTGGGGGACTCCATGTCCCGCAGATAGGTGCAGTGTGCACCTTGTGAGTCTCTCTGGGTGTGAGAACGCTAAAGTTTCTGAAAGGAGCGGCCGAGAGCCGCCATAAAATGGCCTTAATAAAACAGTCCTGGGAAATGGGGAGTAAACTAAGTTCACAGAGAAAGCAGATAGCTACTAGCCAGAGATAAGGGCTACTAGCCAGAGATAAGGGCGACAGAACATCCTGGTATGCACATAAGCCCCCTCCCCTGTGCTTGTTCAAGCTTAACAAAGAAACCGCGAGACACGTAGGGCACGTAGCCACCCCTTTCTGCTCTTCAAGGACCCCCTCCCCTTGTCCAAGCTTAGACACGTAGGGCACATAGCCCCGGTTTCTGTTCTCTCCTCCTCCTCGACGACCTCCTCCCCTTGTAGTTACCCAATAAACTTACGCCACCCTATGGTATGTTAATTTTGTGGTTTTGCCCCTTAAAAGCTGTGTGAGATAGCTGCTCGGGGCTCCTCTCGCTTGCTTGCTGCTTGCAGCAGCAGGGGGCCCATTTGCGCAAATGAAATAAAAATTACCTCCTGCTCTATTGCATCGTCTGGTCTGGAGTCTGTGTTTCTGGGGTCGTCACAAGAGGACACCGCTTTTGGGGTCCTACATTTGGGGGCTCGTCCGGGATTTGGGGGACCCCAGACTCCCACACTCCATCGGCCTGACGGAGGTAAGTTTGCTTACTTGTGTATTATTGTAATTGTGGTTTGTACTGTTTGTCTTTGTCTGCCAGGGCGACGTGGAATCCGTCCTGGGGCGGTTTGTACTGTTTGTCTTTGTCTGCCAGGGCGACGTGGAATCCGTCCTGGGGCGCCTGTACAGGCTCAGTATTGACTGGACCAGTGGGGGAGACAGACGTGTCCTGAGACCCCTGGTTCAACCCTGGAGGACGCTCCAGTGGTGGTCTGGGAAGGAGGGAAAGAGGGAATTTCCCTTCTTCCAGGGGAGAGCCTGGCCAGATGGCCGCTCCCTTCTGATAGTTTCGGTTTTGTCTCGGTCTGTTGCCGTGTGGCTTGTGATTTGTGTTCTGTGTGTCGCTGTTTTTGTTGTCCTTTATCTCTTACTGTCTCCCCCATCTGTTTTTATTGTTGTGTTTGATTGCTAGATGTATACTTGTATGAAAAATGTGTATTGTATTCTTATGATGTGTTAATTATGTCTACTTCTCAATGCAACTCTAGGGCCAAATGTAAGGACAAATTTTTGGAATGGAGAGGCTTGTACCTAGATTTGGCTCTGGTAACCAAGAAACTTTGCTGCCGAATGACCTTCTCCTGCTCCTTGGGAGCCTGGCCAGTTCCCGGGGAGGAGGATAAAGGAATGTTTTCTGATAAACAGGTGGGCATGCTTCATGTCTCGGCTCTCTGGCCAAGACCCGAGATGGGACGCACTGCTTGCCTAACATCTTGGCAATGAGCCACCCTTGTCCTTGGGGGCTTTAAGGGGGAGCCGGAGCAAGCCTCTGTTGCTGCTGTTTCATCCTGGGGGAACACGTAGTCAAGCTGAACATTAAATGTGCCCGTAATGATTACATGATCAATTGGCTACTGTGATTGAGGTGTTCTGTGACAGTCCCTTTAATGAGAAATTAACAAAATGGATTAATAACAGGACATTCAGGACCTGACGCTCTGCTTGGTATGTCATTACAAAAATCATCAAGGAGGGCTATGCCTGATAAATGAGGGTGCTATAAATGTGGGCAGTAGGGACATGTACAAAAATTGTCCAAAAGTCAAAAATCAAAATAAGGCTCTTCCTGGGATTTGCTTCCAGTGCTAAAGGGGAAGGCATTGGGACAATAAATGTCACTCCAAAACTGATAAAGAAGGTAATTCATTAAAAAACAGAGTTCAGGAAACTGGAAGCGGGGCCAGCCTCAGGCCCTCCCTACAGGGATCAGTGGACCATCTTGCTATAGTATCATTAAAGCAATGGAGCCATGTTTATTGCAACATTCTGTTAATCTATGCTCCTTTACCATCTTTCCTGTAAATAATTTTAGTGTGCACTACAAGGCTTGCAGTGTATTTCTTGTGGATTAAACTAAAAGTAACTAAGTCTGTGCACAGCAGACAGCTGAAAAGTAATTTACTGTCACAAATTGGCATAGTTGGCAGGATCCGCAAGTATGCAAAGAAATGCCTTTCTTTAAAAGAAAAACTGAAGTTGCATGTGTAACCTGTGATGTTCCTGGCTGGAAAGACCTTCAGTTCGCCTCTTTGGTGAAGGAATGGGCTCTCTGCTCAGAATCGAGTGAGAATTGGGATGGCAAGTTACAGAGTGCACAGCCTCCACAAGTTACTGAGGTTTTGCTATCAGTGCCGGTGGAAAAGGGGGATGAACTATAGGCTTTGGGGAGGTGAAAATGGATTTTGTTATCTGCATACTGATGCATGTGTAAGCAATTAAAAAAAATAAGTACAGGATAAATGTAAATTGGGAAAAAGAAAATGCTGCCCTTTGGAGTCAAACTGCTAGATAGTGGTAGAAAAAAATTATATCAAGCTCCTGTACTGCTGCCAGGGCCAACTAAGGTTATTCAGTGTAAACAATACAAAATTCCAGGTGGACATAAAAAAAATCTAAAACAGTAAAAAATTATCTTAGTGCTGGAGTGATGATTCCCATAATCACTAAAAGAAATTATCTAATTTGGCATGTTAAGAAATCAGATGAAACCTGAAAAATGACTGTGGATTACAGGGAATTAAACAAAGTTACTCTCCCATTGACTGCTACAGTCCCAGATACCATCATTTTGATGTAAAAGGTCACAAACATAAAAGCGTGTTCTTGATAAGGAAAGTTAAAAGAAAGAGATATTTTTAAATAAAAAAGGGATATGATTTGTAAAAATTGTTTATAAAAGGGGGGGGAGAAGAGAAAGGTTTGAGCAAGTTACAGAAGGTGTGAGAAAGTCGCAAAATGTTATGGGAAGAAGAAATCTTTGGTTATTTTCTTTGACATAAAATCAAAATCTGATCCTCTGTTAAAGCAATGAGTTAAAGTAATCTATTATGTTCTCTTGATGTCTCTGTTAAATTCTAACTGCTTAAAAACAGCTGTAAAAAGAGCAGTGGTGAAATGAAGGGATCCTATCACCAATCAATGGAATGGACCTGATCCAGTACTGGTATGGGACAAGGGCTCCTAAGGGATGGGTTTTTCCGTGTAACCAACATGCCTTTACATCATTAGCCTCTGATAACTTCTGCAATTGCTCCCTGGGCCGTGTGGCCCTGATGCTAACATCTGTATTTACAGCAGCGGATAGAGCAGTGGTGTGCTTTACCTGAAGACTACAATAACAATCATCCTAATAGGAGAGGACACTGCCCTTGCCATGGCTGCATCAGTAGTAAGTGTTCCTGGACTGGCTTTTGGAAATAATCGTGGACTATGAAGGCTTACATGTTTGGTGACCAAAGCAATCAATCTTACTGCTACTGTGCTATCCAATATAGCCAAAGAATTGGATCAAGTTCACTCAGGAGTGCTTTTAAGCCATGCAGCTAACAATTACTTGCTGTTAAAAAAATCATATAAGTTGTAAATCTGTACCTGGGGGATGTTATTTTAACATTACTAACAATGTGCCATATATAGAGTCTGTTATTGATAAACTTAAGAGTAAAATGCAACATATGTTTATTACTAACCCACTATTCATTTGAAGGGTTTCAATGGATTCATTGGTTATTAATGTTGGCTGGACTGCTACTGCTTTTCCTACTTTGTATGGGATGTATTCTGTGTGTTCTGCATTTTATGCTGACTTCGCTACAGTATGAATGGACTGAGATTCATCATTTAAAACTTCATACCAAGCCTCCTTTGTAATCAAAATAATTGATATTTGGCTGTATGTTTCATCTCTCACCTAATGTTGGGCTGGAATGGTACTCAAAGACGGGTAAGACGCTCAGCATCCTGTACCAACCTAAGACAGGGCTCTAGGCCAAGCTGCCAGAGTTACCGATGACGGGTAAGGACAGAGATGACTGAGGGCAACCTAAGACAGAGGCCATTCTCAATTTAATAAAAAAAAGGAGGAGATGTGGGGACCCATGGCTGGCCATGGGCCCACATGCTAAGGCCTGGCTTGCTGATCATTGGCATTAGTCCTCGCGCAACAGTATCAAGCCCTGGCCACCAGTGACCGTATTGAAACCCCTCATTAATGGCACACAATTTTAGGATTAAAATTAGTTCAAAGAGAAAATGGGGGAATGAAAGGAGCGGCCGAGAGCCGCCATAAAATGGCCTTAATAAAACAGTCCTGGGAAATGGGGAGTAAACTAAGTTCACAGAGAAAGCAGATAGCTACTAGCCAGAGATAAGGGCTACTAGCCAGAGATAAGGGCGACAGAACATCCTGGTATGCACATAAGCCCCCTCCCCTGTGCTTGTTCAAGCTTAACAAAGAAACCGCGAGACACGTAGGGCACGTAGCCACCCCTTTCTGCTCTTCAAGGACCCCCTCCCCTTGTCCAAGCTTAGACACGTAGGGCACATAGCCCCGGTTTCTGTTCTCTCCTCCTCCTCGACGACCTCCTCCCCTTGTAGTTACCCAATAAACTTACGCCACCCTATGGTATGTTAATTTTGTGGTTTTGCCCCTTAAAAGCTGTGTGAGATAGCTGCTCGGGGCTCCTCTCGCTTGCTTGCTGCTTGCAGCAGCAGGGGGCCCATTTGCGCAAATGAAATAAAAATTACCTCCTGCTCTATTGCATCGTCTGGTCTGGAGTCTGTGTTTCTGGGGTCGTCACAAGAGGACACCGCTTTTGGGGTCCTACAGTTTCGTTGAACAGAATTACGGAGTGGCGTGTGGAAGGCCCTGGAGAAGGCCTTGGGAAGATAAGAGTCACAGCCGGTTTCCCACACCTTGTCCTGTTAGGCCATTGAAGTGTGCTTGCCCCAGGGGTGCCTGGTAGGATCAGGTTGGCGAAATCGGCTGAAAAATTTCACTACCCTTCTAAGGTAGCATTTCGTTTATGCCATTCGTAAAATAATGTCTGTGACCTAAAACATCTGTGTAACTTACTGATAACCTGCTGTATGTTGATGATTATATGGTATTCTTCGCAAACCACAAATTAACATGATTACACATCACCGATTCTAATACACCTAATAGAATTCTCCCTCTGTCTTTATGCATCTACTAGATGGTTGGGTTAATTGAATTTTCACAAAAGTCAGCACCAGGCCATGCTCTGTCTGCCTATAATACAGAGTGTGTCAGATCTTCTCAATTTGTATCCGGTGATGGCCAACTATTTAAGTTTCGGTCGACATTTGGGGGGCTTTTGTCCTACTGTTAATTAATACCTAATGATTTGGCTTCCATGAGAGGAAAGAGCATTGTTCACTCGCGGTTCCCTTATTTTAGCAATGGACTTGGTGTGCCAGAGACCTGTTAAGACTGCACCACTCTGTGGCAGAAGCTGTTCAGAGAGCGGTGCTGAAGCAGCTGAGTGACGCTGGGACTCCCTGAGACTGGCTGACAGGTGTCACTGGGGAACATGGCAAGCACTCTGCTGGGAGCTCTCTTACTAGGGAACACAGAAGCTCAGCAGTATTGTACTGCAGCATATGCTATTCTGTTACAGAATCCAAAACAAAACCTTTTAAGCCACATCCTGTCCAGTTTTCACATGTTTGATATGTAACTGGGGAAGGATGTTTCCCTTTACCCCAAACTGAATGAGTTTTGGTGGGAACCTAACATCAAGAGGATTAGGTTTGCAGGGATGCCTGGAATTGGGGTGCATTGCTAGGGTAGCAATGGGGTAGTTATACCTTTTAACTAGAAATACATGTCAGACTTCAAGGGTAAAGTTCCTAACAGCATCAAGAGGATGTTTGGACGTGTAAAATGCATGGTCTGGAAGAAGAATAATGTATTTTTATGTTTCTTTGGGGGTGAGGGGGAAGCTTTACTGTAGGTAGTATGGTTTGGCCCTTTTGTTTTCTAATCAAAAGAAATCCATAGCTGTAACTTGTGGCATGTCAAAGAGGGTTGGTCTATAATGAATTGGAAATCTCCCTACAAGTCATTGGGTAGATGTATAACTCAGAGTTCCTGCTCTGGGTTTGTGTGACTAAGTGTGAGCTTGGTGATTTTAGTGTTACATAACAAAGTAGTATATTGCATGGAATCAATAGATAGAGCTAAGGAGTGAGAGAAGTCGTCCTGAAAGTTTCTCTTGAATTTCCATCAACAGAGTCCTTACCATGGTATCTGAGGATGGAAGTAAATGGTACAAACTATTTTACATAAAGTAAAGTTAGTAAATCTGTAGTTGGAATACTGGATGTAAAAGTGTGAGTGTGTGTATTGGGAAACTTGACAATTCGTCCAGTTGTATGGTCTTGGTTAACAATGCCAAAGGAGCATAGACAACTGGTGTGTGTGTGTGTGGGGGGTGATGCAGAGAATAGGGGCTGAATCACCCTGGTTGAGCTGCTTCTGTGTGTGTGTTCGTCTGGTCAGAAGGTTTCAGGAAGAATGATGGAGCAGAGGGTCCTTATCTAAGGACAGGAAGCTGCCCTGAGGGCCCGATGGCTGTGTACAAGCTTGAGCCATGGTCTTTGGTAGGAGAAGGAATACAGCAGAGTCATTTGTGAGATCCTACCCAGGGGAACACTTTCTAGCTCTCTAGCTCTCAGGTGCAGTGCTTCCTACAAGTTGCTTCCTAGTGTAGAAACTGTGCATGCAGCAGATTAGCCTTAGGCTTGAGCTAATAGAAATCTTCCTGCATGTTGTGTTCTTTGCCCCCTCCATCTAATATAAACTCCTGGGTAGTGTCTATATAAAAAGAAGCTCTTTGAAACATGGACCTTTTAAAACAGAAACTGTCAGTGTGTTTTTACATGACAACATGGAATTTCATAGCTTGTTTGCTTCCTAGTTGAAGTGAAATAAGTTACACTTCCATCACAGCTATTTAAATTCTTTCCAGTCCTAGGTTTTTCTCTTACCGAATAACCTAAGAAATGTTCCTGTGTTTATGTTCATCAGAATGAAAAATGATTTGCTGTTCAATTAAATTTTTATTCAAATAAGTTACTGTTTGATGTGCTACACTTTGAGTTTCTTAACATTGTGGTTACACCAGGAAGAAACTAATTTCAAAAATGGAGTAAAAATAGTGATGCTGAATAACATCTGCAAATGGGCCATGATAGATTTGTGTGTCAATTATGTTATAATCCAATGTAAATATTTGTCATATGATAGTGGAGTGAAGGCATGTGCATATATTGATAATGTGAACATGTTTATCAGATATTTAAGATAAATGACAGTCACTTTTTCAAATATCTTCGATCACTATTTAATGATGCGCATTGACCTTACAGTGAAAAAAATGCTGCAGAGATTTTTCCAGTCAGCACTGAAGAAAATTATTCCTAACAAAATCTGTATTAAGGAAGTAGCAATAGTAAGAGATACAGCTTGACTGCTTGTACTTCATACATTCACATGTAAATATAATTTCCCAAGTGCTTGTGACTGCTCTCTTTAAGCCAAAAAGGGTTGCTGTCAAAAATCTATACTGGGTTTAAAACACTTCCTTCTGTTGAGAAGAGACTAATGTATGAATGTATTTATATTAATGCTTAAAAATGAAACTGAGATGGATCATTTGGGAAAACAATTCCTTAGAATAAACACATTTAAAAATGGATTTAAATATCTCGGGACATTTTACCAGTACTAGGGGATAGTTCTCATCAACTGTGGGGGATCTTTAAATCCTAAGAATTTAGGGAAAGTTTTACCATATGTCTTAATGTGTTATGCAACACTGGGAAGCTTAAACAACCCTAAGGATCAAAACAGGGAGCTGTCTTTCCCTGGCCTGTATATTTTTAGCAAATGAAAGTGAAAGACGTCATTGGGAGGGTTATTGACCTTGTTAAATATAATCTCTTTTTTGTTCATGAAATCTCCTTGGCTTCAATACCCGTTTTCTTCCTGTTTTTTTTTTTTTTAATTATAAACACATCATATTTTAAAGCCTATTTTTACATCTGAGTTAAAATGTATGAATTGGCCAGCTGTTCAAAGACCTTCAAGAACTTGTCTTCCTTTAGTACTTCACAACACCTGGATTTTTACTGTTTGTTTTTAATCTCAAATTATATTAAAAAAAAATCTCTAAATGGCTCTTTTTGAATGGATATTATCACTAGCTTTATGTAAGTAAATAATAGTGAAAATCGGTAAACAATAGCTTTATAACTGACTCAAAGAACAATTTGTTACAAAGAAAAGTAAAATGACAAAAGTTTTTGTGAGGAAATGAAAACATTGTTAGAATTTTTATTTTTAAATGACAAAAATGGACATTACAGACAGTTTTCAATGCGTATATGAGTTCTCTAAATTTGTGCATGCCTTTGTTACTGTGTGTTCTTAGATGATCAGAAAATTTAAGTTAGTGATGTTATGTAAGAATGGGTGGATGACCTGTATTCCCCCAAATATCTATTTCTTTATAATATTTGAACAACTGCTAAGTGGCATGCTCTGTTTGAATCTAAAGTTGAATAATTTGAGCATTTACAGAAGGATTGTGCTATCTGCAAGGTTGTGTTTTCAAATTTCCCAAGTATAGTGCTACATGGAAGCACTGGAAGCAAACCTGTTTCTGAAGACTTGCCTCCTGAATTTCCTGTCCAGATGAACTGCATGGGTTAGAGTAGACAAAAGCCACTTTGGTGAAGTTGAAATCTAAATGTGGGTTGGCATGGATCCAATTATTAAGAAACAATTTCCCCCAATGTAGCCATCTTGGAGAGAGATGCTTAACAGGTAATTTTCATTAGGTTTTGATCTTGTTCAAGAAAACAAGGATTTTTATCCCAGTGGAACATAGTTTCCTAGGAAATTTTTTAACAAAAAACCTTTTATTTAATTATACAAACTTCATGCATTTCATAAATACAACTTTAGGAATTTAGTGATTCTTCAAACCCTATCCACAATCTCACCTGGACTCCCACCCTTCTTCCTCTTCCCTCTCCTATTCCCATTCCTTTTTAAAAAATATATATTTTAAAAATTTTTGTTGTTGTTTATTTGAAAGTCAGAGTTACACAGAGAGAGGAGAGGCAGAGAGAGAGAGAGGTCATCCATCTGATGGTTCACTCCCCAATTGGCCACAACGGCTGGAGCTGAGCCTCCAGGTCTCCCATGTGGGTGCAGGGACCCAAGGACTTGGGTCATCTTCTACTGCTTTCCCAGGCCATAGCAGAGAGCTGGATCAGAAATGGAGCAGCCAGGACTCGAACAAGCGCCCATATGGGATGCTGGTGCTTCAGACCATGGTGTTAACCTGCTTTGCCACAGTGCCGGCCCCATTCCATTCCTTTTTTGTTGTTGTTGTTGTTTTTACTAAGATCTATGTTCTTTAAATATCATTCAGAAACTAACCTTTAAGTAATAAACAGAGATCTTAGCCCCAACACTGTTTTTACTATGTTTGTTTATTGGATCAACAAAAAATATTCTCTTGAGAATAGGAATCATATGTTTTAACACACCAAAGAGAGTATATTCCAGGTATTACCCATTGGAACTGTAACTACCACTTGTTGATCACCTATGAAGTTTTAAGTCAATGGGTTTATTCATCTGTTTCCTCAGTCCATCACATGTTAAACAAGCAAGACCCCTACCTTTCACCTTGCACAAAAATCCACTCAACATGCTTTAAAGATGTAAATCTATGACCCGACACTATCAAATTATTAGAGAACATTGGAGAAACCCTGAAAGATATAGGTACCGGCAAAGACTTCTTGGAAAAGACCCTGGAAGCACAGGCAGTCAAAGCCAAAATTAACATTTGGGATTGCATGTGGGGAGCAACTGGGAGCAACTCGGACTAGACTAAGTTACTGGAATTAAGACTTATTCTATGCATCTGCTCTCCCACAATATGGCGCTGAGAAGGGAGAAACAGCTTCTACACAGCTGCCTCCAGTTCAACCAATAAACTGTAGGACCTGCTCCTGATTGGAGGAGAGCAGCATACTCAGCATGTGGGTAGCAGAGTTGGGATTGGAGGAAGAGGACTATAAAGGAGGAGCGAGAGAACATGCACCAGGAACATCTAAGGGGAACACCTATCTGAAGGAACACCTGTGCAGCCCCCGAGAGAGCCGGCCGGCGGTATGCCGCTCCCCCGCGGAAGTGGGGAAAGTGGCTAGGGGGAACCGCCCTTCCACGGAGGTGGAAGGGTCGGTAGCCAACCCGGGGAGAACCAGCAGCAAACCCGGGAAGGGCCGAGCAGACAAAAGAACAGCGCAGGGTCCTGTGTCGTTCCTCCACGAAGACGGGGAGCGACAATTGCATCAAACTGAGAAGTTTCTGTACTGCAAAAGAAACAGGAAAGTGAAGAGGCAACTAACAGAGTGGGAAAAAAGGATTTGCAAACTATGGAACACATAAAGGGTTAATAACCAGAATCTACAAAGAGATCAAGAAACTCCACAAAAACAAAACAAATCACCCACTCAAGAGATGGGCCAAGGACCTAAATAGACATTTTTCAAAAGAGGAAATCCAAATGGCCAACAGACACATGAAAAAATGTTCAGGATCACTAGCAATCAGGGAAAAGGAAATCAAACCACAACGAGGTTTCACCTCACCCCAGTTACAATGGCTCACATACAGAAATCTACCAACAACAGATGCTGGCGAGGATGAGGGGGAAAAGGGACACTAACCTACTGTTGGTGGGAATGCAGACTGGTAAAGCCAGTATGGAAGTCAGTCTAGAGATCACTCAGAAACCTGAATATAACCCTACCATACAACCCAGCCATCCCACTCTTGGAATTTACCCAAAGGAAATTAAATTGGTAAATAAAAGAGCTGTCTGTACTGCTATGTTCATTGCAGCTCAATTCACAATAGCTAAGACTTGGAATCAACCCAAATGCCCATGCACAGTAGACTGGATAAAGAAATTTTGGGACACGTACTCTATAGAATAACTATACAGCAGCAAAAAACAATGAAATCCTGTCATTTGCAGTAAAATGGAGGAATCTGGAACACATCATGCTGAGTGAAATAAGCCAGTCCCAAAGGGACAAATATCTCATGTTCTCCCTGATCGGTGAGAACTAACTGAGCACCAAAAAGGAAACCTGTTGAAGTGAAGTGGACACTATGAGAAACAGTGACTTGTTCAGCCCTTGTCCTGACTGTTGGCACACAACTTAATACTTTATCTCTTTTAGTATTTTTTGTGTTCTACGTAATACTGTTGGTTGAACTCTGTAATTAACACACAATTATTCTTAGGTGCCGCCCAGGGAGTCCAGGCCCCGCTACAGCCGCCGCCGCCGCTGCTGCTGCTGGTGCTGCTGGGGACCGCGGCCCTGGCGCCGGGGGCGGCGGCGGCGACGACTCGGCTCCCGCGGGGGCTCGGTGTGCTACTCGTCCCGCCCAGCGCGGGCTCCTGCACGGCTCAGCGCGCCGCCGCAGTGATCCAGGGAAAGGTGCGCCCGCCGCGTTGGCAGCAGGGGGCGCTCGACAGGAACGCGGCGGAGGCGGCTGGCGAGGCAGGGGCGTGGGGTGGCGAGCGCCAGCCGCCAGCCGCCGGCCTGGGGGAGCTGGTGCTGCCCGCCGAGGACCCGCTGTCCGCCGCCCACGGGACCCTGCCCTCCCGGCCCACGACCCCGGCGCCCAGCCCCGGCGAGCCTGCGGAGGAGGAGGCGCCCTGTCTGGTGAAGGTGCACCAGGTGTGGACGGTGACAGCCAGGGCTTGAAGAAGGACTCTGCTCACGGTGGGCCTGGGGACCTGGGGCCACCCGGCTTCCCCGTCCTGCGGGAGGCTCCAGGAGGACAACAGCTACATCTTCTTCATGGATCCGGAGACCGACTGCAGCAGCCGCGGCGCGCCGGCCGCCCTCCGAGCCTCTTCCGGAACCTCAAGAAAGGGGTCGGCAGAGTGCTGTGCAAGCGGTGTGGTAAGTTGCTGGCGCCCGGGCGCGTGCTCCGCGGGTGAGGGGCGTGCGGGCTTCCACGGCGGCGGGACGGAGGCGGCCCCCTTGAAAGGGAGGCTTCGCGGCTCCCAGGCGTCCTGGCCGCGTCTTGGGCTCTGCTGCCGGTGGAAAGCCCAAGTTTGCGCCTCGGTTGGGGCGGCCTGAAGCTTTTTTTAATTTAGCTTTTTGGGAGTTTCTTCACTGTGTGGCCCCGAAACGTGTCGGTGGCTTTCTCCGCGTGTGGTTGCCTGAAGTTGGCTGTGGCGAGGAGGCGCTGGTGCTGGGCCGCCCCGTGGGGGCTTTTTCCTGGGAAGGAGGACTGGTCAGACAGGACTGGGCCTGGGCGCCCTGAGTGTGGAGGTGGTCGTGGCTTGGTGCGTGTGGAGAGCGGTCAGGTGGGGGACGGTCGCCCACAGAGCTGGCGGGAGTCTGTGGGGGACTCCATGTCCCGCAGATAGGTGCAGTGTGCACCTTGTGAGTCTCTCTGGGTGTGAGAATGCTAAAGTTTCGTTGAACAGAATTACGGAGTGCCGCGTGGAAGGCCTTGGAGAAGGACTTGGGAAGATAAGAGTCACAGCCGGTTTCCCACACATTTTCCCTTTAGGCCATTGAATTGTGCTTGCCCCAGGGGTGCCTGGTAGGATCAGGTTGGCGAAATCGGCTGAAAAATTTGACTACCCTTCTAAAGTAGCATTTCGTTTATGCCATTCGTAAAATAATGTCTGTGACCTAAAACATCTGTGTAACTTGCTGATAACCTGCTATGTGTTAGTGATTACATGGTATTCTTCACAAACCACAAATTCACATGATTACACATCACCGATTCTAATACACCTAATAGCGTTCTTCGTCTGTCTTTATGCCTCTAATAGATGGTTGGGTTAATTGAATTTTCACAAAAGTCAGCACCAGGCCATGCTCTGTCTGCCTATAATACAGAGTGTGTCAGATCTTCTCAATTTGTATCCGGTGATGGCCAACTATTTAAGTTTCGGTCGACATTTGGGGGGCTTTTGTCCTACTGTTAATTAATACCTAATGATTTGGCTTCCATGAGAGGAAAGAGCATTGTTCACTCGTGGTTCCCTTATTTTAGCAATGGACTTGGTGTGCCAGAGACCTGTTAAGACTGCACCACTCTGTGGCAGAAGCTGTTCAGAGAGCGGTGCTGAAGCAGCTGAGTGACGCTGGGACTCCCTGAGACTGGCTGACAGGTGTCACTGGGGAACATGGCAAGCACTCTGCTGGGAGCTCTCTTACTAGGGAACACAGAAGCTCAGCAGTATTGTACTGCAGCATATGCTATTCTGTTACAGAATCCAAAACAAAACCTTTTAAGCCACATCCTGTCCGGTTTTCACATGTTTGATATGTAATTGGGGAAGGATGTTTCCCTTTACCCCAAACTGAATGGGTTTTGGTGGGAAGCTAACATCAAGAGGATTAGGTTTGCAGGGATGCCTGGAATTGGGGTGCATTGCTAGGGTAGCAATGGGGTGGTTATACCTTTTAACTAGAAATACATGTCAGACTTCAAGGGTAAAGTTCCTAACAGCATCACGAGGATGTTTGGACGTGTAAAATGCATGGTCTGGAAGAAGAATAATGTATTTTTATGTTTCTTTGGGGGTGAGGGGGAAGCTTTACTGTAGGTAGTATGGTTTGGCCCTTTTGTTTTCTAATCAAAAGAAATCCATAGCTGTAACTTGTGGCATGTCAAAGAGGGTCAATAATGAATTGGAAATCTCCCTACAAGTCATTGGGTAGATGTATAACTCAGAGTTCCTGCTCTGGGTTTGTGTGACTAAGGGTGTGTTTGTTGATTTTAGTGTTACCTATCAAAGTAGGATATTGCATGGAATCAATAGATAGAGCTAAGGAGTGAGAGAAGTCGTCCTGAAAGTTTCTCTTGAATTTCCATCAACAGAGTCTTTACCATTGTGTCCGAGGGTGAAAGTAAATGGTACAAGCTATTTTACATAAAGTAAAGTTAGTGAATCTGTAGTTGGAATACTGGATGTAAAGGTGTGAGTGTGTGTATTGGGAAACTTGACAATTCGTCCAGCATTTCAGGCATGGAAAGCCAAGTGGAAAAAGAAGAGAGAGAGAGAGCCTATATGAAGAATCTCTGTGAGACACCAGTGCTAATAAGGGGTCATTAAAGAAGGATGTAATATTCTCTGAAAGCAGGAGAGAACTTCCACTTTGCTCATGGTCCTGATTAAATACAGATGGAGTTTGTGGACTCAGAAGGCTTCCATAGCCTTGGCAACTCATGTCAAAAGCCTTTGGTAATCACTGATGTCATAAATAAGAGTGTTAATTGTTAAATCAACAACAGGAATCACTGTGTACTGACTCCCCATGTAGGACTTCTGTTCTTAATGAGCTGTACTATTTAATTACCTGCAAAATTTGTTCTCAAACAGTATTTTGTGTGTGGGTGTGTGTGCTAATTGTTGAAATCTTTACTTAGTATGCCTTTTGTATATAAAGTTAATTAAAAATTAATCTTAATGAAGAATGGGATGGGAGTGGGAGAAGGAGGTAGGAGAAGAGTGGGGGTGGGAGGGCAAGTACAGGGGGAGGAATCTCCACATTCCTAAAGTCCTACCTATGAAATTTGCATTCATTAAAGTTTTCTTTAAAAGCTGAGGGAGAACATTATAAGAAGATGATGAGTAGAAAGCTCTAGGAATCTCTCAACCTAGAAAACAATTATATTGTCAGTTGTAAATACTTCAAATACTTAAAATTCTATACTCTGTTAAGTGTTTGCAAATATGGTGAAATGGTTGGACAGTACATTGTGCTTAATTTCAGCTTTCAGTGCAGGAACACCACAAATTTCCCATCCCCCACTGTCAGCTCCTTGGCAGCAGCTGTGCTCCTGCTCTTGGAGCAGTTTGCAGGAAGCATTCGGGAAATGCCTGGACAAAACCATGCCTTGTCCTTCAACTATCAGGATCTGTGCTGTGATCACTGAGTGCTACTTCTGGCCAAGAAGTATCTTCAAAAATTGGAAGGCATTTTTCTTGCACCTACCCCCATTGTGCTAAGTCCCCCCTTCTCTCTCTACAGCAGAAATATCCAGTAAAGTCAAAAGGACAACATATTTTTTCTCCATTGTTCTCATTTTCCTTTCTGTGAGCCATGCTTTAAAGGAGATTAGAATATTGAAAAACAACTGCTTACATGGGGAAAATGTGAAAGTGACTGCATGCTCAAAGAAGAGCTCAGAAAAGACCCAGTCTGGTCTTAAGTTAACATCTCAATCTGCTAAAAGCACAGTGAAAGCTTATTATAAATAATCAAGAAAAATGAACAAAAATAGCAAATCTTGGGGAATAGGGAAAATCTGATTTCCAGAGTTACTATATTAGTAGAATCAAATCTCCACTTGTCAATAAAAATTCAAAGGTATATAAAGAAATAGAAATGTGTGGTCCATCGAAAAGAAAAAAATCAACTGACACTGTACCTGAATAGGGCTTGATGGCAGATATAGTAGATGAAGACTTTAATAGTGAATAAAATGTGCAAAGAATTAAAAAACGTGGAGAAAGTAAGGAAAACTATGAACAAAATAAGAATATCATTAAAGAGAAAGGAAACAGAAGAAGGAAAAAATTTTAAGAGCTGAAAACAACAAAAACAGGAATGAAAAGTTCTCTAGAGGGATCCAGAAGCAGATCTGAACAGATGAAAGAAAGAATCAGCAAAATTGAAGATAGAACGAAGAAAATAAGCAAACCTAAGAAACAGAAAATATTCAAGAGAACAGAGCCTAAAAATCATGTGTGACACCGTCAGGTGGGATCATTGTGTGAGTCAACAAAAGGAGAGAGGAAAGAGGAAGGATCAAAAAAGACATGGAAGGTAATGGCTAAAAATCTCCCAATTTGATGAAATGCATGACTATAACAAACATCAAGCTCACCAAAAACTTCAATTAGGTGAATTCAAAGAGATCCTCACTGAGACATATTACAATCAATTTTTTTTTTGACAGGCAGAGTTAGACAGTGAGACAGTGAGAGAGAGACAGAAAGGTCTTCCTTTTTCCGTTGTTTCACCCCCTAAGTGGCCACTATGGCTGGTGTGTTGCGGCCGGCATGCTGCACCGATCCAAAGCCAGGAGCCAGGTGCTTCCTCCTTGTCTCCCATGCAGGTGCAGGGCCCAAGGACCTGGGCCATCCTCCACTGCACTCCTGGGGCACAGCAGAGAGCTGGACTGGAAGAAGAGCAACTGGGACAGAATCCGGTGCCCTGACCGGGACTAGTTCTACCGGGGTTCTGGCGCACAGGCAGAGGATTAGCCTCGTGAGCCATGGTGCTGGCCACAATCAGTTTTTTTTTTTAAGGGCAATGACCGAAGAATCTTGAAGCAGGGAGGCTGCAGCACTTCATTACACACAAATAATTCTCTGGGAGATTATAAGCAAATTTAACATCAGCAGCACTGGAGGGCAGAAGGCAGTGTACCAATTTATTCAAAGTGCCAACATAAAATGATTGTCCAAAGAAAGTCCCAGGACTCTCATGACTTCCCTGTACTCAAGTAAATATAAGCACAAATTCTTTTGAAACTATTTCAGAAAATTGAAGTGGAAGGAATTCTCTCAAACAAAACCAGAATCACCATACCAAAAGCAGCCTGGCTAGTCCAGCTGCTACAGGCATTTAAGGATAAACCACTGAATGGGAGACATACATCTTTGTTTCTTTCTCTTGTTCTTGCACTTGCTCTTGCTTTCACTCTCAAATCTGTGTGTGTGTGTGTGTTTCTCTGTGTTTGTGTGTCACAGTGCTTTTTCTTTTTTTTTCAGAAACCTCTTATTTAATAAATATTAATTTCATAAGTACAACTTCGGGATTATAGCAGTTCTTCCCCCATAAACGCTCCCCACCCCCAGACCATCCCACCTCCTAATCCCTCTCCTATCCCAATCTTCATTAAGATTCATTTTTAATTATCTTAGTATAGAGTTGATCTTCTGTATATTAAGATTTCAACAATTTGCACCCACACAGACACACAAAGCATAAAATACTGTTTGAAGACAAGTTTTATTGTTAATTCTTATGGTACAACACATTAAGAACAGAGGTCCCACATGGGGAGTAAGTGCACAGTGTCTCCTGTTGTTGATTTAACAATGGACACTCTTATTTATGATGTCAGTGATCACTTGAGGCTCTTGTCATGAGATGCCAAGGCTATGGAAGCCTTTTGAGTTCACAAAGTCTGACCATATTTAGACAAGACCATAGTCAAAGTGGAAGTTCTCTCCTCCCTTCAGAGAAAGGTACCTCCTCCTTTGATGGCCTCTTGTTTCCACCAGGATCTCACTCTCAGAGATCTTTCATTTAGGTCAATTTTTGGCACAGTGTCTTGGCTTCCATGCCTGAAATGCTCTCATGGGCTTTTTAGCCAGATCTGAATGCCTTAAGGGCCGATTCTGAGGCCAGGGTTCTGTTTAGGACATTTGTCATCCTATGAGTCTGCTGTGTGTCCTGCTTCCCATGTTGGGTCATTCTCCCCCTTTTAATTCTATCAATTGTTATTAGCAGACACTTGGTCTTATTTATGTAATCCTTTGATACTTAATCCTATCTTTATGATCAGTTATGAACTTCAACTGATCACTTTAAATAGTAAGATAGCATTGGTACCTGCCAACTTAATGAGATTTTGGTGTCCCATAGCAAGTTTTTAGCTTTACCCTTAGGGGTAAGTCTGAGGTAATGTGTCACATTGCTTTTCAAATAAATAAACTTTTTTATAAAATGGGAGAAAATATTCAGCATAGGAAAGGTTTTTTAACTTCTTACAACATTAAAAAAGTATTTAAGTGATTAATACGCTAATTACATTTATATTGATTTATAATATGTGCATTTATACATGCACACATAATGCAAGCTATATCTAATACAATATAAATATATACAATTTTATTTCTCAATTATACTTGATTAAAGCCTGAAAAAATACCTAATAAATAAATTCAATAGTTAGAGGACTTCCAGTCAACATTCAAACATCACTATTTAAAAAGGCACTTAAGAAAGTAATTTCCTTTACAATAGCATAAAAACTAATAAAATATTTAAGGATTGAATTTAACTGAGGGGATGAAAAGCTTCTACACCAGAAACTTCAAAATGTAGCTAGAACAAATTAAAGCTGAAAGTTGGAAAGATATCCCATGTTCATAGATTAAAAGTTTTGTTTTTTTAATTTTGGAGAGAACATATTTTTAATTTACTCTATAGTCAAAGACTTAATGCTCCTCTAAATAGAGTTCAACCCAGAAGTCTTTCTACTTTTCACTCGTTGAACACTATGGTTAGTGGTGCGTTAAACCTGTGATTATAAAGGAAATTGAGGAGTTTCAAGATGGTGGAATAGCAACAGAAAGGTCTGATTTATGTGGAATGAAGTTAATATTTAAAAAGAGGGAGAAGGTACACGTTAGGATAAAGCTGTGGGAGAACCACAGAAGAAGACCCTGTGAAAGAAATAGGAATGTTCCAGACCTGCATCACAAGAGCAAATACACAATAGAAGATAACAAAAGTGTGGATCCAGGGAGGAAGATGTGGACCCTGATGAGCCAGGTGAGAGAGGAATCCATGGGCCCATGGCACTGCTGATGCAGTAGGAGGGAGAGCTTGGTGAACTGCTTTTAAAGTGCCACAGGGACACTCTAAGACAGCAGGCAACCAAGCACCCAGAGGCATGAAAAAAAAGGTAGTGTATCTCTCTCCCTCCCCCCTTCCCTGCTACAGCAGAGACCTGCAGTGGGGGGAAGGACTCGGGCCATTTTTGGACACAGGCAGGTAGCTGCCGTCCTATCTCCCACAGACCTAACCAGAGAGAAAAACCCACCTTCCCCACCAACATTGAATTTGGCTGGGAGGAACACACAGACAGCAGCCCTGGGAACACCATAGCTTCCTTATGGACAGGGCTGCCTAGTGGGATGGAGTGATATTGTGATGCCTCTGACTTGAGTTTTCTTATTTAAGATTGCTTTGGCTATTTAGAGTTTCTTGTGGTTCCATATGAATTTTAGGATTTCTTTCAGAGCTGAGAAAAATGTCCTTGGTATTTTGATTGGGAGTACATTGAATCTCTAAATTGCTTTGGGTATAATGGATATTCTGATTATATTAATCATTCCAATCCACAAGCATGGAAGCATTTTCCGTGTGTGTGTGTGTGTGGTATCTTCTAGTTCTTTCCTTGGTTATTTGTAATTTTCATTGCAGAGAACTTTCACATCCTTGGTTAAATTTATCCCAGAATATTTACATTTTTTTATCTATTGTGAATTGGACTAATCTTACAAGCTCTTGCTTAGCCATAGCAATGTTAGCATATATGAATGCCGTTTATTTTTTTTAACTTTTATTTAATGAATATAAATTTCCAAAGTACGGCTTATGGATTACAGTGGCTTCCCCCCCATATCGTCTCTCCCACCCGCATCCCTTCCCTTTCCCACTCCCTCTCCCCTTCCATTCACATCAAGATTCATTTTCGATTCTCTTTATATACGGAAGATCAGTTTAGCATACATTAAGTAAAGATTTCAACAATTTGCTCCCACACAAACATAAAGTGAAAAATAATAGATGATTTTTTAAATGATGATGAAATCAGATCAGACCTATTGTCATGTTTAATCCCAGTGAGAGTCAAGTTGGGAATTGATAATTTCTTTTTTTTTTTTTTTTTTTACAGAAGATCAGTTTAGTATACATTAAGTAAAGATTTCAACAGTTCGCACCCCCATAGAAACACAAAGCGAAATATACTGTTTGAGTACTACTTATAGCATTAAGTCTCAATGTACAGCACATTAAGGACAGAGATCCTACATGAGGAGTAAGTGCACAGTGACTCCTGTTGTTGACTTTACAAATTGACACTCCTGTTCATGGCATCAGTAATCTCCCTATGCACCAGTCATGAGTTTCCAAGGCTATGGAAGCCTTTTGAGTTCACCGACTCTTATCTTGTTTAGACAAGGTCATAGTCAAAGTGGAGGATCTCTCCTCCCTTCAGAGAAAGGTACCTCCTTCTTTGAAGACCTGTTCTTTCCACTGGGATCTCACTCACAGAGATCTTTCATTTAGTTGTTGTTGTGTTGTTTTTTTTTTTTTTTTTTTTTTTGGCAGAGTGTCTTGGCATTCCATGCCTGAAATACTCTCATGGGCTTTTCAGCCAGGTCGGAATGCCTTTAGGGCTGATTCTGAGGCCAGAGTGCTGTTTAGGACATCCGCCATTCTATGAGTCTGCTGAGTATCTCGCTTCCCATGTTGGATCACTCTCCCCTTTATTTATTCTATCGGTTAGTATTAGCAGGTACTAGACTTGTTTATGTGCTTCCTTTGACTCTTAGTCCTTTCATTATGATCAGTTGTGAACTGAAATTGATCACTTGGAATAGTGAGATGGCATTGGTACATGCCACCTTGATGGGATTAAATTGGAGTCCCCTGGTATGTTTCTAACTCTACCATTTGGGGCAAGTCAGCTTGAGCATGTCCCAAATTGTACATCTCTTCCCTCTCTTATTCCTACTCTTATGTTTAACAGGGATCACATTTCAGTTAAATTTCAACACTTAAGAATAACTGTGTATTAATTACAGAATTAAACCAGTCATATTAAGTAGAACAAACAAAAAAACTACTAAGAGGGATAATGTATTAAGTTGTTCATTAACAGTCAGGGCTATGCTGATCAAGTCACCGTTTCTCATAGTGTCCATTTCACTTCAACAGGTTTCCTTTTTGGTGTTCAGTCAGTTGTCACCGATCAGGGAGAACATATGGTATTTGTCCCTTTGGGCCTGGCTTATTTCACTCAGCATGATGTGTTCCAGATTCCTCCATTTTGTTGCAAATGACTGGATTTCATTGTTTCTTACTGTGGTATAGTATTCTAAATGGTGCATATCCCATAATTTCTTTATCCAGTCTACTGTTGATGGGCATTTAGGTTGGTTCCAGGTCTTAGCTATTGTGAATTTAGCTGCAATAAACATTAAGCTGCAGACCGCTTTTTTGTTTGCCAATTTAAATTCCTTTGGGTAAATTCCAAGGAGTGGGATGGCTGGGTCGAACGGTAGGGTTATATTCAGGTTTCTGAGGAATCTCCAGACTGACTTCCATAGTGGCTTGACCAGTTTGCATTCTCACCAACAGTGGGTTAGTGTCCCTTTTTCCCCACATCCTCGCCAGCATCTGTTGTTGGTAGATTTCTGTATGTGAGCCATTCTAACCGGGGTGAGGTGAAACCTCATTGTGGTTTTGATTTGCATTTCCCTGATTGCTAGTGACCTTGAACATTTTTTCATGTGCCTGTTGGCCATTTGGATTTCCTCTTTTGAAAAATGTCTATTGAGGTCCTTGGCCCATCTCTTAAGTGGGTTGTTTGTTTTGTTTTTGTGGAGTTTCTTGATCTCTTTGTAGATTCTGGTTATTAACCCTTTATCTGTTGCATAGTTTGCAAATATTTTTCCCATTCTGTCGGTTGTCTCTTCACTCTCCTGACTGTTTCTTTTGCAGTACAGAAACTTCTCAATTTGATGCAGTCCCAATAGTTGATTTTGGCTTTGACTGCCTGTGCTTCCCGGGTCTTTTCCAGAAATTCTTTGCCTGTGCCAATATGTTGAAGGGTTTCTCCAATGTTCTCTAATAACTTGATGGTGTCAGGTCATAGATTTAGGTCTTTAATCCATGTTGAGTGGATTTTCGTATTAGGTGTAAGGTAGGGGTCTTGCTTCATGATTCTGCTCGTGGAAATCCAATTTTCCCTGCACCATTTATTGAATAGACTGTCCTTGCTCCAGGAATTAGTTTTAGATCCTTGATCAAATATAAGTTGGCTGTAGATGTTTGGGTTGATTTCTGGTGTTTCAATTCTGTTCCATTGGTCTATCCATCTGTTTCTGTACCAGTACCATGCTGTTGTGATTACAACTGCCCTGTAGTATGTCCTGAAATCTGGTATTGTGATGCCTCCGGCTTTGTTTTTGTTGTACAAGATTGCTTTAGCTATTCGAGGTCTCTTGTGTCTCCATATGAATTTCAGCATCATTTTTTCCAGATCTGAGAAGAAGGTCTTCGGTATCTTGATTGGTATTGCATTGAATCTATAAATTGCTTTTGGGAGAATGGACATTTTGATGATATTGATTCTTCCAATCCATGAGCATGGAAAATTTTTCCATTTCTTGGTATCCTCTTCTATTTCTTTCTTTAAGGTTTTGTAATTTTCATCGTAGAGATCTTTAACATCCTTGGTTAAGTTTATTCCAAGGTATTTGATTGTTTTTGTAGCTATTGTGAATGGGATTGATCTTCGCAGTTCTTTCTCAGCCATGGCATTGCTTGTGTATACAAAGGCTGTTGATTTTTGTGCATTGATTTTATACCCTGCTACTTTGCCAAAATCTTCTATGAGTTCCAATAATCTCTTAGTAGAGTTCTTTGGGTCCCCTAAATAAAGAATCATGTCATCTGCAAAGAGGGATAGTTTGAGTTCTTCCTTCCCAATTTGTATCCCTTTAATTTCTTTTTCTTGCCTAATAGCTCTGGCTAGAACCTCCAGAACTATATTGAATAGCAGTGGTGAGAGTGGGCATCCCTGTCTGGTACCAGGTCTCAGTGGAAATGCTTCCAACTTTTCCCCATTCAATAGGATGTTGGCTGTGGGTTTTTCATAGATTGCTTTGATTGTATTGAGGAATGTTCCTTCCAAACCCAGTTAGCTTAGAGTTTTCATCATGAACGGGTTTTGTATTTTATCAAATGCTTTCTCGGCATCTATTGAGATAATCATATTGTTTTTCTTCTTCAGTCTGTTAATGTGGTGTATCACATTGATTGTCTTGCGCACATTAAACCATCCCTGCATACCAGGGATAAATCCCACTTGGTCTGGGTGGATGCTCTTTCTGATGTGTTGTTGCATTCTATTGGCGAGAATTTTATTGAGGATTTTTGCATCTATGTTCATCAGGGATATTGGTCTGTAATTCTCTTTCAGTGCTGCATCTTTTTCCGGCTTAGGAATTAAGGTGATGCTGGCTTCATAGAAAGAATTTGGGAGGATTCCCTTTTGTTCGATTGTTCTGAATAGTTTGAGAAGAATTGAAGTTAATTCTTCTTTAAATGTCTGGTAGAATTCAGCAGTGAATCCATCTGGTCCTGGGCTTTTCTTTGTTGGGAGGGCCTTTATTACTGTTTCAATTTCTGTCTCAGTTATGGGTCTGTTTAGGTTTTCGATGTCTTCCTGGTTCAATTTAGGTAGGTTGCATGTGTCCAGGAATCTATCCATTTTTGATAGGTTTCCCTGTTTGCTGGCATACAAGTCCTTGTAGTAATTTCTGATGATTCTTTTTATTTCTGTGGTGTCTGTTGTTACATTTCCTTTTTCATCTCTGATTTTATTGATTTGGGTCTTTTCTCTTCTTTTTTTTAGTTAGTTGGGCCAATGGACTGTCAATTTTGTTTATTTTTTCAAAAAACCAGCTCCTCATTTGGCTGATTTTTTGTAATGTTTTTCTTGATTCAATCCTGTTGATTTCTTCTCTGATTTTAATTATTTCTCTTCTCCTACTAGATTTGGGTCTGGTTTGCTGTAGGTTTTCTAGATCCTTGAGGTGAATTGAAAGCTCATCTATTTGGTGCCTTTCCGATTTCTTGATGTAGGCACCTATTGATGTAAACTTTCCTCTTAACACTGCTTTTGCTGCGTCCCATGTTTTGGTATGTTGTGCTGTTATCCTCATTTACTTCCAGAAAATTTTTGATTTCTCTTTTGATTTCTTCTATGACCCATTGTTCATTCAGGAGCATGTTGTTCAATCTCCATGTGTTTGCATATGCTCTAGGGATTCCTGAGTTGCTAATTTCCAACTTCATTCCTTTATGGTCTGAGAAGCTGCATGGTATGATTCTACTTCTTTTGAATTTGCTGAGACTTGCTTTATGGCCTAGTATGTGGTCAATCCTAGAGAAGGTTCCATGTACTGCTGAGAAGAATGTAAAGTCTTTAGCTGTAGGATTGAAAGTTCTGTATATATCTGTTAGATCCATTTGAGCTATAGTGTCATTTAAATCTACTGTATCCTTGTTGATCTTCTGTCCTATTGATCTATTTCTGAGAGTGGAGTATTGAAGTCCCCCAGTACTATTGTATTGGGGTCTAAGTCTCCCTTTAAGTCCGTTAACAAATCTTTTAGATAAACTGGTACCCTGTAGTTAGGTGCATATACATTGATAATTGTTATATCTTCTTGTTGTATTGATCCCTTAATCATTATATAGTGCCCCTCTTTGTCTCTCTTAACAGTTTTTGTGGTAAAGTTTATGTTGTCCGATATTAAGATGGCTACGCCTGCTCTTTTTTCATTTCTGTTGGCATGGTATATCTTTTTCCAGCCTTTCACTTTCAGTCTGTATGGATCTTTGTTGGAAAGATGTGTTTCTTGTAAGCAGCAAATAGATGGGTTTTGTTCCTTAACCCAATCAGCCAATTGTCTTTTTTTTTTTTTTTTTTTTTTTTTTTTTTGACAGGCAGAGTGGACAGTGAGAGAGAGAGACAGAGAGAGAAAGGTCTTCCTTTTTGCCGTTGGTTCACCCTCCAATGGCCGCCGCTGCAGCCGGCGCACCGCGCTGATCCTGGCAGGAGCCAGGAGCCAGGTGCTTTTCCTGGTCTCCCATGGGGTGCAGGGCCCAAGCACCTGGGCCATCCTCCACTGCACTCCCTGGCCATAGCAGAGAGCTGGCCTGGAAGAGGGGCAACCGGGACAGAATCCGGCGCCCCAACCGGGACTAGAACCCGGTGTGCCGGCGCCGCAAGGTGGAGGATTAGCCTATTGAGCCACGGCGCCGGCTCAGCCAATTGTCTTTTAACTGGACAGTTCAGGCCATTAACGTTCAATGTGACTAATGATAAGTGGTAACTTTGCCCTGCCATTTGCCAAAGGTAAGTTCTAATATATGCTTTGAATTCCCTGTGATCTTTTGCTGTGAGGTTTCCTTCCTTTATCTTCTTTCATATTGATGACCGTGTTTCTGTGTTTCTGTGTGTAACACATCTTTAAGCATCTGTTGCAGGGCTGGACGAGTGGCGACAAATTCTTTCAATTTCTGTTTGCTATGAAAGGTCTTTATTTCACCTTCATTCACAAATGAGAGCTTTGCAGGATATAATATTCTAGGCTGGCAGTTTTTCTCTCTTAGTACCTGGGCTATATCTCGCCATTCCCTCCTATCTTGTAGAGTTTCTGATGAGAAGTCAGCTGTGAGTCTGATTGGAGGTCCTCTGAGAGTAATCTGACGTTTCTCTCTTGCACATTTTAGGATCTTTTCTTTATGTTTCACTGTGGAGAGTTTAATTACAACGTGTCGTGGTGAGGATCTCTTTTGGTCGTGTTTATTAGGGGTTCTGTGAGCTTCCTGTACTAGGATTTCTCTGTCCTTCTCCAAACCTGGGAAATTTTCTGCTAATATCTCACTAAAAAGGCCTTCTAATCCTTTCTCCCTCTCCATGCCTTCAGGAACTCCTAGAACCCGAATGTTGGGTTTTTTAATAGTATCCTGAAGATTCCCGACAATATGTTTTAGAATCCTAATTTCCTCGTCTTTTCTTTGGTCTGACTGTATCCTTTCCTGTTCTCTGTCTTCTAAGTCCGATATTCTCCCTTCTGTTTCACCCATTCTGTTTGTAAGGCTCTCTATTGTGTTTTTCATTTGATCTATTGAATTCTTCACTTCAGTCACTATCACAGTTTCCTGTTGTACTAGTTGTTTCGTTTCATTTTGATTCCTCCTTAATATTTCATTTTCACGAGAGAGATTTTCTATCTTGTCCATTAAGGATTTCTGTAGTTCAAGAATTTGTTTTTGAGAATTTCTTAATGTTCCTATCAATTTTTTGAGATCTGCTCCTTGCATTTCTTCTATGTCATCATCTTCATAATCTTGAATTTGGATGTCTTTTTCATTTGAGGGCATCATGGTGACTTCCTTGTTTTTATTACCTCGGTTTTTGCATTTGTTATTTGGCATATTGGAGATATTTGGTTTCTTCACTGTGGTGCTTTTTCTTGTTATACTATGACTCTAGATTAAGTGGACTATCTGTTTTTGATGGAGCCTTAGGGCTTGAGATGGGTGTGGCCTGAGAGCTCTGTTTGGTGTGCCAAAGGTGACACTCCCAGGTTAGGCGTGGTAAACCTCTCTCTCTCTCTCTTTCTTCTTTTGATTCAAAAGGGAATTAATTCCGCACAGCTGGACAAAGTTGGAGGTAGTTAGCAGGCAAATGATATACCCACAGGAGCCAGAGATCAGAAGCTCTTTCCCAAGGACCACACAGGGAATCTGTTCGGCCCTCAGAGTGGGCTCAAATTCTCCTTCAGTCTCCCACTGGGTTGCCAGAGTTATGGAACTGTAGCATCTCTGGAGAGTACTCACATGAATTCCGTGAGTTCTCTCCCCCACCGTCTCTTTTTTCACAGTCTCAGTTCAGTAGCACCACAAATTTACTAGGTCCTAATCTCCTGCTAATTCGCCCCGCCCAGAGTCAGGTTTTTCTGCTAGGCTCAGGGCCGGTGCAGACCTGAGGTCGCTCTGCTCATGACATATGTCCAAGATGGCACCTGCTCTTTGTCTTGCTCGCCCTTGAGAGGTGAGTGGAGAGAGAGAAACCCGTGTCCGTACCAGTCACCTTTTTCTTTTTTTCTCTCTCTCTCTTCCAGTTAGCCTGGTGAACTTTTACCCCCAGGGTCGTTCCCTCTAGTCTCCTCTCTCCGCTTGCCTGCCGGTGTCTCAGGCTATTGAAGTTTGGCTCACTTTGCGTTCCAGCGCTGGTGTGTTGAGTCTGCCGCTGGTGTCCCGAACTGTGGGCTTCCATGCTCTCCACACAGGTCTGCTGTGAATCACGCGTTCCTTAAGAGTTTCTTCTGCTGTTTCCTCCCCTACTCTTCCTTGAACCTGCAGTATCTCCACTTTTATTAAACTGTCTCTCCCCGAACTATCAGTGTGCTCCCTTCCTATTCCGCCATCTTGCCTCCTCCCTAAAATGCCATTTATTTTTGTGTGTTGATTTTATATCTTGCAACTCTGTCAGATTCTTTTATGAGTTCCAATAGTCTGTTAGTGGAGTCTTTGGGTTCCCCTATATTAAGATCATGTCCTCTGCAAACAGGGATAGTTTGACTTCCAACTTTGATTCTTGTCTAATGGCTCTGGTTAAAACTTCCAGAACTATATTGAAAGTAATGGTGAGAGTGGGCATCCTTATGTAATTCTAGGTCTTAGTAGAAATACTTTCAGCTTTTAGCCTTTCAATATGATATTGACTATGGGTTTGTGATACATTGCCTTGATTATGTTGAGGTATGTTCCTTCTATACCTAATTTTAACAAGTTTTTTTATATATATGAAAGAATGGTCTATTTTATCAAAGCTTTCTCTGCATCTAATGAGATTTTTTTTATTTCTGCTTTTTGTTAATATGATGCATCATGTTTATTGACTTGCATATGTTAACCCGTCCCTAATTCTCTTGGATAAATCCTGCTTAATCTGGATGGGTAATCTTTTTGATATGTTGCCAGGTTTGATTAGTTAGTATTGTGTTGAAGATTTTTGCATCTATATTCATTAGGGATATTGGTCTATAGTTTCCACTTTTTGGTTTGGAATTAAGATAATGCTGTGATCAAAGAGTTTGGGAGGATTCCCTCCCATTTCATTGTTTTCAATAGTTTAAGAAGAATTGTTATTGGTCTATTCAAATTTTCTATCTATTCTTCCTCCAATTTTGGTGATCTGTGTATGTCCAGAAATATACACATTTCTTCTAGATTTTCCAATTTGTTGGCATATAGTTGTTTTAATGATACCTGATAATTCTCATTATTTCTGTGTTATCAATGTAACATCTCCTTTTTCAACTCTGATTTTGTTAATTTTGATCTTCTTGGTTTAGTTGGGCCAGTGGTTTATTGATTTTTTTTAAAAAAGCTCTTCATTTCACTTATCTGTTGTATAGTTTTCTAGTTCTCTTTCTTATTTCTTCTCTAATTTTTATTATTTCTTTCCTCCTACTAGTTTTGGGTTTGGTTTATACTTGTTTTTCAAGGTCCCTGAGCTGAACCATTAGATCACTTATTTGATATCTTTACAATTTTTTGATGCAGGCACTAATTGTCATAAATTTTTCTCTTCACATTGTTTTTGCTATATCACATAAGTTTTGATATGTTGTGTTGTCATTTTCATTAATTCCAAGGAATTTTTTATTTGTATATTGATTTCTCCTATAAGCCACTTTTCATTTAGGTGCTCATTGTTCTGCCTGTGTGTGTTTGTGTATTTTATATGGTTTCTTTTATTTTACTTCTTTGTTTTTAAAAAGGGACAAATTTCATATATTTCATATATATGGTTTAAAAGCATAACATTTCCCACCCCACCCCACTTTTTCCTCCCTCAATCCTATCTCCTTCCTTTTCTTTTTTTAATTTGTTTCTTTCCCTCCTTTTCTTATTTTTCTTTTAAATTTTACAATGACATACTTCCAGTTTTCTTCATAATCAAATGCTTACCCCTCCACTAAACACAGAATTCAACAAGTAGTAGGTAGAAAAACCACTATCCTTCAGGAGTATAGACATGGGCCATAAACAATAATCAAATCTCAAAATGTTTAGGGTTCCTTATGTTATTAATTTCCAGCTTCATTCCATTGTGATCAGAAAAGATACATGGTATGATTTTATTTTTTGTTTTGAATTTGTTGAGAATTTTTTATGGCTTAGTATACGGTCTATCCTAGAGAATGTTCCATGCTCTGATGAAAAGAATGTGTATGCTGTAACTGTGGGGTAAAGTGTTCTGTAGATATCAATTAGATCTATTTGGTAGATAATGTAGATTAAATCTGTTGTTTCTTCGTTGATTTTTGTTCTGTTGATCTGTCCTCTGATAAAAATGCAGTGTTGAAGTCCTTCATTATTGTCTTATGTCTCCCATTAGATCAATTAACATGTGTTTTAAATATCTGGGTTCCTTAGCATTTGGTGCATATAGATTTACTATAGTCACATCTTCCTGTTGAGTTAATCCCTTAATCATTACATAATTACCTTGTCTTTCTTTTTTATAGTTTTGGCCTTAACATCTATTTTGTCTGATATGAGTATTCATACTCCTGCTCATTTTTGATTTCAGTTTGCTTGGAATATCTTTTTCCATCCTTTCACTTTCAGTCTTTGTGTATCTTTAAAGTTGAAGTGTGTTTCATGTCGAAAGTACATAGATGGATTTTATTTTCTAATCCATTTAGCCTGTCCATATCTTTTAATTAGAAAATTTAATCCATTTACATTCAAGGATATTATGGATAAATAATGACTTGGTCCTGCCATTTTTCTATAAATATTCCTATTGTTTGCCTTCAATTTCCTTTGTTCTTTTGCTAGGATGTTTTCCTGCCTTCACATTCTTTCATGATTCTTTGTTTCTAAGTGTAGTACATCCTAAGTATCATTTTAAAGGCTGGCCAGGTAACAAATTCATTCAATTTTTACTACTCTTGAAAGTTATTTATTTTATCTTCATTTATAGATGGGAGTCCACTGGGTAAAATATTCTAGGTTGAAAGAGGTTTTTTGTTGTTGTTTTGGTGGTTATTTTTGTTTGTTTGTTTACAATGTGGACTATTGTTTTCCTTTCTCTTCTAGCCTGTAGGATTTCTGATGAAAACTCTGCTGTCATTCTATTTGGAGATCCTTTAAAGGCAACCTGGCATTTCTTTCTTGAAAACTTTAAGATGTTTTCTTTATGTTTCACTTTTGAAAATTTGACTAATGTTTTGTGGTAAAGATATTTTCTGATCATCTTTGCTTGGGTTTCTATGTGCTTACTGTATTTGGATGTCCATATCTTTCTCTAAATTGGGAAAATGTTCTCATATGATATTACTAAGTATTTTTACAGCAAATGAAACAATCAATAGTGTGAAAGACAATCTATGAAATAGGAAAAAAAAATTTGCAAGCCATGTGCCTGATAAGGGATTAATTTCTAAATATGTAAGGAATCCTTACAATTCATTAGTAAAAACAACCTATCCAGTTTAAAAATGGGTTTAGGACTTCAATCTACATTTCTCAAAAGCAGATATACATACGGCCAACAGATAGATGAAATGATGCTCATCATCACTAATGGGTGAAATGTAAATCAAAACCAAAATGAGGTACATTTCCTACCCATCAGGATGGCTATAAAAAAAGGAAGACAATGAGAGTTGGCAAGGATTTGGAGACACTGGAGCACTTCTACAGCATTGGTATAGCCACCAATGGATAACAGTATAGTGGTTCCTCAAAATATTAAAAATATAATGACCATAAGACCCAGCAATTTCACTTCTGAGTATTTATCAATAAACAAAATCTCAAATATATCAGCACTTCTATGTTCCCAATTGTCAAGAAGTGGGAACATCTTAAACGTCCACTGATAGATAAATGGATTTTAAAAAGCATGGTACATACAATGGGATATTATCCAGCCCTTAAAAAAGAAAGAAATTCTGTCTTTTGAAACAACATGGATGATCCTAAAGGGCATTGTGCCAAGTGAAACAAGCCAGTCACAAAAAAGATACTGCATGATTGTGTTTCTGTGAGACATCTAAAATAGGCAGACTCGTGGAAACAGAGGAGAGTGGTGGTTGTCGAGGGCTAGGGATGGGAGAAGTGGACTTTCCAACTGAGGAATATAAAGTGTAAGCTATGTAAGATGAACAAGCTCTAGAGATCTGCTGCACAAGATGTACAGATAGTTAATACTGTGCTGTACACTTAAAAATGTTAAAAAGATAACTCTCACATTAAATGCTCAAGACAATAAGATAAAAATGCATTATACACCTTTTGCTGTTTATTTGAGCATAAATCATGCAAGGTCTTTGACAGTCCATTGATATCCTTCTCACTTTATTAATACCATGAGCTAACATCCTTATTTTTCACTCTTCCCCAGGATGACTCCTCTCCTGAAGTCATTGTCTACTCATATGTTGTTTCACGTTGGCCTTTCCTGTGTCTTTGCCTTTGCTCACTTCAGTCTGCATCCCACTATATGAATATGAAATTAATATCCCACTCATACACATTTAGGCTCCTTCAATGACAAATCAATACCTTCTTCCCCCACAAAAACTTCTTTGAGCACTGCAAATGAAGAAAATTTCTTCTATCTGAATGGTGTGAGTTTATCAGTTGTACTCTTTTCAAGGAATTAGGTATTTTCATTCTTATTCTGTTCTTCTTTCGTTATTAATATGAAGCTTCTTGAACATAAAATTTAACTCTTACTCATTTGTAGCATATAAGGTGGTAAAACTAGTGCTTTAACATTGTGGTTACTCAAAACAACTTTTAAAAAAAATGAGTGAAGCCATCCTGAAGGACTAAGCATAAAGAATGCATTGAAGAAAATAATTTCTAATAGAAAATAATTTATTCTTCTCTTCGGTAAGCATACAAGCTATGATTGTGAGTAATACTTCTTTTCCTAAAGAACTTCTTTAACTGTCAATGATGGTCAATCCAAAAAAAACCAACTCCTCTGTGCAGACTTCCATACTTAGCAGTTATGAGGGCCAAAAATAGTCAATAAATTCTACATTTGCCTTCTTGTAGATACAACACTATGTCTCACAAAGAACCAAATGGTGAAAAATTGTTAGAGCTGCTGTGGGAGGGTCGAAGAGTATGTAAAGAAACCAGTAACTGCATCTGCTACCTAATTCTTGCAGCGTTTAGGGTGGCAGTTCCTACTAATTACATCCCAGTGAGAAAGACAACTAGATCTATATCTAAGTTTTATATGATAGTTTGAGGAGTGAACATTAGAAAAATGAAAAAGTGATTTAAAAATATCTTTAAGTGCTACATAGTGTAGAGCATTATTGCAAAATCTATGTTGTTACTAAAATGTCTGATTTTCCCTATGAAAGCAGACACAATATCCTTATTAGTAGAAGCAAATGGGAAAGCAAAACAATCCTTTCCCAGTGGTTAGAGAAATTATTAAAAATAGCTGAAAGGTAATAAATAAAATTGCTACAACGAAGAGGAGTCATTGCAGAAACAAATCCCTAGCAGACTGTCCATTATTTTCCCTTGTAACACTGATCTACAGTTCTTGCAGCTACAGTGCTTGAGCCATTTACCCTCTACAGTTGTTCTAATTATATCTATCAATGTGATGCATGTTTAACTGGATTTTAATAGGACTGTAGCTCCTCGTTTAGCAGCAAGTTTAACAGGAGAGTAACTTATTGTTGATGAAGTATGGGGTCATCCTTGCTTCTACTAAATAAGAATTGAAATGTGTTTGAAAACCACTGTCTTGGGTTAAGTTCCTGCTCAGAAAGCAAATTCCTATAAATCAAAGTGGTGATTATTTTGCCCATGTTCTGAATGAGTAGAGAACAGATATTAACATGTTTAATAACCCTGCCTGTGAGAAATTCCTCTTAAAAAAGCCCTGTCCAAATTTTTCTTCAAGTTAATTAGGTACTGGGTGCACAATTGTCATGATAATATTATATAACAGGTACATTTCCTGCTTGAGGGAAGTATAAACCAGTAACAAATTAATTCTGTGAAATCATGAATAAGCCAACTGACCAAAAGTTGTAGTATTCAACAAAAGAAATAACATTGAGATGTCAAAAAGATGTAAGATTTTTAGAGTGGTAGCAAGGTAATTGAATCCATTACCATATGAAGAACTCTTTTTCTATTATGTTCTAGAGGGTTCCCAGATACTATTTTTGATAAGATTATATTAAAGGTTTTAACTATATCAGTGCAGCATGATGTTTTATGTGACTGAATCTTAATCCTAATCCTTGCTGACATACTTATCTATTCAAACGAGTAGGGATCCATTTTGATAGTGATGATAGAAAAATGAGTCAGTGCTAATCATTATATTGTCAGAACAGTTCCCTGAATATTCAAATGATGATTTGAGGCATATTTGAAAAAGCAGAGACACTACAAGAAATAAAGGAAAAAAAAGAAATAAAGGATAACTTGGCATCAGTAATAATGTGCCTTTGTTGTTAAAATCTGTGCATGCCTTCCTTATCATAAGAAATAATCTGGAATCACCATTTATCCTTTCAATTTGCAGGAAAATCAATGGTGACCAACATGAACGCTTACTAAGGCTCATGATGAAATGAATTTTGAAAATTTCTGTTGGATCACAGGAACACTATTTATGTGTATTTGTTATGAACATCTTGTTTTTCAAACTATTCTACAAAATATATAGAGCTACTTTTACTTAAAAACTTTCTGTGCTTAGTTGTGTGAAGGAGGGAAACAATGGAAAAATAATTCAGTGTGAGAACATTTTCTGTTTGCTTCTGGAGGTCTCCAGTCTGATACTGGTTTCTTTGGGCAAGTAGATTGTATGCACCTGCACAGCTGGGATATGCCTCAGGCTTCTTCTAATCCCCACTGAATCTATCAAAATAGCTTATTTGAGATTAAATGCTTAAAATATCATTTTTTTGTTAATATTGGTAATGAATTGCCTACCTTGTGGTAAGTGAAAATCAACAAAATATATATCACTTTGTATGTACAGTAAACATTTTATTTATTTATTTATTTATTTTTAAAGATTTTATTTATTTGAGAGGCAGAGTTATACAGAGAGAGAAGAAGAAAGAGAGAGGTCTTCCATCAGCTGGCTCACCCCCAATTGGCTGCAATGGCTGGAGTCACGCTGATCCAAAGCCAGAAGCCAGGAGCTTCTTCCAGGTCTCCCACATGGGTGTAGGAGCCCAAGGGCTTGGGCCTACTTCTACTGCTTCCCCAGGCCATAGCAGAGAGCTGGATTAGAATTGGAGCAGCCAGGACTTGAACTGGCGCCCATATGGGATGCCGGCACTGCAAGCGGTGTCCTTACCCACTACGCCACAACACCGGCCCCCATTAAACAATTTTATCTTTACTAGATCGTGTGAGCTGGTTTTTCACTTTTATATTTATCAAAAATTAGTGAGGACACCAAGTTATCCGAGATTACAAGGCTTCTAATAGAAAGGAACAGAGCCTTTCAGCTTCACTCCGCAGCTGCTCCTTGAGACGACAGAATCTTAAATGTGGAGTTCCCCGTGGTATAAGGGCTCCTTTTGGTGAGTCTTTTCTGGGAGTCTTCCTGCAGCCTGAGGAGCCTTCTGTTCAGTGAGTGCCTTTCTTTAGAGAAGGGGACTCCCACACGGTTGATGAGGATACTGCTTTTCCCTGATTTCAGCTGTAGATGAGTTCTATTAAGAGGAATGCTCACTGAACTGGAAATCTATTCTCAGTTTTATTGGTGTAATTTATTGGCTTTCAAACTTTTAAAGCTGTGTGGGGTTTGCTTATTTGGTAGTAAAATATGATTCCCCCATCGCCCCACCACCAATAAATTGCCTACTTAAAATCTTTAATTATCAAACAACCTAATTTTCCATTTAAAGTAATGGAGGGCAACTCCAGGAGTCCTGTCTCTCCAGACTGTGGAACTTAAGTCACCTTACCACTGGGCTTCAGCATTCTGTAAAGCACAGACCTGTGGAAAGTGGAAGACGACTGTTTTCACGTGTGAGGGAATTCTAAAAGGAGTTTACATGTTAACTGGCTAATCTGAAGTCTAAATGAGTTATTTTTGAGTTAGCTCAGGTTGCTTTGATATACACTTTTAGTAAATGTATTTTTGCTTCCTAGTTAAGGAATGATATAGAGCATGTACAAAGTATCAATTCTGGTTCCAGATACAGTTAAGTTCACATCTATTATTAATGAAATTTTTGATCATGGAAGAGTTCTTACATCAGATTTATGTTTGTTTTTCTGATATGAGAAGTGGTAAAGCAATACATAGTTGCTGTACACAGTGATTAATACTATTGTTTCTCTTAAAATTGTGCAAGAGGATAGGATGCTATTTAGAACAATATAGATATTACTCTTACAAAAACAACTCTCAGCTGTATTAGCTCTGCAGTCCATACTCATTTAATTCTAAATTCAATCAACAATCCTGAACGCTGATCAAAGAACATTCAGCACAGAAACAAGTAAGCAAAAACATAAGGAAATTACACTCTCATGAAAATAATAAGTGAGGAGAAAGGGCTATGGATCAAATAATCACCCAAATGAAGACAAAGCTACAATTGGGACAGCATTGTAAGGTCAATAGAGATCATGTGAGGAAATGACAGATCTGAAGTATGAGCAGAAGTTAACCACTGAGGAGAAAAACAATTGTAGGTAGAATGAGATAAATAAGATATGTTAAAATAGGTGCAGAAGAAATAAGAATATAAAGCATCAAGGTAAAATGAGCACCTGAACAGGAATTCCAGTCCGGACAAAATAATAAGCAGCAAAATAGCTTAGAGTCCAGCAAATGTGAGCAAAGTAATAGAAAACAGTAGGTTATACCCAGGTCGTTGCCTTACGATAACAGGTAGTTAATCACTTGTCAGTGCAAAAGTATTTCATAGATGCTATTCTGTGGCTTAGTTTTAATAGGGACACATGTGCGAAAGATGATAAGATACCTGTCAGACTGAACTAGAACGGCTGTTGAAGAAAGAGCTCCTGAGGATAGAATGGTGATGATTACTGATGCCAGGCTATTGATTGGAGTCAGACAAGGGAATTGAAGAAAAGACCATCCATAAGAGCAGCAAATCAGAGCAGTGGGGAATCAGAAATTCTTGGTAACTGGAACTACACTTTTGGGGAAGAAGGTGCTTTTAGGGCATGGTTGCATGGATTCAGCTTTGAAAAACATACAGTGCAATCCTGCTTATAATATGATTTATCAATGGGTTGGACATGAGAGTGAAAAGAAAACAACTTTCTTTCCTTTTTTGTGCATAGATTATGAATATTGTCATAGAATGGAAATAATACTAGTTAGGAATAAGCAGACATTGCTCTGATACTTTCTTTTAAAATACTAAGGAAATGAAGGACATTTATTTTGTAATGTTAAAAATAAGCAAAATATAAAATTTCATGGGAAATTTGAAATTGCCTCTGCAAAACATACATAGAAAATAAAGAAGGAAATATTAAGAATACTTATCCCTCTGGGGTTCAAAGACACAGAAAACAGATATATACACTGTGAGAAGTAAAGACATTTGGTTCATTTTCAAAGTAAGGTGTTCATCTGTGAATAGAAAATTATGAACAGCCAGTTAGCATAATAGCTTGCAGATATGTGGAAAATTGCATGTAGCTGGCTAGCATAACATGTAGGTTACAAACGGCAAGGTACATAACACCTGGAAAGTCCCAGAGCAAACAGAGTGTTTTCACATAGAATGTCAGAGGTGGTTAACTTAGCAAAACTAAAATAAATGGAGATAATAAAACTTAGGTGGTGTCCAGGAAGGTTGTGGCCCTGTAGTACTCAGCCAGTGAGGAACCAGGGGAGAGATCTGCATGCTAGGGAATAAAGAGGTTGCTGTAACCAGGTGCACCTGCCTACCTGACTCCCGATCTTGCAACAAAGTCTCATTTTTGCTGCACTTCCTGAGTCTGAGTCCATCCTTTGAGTGGAGAGATGAGAATGTTTCCCCCACACATATGCAGATGTATACAACTTTTAATAAATCATTTTATAATTTTAAACCTTTTTTGAAATTGAACATGCAACACCTTTAAAACTTGAAATGGATAATAAAAATAAGACATGATTAAGGTTAAATTATAAAACAGTATTCAGGAGAAAGAGACAACACTCAGAAATCTGGAACATTTTTAAAATTGTTCTTCTTATTAAAATGTAGTTAAGAGACAAGTTCATCAAAGCTGAATATACATTCATGACAATTTCCAAAGTTCGAAATTACCTCAAAGAAGCAATGATATATGCAGGAATGTTATTGAATTTTTTTTGATTAGCTCATTATATGTGAAAATATTTTTAAAATATTGCTAAAATGTTTGAATATTCTGTATTTGACAGAATTTGAAACCTGGGGGCATTTAATTGTTTTCCCACTTCACTGTATGGCCTGGATGATCCCTGTGTGAACATAGATCAATATTTCCTAATTCACCATAGGATACTGACCTTTCCACTGTACACTAGATATACAAAATATATGGATCACTTGAAGAATAACTGAGACCTACATTTTTTGCAGGTAAGTTTAGCTTTAACATTTTGCTACCTCTGTGCTCAATGCCTAAATAAAACAACCTGAAAAAAATGGTGTTGTTTATTTCCTCTTCCATATTGTGCCCAATCTTAGCATACATTTGATCACAGGATTTGACTTAATTTCCTGTAGGTGTTCAGTTGTTTTACTGTAAGCATAGGTGCTCTGAGTTAGGGTATGATATTTATGTTAGATTTCTGGCCTAAATGAAATTTATCTCTTCATGTCATGTTTATCGATAGATTAATAAACAGAGGAAAATGTACTTTGAAAATGGAATTCATGTTACAGATCTTGGGATAGGGAGATTATCCAGGATTATCTGTGGGAAAAGAACGACTAAAATATTAACAAAGATTTCTCTTCCATGATCTTTCTGTCATGATATTTATTTACTGTTTATTGCTGTTCAAGGTAAAAAGGACATTAAATTTTAATTATCAAGTTATCTACAATTCATCTTTATATCCTAATACTATAGTCTAAAGTAAAATTATCAAAGCATGTAACTGGAATGTGAAATAACCAGTGTTTAACAGTTTATATTTTATTTTATTTTATTTTTTTGGTTCAACCATAGAGAGTACCCGAAACTGGCCAGGAGAAACAAACATAAACCAGACTCAGAAACAATGGGAGGGGAAAACAGTGAATGTTGAGGCATACAATGTTTTCTTAAGCACATGGGTACGCAAGGAAGACCTCATATCTGCCCACTCTAACACCCCTATTAGCCTACCAGTCAAATGGGTGATGTTTTGATAAGGGAAATGAATTGAGCAAAGTATTTTCCCTTCCATAAACTCACAGCCCAGTGCCACTATCAATCCATGACGACCAGGCAAACTTCAAGTGTATTGCAACTTCTGTACTTGACTTATGGATAGTAGACAATTTGCTGATTTTCTCCCACTGAGTTGCCTGCTGAATATGTCACGGGGAAGCCTAGTCCTTGGTAAGAGTTGCCATCACATGTCTTGCCATAAAGTGATGTGAGATATGCACTTCAGACTCTGACACTTTCTTTTTTTATTTTATTTTATTTTTTATTTATATATCTGACAGGTAGAGTTATAGACATTGAGAGAGAGAGAGACAGAGAGAAAGGTCTTCCTTCCATTGGTTCACTCCCCAAATGGCTGCCAGGGCCCATGCTGCACCATTCCAAAGCCAGGAGCCAAGTGCTTCCTCCTGGTCTCCCATGTGGGTTCAGGGGCCCAAGCACCTGGGCCATCCTCCACTGCCTTCCCAGGCCACAGCAGAAAGCTGGACTGGAAAAGGAGCTACTGGGACAAGAATGGGCACCCATATGAGATGCCAGCGCCACAGGTGGAGGATTAACCGAGTGAGCCACGTTGCCGGCCCCTCTGATACTTTCAGTTCCTGAGCCAGCCACCATCAGTGGTGGGGGGTAAAAACAATAAGTGAGGGCGTTGATGGAGAAGTTGGGCAGAATGGGTACCAGGAAGCAAGGGAGTGAGGAGGCAATTAATACTTCACCAGGATGTTGGGATATGGATCAGGTGTGGGTTGAGGCTCTAGGTTCCCAGGACTTGTCTCATTGTCCAGCTGGACTTCACATATGCAAGACTTATAAACTTCAAGTGTGCATTGTTATGAATTGCTAGGTTATGAATTCAGAGCTTTTAACTCCAAGTATAAGACCTTCTGAAAGAGAAGCCCTGTATTGCTTTGCCCTGAGGTCTGTAAATCCGACCCTGAAAATAAAGCCTTACTGGTTTTAGAATATGTATTACCTCTGTTTCCATGATTCTGTTAAAATAATAGTAGTGAAATAAAGAATGAAATAACAATAACAAAAATAACAGAAAGGGAATCCATAGTAGATTACAAATTGTACATTTGGGCCGGCGCCGCGGCTCACTAGGCTAATCCTCCGCCTAGCGGTGACGGCACACCGGGTTCTAGTCCCGGTCGGGGCGCCGGATTCTGTCCTGGTTGCCCCTCTTCCAGGCCAGCTCTCTGCTGTGGCCAGGGAGTGCAGTGGAGGATGGCCCAAGTGCTTGGGCCCTGCACCCCATGGGAGACCAGGAAAAGCACCTAGCTCCTGGCTCCTGCCATCGGATCAGCGTGGCGCGCCGGCCGCAGCGCGCCGGCCGCGGTAGCCATTGGAGGGTGAACCAACAGCAAAAGGAAGACCTTTCTGTCTGTCTCTCTCTCACTGTCCACTCTGCCTGTCAAAAAAAAAAAAAGCAAATTGTACATTTGATCATAACTCACATTATTTAGTGCTTTCTATGTTCCAGGTGTTTTATATTTGAAATTTCATGCCTCAAAAACCACTCAATGAGATATTTAGAGTAATAAACACACTGAATGAATGAGAAATGGGTACAGAGAAGTTGTTTAATTCTCGCAAGGACATACAAGTTTTAAGTTGAATCTGATCAATCTAACACACAGCTGCACTCTTAATCACGAATAATAATGGCTCTCAAGAAGAAATTAAGTAGATAACAGAGTAACAAAATTAGCATATTTTTCCACAATTAGAAGGAAGGTAAATTGTCACAGAATTCTTAATGGACAATTCGGACTAACTAATTAAGAATAACCTGAACATTCACACACATCTTCACTTTTTAAAATACTTTTAGGAACTGATCATTAAAAAAAATACCAGGATGTCACTCCAGTTTTGCATTGCTGAAAACTGAGCCATCCTCCAATTTATTGGCTGTATACAAGTGTTTGTTTGGTGTAGCCTTGCACAGTATTCTTCATGTTTTCAGTGTTTGTGGTTTGCTCAGTTTAGGCTTTGTGGATTTATAGTTTTCGTTAAATTTGGAAAATTTGACCATTAGTTATTTTTCCCCTAGGATTTATTTATTTTGACGGTAGAGTAGCAGAGAGGAAGTGATGGAAGGAGAGGGAGTAGGAGAGGGAGATCTTTCATCTGCAGGTTCACTCTGCAAATGCCTACAGTAGCCACGGCTAGACCAGACTGAACTCAGAAGCCAGAAACTCCATCTGGGCGTCCCACATGGTAGGCAGAAATCTAGTACATGGACTATTACATGCATCTTCCCAGATTCAGGAGCAGAAAGAGGGATGGAAAGTGTAGAGTAACCAAGACTTAAATCAAGCACTCTAATGTGAGATGTAGGCTTCCTACTTGATGGCTTAGGCTACTGTTCTACAAAATCCAACCCACATTTTAGTCCTTCCAATTTTGCAAAATCTTCCTCCATCTACCATTTGGAGAATCCAATTACATTTGCATTAACTTTCTGGAATTTATCCCACAACATGATTTGCTGTGTGATGCTGTGTGAATATATTCTACTTTCTCTTTGCATTGTATTTGGAGTAGTTTCTTTTTAAAGAAATAAAATATATGTGTGTGTGTGTATATATATATATATATATGCAAAAGATCAGTGAAATGAAGAAGAGCTAGTTTTCTGAAAAAATAAGTAAAATTGAGAATTCATAGTTCAAACTAATCAGAGAGAGAGAGAGAGAGAGAGAGAGAGACCCAAATTAACAAAATCAGAGAGGAAAAAGAAGATGCTACAACTGATATCACAGAAACACAAAGAATAATAATGAATTACTGCAAACAGCTATATGCCAACAAATTGGACAATATAGATTTCTGGACATGTATAATTTACAAATTGAGGTACAAAAACAGAAAACCTGAATAGACCAATAACCAAAACTGAAACTGCATCACTCATAAAGAGCCTCCAAACAAAAGGAAAAGTCCCGGGCTGGATAGCTTCACTACTGATTTCTAACAAACTGTTAATGCAAAACTAACCCAAATTCTTCTTTAATTATTCAAAACAATTGAAATCAATGGAACCCTTCCAAACTCATTCTATGAGAACAACATTACCTTATTCTATAAACCAGAGAAAAATGCAACAAGAAAAGAGAACCGCAAATCAAATCCTAAATCAACATAGATGCAAATATCCTCAATAAACTTCTAGCAAATTGAATGGAGCAACAGATTAAAATGATCATCCACATGATCAAGTGGGATTTATCTCAGGGATGGTTCAATATATATTAATTAAAAATCTTGATACATTACAGCAACAAAATGAAGGATACAAATAATATGATTACGTTAGTAGATATTGAGAAAGCTTTTGATAGAATGCAGCATATTTTTATAATGAAAACTTTTAAAAATTGGGTAGAAAAGGAACATACCTCAACATAATCAATGCAATATATGGCAAACCCACAGGCAGCATCATATTGGATTGGGAAAAGCTGGAAGCACTCCCACTAAGATTTGCAACCAGAAAAGGATGATCAGTCTCACTAGTCCTATTCACTGTAGTTCTGTAAGTTGTAGTCAGATCCATTAGGCAAGAAAAAGATATCAAAAGAATATGAGTTGGAAAGAAGGAAGTCAAGTTATCCCTATGTGCACATGACATGATCCTTTATATAGGGGAACCAAAAGATACCATAAAGGGTCTATTGGAACTCATAGGAGAATTCACCAATATTACAGGATATAAAATCAGCGCACAAAAATCAATCATTCGTATGCAGTCAATGCTATGGATGAGAAAGAACTCTAAGCTTGGTCCCATGAACAAGAGTTATGACAAATCTTATGTAACTTTGGTATACAATGTTTAACTGAGGATATGAATGATTTCTGCAAAGCAAATTACAAAGCATTAATGAAAGAAATAGAAGAACACACTGAGACACCGAGAAAAAAATCCTCCATATTCATGGATTGGAAGGATTAATGTCATCAAAATTCATACTACCCAAACCAATTTACAGTTTAAATGCGATCCAAATACAAAAACTAAAGAGATTCTTCTCAGATCTAGAAAAAGCAATACTAAAATTCATATGGAAACACAAAAGACCTTGAATATACAAAGCATTATTAAAAATAAACACAGAGCCAGAGGCATAAGAATATCAACCTTCAAGATATACTACAGGGTTTTTATAATAAAATACCCTGATCCTGGCACAAAAATAGACATCAGGCCAATGGAACAGAATAGTAGCCCCAGGGATTAACCCATGCATCTACCACCAACTACTTTTTGACAGACAAGCTAAAATCACCCCCTGGAGAAAGGCAAAGTTGGATTTGCACAAGTGTAAGTTTGGAGTAGTTTTAATTGCAGTGCCTTAAATCTCACCAATCCTTTTTTTCTACATTGTCTAATATGCTCTTATTCCCAAGTTGTATTTTCAACACAAGTATTGTTATTTTCTTTACAATTTCAGTTTGAATTTTTAAAAATATCATCTATGCCTCTACTTATTATATTTAACTTTCATCTATTTTCTTGAACACATAGAATACATTTATAGTAATTGTTTTAATACCCTTTTCTACAAATTTTATCACCTTTGCCATTTTGGGAACTCAATTGACTGATTCCCTTTTTCATTATGGGTCATATTTTCCTACTTTGTTTTTTTTTATTAGATGCCACATTGTATATCCTACCTCATTGGGTGCTAGATTTTCTTCATAATTCTTTAATATCCTTCAGGTATTTTCTAGGACATAGTCTCATTATAGGGGAATGTTTTGATACTTTTAAAACTTTCCTATTAAGAAAAATTAAGATATCAGAATAGCTGTATTAAACACCTCATTTTTCTTCAACTTTGGGACAAAAAGCTCTCTGAGTACTCTGCCCAATACTTCATGAATTATGGGATTTTTCCATTCAGATATGTGGGGCCTGGAAGAACATGCAGTACTATGTGAATTCTAGATATTATTCCTTCTAATCCTTCAGGTGGTCCTCTCTCTCACCATATGTGTTTTCTTGCACACAGATGTTAATTTTCACTTAGTGGGATACTCAGAGTAATCTACAGATTCCTTGTTCCTTGAGTATTCTCTTTGTGTAGCTATTTACTGTCTGCATTTTCCCAGAAAACCACAGCTCCTTGTGCCTCCTTGGATGCTCAGTCTTCAGCTCATCAATGCAAGCAGACTCACTCTACATTAATTCTTTCTATGACATATCCTAAAAACTCTTTCAAGGTTCTAAGTTGAGGCAATTGATGACTCTCGTTTTTGGTGTTCCTTCTCCTAACCATAATTTTCTGATGTATAATGTCTTCATAATGCTTAATTCATTTTTTCCACAAACATGGTTGATCTTGGCCAAAATTATTTCATAGCTTTGTGTATTGGAAATTTTAAAAATGTATATTGAATGGCAAAATGACAGAGAGAGAGAGCGAGAGAGAGAGATCTTGTATCCACTGGTTCACTCATTTTTAATTTTTTTAACTTTTATTTAATAAATATAAATTTCCAAAGTACAACATTTGCATTATAATGGCTTTCTCCCCCATAACCTCCCTCCCACCCACAACATCCCATCTCCTGCTCTCTCTCCCATCCCATTCTTCATCAAGATTCATTTTCAATTATCTTTATATACAGAAGATTTACTTAGTATTTACTAAGATTTTAACAATTTGTACACACACACAGACACACAAAGTATAGAGTACTGTTTTAGTAGTAGTTTTACCATTAATTCACATAGTGCAACAGAGAATCTCCATGGGGAGTAAGTGCACAGTGACTCCTGTTGTTGATTTAACAATTGACAGTCTTTTTTACGATATCAGTAATCATCCAAGACTCTTGTCATGAGCTGCCAAGGCTATGGAAGCCTCCTGAGTTCACCAACTCTGACCTTATTTAAACAAGGCCGTAGTCAAAGTAGAGGTTCTCTCCTCCCTTCAGAGAAAGGTACCTCCTTCTTTGATGTCCCATACTTTCTGCTGGGATCTCAATCACAGAGATCTTTTATTTAGGTCATTTTTTTTTTTTTTGCCAGGGTGTCGACTTTCCATGCCTGAAATACTCTCATGGGCTTTTTAGCCGGATCCAAATGCCTTAAGGGCTGATTCTGTGGCCAGAGTGTTGTTTAGCTCATTTGCCAATCTATGAGTCTGCTGTGTATCCCATTTCACATGTTGGATCATTCTCTCCTTTTAAATTCTATCAGTTAGTATTAGCAGACAATAGTCTTGTTTATATGATCCCTTTGACACTTAATTCTATCATTATGATCAATTATGAACTGAAACGATCACTTTGACTAGTGAGATGGCATTGGTACATGCCACCTTGATGGGATTGAATTGTAATACCCTGGCAAGTTTCTAACTCTGCACTTAGGGGTAAGTCCAAGTGAGTATGTGCCAAAATGTACATCTCCTCCCTCTCTTATTCCCACTCTTTTATGTTAAACAGAGATAACTTTTCAGTTAAATTTGAATGCCTAAGAATAATTTTGTGTTAATTAAAGAATTTAACCAATGGTATTAAATAGAACAAAAAATACTAAAAGGAATAAAATAATAAGTTGTTACTCGACAGTCAGGACATGGGCTTATCAAGTCATTGTCAGTGTGTCCATTTCACTTCAACAGTTTTCCTTTTAGGTGTTCAGTTAGTTGTCACCAATCAGGGAGAATATATGTTATTTGCCCCTTTGGGACTGGCTTATTTCACTCAACATGTTTTCCAGATTCCTCCATCTTGTTGCAAGTGACAGGGTTTCATTGTTTTTGACTGCTGCATAGTATTTTATAGAGTACATATCCCATAATTTCTTCATCCACTCTTCTGTTTATGGGCATTTACGTTGATTCCAGGTCTTAGCTATTGTGAATTGAGCTGCAATAAGCATTGAGGTGCAGACAGCTCTTTTATTTGTCAATTTAATTTCCTTTGGGTAAATTCCAAAGAGTGGGATGGCTGGGTTGTATGGTAGGCTTATATTCAGGTTTCTGAGGAATCTCCAAACTGACTTCCGTAGTGGCTTTACCAGTTTGCATTCCCACCATCAGTGGATTAGTGTCCCTCATTCCCCACATCCTCACCAGCATCTGTTGTTACCTGATTTCTGTATGTAAGCCATTCTAACTGGGGTGAGGTAAACCTCATTGTGGTTTTGATTTGCTTTTCCCTGATGACTAGTGATCCTGAACATATTTTCATGTGTCTGTTGGCCATTTGGATTTCCTCTTTTGAAAAATGTCTGTTGAGGTCCTTGGCCCATTTCTTAAGTGTGTTTTTTGTTTTGTTGTTGTGGAGTTTCTTGATTTCTTTGTAGATTCTGCTTATTAAAGCTTTATCTGTTGCATAATTTGCAAATCTTTTTCCCATTCTGTTGGTTGCCTCTTCACTTTCCTATTTCTTTTGCATACAGAAACTCTCAATTTGATGTAATCCCAATTGTTAATTTTGACTTTGTCTGCCTGTGCCTCTGGAGTCTTTTCCAGGAAGTCTTTTCCTGTGCCTATATCTTGCAGAGTTTCTCTGATGTTCTCTATTAACTTGATGGTGTCAGGTTGTAGATTTATGTTTTTAATCCATGTTGAGTGGATTTTTGTGTAAGGTATAAGGTAGGGATCTTCATGCTTCTGCATGTGGAAATCCATTTTTCCCAGCACTATTTGTTGAATAGACTGTACTTTCTCCAGGAGTTTGTTTTAGATCCTTGATCAGATATAACATAGATATAGATAGATATAATGTAGATATTGATAGATATAATATAGATGTTTGGATTGATTTCTAGTGTTTATATACTGTTCCATTGGTGTATCCTTCTGTTTCTGTACCAGTACCACGCAGTTTTGATTATAACTGCCCTGTATTATGTCCTGAAATCTGGTGTTGTGATGCCTCCGGCTTTGTTTTTGTTGTACAAGATTGCTTTAGCTATTCAAGGTCTCCTGTGTCCCCATATGAATTTCAGCATAATTTTTCCAGATCTGAGAAGAATATCTTTGGTGTTTTCCTTGTTATCACATTGAATGTATAATTTGCTTTTGGGAGAATAGACATTTTGATGATATTGATTCTTCCAATCCATGAGCATGGAAGATTTTTCCATTTTTTTGGTATCCTCTTCTAATTCTTTCTCTAAGATGTTGTAATTCTCATTCTAGAGTTCTTTGACATCATTAGTTAAGTTTATTCCAAGGCATTTGATTGTCTTTGTAGCTATTTTGAATGGTATTGATTTTAGAAGTTCTTTCTCAGCTGTGGCATTGCCTGTGTATACAAATGCTGTTCATTTTTGGGCAATGATTTTTTATCCTGCTATTTTGCCAAACTCTTCTATGAGTTCCAGTAGTCTCTTAGTAGAGTTCCTTGGATCCCCTAAATAAAGAATCATATGATCTGCAGAGAGGGATAGTTTGAGTTCTTCTTTCCCAATTTTTATCCCTTCAATTTCTTTTTCTTGCCCAATGGCTCCAGCTAAAACTTCCAGTAATATATTGCATAGCAGTGGTGAGAGTGGGCATCCCTGTCTGGTACCAGATCTCAGTGGAAATGCTTCCAACTTTTCTCCATTCAATAGAATGCTGGCCATGTGTTTTTCATAAACTGCTTTGATTGTATTGAGGAATGTTCCTTCTATACCCACTTTTCTTAGAGGTTTCATTATGAAAGGGTGTTGTATTTAGGCAAGCGCCATGGCTTAATAGGCTAATCCTCCGCCTGATGCTATGGCACCCCAGTTTCTAGTCCCGGTCAGGGTGCCAGATTCTGTCTCGGTTGCTCCCCTTCCAGGCCAGCTCTCTGCTGTGGCCCAGGAGTGCAGTGGAGGATGGCCCAAGTCCTTGGGCCCTGCACCTGCATGGGAGACCAGGAGAAGCGCCTGGCTCCTGGCTTCGGATCAGTGTGGTGCGCCGGCCACAGTGGCCATTGGTGGGTGAATCAATAGAAGGAAGACCTTTCTCTCTGTCTCTCTCTCTCACTGTCTACTCTGCCTGTCAAAAAAATAAAAAAAGAATAAGGAAGGGTGTTGTGTTTTATCAAATGCTTTCTCGGCATCTATCAAGATAATCATATGGTTTTTCTTCTGCAGTCTGTTAATGTGTATCACACTGATTGTTTTGGGAACACTGAACCATCCCTGCATACCAGTGATAAATCCCACTTGGTCTGGGTGGATGATCTTTCTGATGTGTTATTGCATTCTATTGGCTAAAATTTTATTGAGGAATTTTGCATCTGTGTTCATCAGGGAAATTTGTCTGTAATTCTCTTTCAATGCTGCATCTTTTTCCAGGTTTAGGAATTAAGGTAATGCTGGCTTCATAGAAAGAATTTGGGAGGATTCCCTCTTTTTCGATTGTTCTGAATAGTTTGATAAGAATTGGAGTTAATTCTTCTTTAAATGTCTGGTAGAATTCAGCAGTAATCCATCCAGTCCTGGGCTTTTCTTTGTTGGGAGGGCCTTTATTACTGATTCAGTTTCTGACTGTTATGGGTCTGTTTAGTTTTCCGTTTCTTCATGGTTCAATTTAGGTAGGATATATCCATTTCTCATAGATTTCCCTGTTTGCTGACATAAAACTCTTTGTATTAATTTCTGAAGACTCTTTTTACTTCTGTGGTGTCTGTTGTTACATTCCCTTTTGCATCTCTGATTTTATTGATTTTGTTCTTATCTCTTCTTTTTTTAGTCAGATGGGTCAATAGTGTGTCAATTTTGTTTATTTTTTCAAAAAAACAGCTCATAGTTTTGCTGATTTTGTAATGTTGTTTTTGGATTCAATTCTGTTGATTCCTTCTCTAATTTTAATTATTTCTCTTCTCCTACTAGTTTTTGGTCTGATTTGCTGCAGTTTTTCTAGATCCCTGAGATGCATTGATAGCTCCTTTGTTTGGTGCCTTTGCAATTTCTTGATGTAGGCACATATTGCTATAAACTTTTCTCAACACTGCTTTTTCTGTATCTCATAAATTTTGATATGTTGTGGGTGGGAGGGAAGTTATGGGGGAGGGGAAATCCACTGTAATCCAAAAGCTGTACTTTGGGAATTTATATTTATGAAATATATGTGAAAATGAAAAGATAAATCTGCTGTTTCCAGCACTCAGATATGAGATGCCTGCACTGCAGGTGGCAGCTTAACCCATTGAGCCACTCCTGCCTCTATGTCAGGCACTTTGGAACAGCTCAGCTGGGCAGTTAGTGTGATTGATATGATGTCAATAGATACTGCTGAGCTGGAGAATCCAGTTTCAGTGGGGTGTCTCAATATCTCTAAAGTCTCAGTGATTTTTCTTGATCTCATTCTTTCTTGTTCTTACCCTCTGCCTCTTTCCTTATCTTGCTGACTTTTCCTTCATGTGGCATCTCGTCTTTAGTGTATCTTCATATGGCTTTATTTTTTTTATTTTTTTGATCAGTGTTCTAGGAGTTGTTAAACTGCTTGCTAAGTTGCTCAAGTCTTAAGAGTGAATGTTTCAGGAAATCAAAATGGAATCCAAAAATCTTCAGACCAGATCTCGGAACTTATATCATAGAACAGTTAATTTCTCCCAGATTTTGTTTGTTCCAAGTCACAGAACCTGCCAAAATTCAAGTGGATGGACTGTCACAAGGGCACAATACTGGCATGTATGGCTCAGTGATCTGTGGGAAGTCAGTGTTAGAGATTAGTCATCAGAGAAGCCATAAGGGATATGTTTCCAAAGGTGTATACTATGCTGTTGTTTATATTAGAAACAAACACCAGGGAAAAAATGTCTACCAAGAGGAAACTGAGTGTCTGAATTTTGAATTATATGCAAAGTATATACAATTTTGCATGTGCATGTATATAAATATGGTACTTAAATGTGTGGAGGAATGTTAGTATATTTATTTCCACATCAGTGCAGGTAGAAATATCAAGAACATTTTGATTTTCTTCACATTTTTATTTTTTCAGTTTGAAAACTTTCTGTGATGAGTATGTGGGAAAATAAAAAGGTGTATTATACATAAGGTCTTTTATTCTTATGTTTATTGTTCAAACAGTACTGTTTAGAAAGCCTGTAATTTGCTTTTTTGTAACTTTTGTAGAAATATACTGAGGCTAGAATGTTTTCTTATCAACGCTGCCTAATGCATTGTCCAGAACATCAATTGGTATTTGATAAAGAAATGAATAGTGCAATAATAACATTCATGTTTTACTTTCCACTTGCTTTCCTGGATATTCAGAAATAAATTTGTCTTTGGTTACCTTAGAATTGCTTTTGGTAGTAGGAATATTTTCCCCCATAGGTTTATTTTTAAAATTTAGTTTAATTATCTAGTTCTATATTAAAGTGAATTGAAATGCCTCAATTATTTATGTTGTTTTGGAAGGGAAGAACGTAGACTTCCAGTTCATTTTTTTTTGACAGGCAGAGTGGACAGCGAGAGAGAGAGAGAGACAGAGAAAGGTCTTCCTTTTCCATGGTTCAGCCTCCAATGGCCGCTGCAGCCAGCATGCTGTGGCTGGCACACCGCGCTGATCCGAAGGCAGGAGCAAGGGTCTTATCCTGGTCTCCCATAGGGTGCAAGGCCCAAGGACTTGGGCCATCCTCCACTGCATTCCCGGGCCATAGCAGAGAGCTTGCCTGGAAGAGGAGCAACTGGAACAGAGTCCGGCACCCCGACCAGGACTAGATCCCGGTGTGCTGGTGCCGCAGGCAGAGGATTAGCCTGTTGAGCCGCAGCACTGGCCTCCATTTCATTTTTAAAAATCAAGAAAATCTATCCCTAAGTAAGACATTCCATTTCATTGTGAAGATGATTAATTACCTAGAGAATCGAGGCAATACATAAAATAATTTAGATAATTCAAATCTAAATAACTAACTCTTATAAAATGCTACAGTTTTCCTGACACATGCCTCCTAGGCAAATTATTCACTTGCTCTTGAATTTGGATTCATGTTGCTAAAATTGTTTCACTTCAAGTTTAGATCAGGTATACAAAAAGTGCTCAAATTTGTAGACAGCCATTCATTATGACATTGACTCTGTTTTGTGAAATATAAGGTTTCAGGATCCTTTTAGAACATGTGCGTTGATAATACCTGCACAGTCAGTATGACTTATAAGGGTTGAATATCATAAGATAGGTAGGGATCTATATTCAGTATGTAAAAAGACTCCTATATTTACTCTAATTCAGCATAACTTCTATATAAATCTGGCTGATGGTATTACAATGTTGCTGAAATTTGGCTAGATATAGAGAATAGAATTTATTGATTTGAAATTATAATTATTGAAAGAAAATATAATTGATATACGTATAAAAATCTTCATTTGAAAATTGGTTTATGTAGCAACACACACACACGCACACACACACACACACTCTCACATAAATTTCTGAGGATAGCTAAAGACTGTAATGATTTCTAGTCTAAATGAATGAACATTGTTATTCCTGCTCTATGGGAAGTCATGCGGATGCAGGCAAGTTACAAAAGCCTCTATCTTGGCTATGTTTTCCAAAAAAAGAGGGGGTTGGAGGAGATGAACTCTAGAATTCTTTCTGAATCTAAAACTTCTTCATTTTCTAGAACTCATTGTTTCAATCATTCTTGCCATTCTGCATTTTTAATATAATTCATTTTAATTGAACCCTAAGTAAAAACAATATCAATACAATTTCTCACATCTCTCAAATAAAATTTAAAGAGGATTTCTGAAGAATCAATGTAGGGTTCAGGGAATAAAGAAGAAAAAAATAGACACAGAAATAAATGTTTTTACACTTTCAGTACTGTTTGCTCTTGGGAAAATCTAGTAAATGAGAAACTTGTTCTAACGTGCACTTGTATGTGTGTTCTCATATGCATGCCTGTGTGTGTATGAAATATGTGAGAAAAAAAGACTAGTTGGGGGATACATGAAACAAAATCACAGAGTGTGATCTTTTATTGAGTTCACGAGTGGCTTTTTAAACTCTTCTAAGGTTTTAAATTGGTATTAACAATATTTAAATAACAGTTCACTCCGTTAAAAATGGGAATAAAATTATATGCATTACATATTACACACACCTTATGCCCCTTTGCTTTTTGTAGAGTAAAATTACTTGGAATTATTCTATAAATTTTAATATACACATCTATTTTTCCTACTGCTACCTTTATTTAATGTTTTATTTAGTAACAAATTGCCTATATATGCATTTGATGATCTGACTTGTTCAAGTAACTGTTATATATCCAGCAGAGCATATTATTACAGTTTTTTGTCTCTTAATTGGACAATGTTGTAACATCTGTAATTTTTTGGGAATCAAATTTTAGTTTCAAAAGCAGCATGAACAGTCTGGTACAGTCACATCACTATGATTTCAGTTTAATCTACTTGGCCCTCCTCCCTCTCTCACTCATCACCTTCCCGCCCTTTAAGCTCCCTTTCTTCTCATAGTTCCTTTTCACTTCATCGGACTCAATACCAACTCCTTTCTGGCTATCCATTCTGCAGAATGTGTTGGCTTACTCCGCAAGGTTGTTCATAGTTATACATAGAATTCTTGTACTTTTGTTGGCGTGATTTTTCCTGCCCATAAAAAGTAGAATGCTCTTCTCAAGTAGTGACATTGGAACACAGGGAACTAGAATTTAACCACTAGTAAATGGATTCCTAAAAAGGAGGTAATTGCAGAAACCAGTGAGAATATTTCTGGCAGTGTTCTCCTTTTTTTTCTTTTGCATTTCAGCTTGTATGGACTCCTTTTGTGATACTCCTGAAGGTAACACTGCCCAAATAGATGAAATCTAGTTGAAGTAAAAATAACAGGTAAAATATTATAGAAGTGTGAACCTAAAGTTTTTCTGTGATTTCAAAATCCCTTTAGGGAATTTTCATGTTAGTGTTATTTTTCTCCTTTTCTCATATCAACTGGAAGGGCAGTTTCACTACAGCTCTTAAAGGACCACATCCTCTAGTCACATCGACAGACAAATAACAAACAGCAACTGCCCCTTCTTTGTGCCTATTTTTTGACAGAGTTTCTCAATACCACCCAACTGAAAGAAATAGTAGTATTCTCTATTTCTTCATGTTTGCTTCCTCTGAGACTACATAGCAGCATGAGCAAAAGATGCCTTCAAATTTTTACTTTTTCATATTAGGAAATGTGTGAAGTTTTTCTAAAACTAAAAAGTGGGAGGAATCCAAGGAAACATAAAGAGAAGGTAATTTGTATTACTGTAAATATTTCCCACACCCCAAACTTTGTTATCATAATAGCATCATCATTTACTTAATTTGATTTAGCAATTAAGTCAATTGTTTTTTCTGAGACAAATTTCCCCTATTTATACTAGTATATTTGGAAAAGTGAATGTGAAAATAAGACAAAATGTAAAAAGCCTTACTACAATGCTATGAAATTTAGTAATAAAATTCGAACTGTAGACATATAAAGAAGTACATGAAATAATTTTAAAAATTGAGAATAACTGGTAGTTAGTGGTACATTAGCTTTTTGTGCACTGAATCTCTATTAAGAATAAACATAAATATTATGAATAAATGAAAAGAAGAAAAACAAATTGAGTCTTTGAAGACTCCAGAGGTACATCAAAACATTTAGGGCTTGAGAAGGGAAAATAACAAAGAGGCTAAAATATAGAAGCAAACTCAAATTATTGGATGTATTTCCTCATAAAAAACTTACTATTATAAGGATGAAACTAATAATCCAAACAGAAAGTGGTGGCTATATTTTTAAAAATTTCTTATTCATACAAAGAGAACAGATTCCATATAGTTCATATACACAACTTCAAGCACATAATGACACTTCCCATACTCCCTCCCTCTTCCTTCCTTCCTTCCTTCCTTCCTTCCTTCCTTTTCTTCTTAATTTTTGTGATAACATCCAATTTACCTTATAAGCACAGGTGTAATACTCCATTATATAAAAAATGCAAGCAGAATGTAGAAAGAGCACTATTCTTTACGAGTATAGACAAGGGTCAGAAACAATAATCAAATTTCAAGATAGCAACTTCACGCACAGTAAACAGAGATTAACTTTCCACAACTTAGTGGAATAGGAATATCAAAGCTGAATTTTTTGGGTTACCCAGTCAGTGAGGACTAACAAACTAGAGTGAAGGAAAAACTTTTAAGCAAGCCCAAATTTTGAAAGCACTTTTAAAAGTCAAGGCATTTATTGGCTTATAAGTGGCAGTGCATTAACAGATTTAACATCAAGAGAAAGTAATTGCTAGTAAATTAGGATGAAGAGAAGAGATTCCAGGAGTTTCACAGTATCAGGTAGAAAAAGAAAACGTGTTGTAGAGCCCACTATGCATTGATAGATACCACATAATTACACACATATACATACATTCACACCCACTCACATTGGATCTTGCAGTGCTAAAAAATAAGAATAAAAAATATATTTGTCTTTGCAAAATGGAAAACCTTGGTTTGATCAAACTCAACTACCACATGAAATGAAATAAATTAGAATGTACCTGTTCTAGCAGTGTAACATAATATTTTCTAATAGAAGATACCTATATCTGTAATATAAATTTCTCTTTAATTTATTTTAATTTAAAGAAGCCATAATAAGTTCAAAAAACTACCAAACCAGAAGATATTCAGAAGAATAAAAAGGAAAGCAAGCGAGGAAGCAAACTGTAGAATCCTACTTAGAGGTGATCCAAAAGTTGCAGTTCTCAGAGATGTGACAGATATTTTCACCCAAAAAGAAAAAAAACAAGTAGAAAATACACATAAATATGTGTGTGTATATATATGTATATAAATTATAAGCAGCTAGTAGAAATTATAAAATGGAAGCCTACAACAACTAGTATCAAAACACTAGAGATGTAACATCAGATAAGATCCCCCAAAAGAAGGATCATTGAATCAGTAGAAGCTATCCAGATGGTAAGGGTTGAGATGCAAAGGTTGAAATGTACTTTCAAGACCATAATAAATATAGGAAAAATGATGAAAGGTCTGACATAGTGTAATTGGAGTCACGGAGGAGAAAAGAAAAAACAAGGCAGAAACTCTCTTGGGAGATAAAATGGCCAAGAATTTTCTAAAACTGATGAAAGACAAAAAATAGGACTCAAGTTCAAGGGACTGTACAAACTCTAGGTGGGATAAATCCAAAGAAATCCACTTGTAGAACTGTCAAAGTAAAACTGTAAAATCCGACAAAGAAAAATACAAGAAGGCAGCAGGATATTAACAAAAAGATATATTACCTTCAAAGGAACAAAAGTAATTCTGACAAGTCAATTCAAACAAAAAATGTTGGCAGCCTGAAGATGATAGCAAAATATTATTTAAGATCTGAAAGAAAATAACTATCAGGTTAGAATTCTAAACTAAATGATACAGCCTTGAAAATGACAGTGGATTAGAAAATCAATAGGTGGTATCTGAATAGGAGGATCTGAAGTGTGAACCTCATCAAATGTTTTTCAGCTTTCTATTTATTTATTTATTATTTGTATTTGAGTGAGACAGAGAGTGAAACAAAGAGACTGAGGCATAGAGATGCAGGTGAGCTATCCTCCATCTGCTGGTTCACTCTCAAATGTTCACTAAACCTGGGGCAAGGCTATGCCGAAGTCAGTAGCAAGGAACTCAGGGCTCCCACACGTGTGGCAGGGACCCAGTTGCTTGAGCCATCATCTGTTGTATGCAATGCATTAACAGAGGCTGGAATCTGAAGAGGGGGTGTCACTCAAATCCAGATACTCCACTAGGGGTTGTGGCAATTCAGTTGGTGTCTTATATACTGTGCCAAATGCTCAACTCCAACCTCATCAGCTTTTAAATGCATGTAGGGGGGCCAATGCTGTGGTGCAGTAGGCTAAGCCCCTGCCTGTAGTGCCAGCTTCCCATGTGGGCTCTGGTTCTAGTCCTAGCTTCTCCTCTTCTGATCCAGCTCTCTGTTATGGCCAGGGAAAGCAGCAGAGGATGTCTCAAGTGCTTGGGCCCCTGTACCCACGTGGGAGACCCGCAAGAAGCTCCTGGCTCATGGCTGCAGATTGACCCAACTCTTCCTGTTTTGGCCATTTGGGGAGTGACCAAACAGATGGAAGACCTTTCTACCTGTCTCTCCTTCTCTCTGCTTGTAGCTCTACCTCTCAAATAAATAAAAAATCTTTTTAAAAAAAATTTAAAAAGCATATAGGTAATGGTCATTTTACTTTTTAAATTATATGCAAATCACTAAGAAAATAATCAGAAAATTCCTCATTATTAGGAAATTTACCAGTTATACATAAGTAATCTGTGGTTTGGAGAATCAGCCACAACTCAAAATAAGACAATACTTTGAAATCAATGATAGTAAAAAATGTTATATTAAAATTTATACAGTATTTCTTTTCTTTTTATTTTTTAAAGATTTATTTATTTATTTGAAAGTCAGAGTTACACAGAGAGAGAAGGAGAGGCAGAGAGAGAAAGAGGTCTTCCATTCACTGGTTCATTCCCCAATTGGCCGCAACGGCTGGAGCTAAGCCAGTCCAAAGCCAGGAGCCAGGAAATTCTTCCAGATCTCCCTTGAGCAGCAAGTTTATTATCTCTAAATAAAAGTCACCAAAAAAAACTGAAAAATAATACCCCGTGTACAGATGCCAGCTACTAGTGGTAGCTAAATATATGAAATAACAAAGAATAAAGCAAAAAAATTATAGAAAAAAAGTATAACACACATAGTCAACAAAGCCAAAAATCGATTCTTTGAAGAGACTTATATAATTTGTAAGCCAGTGGCAAATATAATCAAGAACAAAAGAAAGCTAGTAATTGTTATCATTATTTTATAATTCTTATAAACTAAAAAATGTAGAATATTATGGGCAGAATAACTAAGCACAAATTCAGACCAGGACAGATATCCAAATGAAAACAAACTCTGAGTGGAATTGGGACATACTCTGCTGAATGCCATGCAAACTGCTAAAAGATATTAAGGTAAAACATTTTTATACTCTTTGAGTATAAAAATACAGATAGTTTTAAAACAAAAGGATATATAAAATGTACCATACAAATACCGACTCAAAGAATAGATGTAGTTATATTGATTGTAGAAAAAAGTAAACTCCAGGAAAAAAATGTTATAAAGTACAAAGGTAGTCATCACAGGCTAATAAAAAGGATCAATTTTTTTAAAAAGTCATAACAATTCTAAGTGTGCAGATAATCTCACAATGTAATTTCCACACATGTGCCACAAAAATTGATAGATTTAAAAGAAAATATTTAAATCTACAATTGCACGCGGAAACTTCTACAATTTTTTCTCAGTTACTGATAGAACAGGTGTACAGATGGATGAATACTGGTGATGTGAATACTACTACTTTGAACTCACATTTTTAGAATACTCCTTCCAATAACAGCTGAACACATTCTTATAAATGCTCAAAAAATACATTTACTGAATTCCACTAAAACTATGATCTTCTCCCAGAAAATATAATATATATGCCAACAAAATTTATTTCATTAGTGAATGTATACTAAATATAAAAATATAAGAAAAATGGTCAATTCTTTTAATAAGATTTATGTTATAATGTTTAGTTTGATCAGTTATATAATTTCTGTTACATTGCCTGTAACATTTACAAACACGTGACTGTGAAGAGAACCTTATTTTTTCATGAAATATGATTATTAATACCAACTACTATTTTAGGAAGTCTTATTGTTAATTATTACAGAATTTCAGAGGGTTAGGAAGTATTAACTTTAGGCATTAAAAAGGCTACCAAAATGTTTTCTGTTTGCCAGTATATGTCTCCCTAGAAAACTTGGAGCAATCCTGACTCTATCCCTAGAAGGTTTCTGCTTGCCTTCCTTCTGTTCTGCAGTGAGAACTCTAAGCCTAGCAACATCACACATTTCCTCTTTTGCTCAAGTCTATAAAATGTCATAAAAGGATTCATAATTACTGCATGGATACAACCCCAGAAACAAATATATATGACTTCCATTTCCGCTTAAGACACACAAGGATTTAAAGAATGATATTGTCACACCAACAGTGAAACAAAGTCCAATAAATCAACACATCATAACTTTCTTGAAACCACTAGAGAACTAAGTGTACCAAAGGAATTAAGTAGTGAGATCAAAAGAGGGACAAATCTCACAAGAGCAAGATGCATGGATTATGTCATTTGTGGTAAAACACTAGTAGTAGAGGTGTAAGTTACCATATAAATATATAAGAAGTCAGGTAAATTTACTGAATGGCCAAAGGTCAACTATGGAATAGTATTGCATGTTGAATAGCCTGGGGCCACAGTGGAGTCCCCTTCATCAGATTTTTCTACACACTTTCTCTGAGTGCTTCATATATATTTTTTTCATGGTAGAAAATCTGAAAGAGTAGTGTTTCACTGGCACAAATGCATATACTGAACAGCAAAATCTAAGGATGGGAGGTGGCAAATGCAAGGAGAGAGACCACCACAGATGGGTCTGTAGATAGAGAGGGAGAAGGAATACTAAAAGTTAATGTTTAAATATTAACATTGTGAAAAAATCTGAGCCCCCCCCCCCACAAGACCCCATCTTAAGCATAATGAGCTGGCTGTCCAGAAGTGGAGAAAGTTGAAGATCATGGTCACTGATGTTAACCATATTCAAAGCATAAACAAACCCAAAGAAATCTCATCCTTTGCTTAGATTGCCTCAACTCCTACTTTAATGTTCCAAGAGAACAAGTGGCATGCACATTTCATCTAAATAATACTTTATCTCAAAATTTACTGTATTACACAGAATGTCCTGTATTTGATACCAAGTTAGGACAACATACAATTTTGTGAGAAACACAACAAGAAGAAAAAAACCTTACCCAATGCCAAGAAACAAAGTACTTGGAAGAATATGAATCTGAGATGACCCCCAAGTCACTATCAGATACTATTGTAATATTTATACTTAATATGTTAAAGTATCTATTAAAAATGGTTAATGTATATGAACAGATTTGAGATTTTAGCAAAGAAATTCGAACTGTAAGAGTCAAACAGAAATGCCCAGGGAGAGAGAAAAAAGCCAATCAACAAGAGTTCTTGAAGTATTCAATAGTATGTTTGAATCAATTCTCTGTCCTCTGCATTAAGGTTTACAAGTTGTTGGAGTCTTTTCATTCTTGCACAAAAGGGGAATTTTGCATGAGCCTTGAGTTGATGCTATAGGATTTCTTTTTCTTTTTTTTTCTTTCTTTTTTTTTTTTTTTGACAGGCAGGGTGGACAGTGAGAGACAGAGAGACTGAGAGAAAGGTCTTCCTTTTTGCCATTGGTTCACCCTCCAATGGCCGCCGTGGCCGGCGCACTGCGCTGATCCAAAGCCAGGAGCCAGGTGCTTCTCCTGGTCTCCCATGGGGTGCAGGGCCCAAGCACTTGGGCCATCCTCCACTGCACTCCCTGGCCACAGCAGAGAGTTGGCCTGGAAGAGGGGCGGGCAACTGGGACAGAATCCGGTGCCCCGACCGGGACTAGAACCCGGTGTGCCAGTGCCGCAAGGTGGAGGATTAGCCTATTGAGCCACGGCACCGGCCATGCAATAGGATTTCTTTTAACTCAGTTTCCACCACATTCTAACATTCTAACAAGTCCCTAATTCCATCCCAGATCTCAGAAGAGGGGAACTGGACTCCCATTTGTCTCACCAATGATAAGAGTAACAAATAATCTTGGGCTAATTTAATCTCCTATTATATATTTCCCATCCCCTCTTCCATATGCAAACATTCCTGGGTTAAAACCAATCATCGGACTTAGCCCTAAGGGTAAAGCTAAAAACTTGCCATGGGACTTCAAACCCCATTAAGCTAGGTAGTACCAATGCCATCTTAGGTGATCAAATGATCACATTAAGAAGGAATTGATAATATAGATAGGATTAAGTGTCAAAGGAATCAAATAATTAAAACCAAGTGTCTGGTAATAACAATAGATATAATTAAAAAGGAGAGAAAGTTCCAACATGGGAAACAGTCCACACAACAGACTCACAGGTTGACAAACATCCTAAACACCACTCTGACCTCAGAATCAGCCCTTAATAATTCAGATCTGGCTGAAAAGCCCATGAGAGCATTTCAGGCATGGAAAGCCAAGGCACTGTGGCAAAAAAAAAAAAAAAAAAAAAAAAAAAAAAAAAAAAAAAAAAACAAACAAACTGTTCTGCCTGAAGGAACTCTGAGTGAGACCACAGTGGAAAGAAGGTGCCATTGAAGAAGGATGTAGTTTCCTCTGAAAGGAGGAGAGAACTTCCAATTTGCTTATGGCCCTGTCTAAGTATTGGTGGAGTTTGTGTACTTAAAAGGCTTCCATAACCTTGGCAGCTCTTCTCAAGAGCCTCAGGTGATCACTGACATTAAAAATAAGAGTTTTAATTATTAAATCAACAACAGGAGTCACTGTGCACTTAATTCTCATGTAGAATCTCTGTCCTTAATGAGTTCTGCTATGAGAACTAACTGTAAAACTTCTCAAACAGTACTTTATACTGTGTGTGTGTGTGTGTGTGTGTGTATGAAAAAATCTTTACTTAATATAGAATTGGTCTTCTGTATATAAAGTTAATTAAAAATGAATCTTAATTAAGAATGGGATGGGAGAGGGAGCAGACGTGGGATGGGAGATGGGGTAAGAGGGAGGGTATGGAGACAAGAACCACTATATTCCTAAAGCTGCACCTATGAAATTTGTATTCATTAAATAAACATGATCTTAAAAAATAAAATCAATCATTGGATTGCTATTAATTTAAGCATTCAAATGCAAGTAACCCAAGAGGTGAAATATGTGTGATCTTTATAAGGCTAAATTGATAAAAAGTAAGAGGAAATAATATTTCATTTCTTTTTGTCTCTAGCTGAACACAATCTATCTGGGTAAAAGCCTGTTTTATATATTACTCAACTAAATGTTTAGTCATATTTTCTGACATTTAAATTGAAGTTATATACTTTGTACAGCAATGAATTGATGAATTTATTCTTTTTAGAATAATAATTATACAGTTTTAAACATGTTTCATTAGTTTATATTCCAAAATTTTCACATTTAATCTGTCTTAATTAAATTCAAACAACAAATTCTTTTATTTCTTTATTGTGGTGAATCTTGCTCTGATTATATTCCTCACTGGATTTAATCAGTTAACCAAAAATGTTGGTACTGTAGGGTGTGGTGTTGGGATGAAACACCAAGAGATATATTCAAATTTTAAAATGTTGAAACAGATAGAATCTTCCAAAATTGGCCTATCACTGACACTCCACATTTTTATATTTTAGATTTCTTTTTATTTTCAATAAAGGCAGAAGTCAGAGTGTGGGCTCATCAGCTAAATATTGAGAAGAATGTCATTTTTGGTGATTGTGTATTTTTTATTTAAATGGTTTCTCCCTAATGTCATGAAAAAGCATTATGATTCATTCTCATGATTGATTCTGAATCTACATAAACAAAATAACTTTGCTATTTTGTACATTTCTGGAAAAGCAAAAATGTGAATTATTTTTCATGTAAGATGCATCGAACAGTTTATTTCTTTCAATTGTATTGTAACAACCAAGAAAATAAACTTAAATTAATTTAATCATTTTAATAGAATATTTTTCATAATATTTCATTGTCATCTACAACCATTAACTAGCATTATCACTTTATATTAAACTTAGGCATTTGTTTATATTTTAATTTGTGACTTTCAACACTAGTTACGCTGAAAACTATAAATATGACTTGAATTATTATTGTCAGAGAGTAGTGGAGACTGATACACTTTTATGCTTTTATTTATAGTGTTTGTTTTGGTTGCTTAGGAAAGAAATTACTTGTCTTTGTTCATTTAGTAAATGTAATCAACTGTCATTTCAGTAAAATTTAGTTGATATTGAATTGCTTGGATGTACTGAATTTGTGGTTAGCAATTTGCTGCAAACTATGCACAGAAATCCCCCAATGAAATTTTGTAATACTTCAATACTTTTCAAGAGAAGGGAAATGTTGGTGCCAAATAATTCACATGGTATTTCCACTGTCTAAAATGTGTCTAGGCACTTTGATCAATAAACTATTTTCTAAAGTGTATACAAGATGCTTCCAGGCATTACACTGATACACACTCTGACCTGTCCACATCTATATGTTTTTTGCTTTTATTTGTACTTTTCAACCTTAGTTGACTGTTTCAGAGTTTTACACATCAGATTCTTGAACATACTCTGACCATTATGGTGTCAGGAAAATCTTTTCATCTTTAGAAAATCACAAGAAAGTATGTTCAAAAACTTTAAGGAAAAATCTAGTTTTAACAAATGAATAGGTATATCCTCTGGCTTCAGTTTAAATTACAAACTGCAATCTTCATTAATTCCCTTTTATATTTGAATCAAGGCATTTATTTCACATACAAAATTAGAAATGTTAATTACTAACACATTTAAGAGAAATAAAATGTAATCATTTCTTGCCCTATTGTACAAAGATTTGTTAAGCGAAAGAGTGTGTTAATTTAAAAGCTATTACAGTTAGGATTAATCTTAATAGTTGCAATACTTATTGAGAATAATTTGCTCAAACCTTTAATTAAAAGTTGAATAATCAGGCCAGCGCCGCTGCTCAAAATGCTAGTCCTCCACCTGTGGCGCTGGCACACCAGGTTCTAGTCCCGGTCGGGGCGCCAGATTCTGTCCTGGTTGCCCCTCTTCCAGGCCAGCTCTCTGCTGTGGCCCGGGAGTGCAGTGGAGGATGGCCCAAGTGCTTGGGCCCTGCACCCCATGGGAGTCCAGGAGAAGCACCTGGCTCCTGGCTTCTGATCAGCATGATGCGCCAGCCGCAGTGCACTGGCTGCAGCAGCCATTGGAGGGTGAACCAAAGCCAAAAGGAAGACTTTTCTCTCTGTCTCTCTCTCTTACTGTCCACTCTGCCTGTCAAAAAATAAATAAATAATAAATAAAAACAGTTGAATAATCATTAAAACTATGTAATTGGGAAAAGAAAGTGTCTTGAGTTCAAACACTTTTAATTTAGTATTAAATCAGGTTAAAATTTAAACTATAATATTTTTCAGTGTACTAATTGAATTAAATATTTGACAGATACTTATATGATACACTTTTCTTCAGTTAGTAAGTCACAGCACACCAAAAATCGACTTTGTCTAAATGGTAACATCATTGATATTCATGAACTAAACACTTTTAAAACAGCAATAGACAAATATTAACCTCATTCAAACTAGGCACATTTCCTGATTCTTTATGGATTCTAAGGCATCCTTGTCTTTGGAGAGTTAAAGTGAAGTAACAGAGGCTGGTGTTGTGGTATAGCCAGTTGAACTGCTGCCTGCAGGGCTGGCTGCTCCACCACTTCTAATCCAGTTCCCTGCTACTGTACCTGGCAAAGCAATAGAAGATGGCCCAAGTCTCTGGGACCCTGCACCCACACGGGAGACCACGATGAATCTCCTGGCTCCTGGTTTCAGATCAGCTCAACTCCAGCCATTACAGCCATTTGAGGAGCAAACCAGCAGATGGAAAATCTCATTCTGACTTTCCCTCTCCTTCTTTCTTTCTCTAACTGTGATTTTCAAATAAATTAATAAATCTTTAAAAAGTGAAGTAACAGTTATTTTATAAATTAACCTATTGAGGCTGGCACTGTGGCACAGTGGGTTTATGTCCTGGCGCCAGCATCCCATACGGGCGCCGATTCGAGACCCGGCTGCTCCATTTCCAATCCAGCTCTCTGCTATGGCCTGGGAAAGCAGTAGAAGCTGGCTTCAATCCTTGGGCCCCTGCACCCATATGGGAGACCTGGAAGAAGCTCCTGGCCCCTGGCTTTGGATAGGCTCAACTCTGGCCATTGAGGCCAATTGGGCAGTGAACCATCGGATGGAAGACTTTTCTCTCTCTGTGCCTCTGCCTCTCCTCTCTCTATGTAACTCTGACTTTCAAATAAATAAATAAATCTTTTAAAAATTAATCTGTAATAAATAACAGCAATTATGACACTGACAGATATTAATAATGCTAGTGGTATCAATCACAACTTTGAGGCCAACACACTGAACTAAATTTCTCTACTTTTGTTATCAGTTTCTGATTTTTTGATCCTTTTATAAAGAGAGAATGAAAACAAATAACTTTCCTTTGGGATGTGGAGTCTGAATTAAATTCCAAATATACATGTGACAAGAATGGGATATAAGCCATCATGGAGAATTTAAAAAAATACATATTTACTAAGAAGAATGGTTATTGCAAGTAGTGTTATCTTTCAGGACATTTAAAATTAAGTTTGTGAAATGTGAATCACTTTTTTCATTACATAAATTTGTGAAAAATTTACTTTTTAAAATATTTTTATTTACATTAGATTAACAAATACCATTTGCCAATTTGGCTTTGATTATGTCTGCTTCTGGAGTCTTTTCCAAGAAATCTTTGCCTATTCCAATGACTTGTCATGTTTCCCCAATGTTCTTTGATCCATTTAGAGTTGATTTTTGTAAAATATGTAAGGTAGGGGTCTTGTTCCATACTTCTGAACTTGGAAATCCAGTTTCCCCAGCGCCTACTGTTGAAGAGACTCTCCTTTATCTAGGGATTTCTTTTACCTCCTTTGTCAATGATAAGTTGGTTGTAGAATCAAGTATTGATTTTGGGGGTTTCTATTCTGCTCCATTGGTCTACATGTCTACTGATTATGTCGGGTTTGTAGTATGTCTTGAGATCTGGTATTGTGATGCTTCTGGCTTTGTTTTGTTGCTTAAGATTACTTAAGCTATTTAGAGTCTCTGTGTTTCCATATGAATTTTTGTATAATTTTTTCTATGTCCAAGAAGGTTTTATTGGTATTTTGATTGGCATTGTATTGAATTTGTAAACTGTTTTTTGTAGTATGTCTATTTTGATAATATTAATCCTTCCAATCCATGAACATGGAAGAGTTTGTCCATTGTTTTTTATTTCTTCTTCTATTCCTTTCTTTTATATTTTGAATTTTCATTGTAAAGATCTTTCACCTCATTAAATTAATTCCAGAGATTTAATTTTTCTGTAGCTACTAAGAATGAGACTGATCATACAAGTTCTTTCTTGGCCATTGCATTGCCTGTGTATACAAATGTTATTGATTTTTGTGTGTGTTGATTTTATAACCTGTAACTTAACCAAACTCTCTTGTGTTTTTCAGTAGTCTCTTAGTGGAGACTTTTTGATCTACTAAATAGGGGGATATATACAATCATGTTATGTGATAATAAGGACAATTTGAATTCCTCTTTTCCAATTTGGTATCCCTTTGATTTCTTTTTCAAACTTAATGGCTCTGTCTAAAACTTCCAGAACTATATTGAATAGCAAATAAATGGCAATTAATTGGCAGTTTGAATCCCAGAGCCTGTGATAGTTTGAGGGTATGGAAGTACCTCATAGTCTTAAGTGAGTGACTAGTCCATTGCCAACCTTCCCAGCCAGACTCAAAGAATCTGGCAAATATGGATTTTCCTTTGATAAAATCCCCTGGTTGTGCAAGGGCGAGAGCTGCGGCATTCTCCACTGGCATCAAGATGGTTCCTTCTCTCTGCTGGTCACTGGGTACCTTTGTAGGGGGTGAGGAGAAAGAAATGTGCTTTTACTTCACAGGATTAGGGGGGAACCCTGCCCACTGCTAGGATTCCAGGTCAGACTCAAAGTCAGTGTTGTCCGCAAGGCTATCACTCAGGCGGTATCACCAGTAGCATGAGCTGCCACAGTCTGCTCTCACTTCGCTCTCAGAGGCTTGTCTCTCCTCTAGCCTCCAGCTGTGGGAATGATGAGCGGTGTCCCCTCTCACTGCTGCGTGTCTGCAATTTCTATGCTGCTGCACAGCCTCCCTCTTCTTTCTGTAGAATTTCCATGGCAAACTCCTCTCCGAGGAATGAACTTTCTTCTGCTATTTTCCCCTGGTCAAAATCAGCATGTGTTTTCTGTATTCAGCCACCTGAGAATCTCTGAGAAATTTCATGCTAAGGTAGTAAAACACTATTCAAATTGTGCATGATCAAAGCCAGGAACCCAGAACTCCATCTAGGACTCCCACAAAAATGAAAAAAAAAATCCCAAGCACTTTTATCATAATCAACTGCCTTCCCAGGTGTATTTGCAGGTGAATTGGGAAACAGAACCTCCAGGTTTCGAACCAGCACTCCTATGGGATACTGGATTTGCAAACACTGGATTATCCTGTTGTGTCCCAACACTGCCCCTGCTGCTATTTTGTTAATTATTTAAATAAAAGATATTAAAAGAATGTGTTCTTAGAACCATGTTGGATTAAATTTCTTTCCCCATAGAAGAATTAATACATTAAGGATTCAAGGCAATTCACTTTCTACATTGAACTTCAAATTGAATTTTATATGCAATATTTTACTGTCCACTTTGTAGTGTCCAATTATTATTATCATATTTTAGTCTATAGTTTATAAAATATACCAGAAAGTAAGAAGGAAAAAAGAAAAAAGCAATTAGTTTGTAACCAGGAACCAAGACACCTTCTCTGAAGGGCAGGCAGTAAGGACACAACTTATTGAGAGCCTTCTATCATCTTTGTTTTTCCCGTGGTTCTACACATCTACTGCTTGAACAACAACAGAAGTATTTCAGAAAAAAATCATATATGTTTGACAATTAAAATGATCCTCTGTGAGTTTAGTAGTGAAGGATATAATGTTTTCAATGTTAGATAGTTTGTACAAAATACTACTCCAACATAATTTTTTAATTTATATAAAGAGAACAGATTTCAGGTGTTTCATATATACAATTTTAAGCATATAATGATCCTTCTCACCCTTCCTTCCTCCTCCTTCTTTCCTTCTTTTCTTTTTTTCTTTCAATTTTCTAATAACATATCTCAAATTTAATTTATAATCACAGGCTTAATAAAATTTTAAAGGTTTATTTATTTATTTATAAGAGTTAACAGAGAGAGGAGAAGTAGAGAGAGAGAGGACTTCCATCCGATAGTTCACTCCCCAGTTGGCCGCAATGACCGGAACTGTGCTGATCTAAAGCCAAGAGCCAGGGGCTTCTTCCAGGTCTCCCACGCAGGTGCCGGGACCCAAGGACTTGGGCCATCTTCTACTCCTTTCCCTGGTCATAGCAGAGAGCTGGATCAGAAGTGGAGCAGCTGGGACTATAACCGGCACCCATAGGGGATGCCGGTGCTTCAGGACGGGGCATCAACCTGCTGTGCCACAGCACCACCCCACAGGCTTAATAAATTAACACCACCTCGTATCATTCTAGTCTGGTGTGACAAAGAATAACCCTGCAATACTTAGTGATTTGCAACAACAAATTCTAATTTTTTTGTGTTTTTCAAGTGGTTAGAAACCTCTGTAGCTCTGTTGGGCTGTGCTGAGCATTCTTAGCACCGGTTTAGCTTGTTGGGGTACAGCTGGCCTTACACTACACATGTACACGTTTTCTACTTTAGTATTAAGTAAAAAGGGAAAGCTGCTTGCTAGGACGCACTGGCCTCAGAGAGGACGACAGCATCAGGAAGGAAAGTGGGAGTTCCAGCAGGGGGCATCATGCCACACATGGTGTACTTAAAGCTTCTATTTAAATAATAGAAGTCATATCTGCTCATGTCCACTGACCAAAGCAATTTCATTGCCAAGTTCATTGTCAATGTGGTGGGTTAAGTGTGCAGTTTACTTGCATGAAGAAATGATAAAAGCAGGCAATGATGAAATCTGTTTGAACTAATAATATATAATCTACCATTTTCCCTGAGAAACAGTACCTCTGCCTTTAATATTGTTATATTTGAGATTCCTCCCCACACAGAGTAGTATACAAATGATACCATTTAAATAGAAGTCGTATTATATCGCTCTTCTACCAAAAATTTCCCGGTGGCCTCTCATCTAACAATGAGTAAAATACAGCATTATTACATGGTCTTATACAATCTAACGGAATGTTATCTCCCACTTCTCTTTTGCTCTCTTTGCAAAAAGTCTGCCTTGTTAGTTTTGGAACACATCAGGCACATTGTGTCTCAACACCAGTAAAATTTCCCATTTGTTCCCCTTGCTTCTTTTCTCACCTCCTTTATGTCATCATTTAAGTATCTACTTCCCAAATATTTCATATCTACAAAGATTCACTATTTTATTTAAATTTTAATCCTCTCCCAGAAATATCTTAGCTCAACACGTAACTGTTTTTGATTATTTAAAATACTCATTGGGTAAAAAGTCAAAAGTCCTTTGTCTAGAGGAGGATGAGTACCTCTTAATAGTTTCACAAAGAGTGAGTTTGGTGAGGTGAGATTGTTGCCTTTCCCCAAAGCAAAACTGGAAGCTGCTTATCAAAGACACCTAAAAGATCTGCTCAAAAACAGAATTTAGAGGCTGCACTAAGGTCATTTTATGTCCAATTAAATAGTTTCAATTATTTTATACTGCAAGACTATAGTACACAAAATAAATATGTTCTGAAAATTAGAAGTATAAGAAAAATAGAAACATTCAGTAAATGACTTTTAAAGTTTTTTTCTTAATATACTCCAGATTAAGCAAACTAAGACTGTGGCTTAATTGGCTTTTATAATGTGATGGCTACCAATACAGTCAACAACAGAAGGCTGGCTCAACCCCTTCGTCAGCACACAACTCTCCACTACCTTATACTTGCACTGAGGCTCCACAGTGCCACACTCCCAGAGAGAGTACCCTCTCCTTGAATCTGGGTGCATTTTCCAGAAAGCTGTCAAGTGGCAGGGAGTGGTGAAGTCATCAAGGTTAGAGGTACAAGGGTGAGGGAAGTGAGGATGAAAGTGGTGAGGATGAAAACATTCTTATCTTGGCTGTAGGAGCAGCAAGTAAAGTGAGCACTCAAGTCAGACACAAGCACTTTGCTGGGGAGAAGAATGTGTTCAATATATATGAAACTGAAATGGCTGAGCGTGTTTTTTAATTCAATCAAGATTGTTTATGTTAAATGTTAACCATTTGTCACAGTTGAGAAGCATTAAAACCGTAATTGGCAAAGAGTTTTATTCCAAAATCAGTCATTGCGTGTGTCTGTCTGATGGGTTACATAGGCCTACCTTTGTGCATCTCTCTGCCTGTCGCTCCTTCCTCTTAAGCTGTGAGAGCGTCCACCTTCCCCTGATTCTCACATCTTGTCTCGCTGTAAGTGTCTCGTGAAACAATGTTTTAGGGTCAAGATTTTCTTTGCATTCTCAGCTAAACTTCAATCACCATGGATGCAGAAATAAAGTATTTATGTCTTCAACATTGTATTCCCACTGTCTAGTAGAAGGCATTCAATAAAAATGTAGTAAAATACAAATTTAAGAAAAAGGAAACACAGAGATCAAGAAAATCAGCATAGAGTAACAGCTGGTGCCGTGGCTAGACCCAGTGGTCAAGGAATAGCTTTTCCAGCAACCCTGATGCTCCAATTCAGAGATCTCACTCATAGAGCAGACACTACTGGTCAGTGTTTCCTCAGAGTGTGAATTAAAGAACATTAATTCCTTAAAATGGTGATAGGTTTGTCAAAAAGTTGCTCCTTGCTTAAAAATATTTAGGAGATATTGAGGTATGCAAAATGTTCCATTGTTTTTTAAAGATTTATTTTACTTATTTGAAAGAGTGACAGAGTGAGAGAGAGCAAAACTGAGTGAGAGTGAGTGAGAGAGTGAGACAGAGTTTTTCCACCTACTGGTTCACTCTCCTAAATGCCTGCAACCAGGAACCTGGTCCAACTGGGTCTCCCAAGTGAGTGGCAGGGGCTAAGTACTTGGGCCATCATCCACTGTCTTTCCAAGCATGTTAGCGGGGAGCTGGATTGGAAGAAGAGCCAGCTCCAATGTGTTTTCTTTTTTTTTTTTTTATCTTTTATTTAATGAATATAAATTTCCAAAGTACGACTCATGGGTTACAATGGCTTCCCCCCCCATACCGTCCCTCCCACCAACAACCCTCCCCTTTCCCACTCCCTCTCCCCTTCCATTCACATCAAGATTCATTTTCGATTATCTTAATATACAGAAGATCAGCTTAGTATACCTTAAGTAAGTATTTCAACAGTTTGCTCCCACACAGAAACATAAAGTGAAAAATAATAGATGATTTTTTTAAAATGATGATGAAATCAGATCAGACCTATTGTCATGTTTAATCCCAGTGAGAGTCAAGTTGGGAATTGAAAATTTCTTTTTTTTTTTTTTTTTTTTTTTTTTACAGAAGATCAGTTTAGTGTACATTAAGTAAAGATTTCAGTCGTTTGCACCCCCATAGAAACACAAAGTGAAATATACTGTTTGAGTACTCGTTATAGCATTAAGCCTCAGTGTACAGCACGTTAAGGACCGAGATCCTACATGAGGAGTAAGTGCACAGTGACTCCTGTTGTTGACTTTACCAATAGTGCACAGTGACTCCTGTTGTTGACTTTACCAATTGACACTCCTGTTTATGGCATCAGTAATCTCCCTATGCACCAGTTATGAGTTTCCAAGGCTATGGAAGCCCCTTGAGTTCTCCGACTCTTATCTTGTTTAGACACGGTCATAGTCAAAGCGGAGCTTCTCTCCTCCCTTCAGAGAAAGGCACCTCCCTCTTTGAAGACCTGTTCTTTCCACTGGGATCTCACTCACAGAGGTCTTTTTGCCAGAGTGTCTTGGCTTTCCATGCCTGAAATATTCTCATGGGCTTTTCAGCCAGATCCGAGTGCCTTTAGGGCTGATTCTGAGGCCAGAGTGCTATTTAGGACATCCGCCATTCTATGAGTCTGCTGAGTATCTCACTTCCCATGTTGGATCACTCTCCCCTTTATTTATTCTATCGGTTGGTGTTAGCAGATACTAGACTTGTTTATGTGCTCCCTTTGACTCTTAGTCCTTTCATTATGATCAATTGTGAACTGAAATTGATCACTTGGAGTAGTGAGATGGCATTGGCACATGCCACCTTGATGGGATTGAATTGGAATCCCCTGGTATGTTTCCAACTCTACCAGTTGGGGCAAGTCAGCCCGAGCATGTCCCAAATTATACATCTCTTCCCTCTCTTATTCCCACTCTTATGTTTAACAGGGATCACATTTCGGTTAATTTTCAACACTTAAGAATAACTGTGTGATAATTACAGAATTAAACCAGTCATATTAAGTAGAACAGACAAAAAAAAATACTATGAGGGATAATGTATTAAGTTGTCCATTAGCAGTCAGAGCTATGCTGATCAAGTCACCATTTCTCATAGTGTCCATTTCACTTCAGGAGGTTTCCTTTTTGGTGTTGAGTCAGTTGTCACCGATCAGGGAGAACATATGGTATTTGTCCCTTTGGGACTGGCTTACTTCACTCAGCATGATGTGTTCCAGATTCCTCCATTTTGTTGCAAATGACTGGATTTCGTTGTTTCTTACTGCGGTATAGTACTCTAAAGAATACATATCCCATAATTTCTTTATCCAGTCTACCGTTGATGGGCATTTAGGTTGGTTCCAGGTCTTGGCTATTGTGAATTGTGCTGCAATAAACATTAGGGTGCAGACCGCTTTTTTGTTTATCAATTTAAACTCCTTTGGGTAAATTCCAAGGAGTGGGATGGTTGGGTCGAATGGTAGGGTTATATTCAGGTTTCTGAGGAATCTCCAGACTGACTTCCATAGTGGCTTGACCAGTTTGCATTCCCACCAACAGTGGGTTAGTGTCCCTTTTTCCCCACATCCTCGCCAGCATCTGTTGTTGGTAGATTTCTGTATGTGAGCCATTCTAACCGGGGTGAGGTGAAACCTCATTGTGGTTTTGATTTGCATTTCCCTGATTGCTAGTGACCTTGAACATTTTTTCATGTGCCTGTTGGCCATTTGGATTTCCTCTTTTGAAAAATGTCTATTGAAGTCCTAAATCTTCGTCCTGACACCATTAAGTTATTAGAGAACATTGGAGAAACCCTTCAAGATATTGGCACAGGCAAAGAATTTCTGGAAAAGACCCGGGAGGCACAGGCAGTCAAAGCCAAAATCAACTATTGGGATTGCATCAAATTGAGAAGTTTCTGTACTGCAAAAGAAACAGTCAGGAGAGTGAAGAGACAACCGACAGAATGGGAAAAAATATTTGCAAACTATGCAACAGATAAAGGGTTAATAACCAGAATCTACAAAGAGATCAAGAAACTCCACAAAAACAAAACCAACAACCCACTTAAGAGATGGGCCAAGGACTTCAATAGACATTTTTCAAAAGAGGAAATCCAAATGGCCAACAGGCACATGAAAAAATGTTCAAGGTCACTAGCAATCAGGGAAATGCAAATCCAATGTGTTTTCTATCACGTGAGTCTATAACAGATGGTAAGGGTAATCAGCAGGTAAATAGGATGATTAAGTTGACTTTGGAAAAGTAATAAAACTGGTGTCATCAACAAATCCTCTTGCATGAGAAGCTTGCAAGGTTGCCATTTCCATCCCAGGAAACACAGGACACCGTGATCCTAACAATGCCATCGAGGGGCCCGGATGACAGCAGACATGCTGTTCAGATCAGCTCCCTCCCAGCCACTGCATACTTCTCTGCATCCTAACACCACCACATGCCTTCCTCAGCATGTTAACTCACCTGTGATCTTCTCCTTCAGAATCTCTTCCTTGAGAAAGAAATTGTTATAATTACTTAAACATTGGAGGATAAGTCTAAACATGGACATGCAGGGGTTCAAAATATTTTAGGTAAAGTTTAATTGCCACTTTACCACTTCACTCTCGACTAACTTAAATAAAACTTAAATTCAAAAACAAAAAAAATTAAGAGATTGAAAAATTTCAATAAAGAGAACAAAATGAACAAATGATGTAATGATTAATGATCAATAGCTTGCCCTATTTTAATTCTTAGGTACCTGCTACCTAAAATAATTGAAAATAATTTCAAGGCCGGCGCTGCAGCTCACTAGGCTAATCCTCCACCTTACGGCGCCAGCACACCAGGTTCTAGTCCCGGTCAGGGCCCCGGATTCTGTCCCGGTTGCCCCTCTTCCAGGCCAGCTCTCTGCTGTGGGCAGGAAGTGCAATGGAGGATGGCCCAAGTGCTTGGGCCCTGCACCCCATGGGAGACCAGGATAAGTACCTGGCTCCTGCCATCGGGTCAGCATGGTGTGCCGGCCGCAGTGCACCAGCCACGGCGGCCATTGGAGGGTGAACCAACGGCAAAGGAAGACCTTTCTCTCTGTCTTGCTCTCACTGTCCACTCTGCCTGTCAAAAAAAATAAATAATTTCAGAGAATTGCTGCTGCCTTATGTATTTATATTATGTAAATATATTGTGTGTAATATATATTATATAATACATTACATAATTATATAATACACACCATCTAAGTGTTCTCTTTATTCCATTTACCTCTAAGCTTTACTTATTTCACTTAATTCATGGCAAAGTGATATTAAAGTTTATTAAGACCAGTTTTGAAGAACATTTTTATTTTATGTTGTGTAAATCCCATTAAATCCATTGGTGGTTGTCAAATTATTATCTAAGAATAGCATCTTAAAAAATAACCTAAACACAGACAAGTGAAAATTAAAACACACTTTGCTACTGTCCTGAATTATGTTTAATGGCTTTCACAAGTGAAAGTACAAAAAGAAATTTAAACTTACACATATCATGTTAAAGTGAATTTTATGGAAAATTATTGAGATGATGAGGATGATAGATGGTTGTGGTGAATGCGTGTGAGCGTGTGTATGTGTGTCCAATATAGCACAGTACTCGGAATCATTGCAGGTTTAAATCAAAAATATTCATTGGCTTTTATAGCAAACTATGATAAAAAAAATAAACCCTGTTTTTTGAATTCTGGCTATAGTCTCTAGCAGGAGGCCAAGGTCCTAACAAGAATGGATTTAAAAGAATATCTGTAGATTCTCAAAGATTCACTTGAAATTTATTTTGCATCCTCCAGCCTTGTTCAATAGCTCTGTTTTGTTACCACTGTCTGCTGAATGCTGATGACTTCCAGTAACTGGAACATGTTGTTAACTGAACTGTTGGAAGTACTAGTGCTTGCAGCTAATGCATTCTCAGAGCTGCACAGTATGAACCCAGCAGGTGTAACGTAAAAGCAATAATAAAAAATTGAACACACCTTAAGTGCTATGATTATTACTGTAGGACAGTTTTTTCATCCCTTTTGAAAGTCTACTTCTTGAATTTCCTGTGTCTAAAAGTATTGATAACAAAATTAGTCTCACATTTTCTTTTCAAGTGATGGGAAGTGTATATAAGGTTTTTGAAAATCAAGTAAGGTTTAAAAGGACTTGCCCTTAGAGGGTGGACTGTTAAATGTATAAATGAAATTATATGAAGATTCTTAGAGGTTTCCCCTCAATCTGATAACTAACTAACGACATTTAACGCATGAATACCTGTGGGTTTTAACACCAAGTTTCCTCGAGAGAGTTTGCACCCATTGATCACTTTTGCACCCTAATTAGGTAGAGGAAGACACAGGCTTGTTTTAGAGATAGAAACTCTAAGCAGCAGGAATGGTTGCCATTGATGGTTAAAAAAAAGAATGATGATTATCAAATTCTAATTTCAGTAATGCAAGTTTGCATGTTAAGATTATGTTAGGACAGCACCACGGCTCACTAGGCTAATCCTCCATCTGTGGCACCGGTACTCTGGGTTCTAGTCCTGGTTGTGGTGACGGTGCCTTCCCAGTTACTCCTCTTCCAATCCAGGTCTCTGCTGTGGCCCAGGAAGGCAGTGGAGGATGGCCCAAGTGCTTGGGCCCTGCACCTGCATGGGAGACCAGGAGGAAGTGCCTGGCTCCTGGCTTCAGATCTCCACAGTGTGCCGGCCATAGTGGCCATTTTGGGGGTGAACCAACAGAAAGGAAGACCTTTCTCTCTGTCTCTCTCTCACACTAATTCTGCCTGTTTAAAAAAAAAAGATTATTTTAAATGTATCTCTGTCACCACTTAGAAGAGAAATTTAGATGACACAGACAGAAATAAAGAAATATCACTCAGAAACAGGGTAGCAATGTTTGTCTAAATCTATCATCAGATTACTTCAAGCAAATACTAGATCTTATTTAGAGAAAAAAATGTTTTTTCAACAGGTCATAATTGAAACTTTTTGTCTCCTTAATCATGTATAAGAACTTGAAGTTTCTAAGAAGGATGGCCACATTGAGATAATACATCAGAAATCACTGTATAACCCTTTTCTTTCTCTTAAACTGGCTAGTCCATCAGCATATTCTATCCACAAAACATTAAAATATGTTTAGAACTAAATACCTCACAATCCTTTAAGAATTACTGCTATGGTCCAAGCTACAACACATTTGCTTTTTGTTGTGATACCTTTTGATTGTTGCCACAGCCTCCTAACTGGTCACCACTCATTCATCATTTTGATCTATTTTTACAGAGGACCTATAGTGATGACAGTTAGATCATTCAGGTCATTCTCACTTCCACTGGTGCCACTCTCATGTAGCACTGGTGAAGCTATGGATCGTGACACTCCAGTTGGAGGCCCAGCTACTATGCTTTTATTTATTTATTTTTAAAGATTTATTTATTTATTCAAAGGTCAGAGTTACACAGAAGAGAGGTAGAGAGAGAGAGAGAGAGAGAGAGAGAGAGGTCTTCCATCTGTTGGTTCACTCCCCATATGTCTGCAACAGCTGGAGCTGCGCTGTTCTGAAGCCAGGAGACAGGAGCTTCTTCCAGGTCTCCCATGCAGATGCAGGAGCCCAAGGACTTGGGCTATCTTCTACTGCTATCCCAGGCCACAGCAGAAAGCTGTATCGGAAGAGGAGCAGCCGGAACTAGAACCGGTGCCCATATGGGATGCCAGCATTTCAGGTCAGGGTGTTAACCTGTTGTGCCACAGCACCAGCCTGCCACTGTACTTTCAATATAGCTCTCTTCTGGTTTGCTTCAGAAGGCAGAGGAAGTCAGCCCAGGTACTTGGACCCCTACCACCCATGTAGAAGATAAAAGTTCAATTCCTGGCTTATAGCTTTGACGTGTTACAGACTTTTATGACCATTGGAGGAGTGAACCAGCAGATAGAAGATCCCTCTTTCTCTCTCTCCCTCCCCCTCTCTCTACCTCTCTGTCTTCTCTGTTGTTCTTCCTTTCAAATAAATATATCTTATAAATAATAAATATTCCAGTGGTCTGTGTCCAACAAATTAAAAGCTAAGTCTTTACCTGAGCTCACAAGTCATTACATGGTGTTTCCTGTACCACATGACACATCTGGTGTCATTTTTTTAACATTTTTTTTCTTTAAAAGTCTATGGTGAAGGTACACCAGTCTCTTTTCTGTGCAAATAGGCAAGTTGATCTCCTACCTCACAAATTTCTTACTTGTTATTCATTCTGCCTTGAAGTTATAATTCTTAGCAGTTTCACTTGCTTCATTTAGATTGTTCTCCTATCTGATTTTCAATGTTTAGATTCCCCTGCCCATTCCTTTTAAAAATTCACCCCACCATTACTTCATAATTCTGTCATTTATTTTCCCTCAGAAAATTCAAGTTTCATGAGGAGAATTATTGTGTACTTTTTTCTGTTTTATCCTAGTGCCTGGTAGACTGGATGGCACACAAAAAGTACCTGCTCAATAAATATTCAAAATTTGCCCTATCTATGGAAAGTGATTTTTGCAATTAACAGAAGTTAGGAGATACAGAAATCTTCATTGTCCCTTCTTTGAGAAATCTTATTTTACCAAGAGAAAACTGAAGAACAAAGATTTGGTGTCTTCCCCGAAGTCAAGTGGTTCATTCAAGTAAGAACTTGGAGTAGAAGTTAGGATTTAAAAATTGTTCTTCCAGTGATTTTGTTTTTCACATGCCACTAATACCAAGATGAATGAAAAATTTTACGAGCAAAATAGATTAAAAAACATATTAAACTAGTATTTCTAGGAAATTATTAAATTCCAATTAATGATAATTGAAATAATTACTGATTAAGACAGAAGAAGATCTAGAGATCAATGGATATCACAAGTCACTTGTACTTTAGAAACTCCATGTTGTGTATGAAAAATGTACAATATATGGTACAGTTTCTGTGAAATATCATAATTTAAAAAAATCACCTCCTTACCTTATGCTTAACAGTGAACTCAGAAGCAAAATGGAGATGTGGCCCAATTCAGTGCACTAAGTTGAGAGTCAAAAGATAATACAGGTTTTGAGAAATTTGCCCTCTCAGTACAGGTTAGAGTAACTTGGATTATTGAGACTGAATCAAAGGCGGTTGAGTGGGGATTGGATAAAAGTTTCCAGGTGTAAGAATAGAACTATTTTAAAGTAAGGGAGCAGGTGTCTGGATTCTCCAATGAGATTAATAAGAGGATCAATGATATTTCTCTGTAGAATACTGAAATTAGGTTAAATACAATGAAAATTTTCTTTATAGAAGAGACTTATTAAATAGGAAATGTTACTGTGAAAGATGTTTTCTCTTGGTAGCCTAAGATTTTCCATGGGTTCCCAATGTTCAAGGTTGATTAAATCTGCCTTTGATGAGGGTATGCATGTTTTAACAAAGCACATTCTCCTCTGATTGCTGTGTCTACTTTTTATTAATTGTTCTTATTTGTGTTAAAGTTTGCTTATAAATTAATTATAAGTTCATTCTGCACAGGTATCATTGTCACTTCTTGCACTACTCAAATTTAATATCACTGAGTAATGTTTCAGTAAAAATGTTATGAGAGTCTCACAACCACTAATATATAGAGGGCATTTATTAATAGCTAGACTCTTTCTTGCAATATCTTCATAAATTTCTTCATCCACCCTCTCCTCACCCAGGTCTCTCTTGCTAAATTGAATTCATATTCTTGCAAAGGAATTAATTCCTTCTAGCATAGCTCTGGTCATGATAATTTTTGCTGAAAAGATCAGGCACACGTTAACAATTTGCATTTCTCTGTGGTCAGGGGACGAAAGGCTCTACTTACCTCTTGTACTTTAATCCTGGTGTAATGTATCATTTTATGTCAGACACCATTTTCCTTTGTCAAACTGTGCTATTGGCTGTATTGGCCTGTTTCCTTTCTATGAAATCTTATAGGCTGCATTTTAAAATTCATAACTGAACCCACCTGATCATAGTTCATTTTTATTCCATTTATTATCAGTAACTTAGAAATGCTATCTTAGTCTGTGCTGCTACAAAAAATTACCTGAGACTGTGTAGTTTAGAAGGAACAGACATTATTTTTTTACAATGCTAGAGGAAGTCCATGTCAAGGTATCAGAATTTGGTCTAGTGAGGGCCTTTTTGTTTCATTCTTACATTACAGAAGGCCGAAAGGGAATTCCAATGAATGTTGTGCAAAACCTTATTTAAAAGGGCCTTCATCTCATCTTCATCTGTGTTAGACACAGTAGTTAAGACAGTGCTTGGTTCACCTACATCTCATATCAAAATGCATTGGTTTAAGTCCCAACAGTGCTCTGTTTCTAGCTTCCAGCAATGCACAACCTGGAAAGTAGCAGATGATGCTCAAGAATTTGGGTCCTACAACCCACATGGGAATCCTTGTGGGTTATGGCTTAGGGCTTATGGTTTCATCTTGGCTAGGCCTGTAGGCATTTGGAGAGTCTACCAACAGACGGGAGACTTCACTCTGTCTTTTTGCCTTTCAAATAAATAAAAATATATAAATGAGAATTAAAAAAAAAATCTTATTAACAAAGGAACATGCAGTATGGCCTAATAACACCTTAACATTATCACATCTTTTTAAAATTAATTTATTTATTTGAAAGTCAGAGTTACACCGAGAGAGGAGAGGCAGAGAGAGAGAGGTCTTCCATCCGATGGTTCACTCCCCAATTTGTCACAATGGCCGGAGCTGCGCCGAACCGAAGCCAGGAGCTTCTTCTGGGTCTCCCATGTGGGTGCAGGGGCCCAAGGACTTGGGCCATTTTCTACTGCTTTCCCTGGCTCTAGCAGAGAGCTGGATGGGAAGTGGAGCAGCCGGGTCTCAAACCGGCGCCCATATGGGATGTCGGCGCTTCAGGCCAGGGCCTTAACATGTTGCACCACAGCGCTGGCCCCAACATGATCATATCTTAATACTATTGCCATGGCAACACTTGGCTCATTTTAGAGAACACATTCTGACCACAGCAAATGCGACAGAGAAGAGTATGGCTTCATGGGACAATTCTGCAGGGATATCTACAAAGCTCTTTGAGAGGGTATCATGAACAATATCTCTAACATTCTTATTGTTGGTTCTGCCCTAAAGATGATAGCCACCTACACATTCTGACACATGCCCAACAACCAGTGTTCTGAACTGAATTAGTGAATGTCTTTAATATTCACCACATAGTAAATCTATTCTTATCTATGCCTAGGGCTCTATGTCTATGGTTGTTTTTGGCTCATTATCTATCAAAAAATAAATTTTGAGGCAGATTATTATTTCTTAGACACATGTAGGACAAGCTCACAGCAAGCATTATATTGAATTGGTAAAAGCTGGAAGCATTTTCATTAAAATCCAAAAGTGGACGAGTATACTATTACCATTACTATTTAATACAGTTCTAGAAGTTTTAGCCAGAACTATTAGGCAAGAAAAATGATCAAAGGGATAGAAATTGGTAAGGAAAAAGTCAAATTATCCCTGTTTACAAATGATGTGATCTTAAATAGAGGGAAACAAAGAAACTCTACTTTGAGACTCCTGGAACACATAAAAGAATTGGTAAAAGAGTAGGTTATAAAATTAACACAAAAACTAATAGTATTAGTATATACAAACAATGTCATGGCTGGGGAAAAGCTTGTAATATCAATCCCATTCACAATAGCTACAAAATATTTAAATATCTTTGAGTAAATTTAACCAAGAAGATGAAATATTTCTATAATGGAAATAACCAAACATTAAGAAAAAAAAAACACGAAAAAATGGAAAAATCTTCCACATTTGTAGACAGGAAGAATTAAAATAATCAAAATGTCCATACTACCCAAAACGATTTAAGGCTCAGTGTAATCCTGACCAAAATACCAAGGACATTCTTCTCTATTTAAAAAAAAGATCCTAAAATTCACATGGAAACATGTGACCCTGAATACTTAAAGCAACCTTTAACAAAAGCAAATCCAGAGGCATCACAACAAGATTCAAAGACATACTACATGGAAGTAACAATCAAAACAGCTGGATACTGGTACAATGATAGACATATGGACCAATGGAACAGAATAGAAACCCCAGAAATAAATCCACATATCTACAACCAATTAGTCTTTGACAAATGAGCTAAAATCACTCATTGGAAAAAGCAGTCTCTTCAACAAATGGTGTTGGTAACATCGGACTGTCTACATGCAATAGAATGGAAAAAGATCCTATCTAACACTTTATACAAAAAATCAATTCATGGGGCTGGTGCTGTGGTGTAGCAGGTAAGACTGCCGCCTGGAGTGCCGACATCCCATATGGGCACCGGTTTGGATCCTGGCTGCTCCACTTCTGATCTTTCTGCTGTGGTTTATGAAAGCAGTGGAAGATCACTCTAGTCCTTGGGCCCTGCACCTGTGTGGGAGGCTCAGAGGAGGCTCCTTGCACGTGGTTTCAGATCAGTCCAGCTCTGGCCACTGTTGCCATCTGAGGAGTGGGCTACAGTTGGAGGACCTCTCTCTCTCTCTCTTTCTGCCTCTGTAACTCTGCCTTTCAAATAATAAATAAATAAATATTTTTTAAAAATCAATTCACAGTTGATCAAAGATCTAAACCTAAAATCTGAAGCCATAAAATTACCTGGGGTGTCGATAGGCTATTAGGCAATCACTAGGTATGCCTTCAGAGGCTTAGAGTTCCCTGAGTTCTGGAGTCAGTCATTGTGAAGGCTTTGCAATCACACTGACGTATGTGTAGATTCTCGTGCAGTCCATGAGCCTTAGTGAGTGAGGTGCACAGGTACTGTAGGCTTACCCTGGGCAGTTGGTTCATATTGGCAGAGGGACTGAGACTATGAACATGCAGCTGATATAATCATGCCCTCCCCCTGCTAAAGACAGAGGAAATCTACCATGCCCAACCCGAGTGTCACTCTGCACACTTGCTCCCCCTCGAGCAATGGCTGGAATTTCTTGACCCTATTCAGCATACAACTCTGGCTGTTCACTGAAGGATTAGACACTCCACTAAGCCACAGAGACACATTTCAAAAATTAAAACCTTCAGAGGAGAAAACCAACAAGCAGTTACACACAAGCCTCAAAATAACTGTAGAAATACAAGATACATGAAGAAAACAATATAACTCTCCAAAAGGAATTCAACACTTCAATATGATGAAGATGAAGAAATTGATGAAATACCTTAAGAAGAATTCAAAAAATAATCATAATATTACTCAAAAACACAGAGAACAAAAAACATGAGTTAAAGCCATCCAAAATTCTTCCAGGAGATAGATATTGAAGAAAAATCAAACTGAAATATTAGAAATAAAGAATTCAATATGTCAAATAAAAAGTATGGTAGAAAACCTTAAAGACTCAGTGAAGTAGAAGAAAGAATATTTAAGTTAGAAGACAGATCTTTGGAAATATTTAAGTCAGACAAAATAAATCAGGAAAATCAACAAGAGTGTTTGGGAGTTATATGACACCTTAAAACGACCAAACATATGTGTCTTAGTTAACAAAAACCAAAAACCAGCAGGAGAAGCCATCCTAAATCAGATGAAATAGAATTCAAGACCAGAACAGGCACAGGATTCCCAGTCATGGGGAGCAGGGGATCCATTCTCAGCCCTGTGAGCCTCCCCATCCACAGCCTTTCTGGAGCCAACTGCCTTCCTGACAAGTGTTGGTCAGTGCTCTATCTGTACAAGTTGAGTTTAGCGTTTTGATGGAGTGAGGGTAGCAGAGGAACATGCCTTTGTTTCATGAATGTAAGTCACCCACTCCCTTTTAACCCTTCAGGAAAAACTCAAAATCAGTGGGGACTGTGGATGTATCCTTCCAATAAAACCTCCCCGTGGCTTGTGGGGCTTCAGCACCCTTCACTTGCCTTATTAAGATGGTGCTTCCTCCCTGCTAGTCTCTGGATGCCTTGGTGTGGGTGTGGGAGGTAACAAATGTGCTCTTGGTTCACAGGATTAGGTGGACACCCTACATTGGCTAGCACTTCAGGCTGGACTCAAAGTCATTGAAGACCACAAGGTTCTCCCTCAGGCAATGCCGCCAGTGGTGTGGGCTCTGCAGGTTCCTCTCAGCTGACTCTGGTAAGATGGCATCCCCATCAGCCACCAACTATGGGACTCACATGTGGTGTCCTGCTTGCTGATGAGGGGGTGTACTATCTCTGCTGCTCCATGGAGTACATCTTCTTTCTCGAGTCTTTTCACTGAAAACTCTATTATGGTCCCCTGGGAAGGTGATTCCTCCCTTCTTCTTCCGGTATCTTTCTGTGGTCAAAATCAGTACATTTTTCCCCATTCAGCAATTGTGACACTGCAAATGTCCATGGTATTACTGAGGACTACTGAGGGGCTCCTGCTTATCTTTTTGTTTTATCACCAAGCAAAGTACTTGTCTAGTGTGAATATTGTGAGATAGAACCTTGGATGCTGTGTGCTTAGTTCCTTCTTTATAAGGCTATTGCGTATCTCTGTATTCCATGGAATCTCTGCAACATCGCCACCACACTCTGATGCTCTGCCTCAAATGTTCCAGTGATATAATGGCTGTTGTTTTCTTTGGTTTGGTCATTTTTATGTGGAGGGGTGTGCACCAGACACCTCATTTAACCATCTTGCTGATGACACTGCTTAATATTGTCTTCTGAAAAGTGACAGAGATCTATTTTCCTACATATTTACATCTTCTTTAATATCTTTCAACAATATGTTGTTGTTTTCATTGTACAAATATTGAAATTTATTTAGTTTATTTCTAAAGCATTTTATTTTTTCTTGCTATTTTAAATGGAATTGATTTCCTAATGTCTTTTGGATTGTTAATCACTAGTATGCAGAAATACAATTGATTTTCATATATTATTCTTGTGCCCTAAAAGTGTGCTAAACATGCTTAATAGTTCTAATAGATTTTATTGGATTTTTTAGTATTTTCTACATATAATATTTTATCTGTGAATAGAAGTAGTTTTACTTCATCCTTCCCACGAAGAATGCCTTTTATTGGTTTTTCTCTCTTAATTGTCCTGGCCAGAACTTTTAGTGCAGTGCTGAATAAAATGTGGTAGTGGCAACACCATCTTATTCCTGAACTTAAGGGGAAATCAATTTTTTACCATTAAGTAAGACATTAGCTGTGGGCTTTTGTAGATGCTCTTAATCAGGTAGAGGAAGTTCCCTTCTATTCCTTGTTTTTTGAGTGTTTTTATGATGGGTGAGTGTTGGAGGGTTTCAAAGCATATTTTTCCTTTGCATTTACTGATATCATCACCTATTTTTGTCATCCCTACTAGTGTGGTGTCTTACATTGTTTCCTAGCAAGATGTTAATCTTTTTTTTTTTTCTTTCTTGGAGTAAAATATACTTGGGTATTGTGTGTGATACTGTTTACATAATACCTTATATGGCTTGATAGTATTTTGTTGAAGGTATTTATAACCAGATTCTTAAGATAGGCAGTTTTCCTCCCTTGTCATTTTTTATCACATTTTAATATCAAGGCAACACTGGCCTCATAAAATTAGCTGCTAAATGTCATCTCCTCTATTCTTTATTATGGAACAATTTGTAACTGGTTCAGGTTAATTATTTTTTTAAATGTTTGGAGAAATTTACATGTGAAGCTATCTGCACCTGGCTTTGCTTTGTGAGAAGTACCTTGATTAATAACTTAAACTCCTTACTTCTTTTATATGTATATTTATATTTGATTTTTTTTCAAATCAGCTTCAACTGTTTGTGTCTTTCCAGGAATTTGTCCTGTCATTTAAGTTAACTAATTTGCTGGTATACACTTGTTAATAATATTCCCTTATAATGCTTCTTATATATGCAAAGTAATATTAGTGTCCTCTTTCACCCCAGGCTTAACTACGTTGACTCTCTTTTCCTTGTACTTCAATATGTCTCCAGGATTGTAAATTTTGTTAATCCAGAAAACAAAATTTGGGTCTTTTACATTGTCTCTGTTGTTTCTCTACATTCAATTTCACTTGTGTGTAGCCTGTTTCAAACACTATTTCCTTCCATATCCTTGCTCTCATTGAAGTTGCACATTTTCCTCAATTTTCTAAAGGTAAAAGACCTTTATTTTTTCCAATTATATGTTAAGTGCGATAAATTCCTTTCTATGTATTGCTCTGTCTGTGTCTCATGGTTTTTACATGTTACATGTTGACATTCATCCATCTCAAAGTATTTTCTAATTTCCCTTTTTTGCTCCACTTGTTATATAGGAGCATGTTGTTGAATTTTCACTTATTTGTATAGTTCTCACTTTTCCTTCTCTTATTAATTTCTGACAATTCCATTGTGTTTGGAGAACAAACCTTGTATAATTTCAGTCATTTAAAAGGTATTGAGGCTATTTTTATGACCTCACATATGGTATTTAATAAAAACATTCCAAATGTACTTGAGAAGGATTTGTACCATCTTGCTTCCAGGTGCGATGTTCTATAGATATTTTTTAGTGTTGCTAAATCTCCTATAGCTTGTTCATATTCTGTCTGGTTGAGTTACATAATATTGAAACTGAGAAGGCTGGTGCCGTGGCTCAATAGACTAATCCTCCGCCTAGCGGTGCCGGCACACCGGGTTCTAGTCCCGGTCGGGGCGCTAGATTCTGTCCCGGTTGCCCCTCTTCCACGCCAGCTCTCTGCTGTGGGCAGGGAGTGCAGTGGAGGATGGCCCAAGTACTTGGGCCCTGCACCCCATGGGAGACCAGTATAAGTACCTGGCTCCTGCCTTTGGATCAGCGTGGTGCGCTGGCCGCAGCGCGCTGGCCATGGCGGCCATTGGATGGTGAACCAATGGCAAAGGAAGACCTTTCTCTCTGTCTCTCTCTCACTGTCCACTCTGCCTGTCAAAAAAAAAAAAAAAAAAAAAGAAATTGAGACATAAAAGTGTGTATTTCTCTTTTCATTTTCTCAGTTTTGCCTCACATATTTTGGGGGAGTTCTGTTTTTAGGTGCATACATGTTTATAATTTTTACACATTTCTAATAGGTTGACCCTTACACTTTTCTAAAATGTACCACTTTGCATACAGTGACCCATTTTTGCTTTCTGGTCTTTTTGCTATAATAGGAAAGCCTCTGCAATTTGATATGGCTGCTTTTTGTAAGAATATTTCTTCTATCACTTTGCTCTGAATCTGTCTGTGTCTTTAAACCTAAAGTGTATCTCCAGTACACAAAACATAGTTGGATGTTGGTTTTTCACCCAATCTACAAATGAAATTCCACCTTTGACTAGAACCCTTACCACATTCACATTTGATATCAGCACTGTTCTCTTTGGATTACCTCTGCCATGTTAATTTTTATTTTTTAAATATCTCCAATTTTTATTTCTTCTGACTTTATTGCTTACTTTTGCATTGAGGAAACATTTTGTTGTGCAACACTTTAATTCCATTAGTAATTTTCCCCATTATTTTTTGTGTCAGTGACAATTGTTGCCATAGATAACACAATATTTATCTTAACTTTTAAGAATTCACTTTAAATGTGTCGTAAACTAATTTTAGTGAGCTATAGAAATGTTACTCCTATAAAACTTTATTCCCTCTTTTGTGCTATATTTATTGCATGGATTTTATTAATATATGTTACCATGCTGAGAGAGAAAATAGCAAATAAATATTGCAGAGTTGGTTATGCTAACCTTTTTATTTATCATTTCTGGTTCTTTTCAGATTTTCTGTAGATTCAGTTAACCATCTGGTGTCATTTCCTTGTTCTCAGGAAGCTTTATTCCAATCTACCTCTTTGTGCTATTATATAATCAGGTCACATTGCTTTATGCAATTGTCTTTCAGTCAATTGAGGAGAAAGAAGAAGAAAATGTAGTTCACATGTCTTTCTAAATGACTAATTACCTTCACCGATGTTTCTTTTTTTAACATGTGGATTTGAATTACTTTTTAGTATCACTTGCTTTCAGACTGACAAATTCTTTTTAATATTTCTTATTAAATGTTCATTTAGAAGCAAATTCACTCACCCTCTTCAACAATATAGTTGTTTCTTCATTTTGCCTTCATTTTTGTTAGTGAGGCATTTTGCTTAGAGTCTGTTATAGATTTATTGTTGTAGTGGACACTGCCTAAGTGTTCACAGTGAGGCCACAGCCTCCTGAATATTGAATATGGCCACGGTCCTTCTTCTGCCTAAGCAGGCCTTGCGAAAGCACACCTTCCTGAATGGAGTGTGGCTGCAGTCAGCAGAAGGCTATTGGGTCATTATCAGGTACTGCTTGAAGGACAACTCCTATCATACTTCAAGGGTGTTGAAGATGAGCCAGGAACTACATGTCGCCAGAAGCAATTTGAGCTTTTGCTTCCCACCATAAATATGTCACATGATGCCCACCTCACTTGCTTGTGCCTGCTTGTCATTCCTTTGCATTGAATAGTCCAGCTGTACATTCCTGATTATTATGTTACTAGTTGAACCCTAAATAATAAAAGGCGCCGGCTGGAGCAAGCTGGCATTTAGGCTCCAATGTCTCAGTTCATCATTTGAAACTCCACACATAGTTACTTGTAAGAAAAGATATGAAGGAATTTATTTAACCTGGTTTCTTTGAAAAATAACAGTTGTCAAAACTATATTACAATATTAAAATTAGATACGGACATGATACAGTCACATCAAAATTATATCTCTTGCCATAATATTCTCCAAAATTGCCCTATTATAGCTGCTTCTAGCCGCCTCTGTAAGCCTCATAAACACTAATCTTTTATCCAGGTTTATGATTTTATCATTTCAATTATGTTAATATAAATTAAATCACAGCTAAGTAAACTTTTGAAAATAGGTTTGAGCCGGCGCCGTGGCTCAATAGGCTAATCCTCCACCTTGCGGCGCCGGCACACCGGGTTCTAGTCCCGGTTGGGGCGCCGGATTCTGTCCCGGTTGCCCCTCTTCCAGGCCAGCTCTCTGCTATGGCCAGGGGGTGCAGTGGAGGATGGCCCAGGTGCTTGGGCCCTGCACCCCATGGGAGACCAGGAAAAGCACCTGGCTCCTGGCTCCTGCCAGGATCAGCGCGGTGCGCCGGCTGCAGCGGCGGCCATTGGAGGGTGAACCAGCGGCAAAGGAAGACCTTTCTCTCTCTGTCTCTCTCTCTCACTGTCCACTCTGCCTGTCAAAAAAAAAAAAAAAAAAAAAAAAAAAAAAAAAAAAAAAAAAAGAAAATAGGTTTGGTTGGTCATTTTCCCTCAGAAAGTTCTCCATGGGTTATTTCAGGTTATTGTCTGTACCAATAGTCATTCCCTTTAATTTGTACTCTGAATAATATTCCATGGCATGGATATGTCATGGTTTGTTTACCCATTTATAGTTAAAGAATATCTGTGCTGTTTTCAGTGTGAGGTCATTATGAATAAAGCATCTGAAGATGTCAGCATTTCTTTGGGATAAATGCTGAAAAATCCAACTGTTGGGTTCAATATATATTTTACTAAGAAAATTCCAGAATGGTTGTTACTATTTTATATTCTCATCAGCAAAATGTGCACAATCTGATTTCTTCCTCATTTTGAGCAGCATTAGGTGTTGTCATTATTTTTTTTAACTTTTATTTAATGAATATAAATTTCCAAAGTACGGCTTATGGATTACAATGGCTTCCCGCCCATAACGTCCCTCCCACCTGCAACCCTCCCCTTTCCCATTCCCTCTCCCCTTCCACTCACATGAGGATTCATTTTCAATTCTCTTTATATACAGAAGATCAGTTTAGCATACCTTAAGTAAAGATTTCAACAGTTTGCTCCCACACAGAAACATAAAGTGAAAAATAATAGATGATTTTTTAAATGATGATGAAATCAGATCAGACCTATTGTCATGTTTAATCCCAGTGAGAGTCAAGTTGGGAATTGCTAATTTCTTCTCTTTTTTTTTAACAGAAGATCAGTTGAGTATATATTAAGTAAAGATTTCAACAGTTTGCACCCCCATAGAAACACAAAGTGAAATATACTGTTTGAGTACTCGTTATAGCATTAAGCCTCAGTGTACAGCACATTAAGGACAGAGATCCTACATGAGGAGTAAGTGCACAGTGACTCCTGTTGTTGACTTTACCAATTGACACTCCTGTTTATGGCATCAGTAATCTCCCTGTGCAGCAGTCATGAGTTTCCAAGGCTATGGAAGCCCCTTGAGTTCTCCGACTCTTATCTTGTTTAGACAAGGTCATAGTCAAAGCGGAGCTTCTCTCCTCCCTTCAGAGAAAGGTACCTCCTTCTTTGAAGACCTGTTCTTTCCACTGGGATCTCACAGAGATCTTTCATTTAGGTTTGTTTTTTGTTTGTTTGTTTGTTTTTGTTTTTTGTTTTTTGTTTTTTTGTCATTATTTTTTGTTATAGTAATTGTGATAAGTTGTAGCAATAACTCATTGTGGTTTTAAATTCATTTCCATAATGACTAATGGCATTAAAAATCTTTTCATGTGCTTATTTCATATCTGCACATCCTAGTCTCAATTTCTAAATTGATTGTTTGATTTTTATTGTATTATTTTGAGGACTGTTTATACACTTTACTTTTGTGAGCTAGGGAGTTTACAATGTTCTGTTTCATTCTGTAGAAAAAAAACTTCTCCTAACAAAGCAAGAAGCTCCAATTTGATTAAGTTTAATTTATGAAGCTTCCCTTTTATGGTAAATTGGAAAAAATCTATTATGTTTTTCTAGTTAAATTTGCATATGATTTCCATACTCTGTCATTCTCAAATATTTTTCTAAAATTTGCAGTTTCAGGTCTTATATTTAAGTATTTGTCCACTTTTAGCTCATTCTGTATAATGTCTGAGATACAGGCCATGGGTATGTGTATTTTTTCACACGTGTCACACTACTGCATCCCACTATTCAGTAAACAAGTTGTCTCATTCTGAAGAACTGCTCACACTTCTTTTTTCTTTTCTTTACATTTTTTAAAAGATTTATTTATTTTTTTTTATCTGAAAGGCAGTGTTAGAGAGAGGCAGGGGCAGAGAGGGAGAGAAGTCTTCCATCCACTGTTTCACTCCCCAAATGGCCACCGTGGCTAGACCTGGGCCGATCCAAAGCCAGGAGCCAGGAACGTCCTCCTGGTCTCCCACATGGGTGCAGGAGCCCAAGGACTTGGGTCATCTTCTACTACTTTCCCAGGCCATAGCAGAGAACTTGATCAGAAGTGGAGCAGCTGGGACTAGAACCAGCACCCATATGGGATGCTGGCACAGGAGGTGGCCGCTTTTAGCTGCTGCACCACAGCACTGATCCAATCACAGTTCTTTAAAGACATTGAGTGTCTTCTTCTGGATTCTCAATTATCTTCTATTTTTCTAATACACATTCTTCTGAAAATACCTCCTGGTCTTCATAAAATGCAGGTATATAATAATGCATGCTAGGCCAGTGCTGTGGCTCACTAGGCTAATCCTCTGCCTGTGGTGCTGGCACCTCAGGTTTTAGTCCTGGTCGGGGCACTGGATTCTGTCCCGGTTGCCCCTCTTCCAGTCCAGCTCTCTGCTGTGGCCCGGGAAGGCAGTGGAGGATGGACCAAGTCCTTGGGCCCTGCACCTGCATTGGAGAGCAGGAAGAAGTACCTGGCTCCTGGCTTCAGACTGGCGCAGTGCACTGGCTATAGCAGCCATTTAGGGTGTGAGCCAATGGAAGGAAGACCTTTCTCTCTGTCTCTCTCTCTCACTGTCCACTTTGCCTGTCCAAAAAAAAAAAATAATGCATGTTGAAACTGTATCAACTGATAACTCCTATTGATTTTCTTTCACAAAACAGTTAAAATTATTCTATACATTTGTCTTTCTGTATTCATTTTATAATAATCCTATTTCTATGTTAAATATTGATGCAAATTCTGTTTAAACCTATATTTCAGTTTGTAGAGAACTGCATTCTTTACATTTTGATCTTGCATTTTCCTCTGTGTGGCAGTACAAATTCCTTTCCGGACTCTTCAAGTTTTTCGCTCCTTAGCATCTAGGACTAACCTCAACATATAGCCAAAAGAAAATTTTATTTTCAAGTTTTTCTTTCTAGTGCAAACTTCTATATCCTTATGGGATTTACAATTAGAGATTCCATATAATAATTATTAACAGGATTGTCAAAACTTGCTGGCATTATACCAAATGTTTCAATAGAGAAATCAAATTACAGTTCAAGATCACATAGTTACCCATTATCTTATAGTTAATCCTAGATTGTACCATGGATAGGAAATGAACAGTTAAATCTAGAATGGATTATTTTGTCAATTTAAATTTGTAAATTCAGGGGCCAGCATTTTGGTGGAGAGGTAAAGTTACTGCCTGTGATATACGTATGGTTACCAGTTCATGTCCTGGCTTCTAAACTTCTGCTCCAACTCCCTGATAATAGCCTAGGAAAATCAGCAGAAGTTCCAAGTGTTTGGGTCCCTGCCACCCCCCTGAGAGACCTAGATGAAGCTCCTGGCTCTTGGCTTTGTCCTGGCCCATTCCGGGCCTTTGTACCTATCTGAAGAGTGAAATAGCAGATGGAATATCTCTCTCTCTCCCTCTGTCTCTGTCTCTGTCTCTCTCTCTCTCTGTCTTTGTCTCTGTCTCTGTCTCTCTCATTTTTCTGTCCCTCCTTCTGTCTCTGTAACTCTTTCAAATAAATAACTCTTTTAAAATAAAATAAAAGTAGTTGAATATTCAATTGCAGATATTAGATGCAAATGATTTTTTGTTAAATCTTTTTCTCAATTTTAATCATTTTTGTGATATATTAACTCTTGTGAATTGTGTTTTTTTTTTTTTTTTTTTTTTTTTTTTTTTGACAGGCAGAGTGGACAGTGAGAGAGAGAGACAGAGAGAGAAAGGTCTTCCTTTTGCCGTTGGTTCACCCTCCAATGGCCGCCGCTGCAGCCGGCGCACCGCGCTGATCCTGGCAGGAGCCAGGAGCCAGGTGCTTTTCCTGGTCTCCCATGGGGTGCAGGGCCCAAGCACCTGGGCCATCCTCCACTGCACTCCCTGGCCATAGCAGAGAGCTGGCCTGGAAGAGGGGCGACCGGGACAGAATCCGGCGCCCCAACCGGGACTAGAACCCGGTGTGCCGGCGCCGCAAGGTGGAGGATTAGCCTATTGAGCCACGGCGCCGGCTCGTGAATTGTGTTTTTTTTTTGGAATTCAATTTTGTTCAGTGTTCACATTGTGGCATCACACATTCTTTTTTGTTTAGATTTACATGGATATTTCTTATTCTCTTACATATAATTTTAATATGCTGTTATTATAGAAATATCTCTTATAGAAGAAAACTTATTTTGATTTTCTTTTTGACCCTTAGTATAGCCACCTCTTATTAGATAGGTTACATTCCTTTTCAGATTCTGCCTAAGCATTTATAGTCTTATTTTATTCTTTTTGTCTTACTTTTTTATATGTATACATAGATGATAGATGTAGATAGATAGATATAGATGTGCTTATGGATCTGAGAGATTTACAGAGAAAGATGGACACACACACAGACACAGTTCTTGCATCCACTGATTCACTCCCCAAATGCCATCATTTCCTTGTTTGAAGAACTGTGGGCCGGCACCATGGCTCACTAGGCTAATCCTCCGCCTGCGGCTCCAGCACTCTGGGTTCTAATCCTGGTCAGGGCGCTGGTTATGTCCTGGTTGCACTTCTTCCATTCCAGCTCTCTGCTGTGGCCCAGGAAAGCAGTGGAGGATGGCCCAAGTGCTTGGGCCCTGCACTCACATGGGAGACCAGAAGGAAGCATCTGGCTCTTGACTTTGGATTGGCAAAGCACGCCGGCCTTAGTGGCCATTTGGGGTGAACCAATAGAAAGAAGAAGACCTTTCTCTCTGTCTCTCTCTCTCATAGTCTAACTCTGCCTGTCCAAAAAAAAAAAAAAAGAGTACTGTGCTAGCCTTCAGACTATATACTTTCTTCATAACCAAATAGATATAAGTTTTCTATTTGGAGTCTATGAGGAAATTTTGTTATTTCTGGGACTAGATTTTTCATTAATAAATATTAGACTACATGGAGCATGAGGAAGGAACTTGCAGTGTGAGAAGAACTAATGGAAAAATAGGATTTTCTTTTTTTTAATTTTTTTTTTATTTTTTGACAGGCCGAGTGGACAGTGAGAGAGACAGAGAGAAAGGTCTTCCTTTGCCATTGGTTCACCCTCCAATGGCCGCCGTGGCCAGCGTGCTGCGGCCAGTGCACAGCGCTGATCCGATGGCAGGAGCCAGGTACTTATCCTGGTCTCCCATGGGGTGCAGGGCCCAAGCACTTGGGCCATCCTCCACTGCACTCCCTGGCCACAGCAGATAGCTGGCCTGGAAGAAGGGCAACCGGGACAGAGTCCGGTGCCCTGACCGGGACTAGAACCCCATGTGCTGGCACCGCAAGGTGGAGGATTAGCCTAGTGAGCCGTGGTGCTGGCAAAAAAAATAGGATTTTCAAAATACTGTTACACTAAGTTTGTACTCCTATGGACTTCCTGAGACTAAGAAATTTATGAAGATCAAAGATTTAGTTTTCACGGTCCTGGAGATTAGGAAGTCCAAGATCAAGGCACTGGCATTATATCTGGTGAAGAACTTCTTGCTGCATACTCACATGGCAGAAGGAAGATGGTAAGCTAACCAAATGCTACTTCAAGTGTCTTTTATAACAGCCTTGATCCAATTAAGAAGGGACAGTCCCTAATCACCTCATCACCTCTTATTAAAACCAAATTGGCAACATCTGAATTACAGGGCACACATTCAAACTATACAAGTAGTATGAGATTAAAAACATTCTGTGCACAATATTTCCCTTTTTTCAGTTTTAATTTTGGAGGAATTTCTTGAGATTGCTTTATTTTCTTTTTAAATAATTTTCAGCAACATACAAAAGTTCATTTATCAATTCCATTACAATTTTTATATTTATACTCTTCTTTATTGTTTGTTACATTTAGTACAATAATTTCCTCTTAAATCATTGGGACAAATGAGAATATTTTTTTAACTTTTATTTAATGTATATAAATTTCCAAAGTATGACTTATGGATTACAATGGCTTCCCCCCAATACCGTCTCTCCCACCCACAACCCTCCCCTTTTCCACTCACTCTCCCCTTCCATTCACATCAAGATTCATTTTCGATTATCTTAATATACAGAAGATCAGCTTAGTATACATTAACTAAGGATTTCAACAGTTTGCTCCCACACAGAAACATAAAGTGAAAAATAATAGATGATTTTTTAAATGATGATGAAATCAGATCAGACCTATTGTCATGTTTAATCCCAGTGAGAGTCAAGTTGGGAATTGCTAATTTCTTCTCCTTTTTTTTACAGAAGATCAGTTTAGTATGCATTAAGTAAAGATTTCAACAGTTTGCACCCCCATAGAAACACAAAGTGAAATATACTGTTTGAGTACTCGTTATAGCATTAAGCCTCAGTGTACAGCACATTAAGGACAGAGATCCTACATGAGGAGTAAGTGCACAGTGACTCCTGTTGTTGACTTTACCAATTGACACTCCTGTTTATGGCATCAGTAATCTCCCTGTGCAGCAGTCATGAGTTTCCAAGGCTATGGAAGCCCCTTGAGTTCTCCGACTCTTATCTTGTTTAGACAAGGTCATAGTCAAAGCGGAGCTTCTCTCCTCCCTTCAGAGAAAGGTACCTCCTTCTTTGAAGACCTGTTCTTTCCACTGGGATCTCACAGAGATCTTTCATTTAGGTTTGTTTTTTGTTTGTTTGTTTGTTTTTGTTTTTTGTTTTTTGTTTTTTTGTCATTATTTTTTGTTATAGTAATTGTGATAAGTTGTAGCAATAACTCATTGTGGTTTTAAATTCATTTCCATAATGACTAATGGCATTAAAAATCTTTTCATGTGCTTATTTCATATCTGCACATCCTAGTCTCAATTTCTAAATTGATTGTTTGATTTTTATTGTATTATTTTGAGGACTGTTTATACACTTTACTTTTGTGAGCTAGGGAGTTTACAATGTTCTGTTTCATTCTGTAGAAAAAAAACTTCTCCTAACAAAGCAAGAAGCTCCAATTTGATTAAGTTTAATTTATGAAGCTTCCCTTTTATGGTAAATTGGAAAAAATCTATTATGTTTTTCTAGTTAAATTTGCATATGATTTCCATACTCTGTCATTCTCAAATATTTTTCTAAAATTTGCAGTTTCAGGTCTTATATTTAAGTATTTGTCCACTTTTAGCTCATTCTGTATAATGTCTGAGATACAGGCCATGGGTATGTGTATTTTTTCACACGTGTCACACTACTGCATCCCACTATTCAGTAAACAAGTTGTCTCATTCTGAAGAACTGCTCACACTTCTTTTTTCTTTTCTTTACATTTTTTAAAAGATTTATTTATTTTTTTTTATCTGAAAGGCAGTGTTAGAGAGAGGCAGGGGCAGAGAGGGAGAGAAGTCTTCCATCCACTGTTTCACTCCCCAAATGGCCACCGTGGCTAGACCTGGGCCGATCCAAAGCCAGGAGCCAGGAACGTCCTCCTGGTCTCCCACATGGGTGCAGGAGCCCAAGGACTTGGGTCATCTTCTACTACTTTCCCAGGCCATAGCAGAGAACTTGATCAGAAGTGGAGCAGCTGGGACTAGAACCAGCACCCATATGGGATGCTGGCACAGGAGGTGGCCGCTTTTAGCTGCTGCACCACAGCACTGATCCAATCACAGTTCTTTAAAGACATTGAGTGTCTTCTTCTGGATTCTCAATTATCTTCTATTTTTCTAATACACATTCTTCTGAAAATACCTCCTGGTCTTCATAAAATGCAGGTATATAATAATGCATGCTAGGCCAGTGCTGTGGCTCACTAGGCTAATCCTCTGCCTGTGGTGCTGGCACCTCAGGTTTTAGTCCTGGTCGGGGCACTGGATTCTGTCCCGGTTGCCCCTCTTCCAGTCCAGCTCTCTGCTGTGGCCCGGGAAGGCAGTGGAGGATGGACCAAGTCCTTGGGCCCTGCACCTGCATTGGAGAGCAGGAAGAAGTACCTGGCTCCTGGCTTCAGACTGGCGCAGTGCACTGGCTATAGCAGCCATTTAGGGTGTGAGCCAATGGAAGGAAGACCTTTCTCTCTGTCTCTCTCTCTCACTGTCCACTTTGCCTGTCCAAAAAAAAAAAATAATGCATGTTGAAACTGTATCAACTGATAACTCCTATTGATTTTCTTTCACAAAACAGTTAAAATTATTCTATACATTTGTCTTTCTGTATTCATTTTATAATAATCCTATTTCTATGTTAAATATTGATGCAAATTCTGTTTAAACCTATATTTCAGTTTGTAGAGAACTGCATTCTTTACATTTTGATCTTGCATTTTCCTCTGTGTGGCAGTACAAATTCCTTTCCGGACTCTTCAAGTTTTTCGCTCCTTAGCATCTAGGACTAACCTCAACATATAGCCAAAAGAAAATTTTATTTTCAAGTTTTTCTTTCTAGTGCAAACTTCTATATCCTTATGGGATTTACAATTAGAGATTCCATATAATAATTATTAACAGGATTGTCAAAACTTGCTGGCATTATACCAAATGTTTCAATAGAGAAATCAAATTACAGTTCAAGATCACATAGTTACCCATTATCTTATAGTTAATCCTAGATTGTACCATGGATAGGAAATGAACAGTTAAATCTAGAATGGATTATTTTGTCAATTTAAATTTGTAAATTCAGGGGCCAGCATTTTGGTGGAGAGGTAAAGTTACTGCCTGTGATATACGTATGGTTACCAGTTCATGTCCTGGCTTCTAAACTTCTGCTCCAACTCCCTGATAATAGCCTAGGAAAATCAGCAGAAGTTCCAAGTGTTTGGGTCCCTGCCACCCCCCTGAGAGACCTAGATGAAGCTCCTGGCTCTTGGCTTTGTCCTGGCCCATTCCGGGCCTTTGTACCTATCTGAAGAGTGAAATAGCAGATGGAATATCTCTCTCTCTCCCTCTGTCTCTGTCTCTGTCTCTCTCTCTCTCTGTCTTTGTCTCTGTCTCTGTCTCTCTCATTTTTCTGTCCCTCCTTCTGTCTCTGTAACTCTTTCAAATAAATAACTCTTTTAAAATAAAATAAAAGTAGTTGAATATTCAATTGCAGATATTAGATGCAAATGATTTTTTGTTAAATCTTTTTCTCAATTTTAATCATTTTTGTGATATATTAACTCTTGTGAATTGTGTTTTTTTTTTTTTTTTTTTTTTTTTTTTTTGACAGGCAGAGTGGACAGTGAGAGAGAGAGACAGAGAGAGAAAGGTCTTCCTTTTGCCGTTGGTTCACCCTCCAATGGCCGCCGCTGCAGCCGGCGCACCGCGCTGATCCTGGCAGGAGCCAGGAGCCAGGTGCTTTTCCTGGTCTCCCATGGGGTGCAGGGCCCAAGCACCTGGGCCATCCTCCACTGCACTCCCTGGCCATAGCAGAGAGCTGGCCTGGAAGAGGGGCGACCGGGACAGAATCCGGCGCCCCAACCGGGACTAGAACCCGGTGTGCCGGCGCCGCAAGGTGGAGGATTAGCCTATTGAGCCACGGCGCCGGCTCGTGAATTGTGTTTTTTTTTTGGAATTCAATTTTGTTCAGTGTTCACATTGTGGCATCACACATTCTTTTTTGTTTAGATTTACATGGATATTTCTTATTCTCTTACATATAATTTTAATATGCTGTTATTATAGAAATATCTCTTATAGAAGAAAACTTATTTTGATTTTCTTTTTGACCCTTAGTATAGCCACCTCTTATTAGATAGGTTACATTCCTTTTCAGATTCTGCCTAAGCATTTATAGTCTTATTTTATTCTTTTTGTCTTACTTTTTTATATGTATACATAGATGATAGATGTAGATAGATAGATATAGATGTGCTTATGGATCTGAGAGATTTACAGAGAAAGATGGACACACACACAGACACAGTTCTTGCATCCACTGATTCACTCCCCAAATGCCATCATTTCCTTGTTTGAAGAACTGTGGGCCGGCACCATGGCTCACTAGGCTAATCCTCCGCCTGCGGCTCCAGCACTCTGGGTTCTAATCCTGGTCAGGGCGCTGGTTATGTCCTGGTTGCACTTCTTCCATTCCAGCTCTCTGCTGTGGCCCAGGAAAGCAGTGGAGGATGGCCCAAGTGCTTGGGCCCTGCACTCACATGGGAGACCAGAAGGAAGCATCTGGCTCTTGACTTTGGATTGGCAAAGCACGCCGGCCTTAGTGGCCATTTGGGGTGAACCAATAGAAAGAAGAAGACCTTTCTCTCTGTCTCTCTCTCTCATAGTCTAACTCTGCCTGTCCAAAAAAAAAAAAAAAGAGTACTGTGCTAGCCTTCAGACTATATACTTTCTTCATAACCAAATAGATATAAGTTTTCTATTTGGAGTCTATGAGGAAATTTTGTTATTTCTGGGACTAGATTTTTCATTAATAAATATTAGACTACATGGAGCATGAGGAAGGAACTTGCAGTGTGAGAAGAACTAATGGAAAAATAGGATTTTCTTTTTTTTAATTTTTTTTTTATTTTTTGACAGGCCGAGTGGACAGTGAGAGAGACAGAGAGAAAGGTCTTCCTTTGCCATTGGTTCACCCTCCAATGGCCGCCGTGGCCAGCGTGCTGCGGCCAGTGCACAGCGCTGATCCGATGGCAGGAGCCAGGTACTTATCCTGGTCTCCCATGGGGTGCAGGGCCCAAGCACTTGGGCCATCCTCCACTGCACTCCCTGGCCACAGCAGATAGCTGGCCTGGAAGAAGGGCAACCGGGACAGAGTCCGGTGCCCTGACCGGGACTAGAACCCCATGTGCTGGCACCGCAAGGTGGAGGATTAGCCTAGTGAGCCGTGGTGCTGGCAAAAAAAATAGGATTTTCAAAATACTGTTACACTAAGTTTGTACTCCTATGGACTTCCTGAGACTAAGAAATTTATGAAGATCAAAGATTTAGTTTTCACGGTCCTGGAGATTAGGAAGTCCAAGATCAAGGCACTGGCATTATATCTGGTGAAGAACTTCTTGCTGCATACTCACATGGCAGAAGGAAGATGGTAAGCTAACCAAATGCTACTTCAAGTGTCTTTTATAACAGCCTTGATCCAATTAAGAAGGGACAGTCCCTAATCACCTCATCACCTCTTATTAAAACCAAATTGGCAACATCTGAATTACAGGGCACACATTCAAACTATACAAGTAGTATGAGATTAAAAACATTCTGTGCACAATATTTCCCTTTTTTCAGTTTTAATTTTGGAGGAATTTCTTGAGATTGCTTTATTTTCTTTTTAAATAATTTTCAGCAACATACAAAAGTTCATTTATCAATTCCATTACAATTTTTATATTTATACTCTTCTTTATTGTTTGTTACATTTAGTACAATAATTTCCTCTTAAATCATTGGGACAAATGAGAATATTTTTTTAACTTTTATTTAATGTATATAAATTTCCAAAGTATGACTTATGGATTACAATGGCTTCCCCCCAATACCGTCTCTCCCACCCACAACCCTCCCCTTTTCCACTCACTCTCCCCTTCCATTCACATCAAGATTCATTTTCGATTATCTTAATATACAGAAGATCAGCTTAGTATACATTAACTAAGGATTTCAACAGTTTGCTCCCACACAGAAACATAAAGTGAAAAATAATAGATGATTTTTTAAATGATGATGAAATCAGATCAGACCTATTGTCATGTTTAATCCCAGTGAGAGTCAAGTTGGGAATTGCTAATTTCTTCTCCTTTTTTTTACAGAAGATCAGTTTAGTATGCATTAAGTAAAGATTTCAACAGTTTGCACCCCCATAGAAACACAAAGTGAAATATATCGTTTGAGTACTCGTTATAGCATTAAATCTCAATGCACAGCACATTAAGGACAGAGATCCTACATGAGGAGTAAGTGCACAGTGACTCCTGTTGTTGACTTTACAAATTGACACTCTTGTCTATGGCATCAGTAATCTCCCTATGCTCCAGTCATTAGTTTCCAAGGCTATGGAAGCCCTCTGAGTTCTCCGACTCTTATCTTGTTTAGACAAGGTCATAGTCAAAGCGGAGCTTCTCTCCTCCCTTCAGAGAAAGGTACCTCCTTCTTTGATGACCTGTTCTTTCCACTGGGATCTCACTCACAGAGATCTTTTGCCAGAGTGTCTTGGCTTTCCATGCCTGAAATACTCTCATGGGCTTTTCAGCCAGATCCGAATGCCTTTAGGGCTGATTCTGAGGCCAGAGAAACCTTAAAGAAAGAAATAGAAGAGGATACCAAGAAATGGAAAAATCCATGCTCATGGATTGGAAGAATCAACATCATCAAAATGTCCATTCTCCCAAAAGCAATTTATAGATTCAATGCAATACCAATCAAGATACCGAAGACCTTCTTCTCAGATCTGGAAAAAATGGTGCCGAAATTCATATGGAGGCACAGGAGACCTCAAATAGCTAAAGCAATCTTGTACAACAAAAACAAAGCCAGAGGCATCACAATACCAGATTTCAGGACATACTACAGGGCAGTTGTAATCAAAACTGCGTGGTACTGGTACAGAAACAGATGGATACACCAATGGAACAGAATTGAAACACCAGAAATTAACCCAAACATCTACAGCCAACTTATATTTGATCAAGGATCTAAAACCAATTCCTGGAGCAAGGACAGTCTATTCAATAAATGGTGCTGGGAAAATTGGATTTCCATGTGCAGAATCATGAAGCAAGACCCCTACCTTACACCTTACACAAAAATCCACTCAACATGGATTAAAGACCTAAATCTATGACCTGACACCATCAAGTTACTAGAGAACATTGGAGAAACCCTTCAAGATATTGGCACAGGCAAAGAGTTTCTGGAAAAGACCCGGGAGGCACAGGCAGTCAAAGCCAAAATCAACTATTGGGATTGCATCAAATTGAGAAGTTTCTGTACTGTAAAAGAAACAGTCAGGAGAGTGAAGAGACAACCGACAGAATGGGAAAAAAAATTTGCAAACTATGCAACAGATAAAGGGTTAATAACCAGAATCTACAAAGAGATCAAGAAACTCCACAAAAACAAAACCAACAACCCACTTAAGAGATGGGCCAAGGACCTCAATAGACATTTTTCAAAAGAGGAAATCCAAATGGCCAACAGGCACATGAAAAAATGTTCAAGGTCATTAGCAATCAGGGAAATGCAAATCAAAACCACAATGAGGTTTCACCTCACCCCGGTTAGAATGGCTCACATGCAGAAATCTACCAACAACAGATGCTGGCGAGGATGTGGGGAAAAAGGGACACTAACCCACTGTTGGTGGGAATGCAAACTGGTCAAGCCACTATGGAAGTCAGTCTGGAGATTTCTCAGAAACCTGAAGATAACCCTACCATTCGACCCAGCCATCCCACTACTTGGAATTTACCCAAAGGAATTTAAATTGACAAACAAAAAAGCGGTCTGCACCCTAATGTTTATTGCAGCTCAATTCACAATAGCTAAGACCTGGAACCAACCTAAATGCCCATCAACGGTAGACTGGATAAAGAAATTATGGGATATGTACTCTTTAGAATACTATACCGCAGTAAGAAACAACGAAATCCAGTCATTTGCAACAAAATGGAGGAATCTGGAACACATCATGCTGAGTGAAATAAGCCAGTCCCAAAGGGACAAATACCATATATTCTCCCTGATCGGTGACAACTGACTGAACACCAAAAAGGAAACCTCCTGAAGTGAAATGGACACTATGAGAAACGGTGACTTGATCAGCATAGACCTGACTGTTAATGAACAACTTAATACATTATCCCTCTTAGTAGTTTTTTTGTCTGTTCTACTTAATATGACAAATGAGAATATTAAAAAATGTTCTCTCGTTACTTATATGTTAAATGATATTTATATGTGTTCATTGTACAGGGGTCAGGAAACCCAGGTTTAAGGGCAAATATAGTCCCTGACTTGCTTTTGTAAATAAAATTTTATTGGAACACGACTACTTCTACTCATTTATGCATCAACTATAGATTTCCATATTTTTTTCCTTTTTGCAAAGGCAAAGTTGAGGAACTGCATCAAAGATTATTGGGCAAAAACCTAAAATATTTATTGTCTGATCTCTTGCAGAAAATAAAATTACAATGCCAATAGGGCTGATAATATTTCCCTGTTATTTGTCCTGACAAAGGTACCGCTTCCAGTATTGGTATTTGAGATGGCTTCTTCCTGATAATATTAAATTCTTCTCTGAATCTTTGAAACTGAGATTATGCTTAAAATAAAGTAATTTGATTTTAGCTCTAATGTCAATGATAAGTTGGTTATAGATGTGTGGTTTAATTTCTGAAGTTTGTATTCTGTTACTTTGGTCTATCTATCTATTTTTATGCCAGTACCAAGCTGTTTTGATTATAACTGCCCTGTAGAATATCTTGAAATCTGGTATTGTGATGCCTCCAGCTTTGTTTTTTTGTATACGATTTCTTGAGTTATTTGGGGTATCATATGTTTGCATGTGATTTTCTGCATCGTTTTTTTATAACTGAGGAGAATGCCCTTGATATTTTCATTGGTATTGCATTGAATCTGTAAATTGCTTTTGATAGCATGGACATTTTGATGATATTGACTCTTCAACTCCATGAACGTGTAACGTGGAAAAATTTTTCCATTATTTTATATCTTCTACTTCTTTCTTTAGTGTTTTGTAATCCTCACTGTAGCGATCTTTGATTTCTTGATAAATTTGTTCCAAGGTATTTAATTTTTTGTAGCTATTGTGAATGGGATTGATCTTAGAATTTCTTTCTCAGCCATGACATTGCCTGTATATACAAAGGCTATTGGTTTTTGTGTGTTAATGTTATACCTGGCACTTTCCCAAACTCTTTTATGAGCTTCAATGGTTTCTTAGTGGAGTCCTTTGGATCCCCTATATAGAGAATCATATCATCTAAAAATGGAGATAATTTGACTTCCTTCATCCCTTTTTGTATGCCTTTGATTTCTATTTCTTGCTTTATGGCTCTGGCTGAAACTTCCAGGACTATATTGAATACCAATGCTGAAAGTGGGCATCTTTACTGGATCTGGATCTCAGGGGGAATGCTTTCCCCCTTTCCTATTCAATAACACGCTGGCCATGGGTTTGTTATAAATTGCCTTAATTGTGTTGAGGAATATTCCTGCTATACCTAATTTGCTTAAAGTTTTCATCAAGGAAGTATGCTGTATTCTATCAACTGCTTTCTCTGCATCTATTGAAATAATCATATGGTTTTTATTCTTCAGATTGTTAATGAGATGTATCACATTGTTTGATTTGCGAATGATGAAGCAGCCCTGCATACCAGGGATAAATCCTACTTGGTCCTGGTGAATGATCTTTCTTGGCTAGCACTTTGTTGGGATTTTTGCACCTACGTTCTTCAGGGAAATTGATCTATAGTTCTGTTTTTCTGTTGTATCTTATTCAGGTCAAGGAATTAAGGTGATGCTGGATTCATAGAAGGAGTTTGGACAAATTTCCCTCACTTTCAATCATTTTGAATAGCTTGAGAAGAATTGGAGTTAATTTTTTCAAATGTCTGGTAGAATTCAGCAGTGAAGCCATTTGGTCCCAGGCTTTTCCTTGTAGGAAGGTTCTTTATCACTGATTCCGTTTCCATCTTGGTTGTTCATCTGTTTAGGTTTCCTATGTCTTCATGGCTCAATTTAAGTTGGTTGTGTGTGTTCAGGAATCTATCCATTTCTTCTAAATTCCCTCATTTGTTGGCACTTTCTGAGGATTCTTTTTATTGCTGTGGTTTCTGTTGTTACATTTCTTTTTTATCTATGATTTTATGAATTTGGGTCTTCTTCCCTTTTTTTGGTTAGTTGGGGCAATCATGTATCAATTTTGTTTATATTTTCAAAAAACCAGCTCTTCATTTTGCTGATATTTTGTATTTTTTGTTTCAAATTTGCTTATTTCTCCTCTAATTTTAATAATTTCTTTTCTTCTACTAATTTTGGGCTTGTTTACTGATGTTTTTCCAGCTCCTTGAGATGCATTGATCTCTCATTTGTTTGGTACCTTTGCAATTTCTTGATGTAGGCACCAATTGCTATAAATTTCCCTCTTAACGCTGCTTTTCTGGATATCATACGTTTTCATATGATGAATTGTGTCTTCATTTGCTTCCAGAAATTTTTGATTTCTCTTTTTATTTCTTCTATGACCCACTATTCATTCAAGATTTGCTGTTCAGTCTCCACTTGTTTGCATATATTTTCGAGATTCTTGAGTTGATTTCCAGCTTCATTCTATTGTGGTCAGAGAAGATTCATGGTATGATGTCTGTTTTTTTTTTTTTAATTTACTGAGATTGCTTAAAGGCCTAGGATGTAGTTGATCCTAGAGAAATTTCCATGCACTGGTGAGAACAGTGTGTATTCTGCAAGTGAAGGATGAAATCCCTGAGCAAGGACAGTCCCTTCAACAAATGTTTCTTGGAAACCTGAATCTCTGCATGCAAAAGTATGAAGCAAGACCCTTACCTTATACCTTACACAAAAAATGCACCCAAAATTGATCTAGACCTAAATATACAACGTGATCCCAGCAAAATGTTGTTACAATCAAAGAGTTCTTGGAAAAGACCCCAGAGACAGAGGCACTCTACGCCAAAATTAATAAATTGGATTCTACAAAATTCAGAATCTTCTGCACTGCTTAAAATAATAATCAGCAAAGTGAAGAGACAAATGATAGAATGGGAAAATTACTTGCAAACTATGCAACTGATAAAGGGTTAATATCTAGAACATAAAAAGAGCTTAAGAAACTCAAAAACTATAAAACAAATAACCCAGTTAAGAAATGGACAAAAGACTTAAAAACAGGTATTTTTCAAAAGAGGAAATCCAAATGGCCAATAGACATATAAAAAGTGCTAAGGATCACTAGCCATCAAAGAAATGCAAATCAAAACCACAATGAGGTTTCACTTCACCCCTATAGAATGCCTTTCATACAGAAATCAACAAACAAAAATGCAGGTGAATATGTGAGGAAAAAGGTACCTAATTCACTGTTGGTAGGAATGTTAACTGGTCCAGCCACTGTGGAATACAGAATGGAGTGACCTCAGAAAGTTGAACATAGACAATATGACCAGCATCCCACTCCTGGAAATTTACCTGAGGCAAATAAAATAAGCATATGAAAGAGTTAATAGTATCTCTAAGTTTATTGAAGCACAAGTCACAGTAACTAAGATATTGTATCAGCCCAAATGTCAAGTGAAGACTATAATTATGGGGTATGTACATCATGGAATACTGGAGAATGGTAAAATACAACAACAAAACAAAATCCTATCATTTGCAACAAAATGGATGCGACTGGAAAACATACTTAGTGAAATATGCCAATGCCAAAAGGACAAATACCATATGTTCTCCCTGATTTATGGTAACTAATACAACACCTAAAAGGTAATCTGTGTGGGTGAAATTGATGCTGTGAGATGCAATGACTTTGACTAGCTCTTTTCTAGACTGTATGGAAGAGGTTTATATTCCATACTATTTGTTGAACTCTTTACTTAGTATAGAATTGATCTTATGTGTTTAAAGTTAAATGAAAATAGATCAGTAAAAAATTAGAATGAGAATAGATGATGTAGGAAGAAGGGTGGAAGTGTTGGTGGGAGGGCAGGTGAGGTGGGAAGAATCACTATGTCCCTAAAGTTGTATTTATGAAATGCATGAAATTTATATAACAAAATAAAAGTTTTCTGGGTTAAAAAAAAACAGAAAAATTAAGGTAATTTGAGTATATTTATAATTTTGATAGTAATTTATGAATATGGACCAAGGATGAAATAAGGAAACAGTCATAGCAAGGTTTATTAGCTGTATACCTAGTGATTATTTTCCCTATATACATGAGCCCTGTTTTAGGTTGGAAGTATCCTTTTTTTTAACTTTTATTTAATGAATATAAATTTCCAAAGTACAGCTTATGGATTACAATGGCTCCCCCCCATAACTTCCCTCCCACCCGCAACCCTCCCCTTTCTTCTCCCTCCCCCTTCCATTCACATCAATATTCATTTTCAATTCTCTTTATATACAGAAGATCAGTTTAGCATATATTAAGTAAAGATTTCAACAGTTTGCACCCACATAGAAACAGAAAGTGAAAATACTGTTTGAGTACTAGTTATAGCATTAAATCACAATGTACAGAACATTAAGGACAGAGATCCTACATGAGGACTAAGTGCACAGTGACTCCTGTTGTTGACTTAACAAATTGACACTCTTGTTTATGGCATCAGTAATCACCCTAGGCTCTTGTCATGAGTTGCCAAGGCTATGGAAGCCTTTTGAGTTCACCAACTCTGATCATATTTAGACAAGGTCATAGTCAAAGTAGAAGTTCTTTCCTCCCTTCAGAGAAAGGTACCTCTTTCTTTGATGACCTGTTCATTTCACTGGGACCTCACTTGCGGAGATCTTTCATTTAGTTTTGTTGTTTTTTTTTTTTTGCCACAGTGTTTTGGCTTTCCATGCCTGTAATACTCTCATGGGCTTTTCAGCCAGATCCGCATGCCTTAAGGGCTGATTCTGAGGCCAGAGTGCTGTTTAGGACATCTGCCATTCTATGGGTCTGCTGTGTATCTCGCTTCCCATGTTGGATCGTTCTCTCCCTTTTTTATTCTATCAGCTAGTATTTGTAGACACTAGTCTTGTTTATGTGCTCCCTTTGGCTCTTAGTCCTATCATTATGATCAATTGTGAACAGAAATTGATCACCGGGAGTAGTGAGATGGCATTGGTACATGCCACCTTGATGGGATTGAATTGGAATCCCCTGGTATGTTTCTGACTCTACCGTTTGAGGTAAGTCAGCTTGACCATGTCCTGAATTGCACATCTCTTCCCTCTCTTATTCCCACTCTTACATTTAACAATGATCACTTTTCAGTTAAGTTTCAACACTTGAGAATAACTGTGTATTGATTACAGTATTCAACCAAAAGTATTAAGCAGAACAAACAAACAAAAAAATACTGAGAGGGATAACGTATTAAGTTGTTCATCAACAGTCAGGACAAGGGCTGATCAAGTCACCATTTCTCATAGTGTTCATTTCACTTTAACAGGTTTCCTTTTTGGTGCTCAGTTAGTTGTCACCGATCAGGGAGAACATATGGTATTTGTCCCTTTGGGACTGGCTTATTTCACTCAGCATAATGCTGGTTGGAAGTATCCTTAATCTTTGCTAGATTATCATTTGGAGCCAGCCGTAGGATACTCTGTTGGATCCTGACATGAGTAAATCCAAGCTGAGGTTGCCTGAAAGTGGTGGTCCCCATGGCGAATGTCAAAACTGAAGTGTCCTGATTATAAGGTGTTAAATCCCATCTTTCCCTTGACACATTTGAATTAAGATTCTTCTTCTTTATGCTTCCCCAGGAATAGCTCCTTCATATTCATGTATTAGGGGATGAATTGGCAAATGAATGTTCTCATTTTCTTTTCTGTGGCTGCTATTATTATTTTTTAATTCTATTAAAAATAAGTGGGAAGTTTCAATGGCAAAATTGGAGTAAACAGGAGGAGAGCATACTTATCATCTTGTCAGGAGTAAGAAGGATATTTTTGAGAAAGGAAAAGGAATGGAGGGAGAGAAGACAGAATTTCTAAGAGAAAGAGAAATTCTACTTTTATAAACAAAAAATAAATAAAAATATGAATAGCAACTTGAAAAGTAAAATTCATATTCTGGTACCCCTGACGTCATCAAAGCCATATTGCCAGGTAGGGCTCAGTTTGATTGTGCAAAGTGAAAATAAAACACAAAAGAAGTGGCAACATCTCATTGTTCATTTTTGTGTCTCTTGTGCTTCATGTCAGAGCTCATTTGATCTCAAAAGAAAAGGAAACTCTGAAAGAGAAACATTTTACTTACAAGGAACACCAAGAACACAAACAAAAAAATACAGTTTAATAAGGAAGTGACAAATCTCTTTTGTCTCCTAAATAGTGTCTTCAATATGCAAATGAAAAAAAATCAAACAAAACCAAGCTTGACCATATTATAACTATTTGGGGGAAATGCTTTGCTTTGCATAACCCAATTCAATCTCAAATTATCCCAAGGCACATAACAGATATGGAATCAACCCTAAAAAATCCACATCTGAAAAGTAATCTCTACAGAACTTAATTTTAGTGATTTTGTGGTCAAAAACTCCTCTGAGTATCTATGAAGACTATGCAGCTTTATTCTAAAGAAGAAAATTGCCTGTAATTTCAGGAATTTCATATAACTGTTTTAGTCTATCTTTGTTCTAAAGAACATTTTTCAAAGAGCAAAGATTAAGGGAATTTAGAGTTCCCTATGTTATCACTGTAATTTCTTTTTTTAAGAATCCAGGTAATGTTTTTCTACAGTGAAACACAAAGGTTTTTCATTGATATCAGAGATTACTTAACAATCTCCCAAGTTTTCTTTGTTTTCATTGTTATTGCCACTGTCTTTCATTTAGACCATTTTATATATCTTCTTCTCATAGGTGCTTTTGGAAACCACACTACTCATTTAGTCTATGCCTGCTGTGTTTAAATTCTGACTGATCATAAAGCAAAAATGAAGGGAAAGAGAACATTGAACATTGTATCTAAATGCATCTTCAAACTACATTTCAGCATTCCTCATCCTAACAACCTGAGGCATTTTAAAGATTTCACACTGAGAGAATTGTTCATCTTTGTTTGGATTTATGCATAAATTAACCTCTGACATGAGTTTGATTCTGATCTGACACTGCCGTCTTCCTCTCAATGACTATGATGCTTCAAATTGTAGAGAAAATTAAGTGATTCCTATTAAAGGCCATTGCAAGAATTCACAGTCGTCAATCAATCATACTACTATTTGTGTTTTCATTTCTATTGAATACTGTATTCACCTTCATTTGTATTACCATATTGCAGGCTATAATTATCTCAAAAACACTTGGTAATTTTCAGATTAGCTTCAAACAGCTTTATAAGACTGTAAGAATTTTATAAAACTTTCTAAACTGTATGATTTCAGAAGCTTACTGTTTCTCTGCTAAAACACTAGTAATGGGATATAAGCTGTGTTAAAAAAATGTCAATGATGTTAACTGTAATTAAAATGACAGCCAATTATTTTTCAACACAAGAGTCTATATATAGCACCTACTATATTAGCCTTGCCTTGAAGAAATCAATATTAGCCTTATGTAGACTATAAATGTAGGAGGTAAGAAAAAATTCTCTCACTCTGTACAAAGGTCCTTATACTAATTATAATATAAACTCTTATAGAAAGGCCTAATGTTGAAATCAGTCAGATGAAATTCTACAACTGAACAACAGGTAGCAATATTTAGCTATTATTTCTTATATACTAATTGGTCTGGTTCACAAATTCCCACCTATATTTTTTTTCTTTTTTAACGCAAACAGTGCCTAATATTTATTTGCAGAAAAATACATGTCTGTATTCCCATCAATCCAAAGTTGAAAATTACATAAATAATATTGGCTTCAACGTTGATTAGTCTGAACTCTTTTATATGAAAGTGATAAATTGAAAAAGGCTTCAAAATATAAATAAATAAAAAATTTAAAATGAAAGACATTTTGTTACAAATAGCTTCAATGTTCATTTAAAGAACAATTTTAGACTTACACAGTTTCTTATGGAGCACAAATAGGATCAATAAATCTCATTCTTTCTCTTTCCATCTGGCCATGTGTTTATGTTTGTTTTATTTGCAGGTGAGTTTTCCATTATTAGGGTAACATATCTCTTAGTAACCTGCGGCTACATTTAGTCTCTTTAGAAAGAGCCAGTAGGAAAAGCAAAATGATGCAAATAGTTTCACGTAATGCAGACATACATACAGATTCATACAAACACTACCAACCAAGAATTGAGCTTCACCAGGCCTCATTGGCAGGAATTACGTCAGGTGCTCTACCTTGAAGTTAAGAGAGAGCAGTAGAGCAAAGTGCAAGTTTGTGAACTGAGTTGCCAGTTTTGTATTTACCTAAGAGACATTAAGATCATGTCAATAAAACAACAACAACAACAACAACAAAAAGAAATGCAGACAAGGAAAGCAGTAAATATCCAGAACTGCTGTGCTGCTCCTGGGTGATCAGTGTCTCTACATAGTCCACTTCTTAAACTATAAATTTAATCATCAAAAAATAATCTAAGTTCATTATACTCTCTTTTATCTCTGGAATATTAAATATTTTCAATTCTTCACATGAAATGCATTCTCCTTCTCTCTGTCCATGTCTGGCTGTATCTTATTTCTGTATATTAAAATCTTTTGGGTATGAGTCCATATCCAGCGTCTGCCAAAAGCAGTGCTCAATAAATATCTGCTGCACGATGAACACATTTTTATTTCTATGAGATGAATCAAACTTTCTCAAGTATGAACTTAAAAGTGCAAACTTAAATAGAAATAGAGAGGATTCAAGAAGTAAAGAAAAGAAATATCATCTCTGGTCTCCTTGTCTTGATGATAATTTTGTGTGTGAGTGTGTGTTTTTGTGTGCTTTGTCTAGTTTATCATACATTTTATTTTCTTAGAGCAGTTTTAGGTTAATGGAAAATTGAATGAGCTGTACAGAGATTCCTCATATGCCCTCCAGCCCTTCCTGTGTGTAGCCTACCCATGATAATTCCTCTTACTGGAGCTGTGCCTTTGTTACAACTGATGAACCTACACTGACACATATTTATTAACTCTATGGTTCATATAAGGTTCACACTTAGTGTCCATTCTAGGAATCCTGCAATGTATTCACTATTATAGAGCATATAGAGAAGCTTCAGTTTGAAGTGTCCCCATGTGCTTTTCCTGTTCATCCTCCTGGACCTTAATCTGGACCCTGACAATCACACTTCCGCCTTTTCCAGAGTTACACAGTTTGCATCATGAAGAATGTAGTCGTGAAATTTCCTTCATGTCATTTTAGGCTTGAGAGTTCATATTTCCAGTGCTTAATAATATTCCTCCAACTGGATTACCACAGTATATTTATCCACTCATCCATTCAAGGACACTTAGGTTGCTTCCAAACTTTAGCAATTATGAATAAAACTGCTATATATATCCATATTCTTGCTTTAGTGCAGGCACACGTTTCCAACATCTATAGCACCAAGAATAATAGAACTGGTTGATATGGTGAGATGTGTGCTGTTTTATAAGAACCAACCAAACTATCTGTCAATGTGGCTACACCATTTTGTATCCCCACCGTAAATGTATTACAGTCACTTTTATTCCACATACTCATCGAATTTGATGTTGTCCATATTCTGGATTTTGGCCGTGCCAATAGGTATTTAGTGTTACTACATGGTTGTTTTAATTTGCATTTCCCTGATGACATAACGTAGAACACCACTTTGTATGCTTATTTGCAGTCTGAATATCTTTTTCTGATGAGGGTTTGTATGTTTCACACATACAGATTATATTCAAGGAATTTTAATCACCTAAATTGTTTAGCATTTAAATAAATTTATTGCATTGATAATTATATTAATATCTCCTTTGCCACTAGATATTAAGTTGTATACAGGCAGAGGTAACTTTTTTTTGGGCACAGAAGTCAAATGAAAGACAAAACACATCTGTCTCAAAATACCACTAGTAATAAACACTAGTGAATAGTTGTACCTTCCAGAAATGACAATATCTGCAATAAAAATTCTTTTCCTCTTAGACATAATGTATATCATAGGTTGGTCAGCTCCACATATACTAGCTTCCTTTCTGTAATTAAAATATAGATAACATTTTTATAAGAACAGTGTAGTGTTTTTGAACTGACAAAATCTAGTATATCTAAATAGAACTTTTGTGGGACATTTGATGACAGTATATTTACTATGGTAAAATCTTGATAAGATCTTGACATTTATTTCTGAAATTCTTTATTACATGTTAAAATGAGCATTCAAAATAATTTTTACAGATAATTTTATCTTTGTGATATTTTATTTGGCTATTTCTATAATTTAGTTAAATTTATTTTTATTTATCTGAAAGGAGAAGGCAAGAGAGAGAGGGAGAGAGAGAGAGAGAGAGAGAGAGAGAGAATATCTTCCATTCACGGGCCATTTGGAACTGGGCAGGGTCTTGAACCTAGGCACTCTGATATGGGATGATAATGTTTTAACTACTGGGACAAATGAGTGCCTACATATTTCTATAATTAAATAAAAAAATTGAATTACCATTGATTATATTATGATAATGTGTTTGAGTATTCTAATTAAGCCTTTGTTATATATTTTTATTTTCAATTTCATAAAGTTTTTTTAAGATTTATTTATTTATTTGAAAGACAGAGTTACAGAGAGAGGCAGAGACAGAGAGAAAGGTCTTCTATCTGCTGGTTCACTCCCTAGATGGCCGCAATGGCCGGAGCAGTGTCGATCCAAAGTCAGGAGCCAGGAGCTTCTTCTGGGTCTCCCACATGGGTGCAGAGGCCCAAGGACTTGGGCCATCTTCTACTGCTTTCCCAGGCCATAGCAGAGAGCTGGATCAGAAGAGGAGCAGCTGGGTCTGGAACGGGTGTCCATATGGGATGCCGGCATTTCAGACCAGGGCTTTAACCTGCTGTGCCACAGCGCCTGCCCTTCATAAAGATATTTTGCAGATGTTAAATGCCTTCTTAGATGCTAACAAATCCTATGACCCAATAAGTGATTTTGAACCCTAAAAGTATATAAAGGCCCTCATATGAAATATGAATTAGGTCCACTGTCATCATGTTAACATAGATTTCAGTAAATGATATTGTACTAACTTGTTGATGTTGTGACAAGTAAGAAGAATCACTGGGTTTTTAAAAAGCATCTAATGCAATTGGCAAAATATCTACCAAATTTGGGGTTTTTAATAGATACTTGATGAATAACATAATGAATTACTTTATTTGCAGAAAAGCTTCATCTTTGCTACTCTTATGTCTCTTTTAGTAAATCTCCTTTGCAAGAGCTACATTCTTTCTTTCTTGGTGTGTTTCTGTATTGTTCCTAATGTGGTGACTATGTGAAGCATTTCTTCAATTTGCTTGTTTGCTGACATATGGCCTGTGAACCCCATGCTATTACAGTGTCTATTTAATTTAATATTAAAACAACATAGCAACAAGACCTGTTTCATTATAGTTATGGATAAACTAGCTCTTTGGTGATCTCAGAGATACTTTCCTCTGAATAAAATATCAATCATGCTTGCTATATACAGTTGACTTCTAATACCACAAATGTTTCACGGGGCTGATTAAGAAATAAGTGTCTTTCCAAAGCAGCATCATTCATGCCACCTCTAAATGGCATTTAGAATCGGTTTCAATGTGTTCCTTGAGTGTTTCCTTCAGCTACTTTACCAAATAAATTTGTTCAGTTGTTAAAATGTCTATGTTGCACATCTTGGGGACAGCTAGATTGCACAGAATAAGCAAGATCCTTTGGTGAAAGATCTAAGGTGCACATGTTTTGATATGAGTTGATCTAGGAAATCTAACTCCAAGCTGCCCCATTTAGCTTTTAAATAATTTCTTTTCAGAATTATTTTTTGAAAAGCTTATGCTCCTGGGATGAATCTACTCAGCTTTTTCTTATTAAATTTTAAAGGACATATTTTAGATGTACATTTTCATGTTTTCAAAACCTTAAATATCAATAAAACAAAAATGAACAAGTCAGTCTAACTCCAATGGGAACTTCTCTTACAAAGTAGTTCAATAAGACTCAAGCTAAGCTCCTAAAGAAAAGAAACATCATTCCCTTGCTAAGGGATCTGCATTTCAACAGGCTGTTTATGTGTTTACTCTGTTGAAAAGTAGTCAAATAATGTGGTTTTTACCTCTTAGCTTTTCCAAACAGACTTTTTTTCCCTCTAAAATAAACATGCATTCTAAAAGTATGTAAAATGCTTTGCAACTCATTTACCTTTTCATATTGAAGGAGAATAGTTGTTGCATACAAAATATGGAACAAACACCAAACCCTGAGAATGTCTTAAATTAGAGCAAAAGATGTATTGTATTTAACATTTTACTGCGAAGTTTATGTTGGAATGGAGAAGTATTTTAGGAAGTGGCAAAATAGGTCAGCCAAAGTTTCGTGACCACAGAGTCCCAGTGCATATGTGGTAAGAGAAAGATATCAAAACACATTGACAGAAATTCTTCACTCATCTGCTATCATCCAGAGCATGGGGGTCAGTGCTGACCAGTTTCTTGATCTTTGTAGGTTCTGGTTATTAAACTTTTATCTGTTGCATAGTTTACAAATATTTTTTCCCATTCTGTTGGTTGCTTCTTCACTTTCCTGTTTCTTTTGCAGTACAGAAACTTTCAGTTTGATGTAATCCCAATTGCTAATTTTGGCTTTGACTGCCTGTGCCTCTGGGTCTTTTCATGAAGTCTTTGCCTGTGCCTATATCTTGCAGGGTTTCTCTGATGTTCTCTAAAAATTTGATGGTGTCGGGTTGTAGATTTAGATCTTCAATCCATGTTGAGTGGATTTTTGTGTAAGGTGTAAGGTAGGGGTCTTACTTCATGCTTCCGCATGTGGGAATCCAGTTTTCCCAGCACCATTTGTTGAATAGACTGTCCTTGCTCCAGGAATTGAAGCAAATATAAGTTGATCAAATATAAGTTGGCTGCAGATGTTTGGATTGATTTCTGGCGTTTCCATTCTGTTCCATTGGTGTATCCATCTGTTTCTGTACCAGTACCATGCTGTTTTGACAACAACTGCCCTGTAGTAAGTCCTGAAATCTGGTGTTGTGATGCCTCTGGCTTTGTTTTTTGTTGTACAAGATTGCCTTAGCTATTCGAGGTCTCCTGTGCCTCCATGTAAATTTCAGCATCATTTTTTCCAGATCTGAGAAGAATGTCTTTAGTATTTTGATTGGTATCACATTGAATCTATAAATTGCTTTTGGGAGAATGGACATTTTGATGATATTGATTCTTCCAATCCATGAGCATAGAATATTATTCCATTTTTTGGATCCTCTTCTATTTCTTTAAGATTTTGTGATTCTCATCATAGAGATCTTTAATGTCCTTGCTTAAGTTTATTCCAAGGTATTTGATTTTTTTTGTAGCATTGTGAATGGGATTGATCTTCAAAGTTCTTTCTCAGCCGTGGCATTGCCTTTGTATACAAAGGCTGTTGATTTTTGTGCATTGATTTTATATCACCTCATCCAGGTTTGAATAGCTCACATTCAGAAATCTACCAACAACAGATGCTAGTGAGGATGTGGGGAAAAAGGGACACTAATCCACTGATGGTGGGAATGCAAACTGGTAAAGCCACCATGGAAATCAATTTGGAGAGTCCTCAGAAACCTGAATATAACTCTACCATGCAACCCAGCCATCCCATTCCTTAGAATTTACCCAACGGAAATTAAATTGGCAAATAAAAGAGCTGTCTGCACCTCAATGTTTATTGCAGCTCAATTCACAATAGCTAAGACCTGGAATCAACCTAAATGCCCATCAACAGTAGAATTGATGAAGAAATTATGGGATATATACTCTATAGAATACTATACAGCAGTAAAAAATGAAGTCCGGTCATTTACAACAAAATGGAGGAATCTGGAAAACATCATGTTGAGTGAAATAAGCCAGGCCAAAAGGGACAAATATCATATGTTCTCCCTAATTGGTGACAACTAACCGAGTACCAAAAAGGAAACTTGTTGAAGTGAAATGCATGCTATGAGAAACAATGACTTGATCAGCCCTTGTCCTGACTGTCGAGGAACAACTTAATACTTTATTCCTTTAGTATTTTTTGTTCTACTTAATATTATTGGTTGAATTATTTAATTAACGCACAGTTATTCTTAGGTGTTTAAATTTAACTGAAAAGTGATCCCTGTTAAATATAAGAGTGGGAATAAGAGAGGGAGGAGATGTACAGTTCGGCACATGCTCAATCGGACTTGCCCCAAATGGTAGAGTAGGAACGGGCCAGTGGATTCCAATTGAATCCCATCAAGGTTGCGTGTACCAATGCCATCTCACTAGTCAAATTGATCAGTTTCAGTTCACAATTGATCATAATGATAGGATTAAGAGTCAAAGGGATCACATAAACAAGACTAGTGTCTGCTAATACTGATAGAATTATAAAGGAGAGAACAATCCAACATGGGAAGCGGGATATGCAGCAGACTCATAGAATGGCAGATGTCCTAAATGAGCACTTAAGGCATTCAGATCTGGCTAAAAAGCCCGTGAAAGTATTTCAGGCATGGAAAGTCAAGACACTCTGGGGAAAAAAAAAAAAAAAAACCTAAATGGAAGATCTCTGTGAGTGAGATCCCAGTGGAAACAATGGGCCATCAAAGGAGTTACCTTTCTCTGAAGGGAGGAGAGAACTTCCACTTTGACTATGGCCTTGTCTAAATAAGATCGGTGTTGCTGAACTCAAAAGGCTTCCATAGCCTTGGCAACTCATGACAAGAGCCTCAGGTGATTACTGAAACCATCAACAAGAGTCTCAATTGTTAAGTCAACAGGAGTCACTGTGCAGTAACTCCCCATGTAGGATCTCTGTCCTTAATGTGTTGTACTATGTGAATTAATGGTATAACTAGTACTAAACAGTACTTTATACTTTGTGTTTCTGTGTGGGTGCAAACTGTTGAAATCTTTAGTTAGTATATACTAAATTAATCTTCTGTATATAAAGATAATTGAAAATGAATGTTGATGTGAATGGGATTGGAGAGGGAGCGGGAGACGGGATGGTTGTGGGTGGGAAGGAGGTTATGGTGGGAAAAAGCCACTGTAATCCAAAAGCTGTACTTTGAAAATTTATATTTATTAAATAAAAGTCAAAAAATAATAATAATTTTTAAATTATTGAATCAAGCATTGTAGCACAATGAGTTGTGCTGTCCAGTCACAGTTCCTTCATTTCTGACTCAGCTTCCTCCTAAGGCACCTTAGGAGACCTGGGTTGAATTCTTGGCTGTTAGCCTGGTCCTGTCTATTGAGAGCATGTAGAGAGTAAGACAATAGGTCTCTATGTCACTCTGCAGTTCAAATAAATAAATAAATCTTAAAAAAATTATAGCAGCACCACAGTTGTGGTGTATCAGGTAAGAATGCTGCCTGTGACCCCAGCAGCCTATCTTGCACTGGTTTGAGTCCTGGCTGCTTCCCTTCTGATAAAGTTGGTGGTGGCCTGGGAAAAGCTGCAGGAGATGGCCAGGTGTTCAGGCCACTGCCACCCACGTGGGGGACCCAGATGAATTTCCTGGCTCTGCCTTTGGCCTGCCCAGCACTGGCTGTTGTGGCCATCTGAGGAGTGGCCAGCAGATGGATGATCTTTCTCTCTTTAACTCGGACTTTCAAATAAATAGGTAAATCTTAAAAAAATCAACAGTAATTGTACTCTTTTATTGGCTACTGAATAGCTTTCCAATACATGTGCATGTGTATTGGAAAGGTAGTAGCCTTATTCAGTTAAAAATCTTGCCATTAGAAAAAATGAAGTTAAATTTGAGGAAGATTAAATAACTCCTTCAAACTCCACACTTTGTAATTGATGCAGTAGTTGTTTGAATCAAGATCTACTTACTCCTTGAGGAGAAGAAAGGGATAGTAAAAGTAAAGAAATAAAAAGAAATAAATGGGGAAAGAAATAATGTACTTCCATAAATATATATATATGTCTGAAATATTTTAAATCAGTCCTTAAATTTTCATAAAAAAGAGAATCTTAAAACTTTAAGCATAAGCATCCTAAAATCCTTATCACATCAATTCCTTATTTCTCTCCACTCAAAATTCTCTATTCAAAAATCCACCTCTCTGGAGAATATGCTTCTCCCTGGATCTCACAAGATGAGTGTAGTGATCACCGGAATCAAACTTGCAGAGTTCTTACTTCCTCATTAGATACAAGTCATCACTTAATGCTCACTGTCAAGAATTCTCATCAGGTTTTTAGAGATTTTCTACATTGCCTATAAGGTATTCACAATGTTGAAAATTAGCAATTAGGTACTTTCTTGACTACAGGAGTGGTTACAGCACAATTAAAACTACGCATGGGGACAATTCTAGGTAATGCGATGGTCATTTCACTGCAGAGTTTTCTCAATATGGAACAACCTCTATCATGCCACTCTCCACTCCAAGGGGGATGGGGACCCTGGTAGATTGTAACTCAAATCAGAAGATTCACTTATTGATGAAACCTGGTTAGAGTAATAGAAGTTTGTTGCTTGTTAAAAGAAGTTTAGTTTGTATACATTGCCAATCTCTCTGTATATATTACAATCTCCACTGTGTACTCAGCCTATAAAGCATGCCTAACTGCTCAAGATAATGACTAAAATGACAACTGGAGTTTGACTCACACATAAACTGAAAGAGAATGTGTTCCAAAATTTTAACATGAAAATAAAGAAAGGATCTAATTGTCCTCTCTGGGTATTTTCAGCAAACCAAAACTAAGTCTTCCTTAAGGAAATATGTAGGTCTTTATATTTGACTCCTAAAAACCTCAAAGCAAGGTACTTGGGAATACAGACAATTAGAAATTCATAATATTCTTTCAAAAACAATGGTAGTCTACAATACAAACAGAGGTAGACTTTTACACTAGATGCAAAATCAGCAAAAAAAATTCATTGTTGAAGTCATCAAAAAAAAATTCTTTGGTGCTACACTGAGCAAAGACATATACAGTAAACTAATATATATCCTTAATATCAAACTTTTAATATAAAAGGATTCATAATTTATTTTATTAGGCAATAATTTATTGTAAATTATCAAAATAACACATAGTCTGTTAAACTCAAAGGATCTACAAATGATAAGACAGAAATCCATGCCTTCTAGACACTACTCACATAATCACATATTAGTCCATTTATTTCTAAATAATGCGAGTGGCTAGCATTACTATGTGAGGCAGACACTACCTTGCTGAATGAGAAAAAGCACTGATGCAGATAGAGTTGGTATTCTGTCTATCTAAATAACATTCAGAGAGAGAGTCTCTAAATAATAATGACATTTACTTGGGAATAGCAGGGAATTGCAGTGAAAATATGCATGTTATAGTAAACTAGGGGGATATTCAAAGAGGTTGAGACAAAAAGAAGCTTTAAAGCTGTAAGTGAAGAGGATTTCATCTGATATTTTTAACCAATAATTTTTGGCTACAATGCTTAATAAATAGGATGTCATTAGTTGGAGATTGAAGAGACAGTTGCAGCAGATAGCTTTATAAAAGCACTTTTTATATAAATTTGAAGTGGCCTCTGTAATGTAGTTTTGCCAGCTTTTTTTCTGATAGTTATTATTAGGCATTCATGCATAAAAATTCTTCTTATACAACCTCCTGGCTTTATTTTTGTTTGTTAAGGTTGACAAAAGCAACTCCATAATTTGAATTTTGATTTTTATATTTCTTTTACAATTTTAATGAAAGGACAAAAATAAATGAAGACTAAACAGCACCAAGTAAAAATGTCTTATACATAGTGACATTTAGTTTTTATAATAATATAATCATTAATATTGACTAATTATAAAAATAGCTACATAATGTGATAACTATCATGAATTGCTTTTATAAATGTTGTGATGGGGGAACACAGGTCTCTGGAAGTACTGAAAGTGAACCAAAGAGATAGTAATACTTAATCTGAGTCTTTGAGCACGACTTTTCAAAAAAACGGGAAATCATTGCAGGGAGAAAAGGCACACTTTAAAGATACAAAGTGTAGAACAAATGGAGTGTTTGTATAAGGGCAAGTGGTTCAGTAAGATCATCATTGTACTTTCTCCTTTTCCTCTGTGTCTCTGGTGAATGTGACACCTAGAATAAACTTCATGACTGCGCTAAGCAGGTGTGCTTTGCTGTGGAAAAACACAAGGTTATGATAAATAACATTTGTTTTTTATTATAAATGCAGAATATCATATTTCTCATAAGTCAACTATACATTCCTATTATTTTGTCATCCCACTCTCCTTAATTACTTCTTCACACCTTCTCATCTCTCAGCAAATCTCCTATACCAGTCTTCTTATCCTCAGTCTCATCTAACTATTCAAGTCATAATCTGCTGAGAAAATAGAAACTAACAGAAGTGTCATTCCTATTTTCACCACATAAAAAAACCAACATGCTTTCTCCCTGCCTTCTATTTCTTTGAACAGAAGATCTCTGTATATAAATGTATCTACATGTGGGTGTGTCTCTGTGTTTGTGCTGGTGTATTCTATAAATATTTTTCTAAATCTCCTGAATATTATATTATGACATCTTGTAATACCTTTTTGACTGAAGGGAAAGACTGCCCTTCCTGGATAGATAAGCAGAGGATCCAGGTAGGATCATGTCTTCAGTATGTAAAATCAGCAATCCAGAGCCAAATAGCCTCTGTCTTGTACACATCAAAAGCCATCATTTCTCTGCCTTAATGACCAAGGATGAAGTTCCAGGCAACTGAGAACCACCCTTTAAGTCCTAAATCATAGAAATTATTAAAAAGTAAGCAATCCTAAAGTATCCATCATGTCCTGCCTTGCCTCTCCAATGGAAATCTCAATTAGGACAGTGACCTAATGCTCCCTTTCACCTCCATCTTCTGCCCTGTAGCCCTTGGAGGCATCCCATGCTCAAGTCTCACGACCTGTAATTATAAGAAATTTTCCTTTTCTGAGCCTGTTCTCTTGGGATTGTACCTAACTTACCATGAAATGAAATTCAAAACAATGTATGTAAAGAGATACTAACCAAAAGTAGAGACAACATTTTCTGAAATAATCATGTTCTTTTCATTTGCACCTCTTTGTATGAGTCATTGTTAAATAACTTTACTTGCAAAGGTAAAACTTAAACTTTCTCTCACTTGCATAAGCCTAAGAAATTATGATAGATCCTAACTTACGTAGTATACTCATGACCAATTTTGTATTCACAGCCTTTCATTGTTGTCCTTATTTAAAATATTTGTTTGGGAGGCAGAGAAATAGGGACAGAAAGAGAAAGCTACCACCTGTTTTGTTCACTCTCCAAATGTCTACTTTGGGGCTGTGCTGGAGCTGAAGCTAGAAGCCAAGAACTCAATCCAGGTCTCCCCCATGGGTGGCAGGATACCAACTACTTGAAATGTCGCTGCTGCTACAGGAGTATGCATTAGGAGGAAACTTGAATTGGAAGCAAAACCAGGACTGAAATCCAGACAATCAAATATGGAATGTGAAAATCCCAAGCAGTGTCTTTAATCACTGTACCAAATGCCTGCCCGACTTGTTTGGTGTTTAGGTTAATCTGGGCCTTATGGAATGGGATAGGAAGTTATCTCTCTGCTTTTTTTTTTTTTTTGAAAAGATCATGAGGAATTAACATCTTCATTTCTTAAATATTTAACAATATTTGTTAGTGTTTGTATGACCATCTGGGAATAGTACTTTTTGAGGAGATTATTAATCATTGATGGGAAATGTCAGCAACATACGTTGGGGAATGTCAGCAACCAAAACCAAAACAACCTGCATCCAAATCCTTAATTTGCCAGTGTTAGTCAATATGTTGGTCTTTTTCATTTTTCTGTGAAAATCAGAATACATAACTTCACATGGATTTTTATGAATAATATATATATATATGTATGTATACACATATGTATGTATCTGGATGTGACACTGAAATACACCATAAATACAAATATTCCATGATATGTACTAATTATCTGATCATCTCTATTGAAATAATGTTTACAATACTCAGTGCAAAGGAGATTCATAGAGCTTTTTAAAAAATTTATTTATTTATTTGAAAGACAGAGTTATTACAAAAGAGAGGAAGAAAGAAACAGAGGAGAGGTATCTTTCATCCACTTGTTCACTCAAAGAAGGATGTACTTTTCTCTAAAGAGAGGAGAGAACTTCCACTTTGCTTATGATGTTGTCCAAATACTGACGGAGTTTGTGGGCTCAAAAGGCTTCCAAAGCCTAGGCAGCTCATGTCAAAAGCCCGGGTGGTCACTGACATCATACATAAGAGTGTTAATTGATAAATTAACAACAGGAGTCACTGTGCATGGACTCCCATGCAGGACCTCTGTCCTCAAGAAGTTGTATTATCAAAGTTAACTATATAACTAGTTCTCAGTTTTGATTGTGTGTGTGTGTGTGTGTATGTTTGCAAATTGTTGAAATCTTAGTACAGAGTTGGTCTGCTGTGTACAAAGTTAATTGAAAATGAATCTTAATGGAGAATGGGACTGGGAAGGGGAGAGTGAAGAGGAGGAGGGGTGGGAGTGTGGGTGAGAGGGCAGGTATGGTGAGAATAATAATTATATTCTGAAAGTTGTACTGGCAAAATTTGTATTCATTAAAAATACATTTAAAAAGATGTAATCAGAAAGGGAAAAAAATAAAATATCACATGTATTGAGTTGCTTAGTAGAATTTTTGGACCAAGTATGACCAAGACTTATATCTGGGAAGTAGCCTGAATGAGAGCATTTGAAAGTTGACTATATCATTTAGGAAATGGGCACTGGACAAGGATTTTCAGACTTTGCTTATAATGGTTGTGCTTCCATTTGTGAATTTTAGATCCAGGGAAAATCATAGGAAGAAAGGGAATGTTAGAGATTATTCACCATGAACCTTCTCTACTTAATGACTGAACTGATGTCACTTAAATGTTCATGTTCTTTTCAGTCTCAGACATTTTGAGATGAAGTAGTTGCATTAAAAATGACCACATTGGGCTATTACTATTTTCCCAGGGTCTTTTAGGAGCTAGGGCAAACTCAGTGATGCTCATTTCATTAGCATTTCAGTTTGGAGTGCTTTGATGTGCCCTGAGTGCACTTCTATCCTAGACTACAGCAGAAAAAGAGGCAATGTGTATAGAAGTGACTCAACTTACTCTTTGTTCTGAAGAGACTTGTCAGATGATTTGACATTTTCCCTTTCCATTTAAAATGTCTTGATTGTTTTAATCTTGTGCAGGGAAAATTTACAAAAGAAAATGTTATATAATCAGATTTATACAGAAGCAAAAGTGACTTATTTTGAGAATTCAGCACATTTGAATGTATGATTACTACTTTGATTCTAAGATCTTCATTTCCAGCTACTTAGCCATGGTTGATATAACATTATCACCTCCTTAAAGACTTTCCTGAACATTCTGAATGAGACCGACACTGAAAATATGCCTCACGATTGCTACTCTACTCCTTCACCACGACCATTCACTCTTGTTTCCTCTGATTTTTCTCCATAGAACTTAAAATATTAGTGTCTCTGTTTCTTTTACTTGGCTTTGTTTATTGCCTAAATCCCCCCTAATATGAGCCTTAGGTGATCAGAATTTTTGCTTAGTAATCTAGCTCCCATGTCTTGAATAATTTTTGCTATAAGCCAGCTTCAAAAAATTATTGAAGGAATAAATAAATAAATGGATCCCTTTTACTAATTTATCCAGTTTATAAGCATTTATTAATTGACTACACTGGGTATAAAGACAGATTAAAATAATAGATTAAAGAAATAATAGCTAAGGTCATTTAGCATCTACTAAGCAGCAAGTACTATGTAAGAGGAATTATTCATTAATTTTTCATAATATTTCTACATATTATAGCACTATAATGCTGATTTTCTTTTCTTTCTTTTAATTTATTTGACAGATAGAGTTAGACAGTGAGAGAGAGAGACAGAGAGAAAGGTCTTCCTTCCATTGGTTCACCTTTCAAATGGCCGCTATGGCCGGAGCTATGCCATTCCAAAGCCAGGAGCCAGGTGATTTCTCCTGGTCTCCCATTCAGGTGCAGGGGCCCAAGCACTTTGGCCATCCTCCACTGCCTTCCCGGGCCACAGCAGAGAGCTAGACTGGAATAGGAGCAACTGGACTAGAACCAGTGCCCATATGGGATGGCGACGCTGCAGGCAGAGGATTAACCAAGTGAGCCATGACGCCGAGCCCATAATGCTGATTTTCATATGAAGTTTCCAAGGAAAATAAGGATTAATCAATTAACTCAAATTCATACACTTTCATATATGAGAGTACATTTCAGGCCTAAACTCTGGCCTGTGATCTTATTCTTTACATTCTCATTGAAGGGATTTTTGACTCAACAAGTTAGGTATAGAATGATGGTTCCTCTGTAAAATACAGGCCATGCATGATAAGCAAATACATAAGATCATATTCACTGATGGAAAAATGACAGCCATTCCTTTAAGGTCAGGAAGAAAACAAAACAAGGATAACCACTTTCACCACTCTTAGCTAATACAGACACTGACAGAGAAAGTAAAAGAAAAAATAAAAGGTATTCATATTGGAAAGAAAGAAGTGAAATTTTCTGACTTTGCAGATTATATGTTCTCCTACCTAGAAAAACCTAAGGACTAAACCAGAAACGTGTTCAAACTAATAAATTGCAGGATACCAAATCAGCATACAAAAATCAGTAGCATCTCTATGAACTAAGAACCATCTGACAAGAAAATAAAGAAAAATTAACATATTTACAATAGCATAAAAAACCCTTTTTGGGAATAAGTTTAATCAAAGATGTGAAATATCTGTACATTGAAAACTATAAATAATGATGAAAGAAATTGGAAACAAAAATAAATGGAAATGTTTTTCCATGTCTTAGATTGGAAGACTATACCATACTATCAAAACAATCTACAAATTCATTGTAATCCCTAACAAAAAGCAAATCATATGTTTTACAGAAATAGATAAAGCAATCACCCATAAATCAACATTTTTCAAAAAGAAGACATACAAATGTCCAAGAAATAAATAAAAATTTATCAATAATCATCATGGAATGCAAATCAAAACCAAAATATGGTATCATTTTACATTTATTTGAATGACTAAACATAAAAAGTTGACAAAGCTGTGTAACTATATTGTATTATTTTGTAATGCTGGTGGGAATGTAAATATTATGTACATTCTCCCAAAACTAAAGGGAATAAGTATTATATAATCAAGCTGTCCCACATCTGGGTTTATGTAAAGAGAATAAAATAATTAACTTGTAGAGATATGTGTCCTTCCATATTTATTATAGCATAAACACAATAGCCAAGATATGGAAAAGCTCAAGTTTTCTGGATTGAGTAATGAACAAATTAAAGTGCGCTCTTTCTCTCTCTCTCTCACAGACACACACACATACACATATACAAACACACACACAAATACTATTTATTCTTAAAGAAGGAAATAGTGCCCTTTATAACAGTGTGGAAGTACCTGGAAGATATATTAGGTGAAATGAGGCTGACACAGAAAGACAAACTACCATATCACTTATATATAGATTTTAACCAAGTTGAACTCACAGAGACAGACGTTAGTTGTCAGGAACTCAAGGTGGAATGGGGAATGCAGGTGGCAAGATGTTGAATAGATACAAAATTCCTGTTAAATAGAACAAAAAAAATCTAAAAAAAAACTTCAAAAAGAGCTAAGACTAATAAATACCACACTGAAATATGGTATATGAATAAAAGCAATCTAGTACAAAGATTTTTTGGTATGAGAAATAATTAATTGTGGGTATTTGTTTTTGGAAGTTGGTATGTTTGTGATCTTTCTGAAGATATAGATTTGGCACATTTGAAAGAAAATTTCTGGAGCTACACAATCTCACATATTTCAGGAAAACTTGCTATGTAGTAGGCACTCCAAAAATAGTGTCCAGAGAAGCCTAGACTTGCCATGTCATCAGCAGAGTGTTTAGAAAATTGACATTAAAAAAGAACCAATCTCTCCTTTTATGCATCTAAGGACAGTTAATAATAACAAATTGCCAATTAGAAGGGAATGCATTTGAGAGTCTACATTTAATTGCATTAATTTAAGTCACTTGAAATAAATAGAAATAACAAGTGGTTTAGTCACCACTTTTTCACTAAACAAATCTCAACACTCATAACTACTAAAAGATTAATTATAACTGAGAACTACATGAACCATATTTATTTTAGTAATATATCTTTATTTTAGGCTTACTAAATTCTATCTAGCTCACTTATTCATTTGCATAAATTTCAGATTATTATCTCAGAAATATATTCAGCGTGACAAGAAACTGAAAAAGTATGAAAAGAAATCTTATTCTCAGTCTGTTCTGCTAAGTTGAGGTGAAGTAAAATTCAACATTTTTGGAAATACTTAGATGTTGCTACAGTTATGAATATCTAAATAAAAATTTGAATATGATTAATTTACAGATGAAATGTTCAAATACACTGCTTCTCAAAATTTATTTTTTCAATGACAATTTATCTTTATTTGATTACTAGATCTTATTATATTGATAATTTAAATATATATTACATATAAATTTAGAAGTACCATTGTTCTAAAAGTAACAACTTTTGCCTAAGGAATATAGCAATATGTGGTGCTATCCAAATGGCACAAATGGTTACTTGCAGCTATCCATCACTGATGTTTCCATTTTAACTAGAGTTGCAGGTTTTTAAAAAATTTCTCATTCTGTCAATTTTACCTTTTGATAGTTCCCTGAGCCCACCCTATACATAACTGGGACTTACAGCACAAAATGAATTTCTTTTGTTATCAAAAGTACTATATGCATAAATTAATAAGTTAGTTCCACAAAGTATTTCAGGAAATATATAGCTGAAGAGACCAGACTGACTAAGAAAATTTTCGTTGCTTTCAAGACAATGTATCATGAAAAAGTTCAACTATTTCCACTAAGTAGGATTATCTTTCCTTTCTTGAGTATCAGTTTGTGGCTAAGCATTTCTGTTTGCTGGGTATCATACTAGAGAGAAAGTGTATTTGATCAAGACAATGTTACATGGGGCTGGCACTGTGGCACAGTAGGTTAATCCTCTGCCTGCAGCACAGGCATCCCATATAGGCGCCAGTTCTAGTCCCAGCGGCGGTGCCCGCCTTACAGCTGGGGGCCAGAACAGCAGAGGAGGGGAGCCCCCCCCCATTTCCTTGCCTCCGCTCCTCTCACCATGGCCCCACACTCTCGCCACGCCCCCGCAAAAGAGCCCTCCTGCCCCTACAGCCCCAAGGCATTGGCTCAGCCCAGCCCCGCCTCTTGCCTTGTAGCTCTGGTCTTTGAGCTTTGTGTTCAGGCCCAGATTAGAAGCCAGTGTGGCCGGTGCCATGGTTCAATAGGCTAATCTTCTGCCTTGCGGCGCTGGCATCCGGGTTCTAGGCTGGGTCTGGGCGCCGGATTCTGTCCCGGTTGCCCCTCTTCCAGGCCAGCTCTCTGCTGTGGCCTGGGAAGGCAGTGGAGGATGGCCCAAGTGTTTGGGCCCTGCACCTGCATGGGAGACCAGGAAAAGCACCTGGCTCCTGGCTTCAGATCAGTGTGGTGCGCCAGCCAAGAGGGCCATTGGAGGGTGAACCAAGGGCAAAAAAAGGAAGACCTTTCTCTGTCTCTCTCGCACTGTCCTCTGCCTGTCAAAAAAAAAAAAAAAAAAGAAAGTGTGCTGGGGCTGGCACTGGTGAAGCCGCTGCCTGTGGTACCTGCATCTCATATGGGCGCCGGTTCAAGTCCCAGCTGCTCCACTTCCAATCCAGCTCTCTGCTGTGGCCAGGGAAAGCAGTGGAAGATGGCCCAAGTCCTTGGGCCCCTATACCCACGTGGGAGACCCAAATGGAGCTCCTGGCTCCTGATAGGCACAGCTCCGGCCACTGTGGCCATCCAGGGAATGAACCAGTGGATAGAAGACCTCTCCCTGTCTCTGCCCCTCTGTGAGTCTGCATTTCTGATAAATAAACCAGTCTTTAAGAAAACAGGATACCTTGGGGGCTCAGGAGGGAGAGGGGCCTACAGTGGGCTCCAGGTCAGGAACGTGTGGTCAGCGGTCAGCGCCTCCATGTCCCACCGGGTTCCTCCAGGCACCTCCCAGTGCTCCCTTTGACCTCCAGAATGTGCTGGGGTGGCGACGGGGGGTGGGGGGGTGGGGCTGGGGTCTCTCCCTTTGCAGTGAGGCCTTCACCAGCGCCCTCCATGCCAGGGCCCCGAGTGTCCCAGGTGAGACCAGAGGAGAAATTTCCCATCTGCTGTTCACTCCCCAAGTGCCCACAGCAGCCAGGGCTGGGCCAGGCTCCATCCAGGACTCCACGTGGGTTTGTGGCCACCACCTGTGTTCCCAGGGAGCCGGGACTTGAACCAAGCCCTCAGAGAGGCAGCGCGCCAGTCAGAAGCCTGGGCTGCACCGCGCCTGCCTTCAGTATTCCATGGAAACTTTAATATTTCACAAGGGGGCTAGAGACAGCAGGGCAGGCACAGAAACCAGGGCAGCACAGCCATGGCGACACTGGATCCCCAGCGCCGCTGCTATAAATCCCCGGCCAGCTGCGCCGCGAGAGCCCGCCCACCATGTCCACCGGAGGCCACCCACTGACCCCTTACAGGGTCCTGCCCTTCCAGCTCCCTGCCCGAGGTCAGTGCAGGCCTCTCCCCCTGGACCAGGGGCTTCGGGCGATGGAGCAGGGTCCAGCCCTGCCGCACGTGCCCATGGTCATGGCCCACGGCTTTGCGTGCTGGCAGAGAGGCCTCAGGTCCTGTCCACAGAGGGCCGGCTCTGGGAGACATCCTCGGAGGCCCCAGCGGGAACCCGGAGCCACGGGAGAACCCCAGGCCACCACCCCACAGTGGGCCCTGGAGGCCGCTAGGATCCCGACCTTGCTGAGGGGCAGCCTGCCCCCACCCTGTCCGGGAGTAGCTTTGGTTCCGGCGCCCCCTGCCCCCAGGCCCCTCAGGTCCAGAGAGAGTGAGCAGCCAGGGCGCAGCACCCCCACCCGCCCCTGCCCTGGGGCTCCAAGGCCATACGCAACTCGTGGGCGCAGAAACAGAGGCCAAGAGGCAGGTGGGAGGGGGCAGAGAGAAGGAAAGAGCGCCTCTGCCCAGCCCTGGGGCATGGCACTGTCCCCTCAATGGCCACGGGAAGGGGCCTGCTCCTGCCTAGACTCAGCCACGCTGTGGATGTGACCAGAGGCCTCGGGGATTGCCTGGAGATGGGGACTGCCCAGTGCGAGACCTGGGGAACCGGGGTCTCCAGACCTCACTCGGCACAGCCACACCCAGCTCCCTGGCCACAGGGTCTCATTCAAGCAGGACCCACGTGTGTCCCTCTGCAGAGGATCCAGGCCCTGCCTCTACCCAGGACCCTGGTCAGCTCCATGGCATGCTCCTCCCGCCACTGCCTGCCCACCCTGCCTTTGGCTGTGCCAATGGAGGCCAGCAGGGGTCAGGATTCGCCCAGGAACGAAGGCCACCAGGTGTCCAGTGTCGGCCCGGGGCTGGATAGTGACAGGTGTGAGGACAGCGGTGCACAGAGAACTGGGGCAGTGATCAGATGGCGCAGGCAACGGCTGAGGCACGGGTGCCCACAGGTGCCACCCCCGAGTCCCTGTTGCCTGCCCAGCACCAGACGCACCCGCAAGGCTGCCTGGCGCCCCACCAGCTTTCCCCATCCAAATGCTGGTGTTACCTTCAGAGCTCTCCACCCCCAGAACTGATCCGGAAGCTTCCAAGGAGCAAACAACACCAGTCCTGCCAGGAGCCAGGGGAGCCGAAACCTGCCAGGTAGGACAGGAAGAGAAAGCATGGCCGAGGCAGGGCGGGTCCCAGCCCACTTGGCCCTCAGCACACAGGAGGAAGACCGGCAGCCGACATCCTACACCATTCACCGCGAAATCCAGCAACTGGGGCTGAGGGGAGCCCAGGAACGCCCAACTGCTTCCTGGCCGCCCCTCCCACACGGGGCCCAGCACCACCCACGTCCTGCGCAGTCCTTGGACTCTTCTCCCCTGCTCGCTGCTCTGTCCGGCCACAGGGCCTCTCTGCTGACCCCCGCGAGCTCTGGGCCTGTTCCTGTCTCCGGGCTTTTGCACAGGTGCTGGCGGTCCCATACAGAAGCCAGGAGCTCCTTCCGGCTCCCACGTGGCTGGCAGAGACCCAGGCCCCGGAGCCTTCCCTGCTGCCTCCCGGGGTGCGCAGAGCAGGGAGCTGCGGAGGAAGTGGACCCTGGTGGGGGGCTTGACCCCAGACCTCCGACGTGGGATGTGGGTGTCCCGGAAAGCAGCTTAGCCGCTGGGCCACACAGGCCCGAGGGGCCCCAGGGGAGTCGGGCATCGTGTGTGCCTCTCGGCATTGTTGGCGTCTGAAATTTTCCATATTAAGAACTTTGTGTTGGAGACTTCCTGAGTGGTGGCCAAGGAAGGAACCCCATTCAAAACCCAGCCCAGGGCTATGGGCTTCTGTCTCCAGGCCCTCACCACATGCACGCCCACTTAGCCCTGCCTCCAGCCCTCCGTGGCTCTGGCTGCCAACCTCAGCCCTGGGCTGTCCCCAAGGCTCCCCCGGGGCCCCCCCGTCTGCCGAGCCTGCAGTGGCAATGATGGAGTGGAGGCTCTGCGGGGTCACTCGCTGCTCATAGTACAGGCTTTCACAGCCACTGGCTGGGCTGTCATTCCGGCCTCTTGGATGAGAGAGGGGAGTGCGGGCACATAGTGCATGGCCAGCTGAGACCATCCGCAGCGACATTTGTGATTCAGCGGCCAGCAGCTCCCCCTTGGTTCCAGGGGATGTCACCTGCCTCCCCACAGCCTCCCTCCATGGACCAGACCCTCGCACCTGGCCCCCAGGCCAGCTGGAGACAGAGAGCCACGGAATGGGGGCTACTTAAGCAAGGCTCCTGCTGACCTTCCTGGGGACCCCACTGGGAGCCCCCACTGTCAGCCCCTCCCACAGCCTTGCCTCCCAGGTGGTCTGTCTCCATGGCAACACGGTCGTAACCTTGGCAACCAGGTACAACCGCCCCACTGCCTGGCAGGCTGTAACCTGTGCCTGCCACCCTTGCCCATACTCTCTCCGCCCCTCCACCCCAGGGCAGCCTTCTAGGTGGGGCCACGGAGGTGGGGAGTGGGAGAAAGGGTCCAGGGACACCTCAAGGTCACTTGCAGCTCCTCCCTCACCCTGCTGGCAGCCACAGAATTGGCAGGTGCAGGTCTGCAGTGCACCTGCTGCGGGGCAGGGAGCAGGAGACACCGGCCCAGGACAGAGGCAGGGCACACAAGGCCACAGCTGTGGGGGCCACTTCCCCAGGAACCAACTGCCATCCTCAATGTCCCCCAGCCAGCATCTGCTGATCACCTACTGTGTGCCCAGTGCAGACACAGCATGGGCGGGGACAAGGGGAATCTTAGCAAGAAGTCACTGGGGAGCTTGGGACAGAAGGCAGCAGGGATGAGGGAAGTGAGGAGGTGGGTGGGTGAGGGAACACCCTGTGCAAAGGCCCTGGGGTGACAGCTTTGTTTATTTTTAATTTAAGAAGTCTATTTACTTGAAAGGCAAGAGAGAGATAGTGGGAGAAGGTCTGGGAATCTCTCTCTCTCTCTCTCTCTGACACACACACACAAACACACAGCTCCCATCCACTAGGACACTCCCCAAATGCCCACAGTAGCCCTGGCAAGACCAGTTAAAACACAGGAGTCAGGAATTCCATCTGGGTTTCTCACATGGGTGGGAAGGAACCAAGTAATTGGACTACCCTCTTCTGCCTTTCTAGGCACATCAGCAGGAAACTGGATCAGAAGGAGAGTAGCTAGAATTTAATGTCCTTGTTGAGAATTTTCACAACAACATTCATCAGCTATGATAGTCTGTAGTTTTATTGTAGAATCTTTGTCGAGCTTTGCTATCAGGGTAATGCTGATCTCATAAAACAAATCTTAAATCTTTCCTTCTCTGCATTTTGTTGGAAGCATTTTAAGAAGATTCCTGTGAAGTTTTCTTTAAATGTTTTGTAGAACTATCCAATGAAGCCATTTAGTCTTGGGACTTTTCTCTGTTGCAAGGTTTCTGTAACTGATTTAGTCTTCTTGTTGATTACAGATAGGTTCCTGCTGTTCATGTTTTAGGATTAAATCTTATAGATTTATGATTCATGTATCTATTCCTCTAGGTTATACAACTTTACAGCATATACTTGTTCTAGGTAATCTGTCATAACTGTTTTTCTTTTGTGTGACATCACTTGCAATCCTCTTCCACTTCTGACTTTCATTGAGTGTTCTTTTTTCCTTAATCTACTGAACTGTCCATGTTGGTACTCTATTAAGCAATGCTATTTGTATTGTTTACTTTTTCCATTTTCTCTGTTTTTTAAAATATCTGCAGTAATCATTATCATTTCATTCTTTTGCTAAGTTTGAGTTATAATTTGTTCTTTTTCTAGTTCCTTGAGATGAATTTTCAGCTGTTGATTTGAGATTTTCATTTTTTTAGAGATTTTATTTAATGATGCAAATTTCATAGGTACAATTTTAGGAATATAGTGGTTCTTCCCCCCATACCCACCCTCCCACCCTTACTCCTGTCCCACCTCTTACTCCCTCTCCCATCCCATTCTTCATTAACATTCATTTTTAATTACCTTGATATACAAAGACCAACTGTATAATAATTAAAGATTTCAACAGTTTGCACCCACCCACACACACAGTGTATAAAGTACTGTTTGAGAACAAGTTTAGTAGTTAATTCTCATAGTACAACTCATTAAGGACAGAGGTCCTACATGGGGAATAAGTGTACAGTGATTTATGTAGTTAATTTAACAACACTCTTATTTATGACGTTGGTGATCCCCTGAGGATCTTGCCATGCCAAAACTACAGAAGCCTTTTGTAGCCCCAAGCTCTGTCCGTATTTAGATGAAGCCATAAGCAAAATGGAAGTTCTTTCCTCCTTTCAGAGAAAAGTACATCTTTCTTTGATGGCCCCTTCTTCCCAATGGGGTCTCACTCACAGAGATCCTTCAAGTAGAATATTTTTTGCCACAGTGTCTCAGCTTTCCATGCCTGAACTGCTCTCATGGGCTTTTCAGCCACATCTGAATGCCTTAAGCGCTGGTTCTGAGGTCAGAGTGTTACTTAAAGTAATTGTCATTCTGTGAGTCTACTGTGTAGACTGCTTCCCATGTTGGACATTCCCTCATTTTAATTCTATTATTATTACCAGGCACTTGAGATCTTCATTTTAATGTAAATATTTACATATAAACTTTCTTTTTCCTCTTCTATTGCTACCTTTTATAATTCTTAGTATTTGTTGTTTTCTTTCATATTAAAACTTTTTTCTCTAAGATTTATTTATTTATTTGAACATCAGAGTCATGCAGAGAGAGAGAGGGAGGGAGAGATCTTCTGTCCACTGGGTCACTTCCCAGATGGCCCCAAAGTCTGAGGCTAGGCCAGGCCAAAGACAGGAGTTAGAAGTTTCATTTGGGTATTCTCCCATGTGGGTGGCAGGGGCCCAAGTATTTGGACCATCTTCTGCTGATTTTCCCAGGCCATTAGCAGGGAGCTGAACTGGAAGAAGAGCATACAGGACTGGAACCAGTTGCCAAATGAGACGCTGGCACTGCAGGAAGTGGCTTTACCTGCTATGCTACAATGCCAACCTCTCCAAGTATTTCCTAAGTTCCCTTGTGATTTTGTACTTCTGCCTTTTTATCTAAAATCATGCTATTTAATTCTATTTATGATATTTAGAAGTGTTTCTCATTATTAATTTCTAGTTTCATTCTATTGTGGATGGGGAAATGCCTGGTCTGTTTTCACTCAACTCAAATTCACAAAGATCTGTTTAGTGATTTTTTTTCTATCCTAAAGAATATTGTGTATGCACTTGAAGAGGTGTATTCCAATGTTTTTGTGTGAGTGTTCTGTCAAAGTTTGTTAGGTCCAATTGTTCTATACTATTGTTCAAATCCTCTTTCCTTGTTGGTTTTCTGGCTGGTTGATCTGCCTGCAAGTATAAATGAATACTGAAGTCTCTTAGTAGTATTTTGTTGCTGTCTATTTCTCCCTCAATTTTTCCACTGTTTGCTTAATGTATTTGGTAGCAATACTGTGTGGTGTGCACATTTTTATAGTTATTCTATGTACTTACTAAATTGGCTTTTTATAATTATGTAGTATCCTTCCTATATCTTGTGTAAATTTGTCTTAAAGCCTGTTTTTAAAGGTGTATCTATTTATGTGAGTGACAGTGTGACAGAGAGAGAGGAAGTTTCAGAGAGCAGGGAGATCTCCCTTTGCTGCTTCACTACTGAAATGCCCAATAAGCCATGGCAAAGCCAGAAGCCAGGATCTCTACCCAGGTTTCCCATATGGGTTTCAGTAACTCACATACCTAGGCCATCATCTCTGCCTCCCAGCTGTATTGGTAGGACTTTGGATCAGAACTCGAAAGCAGGATTTGAATCAGTCTATGATATGGGATATGGGTATCCCACGTGGTGTCTTAACACAATGCACCACAACACCTACCCCTTAAAGTTTATTTTATATCAGGTAAGTATGGCCACTCTTGCTTTCCTCACATTCCTGTTTGCAGGGAATACTTTTTCCTTCTTTCACTTTTAATCTATGCATCCTTCAATCTGGCATGAATCGATCATATGTAGCATATAGTTGGATCCTGTTATTTTTATCCAGTCTACAATCTATGTCTTTGGATTAGAGGATATAATCCATTTACATTTAAAATAATTACTGAAAATTACCACTTGTGCCATTTTGTTTCCCATATATTTACAGCTACATCTTTACTGGTATATCTTTACTTGCGCATCTTTACTGGTCTTGCTGTCTTCTTTTGAGTTTTGTATTGGCATGCTTTGATTTATAATTTATTTTTGTATATCATTCATAGGTATTTTCTTGGTTGTGTGATTTGCATAAAATATTTTCAACTTTTACCTATTTTAAAATGAGAACAACTTCAATCATGTACAAAAAGTCTACATTTCTGTGCCTTTTTTTCTCTTGATGTCACAGATTACATCTCTTTATTTGATATATCCATTAACATATTTATCATTTTTATGCTTTTGTCCTTTAAATTCTATACTAGAATTAAAAGTGATGCATTCACTAACATTATAAAACTACAGGATTCTATATTTGTGTATATATCTTTATTAGAGAGCCTTGATTTTTTAAAAAATATATATTTATTTATTATTTATTTATTTAGAGTTAGAGTTAGAGAGGCAGAGGCAGAGAGAAAGATCTTCCATCCACTGGTTCACTCTCCAAATGGCCGCAATGGCCAGAGCTGGGCCGATCCAAAGCCAGGAGCCAGGTGTTTTCTCTGGGTCTCCCACATGGATTCAGGGGCCCAAGTGCTTGGGCCATCTTCTACTGCTTTCTTAGGCCATAGCAGAGAGCTGGATCAGAAGAGGAGCAGCTGTGTCTTAAACCAGCACCCAAATAGGATGCCAGCACTGCAGGCGGCAGCTTTACCCACTATGCCACAGTGTCAGGGCTCCAAGTCTTGTATTTTCACAAGCATTTTGTTACTATCTCAAATAATTTCATTCTAACTTCATAGTCTCTCTTTAGCATTTCCTATAGGACAGGTCTAATGGCGATGAATTCCCTAGGGTTTACATGAATTTATCTGGAAAAATCTTAACTTGTTCACTATTTTTAAGAACAGTTTTGCCAGATTATAGTATTCTTGGTTGTCAGATTTTTTATTGTTAAGCATTTTGATACATTCAAAGTGAGAATATTATGATGGCTCCAAATATAAATCTAATATCATTAGGAAAAGCAGCTGTGACCCAAACTCAATAAAAGGTAAAGAAATTCAACCTAAATTGTTTAATGGAAGCAACTGATTTTTTCTGTATGTATCAAGGGAAATAACATGCCATTTTAACTCTTGGCATGCACAATTATGCATGTTAGATAACACGATTAAGACAGAAAGGGTAGAAAGAAGCACGCCCGCTTTTTTAATTTTTCAGAAGATTCCCTAATGTTATTTAAATGTTACCCCAGTCCTAGTACTGTTACTAAATCCAGAGTTCCCAGGAGGTTTTTATAACTCCTTCCAACTGAGGATTCTGCCAAAAATTTCAAGAGCACATAAATTACAATTTGAAAAGCTCATGTTACACTAATAAAGAAGACAATGCAGATATTAAGTAGGAGAAGTGGATGTATGTTTTAACTGAGAAAATTTACATCATTGAAAAGAAAGTAAAGACAATATTTCTCTAAAAGAGTGACTTTAAACAAACAAAAGTTTTCTTATTTTTTCTTTCTAACTACTCTAGTACATGTATTCTCCCAACCTGTCTATCTCCCACACTGACAAGGGGATTGTGGAAGAGAGATCAGGAGATAGTCCCAAGAATGTTTGACTGCTTTCCTGAGCTTGAACTCCTTGGACCTGCAGACATGATCATTTCTGATGTTACCTTTGAGTTATCCTGTAGGTTACTAAACTCACTGCCTTTGTATTTATTAAACTTAGGGCAGCCTGCAGAACCAGGAAGATATCTATTTATTTTTAAGAGCTATGTAGTCATGTACAATAATTATGTCACTAAAAGTATTTTAAGAACTTACTAATTTTCCACAATTTTCTCAAATATAATTTACTTTCTAGCATTCCCAAGAGCGCACGCTTATTTGTCCTCTTCTTACCTTCACTTTTCCATGCTGAATACTTTACTTTCAGGTAGACTTCTTCAGTATACCTTTCCTCAATCATCAGGGAAATACAAGAGATAATTCAGTATAGAACTGATAGTCTACGCCTAAATAATTCATTTAAGTATTTCTCATATGATATGACAATTCAGCTATGAGTATACTTTTTATCAGACTGATTTACACAGGTCTGTGGCTTTCTCACTTCTGGAGTATATTTTGAGGGGTTTTATTTTACATGTAATAGAGTCCTAAAGCTCTAAATATTTCCTATACTAATGAACTAATAAGAGACTTGCTCAGCAAATTGCCAAGCTACATTGTGTTCTTGCTGAAGGCAGAAGACTCAGCATTAAACATGTTCAACAAATGTCCTTTTTTTAAAGAGTTCAATAATTAGGCCGGTGACATGGCTCAATAGGCTAATGCTTCACCTGCGGCATCAGCACATCGGGTTCTAGTCCTGGTCGGGGTGCCGGATTCTGTCCCGTTTGCTCCTCTTCCAGTCCAACTCTCTGCTGTGGCCCAGGAGTGCACTCACATGGGAGACCAGGAGGAAGCACCTGCATCCTGGCTTTGGATCAGCGCGATGGAGGGTGAATCAACAGTAAAGGAAGACCTTTCTCTGTGTCTCTCTCTCTCTCACTGTCCACTCTGCCTGTCAAAAAAAAAAAAAGAGTTCAATAATTATTTATAGTGGAGTTAGAATTAAATGGTACATTCTTCGAAATGTTAAATTGAAGACATAATTTACACTGTTAAAACCTGAATATCACTTCACACAAGCTCTCTTAAGATTTAATGAATTACTAAAACGTTTCCATTGAGCTATACAGTCATTTAAGGGAGAAATAAACAACTTAGAAGGTATCAGATTAGATTTTTCTCACAGAATGCCGCATACAACGTTCATTTACATGTAGTTTTAAAAGAGCTGTACATACCTAATACCTTATATAGCCTTATGGCTTATATAACATTATACTTTTTTCCTTATATGTCAGGGTTTCTTATTCTCATCATCACTAACATTACAGGATGGATATTTTTGTGTTGTGAAAGGCTGCTTTGGGTGTTGTAAGATGTTTGGTAACATCCCTGTCCTCTGCTCTGTGTCCCCCATCTCTCCAGTTATGACAAGTGGTCTCCAGACATTGGCAACTCTCTCCTGGAGGCCAGAGTTGCACTGGCCTCAGTTGAGAACTCCATGAATGTAGATACAAAATGGCTAAAGGGGTGTACAAATGATGTTATTAGCCAGATCACTCATTCTTCCTCTGAAGTCAAACTGCTTCTAACTCACTGTATTTTCCAGGATACTCTACTCTTTAAAGTTCCAGCTCTTTTTCCATATGAAGCCCCCTGAACCACAACCAAACTTCAGAGCTTCAGATCTCAGCCCAGGACTAAACTCTCCCCACTATATAAGATTAAAAAAAAAGATAGGACTAAGAGCCAAAGGGAGCACATAAACAAGACTAGTGTCTACAAATACTAGCTGATAGAATAAAAAAGGGAGAGAACGATCCAACATGGGAAGCGAGATACACAGCAGACCCATAGAATGGCAGATGTCCTAAACAGCACTCTGGCCTCAGAATCAACCCTTAAGGCATTCGGATCTGGCTGAAAAGGCCATGAGAGTATTACAGGCATGGAAAGCCAAAACACTCTGGCAAAAAAAAAAAAAAAAAAAAAAAAAAAAACCTAAATGAAAGATCTCCATGAGTGAGATCCCAGTGGAAAGAACGGGTCATCAAAGAAGGAGGTACCTTTCTCTGAAGGGAGGAGAGAACTTCCACTTTGACTATGACCTTGTCTAAATATGATCAGAGTTGGTGAACTCAAAAGGCTTCCATAGCCTTGGCAGCTCATGACAAGAGCCTAGGTTGATTACTGATGCCATAAACAAGAGTGTCAATTTGTTAAGTCAACAACAGGAGTCACTGTGCACTTATTCCTCATGTGGGATCTCTGTCCTTAATGTGCTGTACATTGTGATTTAATGCTATAACTAGTACTCAAACAGTATTTTTCACTTTGTGTTTTTCTGTGGGAGCAAACTGTTGAAATCTTACCTTAATATATGCTAAACTGATCTTTTGTATGTAAAGAGAATTGAAAATGAATCTTGATGTGAATGAAAGGGGGGAAGGAGAGGTGAAGGGGAGGGTTGCGGGTGGGAGGGAAGTTATGGGGGGGAAAGCCATTGTAATCCATAAGCTGTACTTTGGAAATTTATATTCATTAAATAAAGATAAAAAAAGAAAATGATTATATTAAAAAAACTGTAAGTGGCATTGCCTTGAATTTAATAAGTAGCTTTTTATTTACTTAAGGCTAAATGACAACTTTTAACAATTTTTGATCTTAGAATCTTATAAATATTACTCAAAAAACATTTTTGCACCTTTATTATTACATTTCTTTCCAAGTAACTCATCCAAGACCAGCCTTAACCAATTCATTGGTAAATTCTAAAAAAATCAAATCTTGCTCTGTCTCACATTGTAAAACAACATTACACAATTTTTCCAGAATTTCTTCCTGGTTATTACACTGAAAATGCTGTGCTCTGGCTGGATTCATTCAGTGCCTTCTCTGTCTCCCCCTCCCCTTCTGGGGTTCCTTGCAAAAGGGAGTGAGGGATAAGACAAAGACGTTGAGCCCGAAGTTCTCGCTAGCTCCTTTCGTCACTTCTTTCCTCCAAACTTGGTCTTCTCTTTCTAACTCTGCTTCTTTCTAATAAGGTTCTGTCACAAAAAATCAAGGCCAACCTGGATGTGAAGTCCAGAGCCATTCACAGGTAATAAATTTTGATATCTGAAGTACAAATAAGCACAGAACCCAAATCCAAGCCAAAGTCAAATGAGAGCCAAAGCCAAAGCCAAAACCAACTAACCAAACACAAACTTCTTTTCTCTCTGACATTGTCAGTTTTCCTGTTTTGGCCCTCAAGTTGTTGTGACAGTTTTTAGGCATATTGACAGTTACTTCTGAAGCGTCAAAAACAGCACAGTTTGCAACAGGTAATACAACTCCTTATCATTGAAGTTTCATTTTCTATCAAGCTGATAGTGAAATGAAGTCATCTTTGACATCAACTTGCAACACCTCATCTAAAATTAGAATAATTGATGGAGAGTTTTATCTTTATGTCTTTTATTGATGGGGACTTTCTAAGGTGTGCACACTAGGCTGTAGCCAGACTACTCCAATTGACTCAAGGAAGTCTAGTTTGAAATGATTCCTGTCAGTCTTTCTATAATTGATGATGTTTGTTAGAGAAATCTACTAGTTAAAAGAGTAGAATTAGCCGGCTCCGCAGCTCACTAGGCTAATCCTCCGCCTTGCGGCACCGGCACACCAGGTTCTAGTCCTGGTCGGGGCGCCGGATTCTGTCCCAGTTGCCCCTCTTCCAGGCCAGCTCTCTGCTGTGGCCAGGGAGTGCAGTGGAGGATGGCCCAAGTGCTTGGGCCATGCACCCCATGGGAGACCAGGATAAGTACCTGGCTCCTGCCATTGGATCAGCGCGGTGCGCCTGCCACAGCACGCCGGCCACGGCGGCCATTGGAGGGTGAACCAACGGCAAAAGGAAGACCTTTCTCTCTGTCTCTCTCTCTCACTGTCCACTCTGCCTGTCAAAATAAATAAATAAATAAATAAAAGAGTAGAATTAATACATATTCTACACGTTTCACTTACTTTCAAACCACAACAATTGGCTATTTTCCAATATGTTGTATAACTATACATGCAAGTGAGCATACACTCTTCAATTTTCTTTTTGTTACAATGGTAGAATATTAATCAAAATAAAGTGATGATTACAGGTCATTCAGGATGTATATATTCTTTCATATTTGAGATACTGTGCATGTATAGCCTTTCAGTATTACAATTATTATGAAAATAAACACAATTATTAATATATTTTATAACCTGTATTTATCATACTATCTACAAAAATATAGGAAATCTCAAATTATGTTATTTTTAGTCATTTAAACTAGCTTTAAAACTGTGACTGATAACTCTATTTAGTCATAAGCTATCAACTTACTGTGTTAATTGTAAGTTAGATAAAAAGTAGAAATTAAACAGAAGGTAATAAACATCACTGAATATTATATTGTGTTACCTTAATCATAGCCCAAAGAAATTTTCAGTAATTAATTTCTCTAAATGTAGCAGTGGATAATAATTTATGGCTATGCCACTTAAGAAATACATAAATTATTGGATATATCTTCACAAAATTGGTATCATAATTTACAGCTTTTTATTACTAAAATTACTTCATGAAATATTTCAAATACACAAGTATCCAGTTTTCAAATACAATGACTATTAACATTGTACTATGTTCACTTCAGCTCAATGGCTTAAAAAATACAAGATAGTTGAGATAAACTTGGAGCCTTATTTTAAAAGCCTCTGAGTTCTATTTTAGTCTATTAGGAAAATTACAAACATGAATTTAATGCTTCCAAATCCCTTACAAATATTAATATTTAATAGACACGTATAAATGTATATTCCTACATATAATGTAGTCTTCTAATATTTAAGGGTTTACATGTATTAAATCCCACTTTATATTTCACTGGGAAGCCTGCTACTCTCACCCCATGTTAGGTTTCACAATTCACCTTCTCTGACAGGTGCATCCCAGTTCAGTGGTCCTCACACTGTGGGGCATCAGGAGCACCAAGGACACTGGGGAATCTCAAAGGCCAGAAAGTCCTGCAGTGAGGAATCTGCACCTGTGTGCTCGTCATTCTCTCTTCTGGTGATTCTTACACACCAAGTGTGGAGACCACTTCTCTAGGCAGTGTCACTGGCCTTGTTTGTACTTGGTTTTATGAGTATATCACAGCTTAACCCTTCTCTTCCTGCTGGACATTTGCTGTTTTCTTTTTTTTTATTTTCTACGTAATACACTTTTTTTAATTTAACTTTTTATTTATGTATTTCACTCTAGTGCTGTGACAACAAAGTGACATCTGTGTACCAGAGCATATATACATCAACAGTAAGATGTAACCTTCCATTACACCACTGCTAGAATATTTAGCTTTCCTTAGGAGACATAAGCATGTAAGATGGCCACATCAAATAATTTTCTGTTTTTTTCTTAATCTTAATTATTTTAGCAATGATACTTTTATCAATGTCAATGTTAATAGAACTATAAGTTATCTGGGTGATGGAGTACGTGTGTGTGGGAATCATTCAACTGCGTCATGTTATAATTGTTGCTAGAGTAATCTGACACACACCAATTAGGAACTGTCACCATAATTAAGGGCTAGCTACTGTTGTTAGTTGCACAATGATAAAGTTCTTTTGAAAATATTGGTTAGCCCACTTATATGCAAAAAATGCCCTTTCCACTTACACAGAAGAAAAAAAATTCAGAAAGTTATTTTTGGCCTTGCTATGTCAAAAAGTCAACTGTATAAAGATCTAAGTTAAACTAAAATTATAATTTTAAAAGTCATGCATTTTATTATCAATTATGCAGAGGCTTTAAAACTGTTGCAAGACCATATAATATATATATTAGCTTTTATACTGCTAATGCACAACTAACAGCAAACTTGATTAGAATAACAGAAATCTTTCTTAATTACACATTTATATACCACACTAGAGAGACAAATGCCACAAGATCTGCAGAACCATTCAGTTCTGAGCACTCAAATGGAAGAATAACTTTATGTGTTGTAGTCCTTCACATATAGAATAACAAAAGGAAAAAAATTCTGCAGTCTCACGTTATGAAAAAACGTACTGCTGTAAAATGTAAAGAAGGGGTAACAGGATATCTTCTATAACACAAAATAACACACCAAGTGTCAAAAAACAAACAAAACTTCTAAATAAAAATATCAAAATACACAGAGCAACTGAAGCACAAATCCTGCATTAAATACAGTAAAGATTGAGTAAGACATTGCACTAGTTAATAAAAGACACAAAAATAGGGAGACCTAGGGTGACCAGTAAATAAAACCAAAATAATGGGAAAACAACCTGAACCACTGTTTACCCCTAGTTGGAGTACAATATTTATTGGTGTCTTTCCATTCATATAATACCTAACACTGTACATTAAGTTTTTAATGTCACAGAAAAACTTGGTTCTTCCATGAAATTCTTTAATTTCTTGATGAATTTTTCAAAGTAGACATTATTATGAATGAAAAACAGCCAACAAATGGGCACCTGTTTTTAACACTGAAGAATTACAGAAACTTTTTAAAAGTTATCATAATCTTTTTTATCTTTTTCCCCTCAGCTACAAATCCATCAACTCCATCACTACCCCTTCTTCGCTTTCTGTTGTTGAGGATGTTAAAACGTTGGCTCATTTCTGGTAATGGATCCATGCCTAACACTTTGTGTATTTGGTGGAATGCAAGGAGTCTCAAAGCAAACTGTGCTCTGGATGTAATGTCTTCACGCTGCTGGTCAGTCATTGTTGCCAAGGTGTCAAATCGATCCTTTCCACAAGGATCCAGAAGTCCAGGGCTACCTTTAAGAATAATCACGGAAGAAATACACTCAAAAACTCTTCTCAGTGCATCTCCAGGGCTCTGGGGACTAGAAGCACTACTGATTGCCTTCTCTGCTAATAACTCCATAGCCCACCTTGGAAAATCAGACCAAGTTGAAACTCGTTGACAGAGGTCTCGGAGAATACGTATGATTATCACACAGGACTGCAGACCATTAGCTCTAGCCTGGAACCACTTAGCTTGGCGTAGAGCAGCCAGAGCATCAAGGCATTTTTTCCTGTCCAAGACGTCCGGTGGGTCTTTCACCATACCCGAGGTTACATCTCCTTCCCTCATGTTCTCTTCTCGAATAATTGGAGATGTCAGGGTGATAGTGACTTGCATTTTGGGTTCCACACAGGAATTCAAAATTATTGCCACTTCAGATACAGCCCATTTTATATCGTACTTCTCAGGACTTATAACAGCAAGCTGTTTGGGGAGGTTTTCTGCAATTCGGCTTAATAATGTCTTTGAAGGATTTTCTGAGCAAAGCAAAACAAGGTTGACATTTCTATCTCCTCAGAGAAGTAATCCTTTTGCCAATACTCCCACTTGCAAAACTCCTTTCAAAGCTCTGTCTTTCCCTCCCTCTTTCTTATCATCTCCCTCCTTGTTCTTGCTCTTTTCATGTTCAAACTGTCTAAAACAAGTTTTAAAGCACGTTCAGTGATAGTAACAATTTTTTGAACTGCCTGTGACTCCTCCTCAGTTGGATAAATGGTTGCATGCTTTGTCATCACATAATGGTCATCAGATGAGTCAGGACGACGCAAAGGTACAGGCCCCTGTGGTTGAGGCAGCATGCCTGGTCGCACTCCCAGAGGCATAAGGGGCCTGGAGGACCATGTGGATAGCCTCCATCAGGCATCCAGTGGTGATCCTCCCAGTGGTGTTGTCTTCCTCCATTCTTCTCCAGGGCACGTCCTCTTCATAATGTCTCATTTCCATCCTCCAGTGCTCCTCCTCTTCTCATCTTCGCCAATACTCCTCCTTCTGCATTTGCTTTCTAATTTTCTCTTTTTGAATGTTCTCGAATACTGGGCTTCACTTCTACTTGCAAATCTGGATTTACTTTTTTTTTTTATTTTGAAGTCTGTGTCTTCATCCTTTTAAATGCATCTCCTTAGCATTGGGGTCGTTAAATTGCACTCGCTTCATTTACAATGGAACCTAATTACTTTCCCTTCATCATTTCGTACCTCCTCCACATGATCGTGGCCCACTGGCTGGACGTCACTCTGTAAAGCTGCAAGAGATGCAGGTGTGACCGGCTCTGACACCGTGTCTGACTTTACTTCTGGAATGTGCTCAGAAGAAGTGACAGGAGCATTTTTAACACATTCCGTTCCTTTTAAGTCTTCTGCTTTGTTTCCTGTTGACTGCAGTGTATTACCACCAACAAAGTTTATTTTGGGTGTAGATGTTTTCTTGGCAGCCGTACTTGTAGGCACTGCTGATACTTTAGTGCTGGATGTGCTGTTAAGAGATGTGTTTCCTGCAGTAGTAAGACCTTTCACTGAAGAAGTTGCCATCGGTGAATCATTCACAGAGCAATTGTTTGCTGCAGTACTTGAAGGAGAGGCAGTCGGTTTTGAAGCAGATACAGCTGTTGAAGAAGCAGCTTGGCTAACAGCGTTTGGCTCTGTGGATGGAATTGGTTTGCCCAGTTTTGTATGTGATTTGACCACTTTCTGATGCTTAGCACCACGGATGTGGGCAGCATATGCATCTGCTCCTGTGCAGGACACATCGCAGAGCTCACAACGCAGCTGGTTGAGTCCCACGAGCAGAGTTGTTGCTGCTGCTGGTATTTTGTGAGGCTTTCAATGCGGCTTCTTTTTTAATGTTTCTGTCCTTCTAAATGGTCTTTGTAAGTCTGTGGTCCAGCACAGCTGATCTCACACATCACAGCAGTGAATCTGGGGTGGTTTCGGGGCTGTTTTGGTTTCAGCTGTTCATTTTGGAATGGTGCTTTTTTAGTAAAGTGGTCCCTGTCCAGGCAGCTGCTGCAGCTTCTGTTGCTGCTGCTGCTGTGGGCAGCAGGAAGATGCAGCTGAGCACACTGCTGCTTCATAACCTGAGTGAGATGTGCAGAGTGAGTAACTGCCCTGCTGCTGTAAGTAGCACTCTGAGTGTAGGGCCGCACCACGGTAGCTGCAGCTGCTACTGGCTGTACGTGGAGGACACAGGACAAGTGGAGAAAGTAGTGGTAGCTGGACTCGGTGTGGCTGGTTTTATGGCTGTCACTGTCGAGTTTGCTGGGCTTGAGTATACGGAGTTGCACCTTGGCTATAACCTGCTTTGGGAGCCGTCTGATGGTAGGTTTCAGCAACAGCAGGCTGAGGCCGGGCAGCAGCAGCGAGGACAGCGGCAGTTGCTGGTGGTTGTTGTACTGCTGACTGTGGTAAGCTGCAGCAGGAGCTGTGGGTCTTACCTAGGAGTAGGAGTCCTGGGAATTTTGTGTAGTATCTGGGGGAGGTGGTGCTGGTGCTTCTCGTTGCCTCTGGGTATAACCACAGTCAGTTGTTGTGTGTGCAGCAGGGCAGCCTCCATAGGCGGCAGCTGTTGCTGCAGTGGCCACAGCTACTGGAGCAGGCCTGGCAACCACAACTGTGCATAGGCAGCAGTAACAGTGTGAGCAGCTGCTGGAGCCTGATGGACAGTGCAGCTAGAACTGCAGTTAGATGAGAATAGGCTACACCCGAAGCTGGCTGTTGGCTACACTGGGCCGCAGCCGCCGCCGCCGCCCCGCTGTGGTGAATCCAAAGTAGTTGCCGGTCGCCATTTTGGCATCTTCCCCGGCCGGCTGGCACAGAGGAGAAAGCACTACAGGGCGTGTGGGAACCCTGGGCCCGGGCTGCTGCTGCTGCACTCCGAGCTCTCACCCGCGGCCTCCCTCCTGTGAGTAATATGCTTTGTGTAATACCAATATGGTGACATCACTTTCAGTGTGTACCCTGACTAAAGTGACCGACTGCTATTGGTTTGGCTGGAACTTACCACTGTTCCAGCCTGGTAAACTGTTAAAATTGATCACCCTAGAAAGTAGATAATTTTACATACATGTAACGTTAGTATTGTAACATTTCCAAAAAGAATTTCATCTTTTGCCGTGCAGAGTGGTATATAGGTAATGCTATTTAATTTTTGTTTTAATTTGCACTTCATTGTTGACAACTGTGACTGATTTTTGTTGAATGTGTGTTAGTCTTTTAGGTTTCTTACTCTATGAATTATTTGTTCCCATTTTTCTGATAGATTGTTTATTCTGCCCTGTGATTTCTTAAGATTTTAAGATTCCAACATTAAATAACTGAAATTATCTTATGTTAGTCTATGTCTTGTCTTTTACAAGTATTTTATTTTGCACAATTTAATTTTCACACAAAATATTCAGTTAAAGTCTTATGCCTTTGTTTTTTAGTCATTTGTATATACTAGAGTCATAACATTTGTACAAATATTTTCCTGTTAATTTGAAGATTTACCTTTGATGTTTCAATCTTTGGTATACCTAGAACTGTGTGCAGTTAGTTTTACTTCTTGTCATATAAATGGCAAATTATTCCAACAGTGTGGTGAGGATCTAAGTGTCATTGACTTATATCATATTTATGCACCAAATCTAGTTTTTATATATTTCTTACTTCAGTTTATGGATTCTGGCTTCTGTTCATATAGTCTGTTTGATCTCTATTCCTAACACTCCAATAATTCTCTTAGTTATTATGATTTTAAATTAGGCATAACATATGGTAGAGTAAGTGATTTCTCATTGTTTTTTTTAATACTCTTCTTGGTATTTGAGCAAAACCATATTGAATACATTGGGTTATGTAGAAATAATTTCGATCCTAACAATTCAATGAATTGAGGGTTCACTGTATATATGGGTTCATAAAGACAGTGCATTTCACCGTTTTCTCAAGAGGATTATTCATATTTACAAAATATTCTGTTAAAATATATTTAAAGAAAGACATCCCTCTGGGGATACTGAAAGGACACAGTGGTTTTCTTTGACAGTTTATGAAATGCTTAGAACAGAAGTTTTGGGAAACCAACTAATTAAATTTTTTCATTTATATCAAAGAGTTTCTTTTTCAGCAGATATGTAAGAATATGAAATATATTGCTATTTCTCTCTAGATACTTTGGCCATTTCCCAGCATGTACTCCACATAATTTTGTTCATGCGACTCTGGGATAGAAAAAGGCAAATAAGTAAGTACCCAGTATGAATGGACTTGGTAACGGTTTTGTGGTAAAATACAGTACTGTTCCAACTAATTAAAGAAAAGAAATAGCCAAAAAAGATGAACAAAAGACAGAAAAAGAAATGAGAGACAGAAAGTGATAAAGAAAAACAATACTTCCCTCCCTCTATTGTCATCTAGAATGTGGTGGCAAATTCAAAAGGAGCAGCACTCCAATTAGAAATAGAGGAGGTCTCCAGGAAACTACTGAGGGACAGAAACCGAAGCTTAAGACAGGGACGTGTAGTTTCTGTGAGGAAACTGTGTCAGCGTCGATTAAGTTAGTTGTTGCTTGTTTTCCAGAAGCAGGAAAGGATGCTTACTAGAACAGAGCAACCAGTGGCCACTTTTCCAGCTTCTCTGCCAGGAAGGCAGCCTTGTCACTGGGCTTAAAGCTGCAGAAATGCTCAGTCCTGATGGCAGCATGAATTTAAAAAGTTTTTGGATCAAAGTAAATATATTTTAATACCATTTTCTGTGCACTGTGAAGTGCTCTTTTACACTATTGAATATTAGCAGATGTGTTGTCTCATAATTCTTTTAAAACATAAACTTGTGTGTGTTTGGATAGCTGAGTGTGACTTTCTGGTCACATTAATAGAAAAAAAATATTTGCTCAAAAGCCAGAATAGAACGATCTTGGATAAATACAATATAAAATAAAGCATAAAGGAAATATTAATTTTTACACTCAACAATTGTATGTTTTATATATTCAAATCTCTGAAACCATGTTAAAGAGTAAGTGGCAAATTGTACGAAATATCTGTAACATAAAATAGAGCTAATAGTTTAAAAAACAGATGATAAAGATCACAGAGAAAAATATGAGGCCATATAATAAAAATGGGGATAGCGATTAAGCTGTTGTCATGAAAATGACAACATAAAATGGTTTCAATAAGATAAAATTTTATTTCGTTTTCATGTGAGTACAAAGAGACTGACCAGTGAGCTCTGAGCCCTTGATCACCGAAGCTTCTTCTGTCCATCACTCAGTTTCCTGGGAGCATTGTCCATAACCACAGGTAAGCCAGGTCGCCACATCTCCAGGTTCTCAAGTACTGGGGAACCAGAGGACACCCTCACCTTGTATACAAGAGAATATTGAATACATCTCTTCCACACTGTTCAGTTGTTGAAAATTTGGCCTCATAGCCATACCCACTGCAAGGGAGAGTGGAGGATGCATTCTATGAATAAGAGGTCAAGTGTCCAGAAGAAAATAGAACTAATGCTCTGCCATAGGTTGGCACAGTACCTGGGGAAAAAATGTTTCACAAAGAAATCTGAACATGTAAATTTAATAGACTAAATGATATAAAAACAGTAGTACAATGTACTAAAACAGAAGTACATGCTCTTTTTTTGATCTCACAAGATTTTTCACAAATGTTAATAATAGCTATTGAAAATATAACAAAATGAGCATTTTCAAATACTGTTGGTTAAAAAAAAAGTATACATAGGTATTACTTTAATGGAAAGCAATTTGGCCTTAAATAGAGAAGTGCCTACAGGTCCAAATTGAGAACCATTATGTGCAAATTACTGGCCAACACTCTTCAAAAGTGCTGCTTTCATAAAGAACAAGGAAAATTGGATGTTTGCTCCAGGTTAAAGAAGATATGAAAGAAGATATAGTGCTATTATATGCTTCTTGACCTAGGTAAAAAACATTGTTTTACAAGGCGTGAATATGGTCTATAGACTAGATAGACATTTTATTATTTTTTTTTATTTTGATCATTGTACTGTAGTTATACAAAATCAGATAATGGGCATTTGAGAACTCTGGTATGATTTTGAACCTTTTTTTAATTTTGAAATGACTTCAAAATGAAGTTCCATCATACTTAAAAGTAGACCCTACTTCCGAGCCCTTCTCCTTGTTTATCGTGTGCATTAAATTATCAGAAAGCTAGTTAAACTTTAACCCTTCCAAAGCTACAAGCTGCAAATGCCTCCTTGGGGAATAGTCTATGCATATGATACACCAGAATGCTTGCAACAAACTACATACTAACTAAATGTCAAATTTCATACATGTTCAGCCTCAAAGAAACACTAGTATTCATATCACATGCAATTGGAATGATTTCCTGAAAAATAATGTACATTGAAGCTTTTTGCCATTTTTTCTCTGTCTTCTCATTTTTCTCTTATTCCTTGCTACTATTGCATTTTCAATTGTTTCTGTTCCACTTATTTTATTTAAGTGAGGATGTGTTTTCAGCGTATTTTTTTAGAATTCCTAACTAAACAAATTACTCACATAAAACACCTATAATTCCATCTCATTTTTATGTTATAATTTTATTTAAATATATAAAAGTAAATCATATGCATTCTAAACTTTGTTAATGTTACAAAGTTAAAATATGATTGTATTAGTCATTATTTTACATTGGTCATGCCTATGGTTGTATCTACCAAAGCCACAGAGAAATGTAATCAGCCAGATGTTTGAGTCTAAAAACAAAGGCAAATATACAGCTATTAGAAACATCTGGAGTTTGCAAAGATTATTCCAATTTACTCAATGTTTATCTTTATCCAAATACCTCCAGTGTGTCTCATCTCTCCAGGCTGGTGAACACAGACACACTGAACTATCTCCAAGGTCCATATGTAATGCTGTAGGCAGTTGACACCTCAGTATGAAAGCATAGCTCACATTAGTGTTGATTAACATCAGTATATTTTGAAATATTCTTGATTGTCCTGACAAATTCTAGGAATACTGGTCAAAAAGAGTCTAACAGAGATTCTGTTTTCACGATAGAAAGTAACCCTGATAGACTGAAATGACGGTGAGTTGATAGAAAGAACACCTTCTCTGCCACATGGGAAGCAGAGATCACAGTTATACCAAATACCTGTCCCCAAGACTTCAGTGACAATATGGGTCTTTATTTAACAGGTTTTGGCACTATGTTTTCTCCCTGGGAAGTTTCCCTTAACAGAACATGTCCCAGCCTGATATGTGAAGTCCTAAGTTAAGTTTAATGACCTTGACTAGCACAGGGAAATTATCCTAAGTTTTCATTGTAAAAAGTGCAACATTGAATAGCAGTGCAGGACTTCTGCAATTATCATTTGTTTAGCGCTTGGTTGGATCTAGGGTGCCTCCAGAAACCTCTATCTTAGCACCACAACCCCATTGTATAAGGAGCTACTGCCAAACACCACTTTGTGAATCTGTTCTTAGAAATTAGGAAGGAATGAGGATGAGGGAGTGAAGATTGTGAGATCCTGTGTGTTTGTGTGTGTGTGTTAGTATGTGTGTGTGTGTGTGTAACATGCTATCAGATCTCATATAACTGAACCCATTCACCATATTCTGATTTTTTAGAAAGTATACTGTTGCTAAAACTGCAAGAATTTGTAGAATTCAATAGGCACATGATAGATATATTCAACTCCATGTTAGAAATACTAACAACCTGAAATGCTAAGAACCCCTTAAGGTGACCAAGAACATAAATCAAGTAGTTCTATGGGAAATAACAAATCAAACCTGAACAAAAATGAGAGTATACTGTTTATTTTTATTTTGTTACAGCTTATTTTTAAATACCTTTAGTTATATACAAATCAATGCACATATTTAAAAAACATAGGATTTGATATATGATGACACCTACGAAAAAAATCATACACATAACCCTAAAATTTTCCTTGTGTCCCTTTTTTTTTCTATTGTGGTAAGACATGCTATAAAATTTACCAAATTAATGATTTAAATGTGTAACACAGAAGCAGCTACATGCACCTTGTGCAATAGGTCTCTAGGACTTTCTCATCTTGCAAAATTACAATTCTATATCTGTTTGACAACAGTTCCACTCTCTAATAAAACCTTTTTAACCCCTGATCATCATCTTCCTATTCCCCTAATCCCTACCCAGAATCCCATAATTCTCTACTATTCTGCTCTTCGCTTATATGAGTTCGATTTTTTAGATTCTGCATGTTACTAAGACATGCAGTATTTGTCTCCCTGTGCCTGGCATACTTCACTTAATATTATAATCTCCAATTTCAGTCATTTTCTGCAAATGATGGCATTTTGTCATGGCTGTGTGTGTGTGTGTGTGTGTGAGAGAGAGAGAGAGAGAGAGAGAGAGGGAGAGGATAGTATTCTATTATTTTTAGAAGCCACATTTTCTTTAGCCACTCATATGTTACACAACCACTTAGGTTGATTCCATAACTTGGCTGTAGCAAATAATACTGTGATGAACATAGGAGCACAGATACTCTTGGACATAATGGTTTCATATTTTTTGGGTTAATATCTGGAAGTTAATTGTGGATCACAGTGCAACTCTAATTTTAGTATTTTGAGAAAGCTTCATCCAGTTTTTCATAATAGCTGTGCTAATTTACATTTTCACCAACAGCGTACAAGGGCTTTTGTCTCAATCCTCATCAATACTTGATATCTTTCATCCTATTTTTATTGACCTTCTCTCCAGTTATCCATTTTTGAAAATAAAGGACTAAATTATACTTTTACTTCATTACTTTATTTCTCCCTTCAGTTCTGCAAATGTTTTCCTTTTATTTCTTATATTTGTGTCCTTTGCTCTTATCTCTGAATATGTATTTATAATCCCTAATGAAATGGCCCTTTTCTGCTTACATTGTTTATTTCTTTGTCTCTTGTGACCATTTTTAAATTAACTTGTATTTTTTTCAAATATAAATATGGTCACCTCTGTTCCCTTTTGGTTCCCATTTGCATGAGATATCTTTTTTCTAATCCCTTCACTTTCAGCCTATGTATGTCCTCATATAATTTGAATCTCTGTAGCCAGCAGTCTCATATTCATTTTTAATCCTTACTTCCCAATGCCTCCTACTTCTGCCATCCCTTATTTTCCAGAAAATGACTGATTTGTCTTCTTTTACTTTGGATGCATTTGCACTTTCTAGAATTTTATAAAAAACAAAGTCTACAGTATATGGCTATATTTGTCTAGTGTAATTAGCATAATTATTTTGAATATCAGGCAGGAAAAGTAATAAAACCATCAGATTACAAGTGCAGAATTAAAACTCTCCTTACTTTCAGGCTCCATAACTGTCTGTGAGAAAATCAGATGCAGTTTATAAAAAGCTACCAGAACTACTAAGCAAACTTCGCCAGGTCACAGAACAATATATTCAATGCCACTTAATTTCCAAGTAGTATCCACTGCACGAATATGATAATTTGCTTATCCATTCTTCTTTTGATGGATATTTTGCGTTTCGTTTTCAGTTTTGTACATGATATAATCCTTATGGAATTGCATGTAAAATTTTTGTATGGACATCTTTTCATTTCTCGAGTTCTAGGAGGTCATAGCTGGGTTCCATAATAGGTAAATATTTAACTTTTATGAAGCTGCCAAGCAGGTTTCTGTAGTAGTTTTACCATTTTATTTTCCCACTAACTATGTATGAGAATGTTAGTTGAGTTGCTGTACATACTCACTGTTACTGGAGTGTTCAGGCTTTTAATTTTAGATGAATAATAGTATCTTACAGTGTTTTAATTTCCATTTACCTAATGACAAATGATTGAGAATCTTCACAGACTTATTTGTCATCTGCATGTTTTTTGGTGAATTGTTTGTTCAAATAATTTGCTCATCTTTTTAACTGACTTATTTTACTGTGAAGTCAGTTCTTTTTATATTCTCGATATAAGGGCTTCATCAGTTATGTGTTTTTCAAATATTTTTCACAGTCTATGACTTGCTTTTGTTTACTTATTTCTAATTTTCTTGACAGTATCATTTAAATAATCATTTTAATAAAACATTTTAAATAATAACTAATTTTAATAAAATCCAGCTTGTCGTTTATAATAATTATTTTAATTTTAGTAAAATTCAATTTATCAAATTTTTTAATTTATGCATCATGCTTTTGGTTGTGTCTAAGAAATCTTTCCCTAACTCCAAGTCACTAGTTGAGTTTTATAGATGTGGGATATTGATTTTAAAATCTTGTTATTATTGATCATGAATATTAAATTGTTCAAGCATTTTCCATTGAGTTGCTTTTACATCTTTGTTGAAAATCATTTGTCTGTGTGTATGAGGTCTGTTTCTAGATTCCCTATTTGTTTCACTGATCTAGTTGTCTGTCATTTTGCTGTGGTTTTATAAAACTTTTGAATTCAGATACGGTTAGTCTTTTAACTTTGTTCTTTCAAAGTTTTATCTGTTTCAGGTCCTCTGCATTTGCATATAAATTTTAGAATCCATCCCATTAACTTTCATTTTGATAAAGCTTTCTGGAATTTTTAGGAATGCTTTGAATCCATAGATCAATGTAGGGGGAATTGACATTTCAATAATATTGAAAATTCCCACCCATGAATTCAGTATATCTCTCCACTGATTTAAGTTTTTATTATTTTTTCTCAGAAATGTTTATAGTTATCAGAGTACAGTTTTGGTATTTCTTTAATAAGATTTATACCTAAATGCTTTTTTCTAATGTTACTGAAAATGGTTGTGCTTATTTTTAGTTCAATTTCTGATTTTTTAAATTGTTATTGTACAGTGATCTTGTGTCCTGCAAACTTTCTAAATTTGCTCATTTGTTCCAGTTGCTTTGTAAGGACTACATCCTATTTTCAAGACAATTATAAGGTCTGATAGTGAAGACTATTTTATTTCTCCATTTCAAATATAGATAAGCTTTCACTTATTTTCCCTAATTGCAAAGAACAGAACCTCTTGAACAAGGTTAAAAATAAATGCTATGGTAGACATTTTTGCCTTTTTTTTTTTTTATCTTAGGGGGAAAGTCGTGAATCTTTTAAAAAAAACCTTTTAAGTTTTTTAAGGTGGACAAATTTCATGTATTTCACATATACAGATTTAGGAGCATAGTGATACTACCCACCTTACATTCCCTCCCACTCATCCTCCCGCCCTCTCTCCTCCTTCCTTTCTCATTCTTTCTTCTTAATTTTTACAATGACACACTATCCATTTATTTTATAATCATAAAATTAACTAAGCATAGCCTTTGCCTCTGCTGTTGAGTCACAGTGTTTTGTTTTGTTTTGTTTTGTTTTTCACTCACACTATTTGCCTAATTTTTACTTACTGTAGGGTTACTCTTATGAGTATAAAGCAAGCTGAAAATAGACCTTTGTAAAAATTGTGAGTGGGAATAGGAGATGGAGGAGGAAGAAGGGTTGGACTATGGGCAGGAGGGAGGGTAAGGGGGAAGCATCACTGTTTCTAAATTTGTGTATATGAAGTGCATAAAGTCTGTTTACCAAATAAAATATATAAAAAAAGAAAAAAATAGTAAGAAGAAAAGAACCACAGTGATTCTTGGATCTGTGTGTTTGTAATTTTAACCGAATATAAATATTTAAGCAGTGGATTCAATCTGTTCCCCACCTTTCATCAGAAACTCAATTAGATACATTAGGATGCACGAGATCACCTTGTAAGTCACTGAGATTGTGTTTATTGCCATTTTATGTTTCATTTAGGACTCTTTCTGCTGCTAACTCTTCAAGTTCTTAATCTTACCTTCTGTGATATCTATTCTGTTGTTATTCTTTTAATTCAACCCAGTGTATTTTTCATTACAGGCAGTGCAGTTTTACCTCTAAGAATTCAATGTGGGAGACAGATGAATGCTGTCTCTCCACATCTCTATTTAACTTAGTCAACATTTCTTCCAAGTAGAGAACATATGGAATAGAGTTATAATAACTGCTTTAATATCCGCTCGGCTAGTTATAACATCTGTGGCAGTGTTGACTGATTTTCTCCTCATTAAATCTCATAGTTTTTTTCTTTGCATGCTTGGAAATTTTTTTTATTGAATTCCATAGGTGGTGAATTTTACCTTGTTGGATGCTGATTTTTTTTTATTCCTATGAAACCTAAAACAGGAACTTTGTTCCTAGGCACAGTTAAGTTATGTAAAAAAAAAAAAAAGGTTAACACCTTTAGAGCTTGTATGTCAAGCCTTTCAGGAAGACGATGTGATTTTTGTCTGGGTGTAACTACACAATATCACTGAGGTAAGACCTTCCTGGGACTGGCCCTGTGATCTGTGGACTTAAAGCTCTTTCCTTCTTGCTAGTGGAAGCTGACACTAGTAGTGGCCCATTGTAAGTGAGGTACTCTTCAATCTAATTCTATATTCAAAGATTTTTCATGGTCATGGGTGCTGATCAGTACTGTTAGTATCCAAGTGCTTCTGCCAATCTCTGGAGATTTTCCTGTGTGGTTCTCAATTCTCCAATGTTCTGCCCTGTAGACATGAGTTGCCATTGTCTTCCAGAAAAGTCTCCCTCTGTCACCTCAGTTTAGCTCTGGCGTCTGGAAGCCTGAGAACTGTCACAAAGTACAATTGTGGGTGTATTCTTAAGCTGCTTTATTTACTGTCTCTCGGGGACCATTTTCCTTTGCTGCTTGATGTTCCATGCCTTGAAAACATTCTTTCACATTTTTCCATCTTTAAAATTTTCTTAGGTATAAATTTATATGAAGTCTCTAATGCTCCATCTTTTTCAGAAGTAAAATTGATCCTACAATGTTTGTAACAGATAAGACATTAATAATGACATATCAAATCTCCCAAAATCAATTCATAAATCAATCAGATTTCAATAAAGAACACAATTCAATAGCAAAACAAAATCCAAATTTAAAATAAGGAATGAATCTAAATAGCCATTTTCAAGAAAAACATACAAACGGCCAAAGTACATAAGAAAATTCTCAGCATCACTAATCTTTAGAGAAATGCTAATAAAGACCACAATGAGTTATCACTTCACTCCAGTTCTAATGGCTGTCTCCAAATGACAAGAGATAACAAATGCTGGGGATGATGTAGAGAAAAAAGAATACTTATAAGGATATAAATTAGTGTGGTCTCTGTGAAAAATAGTATGGAGGTGACAGAACAAATTAAAAATAGAACTACCATCTGATCCAGCAATCACAGTACCTGGTATATATCTGAAAGGAATGAAAATTAGTGTGGTAAAGAGACATCTGCACCCCATGTTTATTGCAGCTTTCTTCATAATTGCTAAGGAATCAAAACAGCCTAAGTATCTACCAGCACATGTGATATATTCATACAATAAAATATGACTCAGCCATAAAAATGATGAAATTTAGTCATTTGTGCTGATATGAATGGAACTGGAGATCACTTTGTTAAGCGAAATAAGTATCAGAAATGTTAAACTCATAAAACTTGAGTGCAGTGGAGCTAGTGTTGAGCATAGTGGGCCAAGCCTCCACCTACCATGCAAGCATCCTATATGGGTGCTGGTACATGTCCTGGCTGCTCCTCTTCCAATCCAATTCCCTGCTATAACCTGGGAAAGCAGTGGAGGTTGGCCCAAGTTCTTGGGCCCTTGCATCATTCTGGGAAACCCAGAAGAAGCTCCTGGATCCTGGCTTTGGATTGGCCCAGCTCTGGCTGTTGTGGCCATTTGGGGGGTGAACCAGCAGATGGAAGACCTCTCTCTCTGTGTCTCCCTCTCTCTGACTGTAACTTTGTCTCTAATACAAATTTAAAAAAGAATTTGAGAATAGAATAGTAGTCACCATATGCTGAGGATAATCAGTGTTAAGAAGGGATGAGAAGAGTTTAATAACAGATACTAAGTTATGATTAGGTAGGAGCAAAAATTTCTGGTGTTTTATTGCATAACAAAGTGTGACTATAAATAATTACAATGTACTGTATAACTTTTGAAAAAAAGAAACAAATTCTAGTGAGTTCAGCCTAAAGAAATGATAAATGCTTTTGTTTTAGGTTTAGGTTTTTAAAAGATTGATTCCTGTATTTGAAAGTCAGAGTTATGGAGAGAGAAGGAGAGACTGAGAGATGGAGATCTTCAACCCATTGGTTCACTTTCCAGTTGGCTGCAACAGCCAGAGCTGTGCCAGGACGACCACCCCAGGAGTCAGGAACTCCATACAGGACTCCATGTGGGTGGCATGGGTGACCCAAACACCAGAGCTATCTTCTGCTGCTTTACCCAGGCCATCAACAGAGAGTTGGATTAGAAGCAAAGCAACTGAACAGGAACTGACATTCAGATGGGGTGTAGGCCTTGCAGGTGGCAGATTGACCCACTATGCCACAATTCCAGTCCCAACAAATGGCAAATGTTTGAAGAGATATGCTTATCCTGATTTTAGCACTATACATTGAATACATGCAGCAAAGCATCATATGGAACTCCATAAATATGTACAATTTTTATGTATCCTTTTTAAAAATTACAACAGAATTTTTATGCCATGGGAAAAATTAAAAGGCTATATGGAGGAGTGAATGTCTATTAATTCTTAATTTTTCATGTTATATCTCTTTACACTGCACATTTGCCTTCATAGTTCTTATCATCCCTTGCCAAATTGTCCTTCTTGAATTTTGTTTTTGGTCTTTAATCTCAACTAGAATGTAAAACACATAGAAGTAGGAATTTTACTTTGTCCATTTCTATATCACCTGTGTCTCACACATGCATACTAAAGAATTATTTATTGAACAAAAAAATATATGGTCAAGACAAAAATCTTCTGAAAAAGAAGATTGGAAAATTTGATTAACAAATTTCAAGATACCAGAAACCAGTAACAGGACAATTTCAGTATTATTGCACAAAGAGATCAATGGAACAAAATAGAAAACCAAGATGTACCCCTTATCATTAATATGAAACGTGGTTAACATACATTAGAAATACCATCATAAATAGGTTATAAAATGATGGAATCTAGTTAACAATCTTCAGATAATTGCCTCTTTTTAAAATTTTTATTTATATAAGGTGAAGAAATTTCATGTATACAAATGTAGGAGCATAGTGGCACTTCCCACCATGCCCTCCCTCCCATCCACACTCCCACTTTCCCTCCTTCCTCCTTTCTTATTCTTGAAATTTTTACAGTTACATACTTTCAGTTTATTTTATAATCATAAAATTAACTCTCTACTAAGTAAAGAATTCAAATATATGAATTTTTACAAATAGTAAGAAGAAAAAAAAACAAAAAACAAAAATCACTGCCCCTCAATAGTACAGACAAGGGTGACAGACAATAATAAAATCTCAAAATATCAATTTTGCTCATATACAGTATATTTTTTTACTCTTAGTAACCATATGGGGAAAACATGATATTTGCCTTCAGAGAACTGGCTTATTTCACTAAGTAAAATGGTTTCCAGTTGCATCCATTTTATTAAACCAGGATTTTATTCATTTTTATGGCTTAGTAGTAATCTGCAGTATATGTAGACCATATTTTCTTTATCAAGTAATTACTTCATGGACATCTGGGTTCATTAGCTTGGCTATTTGACTTGAACTGCAATAAACATGAGGATACAGGTAATTTTTTCATATGCTGATCATTTCATTTGGTAAATTCCCAGGAGTGGGAAGGCTTGGTCATATTTTCAGATCTATTTTCAGCTTTCTGAGGAATCTCTCTACTGGCATCCACAATGGGTGTACTAGCTTTCAATCCCACCAACAGTGGATTAGAGTACCTTTTCCCAAACATCCTCACCAACACTTACTGTTTCTTGATTTCTGTATGAAAGCCATTCTAACTGCAGCAAGGTGAAATCTCATTGTGGTTTTGATTTGCATTTCCCAGATGGCTAGTGATCCTGAGCCCTTTTCCATGTGTCTGTAAGCCATTTGAATTTCATTCTTAGAAAAACGCCTGTTCAAGTCACTTGCCCATTTCTTAACTGGGTTGTTTGTGATGCTCTTGTCAAGTTTCTTGAGCTCTTTATAATTCTGGATATTAATTCCAAACCTGTATAGTACTTTGCAGATATTTTCTCCTATTCTTCCAGTTGTCTTTTCACCTTGTTGAGTGTTTCCTTTGCTGTGCAAAAGATTCTTAGGTTTATGTAATCTCATTTGTCTATTTTTGCTTTGATTGCCTGTGCTTTCAGGTTTTTTTTTCAATAAGTCTTTGCTTATGACAATGTCCAGAAGAATATCCTCAATGTTCTCCTCTAGTAACTCGATCTATTTTGAGTTGATTTTCGTTTAAGATGTAAGGTAGGGATTTTTTTTTCATATTTCTGCAGGCATAGATCCAATTTCCTCTGGTTGAAGAGACTGTCCTTTCTTTGAGATTGATTTTAGCTTTTTTTTTTATCAAAGATTAGTTTACTATAGATATGTGGATTGATTTCTGAGGATTCTATTCTGTTCCATTCATCTACATGGCTTTTCTTTGCTGGGAGGGTCTTTATTAATGATTTAATTTCCATCATGGATATTGGTTTATTTAGATTTTTCATGTCTTCATGCCTCAATTTTGATGTATCTGTCAAGAAATCTATCCATTTCTTCCAGATTTTACAATTTGTTGGCATATTTTTGTGCCCAGTACCAGGCTGTTTTGATAGCAACTGCCCTGTAGTATGTCCTAAAATCTGGTATTATGATGCCTTCAGCTTTGTTTTTCTTAATATTGCTTTAGATATCCTGTTTTTTTTATGATTTCATATGAATTTTAGAATCATTTCTTCTAGCTCTGAGAAGAATATTTTTGGTATTTTGATTGGGACTGCATTGAATCTGTAAATTGCTTTGAGTAGTATCCACATTTTGATGATATTAATTATTCCAATTCATGAACATGGAGTATTCTTCCATTTTTAGTATCTGATTTGTTTAGTGTCTGATTTGTTTAATGTTTTGAAATTTTCATTGTAGAGATGTTTCACTTCCTTGATTAAATTTATTCTAAGGTATTTAGATTTTTTGTAGCTACTATGAATGGGAATGATCTTATAAGTTCTTTATCAACCATGGCTTTGTCTGTGTCTATAAGGTCTATTGATTTTGTGTGTTTATTTGATATCCTGCAGCTTTACTAAACTCTTTAAAGAGTTCCAATAGTCTCTGTGGAGTCTTTTGGGTTCCCCTTATATATAGGATCATGTCATCTGCAAACAAGGATAATCTGACTTCCTCCTTTCCAATTTGTATCCCATTGATTACTTTTTCTTGCCTAATGACTCTGGCTAATGCTTCCAGAACTATATTGAATAGCAGTGTTGAAAGTGGACGTCCTTGTCTGGTTCCAGATCTTAATGCAAATGCTTCCAACTTTTGCCCATTCAGGATGATGCTGACTGTGTATTTGTCATATATTACCTAGTTCTGGTAAGGAATGTTCATGCTATAACCAATTAGCTTAAGGTTTTCATCATGAAAGTTGTATTTATCAAATGCTTTTCCTATGTTCATTGAGATAATCATATGGTTTTAATTCTTCAATTTATATGAAGTATCACATTTATTGATTTGAATATGTTGAACCATCCCTGCATACCAGGGGTAAATCCCAGTTGGTCTGGGTGAATGATCTTTCTGATGTGTTGTTGGATTCAATTGGCAAGTATTTTGTTGAGGATTTTGGCATCTATGTTCCTCAGTGATATTGGTCTGTAGTTCTCTTTCTTTGTGATATCTTCTTCTGGTTTAGGAATTAGAGTGATGCTGGCTTCATAGAAAGAGTTTGGGAGGATTCTCTCCCTTTCAGTTGTTTTGAGTAGCTTGAGAAGAATTGGAGTTAGTTATTTAAATGTCTGGTAAAATTCTTCAGTCAAGTCATCTGGTCCAGGGCGTTTTTTGTTGGGAGGGTCTTTATTACTGATTCAATTCCATCTTGGTTATTTGTCTATTTAGGTTTTCTATGTCTTCATGCCTCAATTTTGATAGATTGCATCTGTGCAGAAATCTACACATTTCTTCCAGATTTTGAAATTTGTTGGCATATCATTGTTTGTAGTAATTCCTGATGTTTCTTTTTATTTCTATAGTATCTATTGTAACTTCTCCTTGTTATCTCTGAATTATTGATTTGGGTCTCTTCCCTCTTTTTTATTTAATTGGGAAAACAATGAATCAATTTTTTTTTCAAAAAATCAGCTCTTCATTTCACTGATCTGTATCATATTTGGAGTTTCAATTTTGTATATTCCTCCTCTAATTTTAATTATTTCTCTCTACTACTAATTTATGTCTTGGATTATTTTTGTTTTTCTAGGTCCTTGAAAGTATTTTTAGACCATATATTTGATGTCTTTCCAATTTCTTGGTATAGAAACTGATTGACATAGGCACTGATTGATAGAAATTTCTCTCTTTGGACTTCTCTTGCTGTATTACATAATTTTTTAAATGATTTATTTATTTATTTATTTGAAAGGCAGGGTTATACAGAGGCAGAGGCAGAGGCAGAGAGAGAGAGAGAATGTTCCATCTGCTGGTTCACTCCCCAGATGGCCATAAAAGCTGGAGCTGAGCCAATCCGAAGCCAGGAGCCAGGAACTTCTGGGTCTCTCACATGTATGGAGGGTCCCAAGCACTTGGGCCATCTTCTACTGTTTTCCCAGGCCATAGAAGAGAGCTGGATTGGAAGAGGAGCAGCCAGGACTCAAACCAGCACCCATATGGGATGCCAGCATTGTAGGCTGTAGTTTTTCCTAATATTCCATAGTGTCAGTCCCCACATAATTTCTTTCCAGGAATTGTTGACTTCCCTTTTGATTTCTTTTGTTACCCATCATTCATTCAGGAGTGTATTGTTCAGTGTCCATGTGTTTGAATATTTTCTGCATTTTCTTAAGTTACTAATTTTCAGCTTCAGGCAATTCTGATCATAAAAGATACATGGTATGATTTCATTTTTTATTTATTCAGAGTGTTTTATGGACTAGTATACTGTTTATCCTAGAAAAAGTTCCATGCACTGATGAGAAGAGTGTATATTCTGCAACTGTGTAGTGAAAAGTTCTGTAGATATCAATAAGGTTCATTTGGTTCATAGTATAGATTAGCTCTGCTGCTTGTTGAATTTTTGTCTAATTGCTCTGTTCATTGATGAAAGGGGGTGCATTTTTCCTGTAACATTTGACACAGAAAATCAGTTATAATTAGAATCTTGAGAACAAGTATACTCACTGTTCATTTTTTGTATGTATCCCTTAAAATATAATTTGATTTCACATTGCTAAATTAAGCAGAACAAGCCAGCTAGAAAGATTATAGCAATGTAAGAAATTAGTAACTATTATTTGTTAGTGCACAATGTGTTTTGGTTCTACCAAAAGATCATTTCCAGTCAACTGTTAGTAATAGAATTTTGAAAGCAATTTTCTAACATAGTGGAGGTTCAGTGTTTTATTTTGTTTTTCATTTCAAGTTCAAGAACTTTTCTAACACAGTATGAGAAATAGGAATATATTTACTAATTTGCTTCCATTTATCAGAGCAGACTACATATTTATGTATGTTGTGGATATTTAATGTTAACCAAAATTGTAAAATAACTTCTATAACACTTAAGTGCACATTTACTCACTTAGATTGCATGATAAATTCATAGATAAAATGAGGTACAATTTAATAAATTTGCAAACAATAAACCTTAAGCCCTAAATTGGATCTCTCCTATGCCTTTAGTCTCTTTTTTAAAAAAATACTTATTTATTTATTTATTTGAAAGGCTTTACAGAGAGGCAGAGGGGGAGAGAGAGAGAGAGAGAGAGAGAGGTCTTCCATCTGCTGGTTCACTCCCCAGATGGCTGCAATAGCCAAAGCTGTGCCTATCTGAAGCCAGGAGCCAGGAGCTTCTTCAGGGTCTCCCACATGGATATAGGGTGTAAGGACTTGGGCCATCTTCTTCTGCTTTCCCAGGTCTTAGCAGAGAGCCAGGTCATAATTGGAGCAGCCAGGATTCAAACCATCAAACCAGCTCCCACATGGGAGGCCAGCACTGCAAACCAGGGCTTTAACCTGCTGGGCCACAGTGCCAACCCCTGACTTTGTCGCTTAACTAAACTTAAGAATATTTCCAAGATTTAGTCAATTTAAATCCTCGCTTTCCGTTCAGGGACAAATCCTTGCAGTTTATAGTCCAGGATTTGGTGTCTCTTTATCTCAAATATCACATTGTATTCAAAGGCCTGTGGCTGTTTTCATACAGAGACTTACAAGGACCTTTACCAAGGTTTTTGGAAGTTCTCAAAAAAAAAAAAAAAAAAAAACCTTGTGTATAAGAAAGCTGAAAGCCTTTATGTACCCATTATGGACATCAGATCTTTTAATAGTCTCTGGCAGTGGTGGTGCATTGGAACTGACCAGCTTTATTGTGAAGATTTGCGCAGCTAAAGAGGGAAGGAGGGAGAAGTCAGCATTAGTTGTCCTACTGATTGAGTTTTTGTTAATTCATGAGGTACAGCTTTTATTTATGTTGCTATGTCTTCTGATGGGTTATATCAGCAAAGATGCCTCTGTGACAGAATTTGTATTCTTTTCCTTCCCCCCTCTCTAAACTATGCTATAACATAAAAAAAAAAAAAAAACCCTCAGACAATGAGTGAAAGAAGTGGAAGAATTTGAAATATTCAAAAGAGAACCATTTCTCTAAACAGTGTCTCTCTATTCTCATAAAAATTTTTGCTTTGAATTTTTGGGGCCAACTTTGGGGATTCAGCATGGATAACTTATTTTTTTAAAAAAGATTTATTTTATTTATTTTAAAGTCAGAGTTACACAGAGAGAAAAGGGGAGGCAGAGAGAGAGAGAGAGAGGTCATCCCTCCACTGATTCAATCCCCAGCTGACAGCAACAGCTGAAGCTGTGCCAGTCTGAAGCCAGGATCCAGGAGCTTCCTCAGGGTCTTCCCACAAGGGTGCAGGGACCCAAGGTCTTGGGCCATCTTCTACTGCTTTCCCAGGCCATAGCAGAGAGCTGGATTGGAAGTGGAGCAGCTGGGATTTGAACCAGCGCCTATATGGGACGCTGGCACTGCAGGTGGCAGCTTTAACAGCCTCGCCACAGTGCTGGCCCCAGCATGTTTAATTTCTACCCTGATTTCTTTTTAGTTTTCCTTTGATTATTTTTCCCTAATCTAATTTATACCAAACTCACATTCCGATTTCTTATTCTATATAATATTTACTCTCCTTTTTACCAATTAAATATATAAAATTTATATGATATAATATTAATATGCAATCATATATTTACAATAGATATGAAATTAGTCTTTTCATACTATATACAGAGCATCAGTACCAATTGCTTTGTTAGAGTATCTTTGTAATGAATTTAAAATGTTACCCTTTCCTAATTACATCTATACATTTTAAAACTCCAAAATTATATTGATATTTAACTTCTTAGGAACTTGTTTATTCTGTAATTTTTTTGAGTCCTTACTATTCCATGAATATCCCAGATAGTAAGACTAAGGTATATTATTCAGCTATAAATAACAGAAAAACTGTTACAAATGAGAGTTTGTTTTTCAGCAAGTGTTCCAGAGAGCTCCAGATTGTTATCAAGGGATCAGGTTTCTTCAGCTCTCCACAGCCAACCTTAGACTATCAGATACAGAAAGCTAGGCTGCACTGCCGTACAACAAACAGTCTGACATCTTAGAAGCTTAACACCAAAAACATGTGGCCAACAGTGCATAGCATAGTCATTCAGAAATCAAGATTGCTTCTCTTGTAGTCGCAACATGTAACTAAGCTCATCATAGAGAAGGAAAAAGGCATGCAGAGACCAAGATTGTATGGCCAAGGGCAGAAGCATAGTACATGTGTATCTATATTCTTTATCCAGAGCACAGTCATTTGACCTTCTTTAGCTTCTAACTGGTTACATTATCATTGCTAACTACAAGAGATACCAGCAAGAGTATGAGAAAAAAAGATGTTTGGTAGGTAGCTGGCAATTATGGCAGGGATATAATGTTGAATAAAGTATAAGTTCAGCCTTTTCTGTGTTCTATTATAGTCTGAGAGAAATGCTACATTGTGAGTGTTGTGGCATAATTTTAGTAAAATATCACAGGATTTCATAACACAGCATCTAAATCTTTTTAGAGAGTTTAGAAAAGGCCTCACACAGAAGATAACATTTAAATTGGGTTTTCCCTTTTCCCAGTGATGAACCTGAAACTTAGAAGGGTTAAATAACTTGTCCAAGCTCAGACATCTACTAAGTCTACTAAGTGAAAGAATCAGAATTTAAAGAAAAATAATCTGCCTCCTGAGCCTATGAATTTAGCATTATAATGCCTTATTGACACTCCACTTAAAAAAAAAAAAGAGAGAGAGAAATCTAAATTCTTTGAAAATAATTATGTTACACTGCTCCCAAAGCCCTCATTCTTCTTTGAACAGTGTAATTTAAACAATGGTGCTTTAAAATGTGTTGCCCAGTTCCAGGTACTATGGATGTCCTGTTTAGCATATTACTGGATAAGCTGTTTTGACAGCCACAATGGGGTCATTCATACTTGGGCAGAAGGACAGGATGAATGAAGAGGCCTATGGGCCTTCAACTTCATACTGTCCTGGGTCTTCTGAGCAAAAGTTAGGAATAGTTTCATGGATGTGTGTGTGTGTGTGTATGTGTGTGTATATCCAACTACAAGACTTTATTATGCAATATCCATTTTTCATGTATAGATTGTGTGTGTGTGTGTGTGTGTATCCAACTCCAAGACTTTGTTATGCAATAGCCATTTTTCATGTATAGATTTTTTTCTTCCAGAATCTATTCCAGGATCCAAGTAATCATCCCCATGGGAATTTAGAATTCCACAATAAAGAACAACTCTGCTCAATACTCGCTCTCCAGAAAATAACTGCACTCGTGGAATCCACAGTACTAAATAAAGAGGGGTGATTAATCCATGCTGACACCTTTAGCTTGATTTTATTTTATTGGAAGGACTTTAAAAGGGCTATTATCTCCTGGTTTACATAATCCCACACTTCCCTTATGCAGTGTGAATTGAGGTTCATAGGAGTTTGAATTGACAATCTTACGCAGCTGGTAGTGCTAAGATTCAAAATCAAGACTACAGACTACAGAGCACCACACTAGTAGATACATACTTGGAAAGTTGGTGGTGGGGAGTTTCTGGGATGTGATCCATCAAATTGTCTGAAGTAAGGTGTTTGGGGATTTGTACTACAAGTGAATCTAAACTTCAACTAGTTTGACTTAAAGGTTCCACGACCTCTCTTAAGTGGGAGACTCCCTTGCTTCAGCACTTACCCTCCATCTTTGTCTGTTGCTAATAATTTAGGCAGCAACAAGGTATGCTTAAAGATCTACTTTTTTCCCTGCTACAAACATGACTTCAGTCCAAGTATTTAAGCACCTGAACTCAAGGGAGGATAATAAATGTCAGAGGAATATTTATAGCTTGGTATATGGAGACTTTCCAGGTCCCTGTTCTGCAGTAACACAGATCCACCTGCTAAGGGCATTAGAGTTGTATGTTGTTGCCTTTTTTTTTTTTTCAAATTGATATATTCTGAAAATAGAGAACTGAAGTATGGAAAGACCAACATTGATTTTAACCCTTTACTACGCAAATAATGATTGAATTAGAATTTAATTGCCAACAGCATAGTTCCTCCATAATTCTGGCTACTGGATACAAGCCCAGAAGAAACCTTGGCTTGGTCTTACATAAGCTCCTGTCATCATTGTGCTGATAGATCTACCTGAGGATTTACTGTACAGTTGTCAGACCTTGGGGGCCTGAGGTTAGTCCAGTCCCAAACCTATTGTTGGGATTATGATTGTTTTTACTGCTATACTATAAACATGGCTACCACTGTCACTATCATCAGCTAATATGTTCCTGTCCTAAGGTCATTGGAGGAGAACCTTTAAATACCCACACATAGAGCTTATATGTATCTGTACCAGGTTATTTAACTTTTATTATATGACAAGCTAGGGTAAGAATCTCTCTTGCTCCTTTCCATCTGTGTGTCCCAGCCTAGTGAATTTTCTTAGAGCTGACTGAGGGTTCAATTAGCAGCTACATGAGAAATTGTATGCATTATTGAGATTAACACTAGAAAGTGTCTAGACAACACAACAAGGTGGAATAAGAGTGACATTTTTTCTGTGGCTATGAATGCATATTGTCTGTTTTACTAAAGAGAAGACACTATTTCAATATGAAAGGCAAGGAGACAGTGTGCCTTGTGTTACAACATGGAACTTTTTCCAAAATAGTATGTAATTTAAATTTCACCCCATATATTTTTTATACCACATACTTTAAAAAAATTCATTACTAGGTCATCAGCTCACATTGAGTTCTCTCTCTCTCTCTCTCTTTTGACAGGCAGAGTGGACAGTGAGAGAGAGAGAGACAGAGAGAAAGTTCTTCCTTTTGCCATTGGTTCACACTCCAATGGCCGCAGCGCGCTGGCCAGTGCACTGCACTGATCCGATGGCAGGAGCCAGGTGCTTCTGGTCTCCCATGGGGTGCAGGGCCCAAGCACTTGGGCCATCCTCCACTGCACTCCCGGGCGACAGCAGAGAGCTAGCCTGGAAGAGGAGCAACCGGGACAGAATCTGGCGCCCCGACCTGGACTAGAACCCAGTGTGCCGGTGCCACTAGGTGGAGGATTAGCCTAGTGAGCCACGGCGCCGGATCTTTTTCTTTTTAACTTTACTTTTACAAAGACCTCAGTTATAGAGAATTGAGGTAACCATGCTCCTCAGACAGTACACATTATTACTAGCCGCACAAGGCACTCCTCTTGTTTTACTTCTTAACTTTTAATCTTTTAATTCCCATTTTGTATTCTACTTCATTTTAAAGCTTTGCTTTCTACATATCCTTGGGAAATAAGAGTGATTTTTTTGAGCATAACATTGAATTTACACTATTGGTATTGTGGTATAGATCTCAGGTTTCCTAAGTTTACATTAGAAATACGTCTTGTGGCTGGCGCTGCTGCTCAAGAGGCTAATCCTCTGCCTGCGGCACTGGCACACTGGGTTCTAGTCCTGGTCGGGGCGCCAGATTCTGTCCTGGTTGCCCCTCTTCCAGGCCAGCTCTCTGCTGTGGCCTGGGAGTGCAGTGGAGGATGGCCCAAGTGCTTGGGCCCTGCACCCCATGGGAGACCAGGAGAAGCACCTGGCTCCTGCCATCAGATCAGCAGGGTGCGCCAGCCACAGCACGCCAGCTGTGGCGGCCACTGGAGTGTGAACCAATGGCAAAAGGAAGACCTTTCTCTCTGTCTCTCTCTCTCACTGTCCACTCCGCCTGTAAAAAAAAAAAAAATACGTCTTAGAGATATGATCTTATTGTTATACATTTATCGAACATGAAAGCCTTTAAAAAAATTCAAAAGCATTGATAAAATCCTAAGATACCATGTAGAGTCTTGTTGAAAATTAATTCAGACGGTTATTTCTCCTATTGCAAATAATTATCTTTAATATATTTGTGACATATATATTTATGTTCAGACTTATATATTGTAGAAATATATTAAGACAAAACATCGATATGAAACAGATTTGGACATTCTTCCAGCCCTGTGGGCTTAATGCTTTGCTCCTTGTTACTTGAAATGTCTTAAGTAATCAGCTTTCATCTCAGAGATATTATATCCCTAGTCAATATATATGATTGCTTAGAAGTCCTAACATTTGGCTTATATTTTCTCTTTCTGATATTGATCGTAAAAAAAGTGATCTCTTCAGACCAAATCTCTCCCTAATGAAATTAGGCAGTATATAATATTAGCTAAAATGTCAAATTCATAACAAGAATTCTCTAACTACTTGGGTTCTGTCGCTCCCCGTCTTCGTGGAGGAATGACACAGGACCCTGCGCTGTTCTTTTGTCTGCTCGGCCCTCCCCGGGTTTGCTGCTGGTTCTTCCCGGGTTGGCTACCGACCCTTCCACCTTTGTGGAAGGGCGGTTCCCCCTAGCCACTTTCCCCACTTCCGCGGGGGAGCGGCACACCGCTGGCCGGCTCTCTCGGGGGCTGCACAGGTGTTCCTCTTAGATGTTCCTGGTGCATGTTGTCCCTCTCCTCCTTTATAGTCCTCTTCCACCAATCCCAACTCTGCTACCCACACGCCGAGTACGCTGCTCTCCTCCAATCAGGAGCAGGTCCTACAGTTTATTGGTTGAACTGGAGGCAGCTGTGTAGAAGCTGTTTCCTCCTCTCCCAGCACCATATTGTGGGAGAGCAGATGCATAGAATAAGTCTTAATTCCAGTAACTTAGTCTAGTCTGAGTTGCTCCCAGTTACTCCCCACAGGGTTCAAGAATAGGCAACAGTATATGAAGGAAAAATAGATTTGCAAATGTCCCCAGATCTACAAGTTGGGGCTAAAATATTGTGATAGGTTTCAGTAAAAGCTAATCTTAATTTTTTTATTTCTTTTTTGTTTTTGTTTTTGTTTTTGTTTTTGTTTTTGACAGGCAGAGTGGACAGTGAGAGAGAGAGAAAGCGAGAAAGGTCTTCCTTTGCCATTGGTTCACTCTCCAATGGCCACTGTGGCCGGCGCACTGCGCCGATCCGAAGGCAGGAGCCAGGTGCTTCTCCTGGTCTCCCATGGGGTGCAGGGCTCAAGCACTTGGGCCATCCTCCACTGCACTCCTGGGCCACAGCAGAGAGCTGGCCTGGAAGAGGGGCAACCGGGACAGAATCCGGCGCCCCGACCGGGACTAGAACCCAGTGTGCCGGTGCCACAAGGCGGAGGATTAGCCTGTTGAGCCGCGACACCAGCCTACTAATCTTAATTTTATTCATTTATTTTCTAACAATAATATGGTGTCTGAGATGAGATTGATAAAACTGTCATGTATTGGAGAAATGCAATATTTAAATTAGTCCAGTGTTTACTGAAAACTTACTATACAAGTGAAATCCAAGTGTTCTTGAAAAATGGAATTAAAAATCAAGTTCATTTTGGAGCAAAAAATTTGAAATTCATTGTTCTGTGGTGTCAGAGTATACAGTTTTCTTAAAAATGCATTTCACACTAACTTATGAACTCTCAGTGTAGGAATTTCAAAAATTTTTGACATCAAAATAAACATCTTTTAATTCCATTTTCAATGAACTTTTGGAAGTACTCTCATATTTGGGAGACTATGATAAATAATGGGATAGAAGAAAGTAGGATGCAAAAATCAAAACATTTATAATTGCAAAATTGTTATATTCTTAGTTTTTTCTGTGAACTATATTGTATCTGTTAAAAGCTAAAAAAAAAACTTAAAATGTTTTCTCAAAAGTGAACAAAATATTAATTTGGAAGTAATTATTTATTGACTTTTAACTAAGTACCAGCCTCTTTTTCAAGGTTTCATCAATAAACACAGTTGACTTCAATATGTTTTTACTTCTTCAAGAAGAAAACTAAAGAAAATAAATGTGATTGAGTATTATAGAATCTAATGGAAGGAACGAAGGAATCCAGATGGAGGGCAAAAATCGATGTTACCTTTGAGAAGAGTAATGTGAGGCCTCAAGTGGAAGAGGGCATGTGAACTGAGGCCTCAAACGTTCATGTGTTAGAAGGAAAGAGTTCCTTGGATTGGAGAGAGTGCAAGGTCCTGTATTGAAAACAGTCTGACAGTTAGAAAACATAATTATTCAGTAAAGTCATCTGGGTTCAAATTGTGTGTCAGTTTTCTCATCCTTAAAACAGAGCTAATAAAAGTTTCTGGAACTGGCATTTTGGCACAACCGTTAAAGCATAGCTTGCAACACCCATATCCCATATCAGTGCTTCAGTTCAAGTCACTAGCTGTTCCATTTCAGATCCAGTTCCCTTCTAACGCATTTGGCAGGGCATCAGAAAATGACTCAAGTGCTTGGGTCCCTGCTACCAACATGGGAGACTCAGCTGGAGTTCCTGACTCCTCCAGAGCTTCCTTTTGTGGCCATGTTTGGACTGAACCAGGGAAAGGAAGAGCTCTCTCCATGTCTCTCCCCACCCCTCCCTCTCTGTCAATCTGCATTTCAAATAAAAATATACATGTATTCCAAATCTACAAGTGTTCAAATTCCTTAAAAAATGGAATAGCATTTGCATGTAATCTGTGCAATCCTCTTGTATACTATATTTTTAAAATTTTATTTATTTATTTGAAAGAGAGGGAATTCCATCTGCTGGGTCACTTCCAAAATACCTGCACTAGACTTGTCCAGGCATTAGAGGAGGAGCCAGCAGTGCAATCCAGTATTTCACATGGATGGCTAAAAACAATTGAACCACCAACTGCAGTCTTTCAGGGTTTGCAGTGAGCAGCAACCTATAGTCAGAAGCTGGAGCCAGGGATTGAATCCATAATTTCCACTCCCCAATGCACTTTTTTAAGATATTATTTATTTGTTTATTTGAAAGTCAGAGTTACATAGAAAGAGAAGGAGAGGCAGAGCGAGAGAGAGAGAGAGAGCGAGAAAGAGAGTGAGAAAGAGAGATCTTCCATCTTTTGGTTCACTCCTCAAATGGCTGCAATGGCCAGGGCTGGGCCAGGAGCCTGGAACTCCATCCAGTCTCCCACATGGGTGCAGGGGCCCAGGCACTTGGGCCATCTTCTGAGGCTTTCCCAGGTGCATTAGCAGGGAGCTGGATCAGAAGCGGAGCGGCCGGGGCTTGAACCAGCGCCCACATGGGACGCAGCATCACAGGCAGCGGCTTCACCCGCTGCAGCTCAGCGCCGGCCCCTCCCTTTGTCTTTCTGAGACCAGCGGAGTCTGGGGAGGATTTCTGCGGGGAGGGTGTCGACTTGGACTCCACGGAAGATGGGAGCCATGGAGGCTTCTGAGCTGGAGAGGGCCAGAGGGGGGTGGGAACAGACTGCAGCCCGGGGGGCCACGGTGGGGCTGGGGAGAGGCGTGGGAGAGAAACAGCTCAGTGGAGGTGGCGCTGGACATGTCCCTCACAAAACCCCTGCAGGTTCAGCACCAGGGCTGCGGGCGCTGCTGTCTGAGCTGGGGACGGTGGTCAGAGCGGCGTGGCAATAACACGGGGCAAGGGGGAGGCGGGCCCCTGCCACTTGGCCCTGCCCTGGTTCCCGGTGGACAGAGGCCGCGGAGGGCGGAGGAGAAGGGAATCCAGCCCGCCGCGGCCACCGGGCGATGCTGACTGCCGAGGGTCTGGGGGCCTGCGCCAGCGCCCTGGGCATCACCACGCCGCGTCTGCTCTTCCCGCAGAGATCAGGAGGAGCACATCCTGGAGAACAGCTTCGGCCTGGAGGGGGCGGCGCCGGGCGCGGGCGAGGGGCAGCCGCGCCTGGTGTCCCGGGGCGGCCTCGCTGGGCACCGTCACCCTGGGGCTGCCCGCTGGGCCGGCGGATGGCGCCCGCCCCGGGCCCCGGCCTGCGGCCGCACCTGGTCATCGCCGAGCAGCCCAAGCAGCGCGGCATGCGCTTCCGCCACGAGCGCGAGGGCCGCTCTGCAGGCAACATCCTGGGCGAGAGCAGCACGAGGCCAGCAAGACGCTGCCCGCCATCGAGGTGAGCGCGCGCCGGGCGTCGGCGTCCCTGCCCCTGCCCCGGCAGCGCCGGGACTGAAGACAAAGGCCTCAGGGTGGTGGGAGAAGGGCGGCAGAAGCGAGGCCTTCGGAACCGAGCCCGCGGGTCACGGTACCCAACGAGACCCGTTATCCTTGCAACATTATAGAGCCATCTCCTTTGAAAGGCAGAGTTAGAGACGGAGCGCCCCTCCTGGGAACCGGTTCCGTCCACGCAGGATGCCCGGCGCCCGGCCGCGTAGTTCTGAGTCCCCGCGCTCTCGCGAGCAGCAATGTGCAGCACGTGGTTGAGCGGCCGCGCCTTCCCTGATCAACTTGTAGAAGGGGAATCTCTGGGGAAAGGGAACTCGCCCCTGGGGACACCCCGCGGTGGCCCCCTGCTCTTCCTGCATCCGGGTCTCCCACGTGGCGGGCGCTTCCGGGTGTTGCTGCGCCTGCGCCGTGTGCCGTCCGCGCTGGAGGCCTGGGCCCCGCTGGCTCCTGGGGCCGCCACGTGTCCACTTAGAGCCCACGCGTGTCCCCTCTCCTGCCTCCCCACTGCCCTCGGGGAGACCCCTTCCCTCGCAGCCCCTCCTCCCTGGCCACCTCCAGCGCTGTCGCCCCTGACTGGAGAGGCTGCCCCTCACCAGGGCCCCTCGCCGGGCCCCAGCCCCCTGCCCTCTCGCCAGCTGAGCAGCCCCCTCCCCTTTTGTTTCTGCAAGCTCCCTGCCCCAGTGCTGGGAGCTGGGAACTCAGTCCAGACCCGGACCCCGAGCCCGCAGTAGCCTGGAAGCCGGCCCGGAGCACGTGCAGGACTTGGCGCCCAGGGCTCCGCCGTGGCCGCTGGCCCGCAGCTCTGCGCTCACGTTTATTTGGGGGCTCAGTGGGTCCACGCTGTGCTTCCAGCCCGGGAGCGCCGACACGGTGGGTAGCAGTGTGGGTTTGGGGTGAGGGCAGGGATCGGAGCCCTGGCTCTGTCGCCCGTTACTCCGATGGGCCCGTCTGTGGAGCAGGTGCACACCGCAGCGCCCTCCGCGTCCGGTTCCAGCTCCTGTGCCTGCCCGGTTGGCGTCCTCACTGCTGCTCAATTGCTCCAGGCACTGCAGCCTAAGGCAGGCGGCGCCGCAGAGGAGCTGGGGAACGGGCTTCCTCCCACGTGCATTTGCGGCCGTGGACAGAGGGACCGGTGGCTCTGGTGCACCGAAGGCCGATCACCTGGCCCTTCCAAGCCTGCGCGCCTCCCATCTGTTTCTGCAGGTCGAGAGGGAATCCTTTGGAAGATGTATGTCCCAATTCTCTTGGCAGATTGTAATTGATGGCTAAATTTTCATGTGCTATTTTGTTAATTTGAAAGGCAGAGAGAGACAGAGACAAAGAGGAGAATTTTCCACCCCCACCGCTTCCCTGTGTCTCTGCACAGCTGGGTCCCTGAAGAATCACCAGGAGGTGGACATGAACATGGTGAGGATCTGCTTCCAGGCCTCTTACCAGGACCAGCAGGGGAAGATACGCGACATGGACCCTGTGCTCTCCGAGCCCGTCTACGGCAAGAGTGAGTGGCAGCCGCTGTCCCGGGGCCCATGTGCAAGGACGGACGCACAGGCAGTGGCCGGTTCCTAGAAATAGTTACTTAGTTCTTTAAGAAGCAGAATGAGGGAGAGGGAGGGAGAAAGAGAGAGAGATCTGTCTGCGGGTTCACTCTGCAAATGGCTGCAAGAGCCAGGGCTGGGCCAGGCGGGTCTCCAGTGTGGGTGACAGGGGCCCCATACAGGTCTCCTATGTGGGTGCAGGGACCCCATCTAGGTCTCCATCCAGGTCTCCCATGTGGGTACAGGGGTTCCATCTGGTTTCCCTTGTGAGTGCAGGGTCCTGGGCACTGGGGCCATCATCCACTCCTTCCCAGGCCTTTGGCAAGGAGGATCAGAAGTGGAGCAGCAGGGACTTGAACCTGTGAGGACTTCCCAAGCAGAGACTCCACCCTCTGCGACAAAACCCTGCCCTAGCTTCTTCTGTGGAGACAGTAACGTGTTCCTCAGAACCCCCGGAAGGCTCGGCCTTGTCCCACTGGCGGGAACTTGTCTCATGGTGACTCCTAGCTACAGGGAGTCTGGGAAAGTGAGTCCAGGGAGGGGCCCGGGTGTGGACAAGGGCACCGTCTCCCCAGGAAATGCCACAGGCAAGCAAGTGCAGGGGCTGCATTCAGGGATTTCAAAGTGCAGCTGACAGAGCAGCAGCCCAGGTGGACATAGGGGGCAGAGGGGCTCTGTTCCAGGTGGGCATAGGGGGCAGGAGGTTCTGTCCCAGGTGGGCTTAGTGGAGCAGGGGGCTCTGTCCCAGGTGGGCATAGGGGGCAGAGGGCTCTGTCCCAGGTGGGCTTAGGGAGGCAGGGGCTCTGTCCCACGTGGACTTAGAGGGGCAGGGGACTGTGTCTCAGGTGGGCTTGGTGGGGCAGGGGATCTGTCCCAGGTGGGCTTAGTGGGGCAGGAGGCTGTGTCCCAAGTTGTGTTTGGGGGACAGGGGACTCCGTCCCAGGTGTGATTCGGGGGGCAGGGGCTCTGTCCCAGGTGGGCTTAATGTGGCAGGGGGCTCAATCCCAGGTGGGCTTAGTGGGGCAGGGGGCTCTGTATTAAGCTGGCTTAGTGGGACAGGAGTCTCTGTCCAGGTGGTCTTAGTGGAACAGGAAGCTTTTCCCAAGTGGACTCTGGGGGGCAGCGGGCTCTGTCCTAGGTGTGCTTTGTAGGGTAAGTGGCTCTGTCCCAGGTGGGCTTGGCGGGGCAGGGGACTCTGTCCCAGGTGGGCTTAGTGGGGCAGGAAGCTCTGTCCCAAGTGGGCTTCGGGGGGCAGGGGGCTCTGTCCCAGGTGGATTTCGAGAGGAAGAGGGCTCTGTCCCAGGTGGGCTTCAGCGGGCAGTAGGCTCTGTCCCAGGTGGGCTTGGCGGGGCAGGCGGCTGTGTCCCAAGTAGGCTTGATGTGGCAAGGGGCTCTTTCCTAGGTGGGCTTCGGGTGTAAGGGGGCTCTGTCCCAGGTGGGCTTTGTGGGGCAGGGGGCTCTGTCCCAGGTGGGCTTGGCGGGGCAGGAGGCCCTGTCCCAGGTGGGCTTGGTGGGCAGGAGGCTCTGTCCTGGGTGGGCTTAGCGGGGCAGGGACCTCTATCACAGGTGGGCTTAATGAGGCAGGGGGCACTGTCCCAGGAGGGCTTAGTGTGGCAGGGGGCTCTGTCCCAGATGGGCTTAGGGGGAAAGAGGGCTCTGTCCCAGGCGGGTTTCAGGGGGCAGGGGGCTCTGTCCCAGGTGGGCTCCAGGTGGCAGGGGCCTCTGTCCCAGGTGGGCTACGGTGGGAATGGGGCTCTATCCCAGATGGCCTTAGTGGGGCAGGGGGCTCTGTCTCAGGTGGTCTTAGAGGGACAGGGGGCTCTGTCCCAGGTGGACTTAGGGGGGCAGGGGACTCTGTCCCAGGTGTGCTTAGAGGGGCAGGGGACTCTGTCCCAGGTGGGCTTGGTTGAGCAGGGGTCTGTGTACCAGATGGGCTTAGTGGGGCAGGGGGCTCTGTCCCAGGTGGTTTTAGTAACACAGGGGTCTCTATATCAGGTGGGCTTGGTGGGTCAGAGGGCTCTGTCCCATGTGGGCTTAGCGGGGCAGGGACTCTGTCCTAGGTGGACTTATTGGGGCAGGTTCCTCTGTCCTAGGTAGGCTTAGTGGTGCAGGAGTCTCTGTCCCAAGTTGTGTTTGGGGGGCAGGGGGCTCTTCCCCTTTGGGCTTCAGGGGGAAGGGGCCTCTGTCCCAGGTGGGCTAGCAGGGCATGGGTCTCTGTTGCTGGAGGGCATCGGGGGACAGGGGGCTCTGTCCCAGGTGGGCTTAGTGGAGCAGGGGTCTCGGCCCCAGGTGGACTTCGGTGGGCAAGTGGCTCAGTCCCAGGTGGGCTTTGGAGTAAAGGGGGCTCTGTCCCAGGTGGGCTTCGGGGTGCGGGGGCTCTATCCCAGGATGGCTTCGGGGGCAGGGAGCTCTGTCCCTGGTGGGCTTGGCGGAGCAGGGGGCTGAGTCCCAGGTGGGCTTAGGAGGGTAGATGGCTCTGTTCCAGTTGGGCTTCAGGGGCAAAGGGCTCTGTCCCAGTTGGGCTTATGGGGACAGGACGCTCTGTCCCAGGTAGGTTTAGCGGGGCAGGGGACTCTGTCCCAGGTGGGCTTAGGGGGCAGGGGTCTCTGTCCTATGTGGGCTTAGTGGGGCAGGGGGCTCTGTCCCAGGTGGGCTTAGAGGTACAGAGGTCTCTGTCCTATGTGGGCTTAGTGGAGCAGGGGGCTCTGTCCTAGGTTGGCTTCGTGGGGCAAGGGGGTCTGTCCCAGGTGGGTTTGGCAGAGCATAGGGCTCGTTCCCAGGTGGGCTTTGGGGGGCAGAGGGCTCTGTCCCAGTTGGGCTTCGAGGGGTATGGAGCTCTTTCCCAAGTGGGCTTATAGGGGCAGGGGACTGTGTCCCGAGTGGGCATAGGAGGCAGGCTCCATCCCAGGTGGGCTTAGCGGGGCAGGGGCCTCTGTCCCCGGTGGGTTTGGCGGAGCATAGGGCTTAGTCCCAGGTGAGCTTAGGGGGGCAGAGGGCTTTGTCCCAGTTGGGCTTATGGGGGCAGGGGGCTCTGTCCCAGGTGGACTTAGTGGGGCAGGGGGCTCTGTCTGAGGTGGACATAGTGGGGCAGGGGGCTCTATCCCAATGGGATTCGGGGGATAGGAGGGTTTGTACCAGTTGGGCTGGGCGGGACAAGAGGCTCTGTCCCAGGTGAGCTTGGCGGGGCAGGGGCCTCTGTCCCAGGTGGGCTTTGGAGGGCAGGGGGTCTGTCCCAGGTGGGCTTAGCGGGGCAGGGGGCTCTGTCCCAGGTGACTTGGCAGGGCAGGTGGCTCTGTCCCAGGTGGGCTTTGGAGGGCAGGAGGCTCTGTCCTAAGTGGGGTTAAGGGGGCAGGGGGCTCTGTCCCATGGGGCTTCTGGGGGCAGGGGGCTCTGTCTTAGGTGGACTTAGTGGGGCAGGAGCTCTGTCCCAAGTGGGCATAGGGGAGCACGGGGCTCTGTCCCAGGTGGCCTTAGTGGTACAGGAACTCTGTCTCAAGTGGGCATAGAGGGGCAGGGGGCTCTGTACTAGGTGGGCTTATTGGGGCAGGGAGCTCTGTGCCAGGTGGGCTTCAGGTGGCAGGGGGCTCTGTCCCAGGAGGGCTTAGAGTTGCAGGAGTTCTGTCCCACATAGTCATAGAGGGACTGGGGGCTCTGTACTAGGTGGGCTTAGTGGGGAAGGAACTCTGTTCAAAGTGGGCATAGGGGGGCTGGAGGCTCTGTACTAGGTGGGCTTCGGGGTGCAAGGGGGTCTGTCCCAGGTAGGCTTGGGGGACTGGGGCCTTGTCCCAGGTGGGCTTAACGGGGAAGGGTACTTTGTCCAAGGTGGGCTAACTGGGGCAGGGGGCTCTGTCCCAGGTGGACTTAGTGGGGCAGGAGGCTCTGTCCTAGGTGGGGTTACGGTGGCAGGGGGCTCTGTCTCAGGTGAGATTCTGGGACAGGGGACTCTGTCCCAGGTGGGCTTAGGGGGCAGGGGTCTCTGTCCTATGTGGGCTTAGTGGGGCAGGGAACTCTGTGCCAAGTAGGCCTAGTGGTGCAGGGGGCTCTGTCCCAGGTGGGCTTAGAGGTGCAGAGGTCTCTGTCCTATGTGGACTTAGTGGAGCAGGGGGCTCTGTCCTAGGTTGGCTTCAGGGTGCAAGGGGGTCTGTCCCAGGTAGGCTTGGGGGACTGGGGCCTTGTCCCAGGTGGGCTTAATGGGGCAGGGTACTTTGTCCAAGGTGGACTTAGTAGGGCAGGAGGCTCTGTCCTAGGTGGGGTTACGGTGGCAGGGGGCTCTGTCTCAGGTGAGATTCTGGGACAGGGGACTCTGTCCAAGGTGGGCTTGGCAGCGCAGTAGGCTCTGTCCCAGGTGTGCATAGTGAGGCAGGGGTCTCTGTCCCAGGGGGCTTAGTGGGGTAGGGAGCTCTGTCCCAGTTGGACATAGGGGGGCAGGGGGCTCTGTCCCAGTTAGGATTCGGGGGATAGGGGGTTTGTCCCAGGTGGGCTTAGGGGGACGGGGGCTCTGTCCCAGGTGGGCTTGATGGGCAGGAGGCTCTGCCCCATGTGGGCATAGGGAGGCAGGGGGCTCTGTACCAGGTGGGCTTAGTGTGGCAGGGGGCTCTGTCCCAGGTGGGCTTTAGGGGGCAGGGGGCTCTGTCCCAGGTAGGCTTAGTGGGGCAGGGGCCTCTGTCCCAGGTGGGCCAAAGGGGACAGAGGGCTCTGTTGCAGGTGGGCTTGGCAGGTCAGGGGGCTGTGTCCCAGGTTGGCTTGCTGGGGCAGGGAGTTCTCTCCCAGGTGGTCTAGCGGGGTAGGAACTCTGTCCCAGGTGGGCATAGGAGGGCAGGGGGCTCTGTCCCTGTTGGGCTTCAGGGGGCAGGGGACTCTGTCCCAGGTGGGTTTAGTGTGGCAGGGGGCTCTGTCCCAGATGGGCTTAGTGGGGCAGGTGCTCTTTCCTAGTTGGCTTAGCGGGAAAGGGACCTCTATCCCTGGTGGGCTTAGGGGGACAGAGAGCTCTTTCCCAGGTAGGCTTAGCGGTGCCAGGGGTCTCTGTCCCAGTGGGCGTAGCGAGGAAGGGAGCTTTATTCCAGGTGTTCTTAGGGGGACAGAGGGCTCTGTCCCAGGTGCGCTTCATGCAACAAGGGTCTCTGTCCCAGGTGGGATTAGTGTGGCAGGGGTCTCTATCTCAGGTGGGTTTGGCGAGGCAGGGGCTCTGTCCCAGGTGGGATTCGGTCATCAGCGGACTCTGTTCAGGTGGGCTTAGCGGGGCAGGGGGATCTGTCCCAGGTGGGCTTACTAGAGCATTTGGCTCTGTCTAAAGTTGGCTTCGGGGTGTATGGGCTCTGTCCCAGGTGGGTTTCAGGGGCAGGGGGCTCTGTATGATGTGGGCTTATTGTGGAAGGAGTTCTGTCCCTGGTGGGCATTGGGGGTGAGGGGCTCTGTCCTAAGTGAGCTTAGGGGGGCAGGGTGCTCTGTTCAGGTGGGCTTGGAGGTACAAGGTGCTCATTCCTGTGTGGGCTTAGTGGAACAGGGGGCTCTGTCCTATGTGGGCTTCAGGGGGCAAGGGGGTCTGTCCCAGGTGAGCTTCCGGGGGCAGAGGGCTCTGTCCCAGGTTTGCTTAACGGGGCAGGGGGCTCTGTTCAAGGTGGGCTTGGCAGGACAGGAGGATCTCTCCCAACTGGGTATAGGGAGGCAGGGGGCTCTGTCCCAGGTGTGCTTAACGGAGCAGAGGGCTCTGTCCCAGGTGAGCTTGGCGGGGCAGGAGGCTCCGTCCCAGGTGGGCTTTGGGGGGCAGGGGGCTGTGTCATAGGTGGGCTTAGTGGGGCAGGGGGCTCTGTCCCAGGTGGACTTAGATGGGCAGGGGTTCTGTCCCAGTTGGGCTTAGCGGGGCAGGGGTCTCTATCTCAGGTGGGCTTGGCGAGGCAGGGGGTTTGTCCCAGGTGGGCTTCGGGTGGCAGTGGGCTCTGTGCCAGGTAGGCTTAGTGGAGCAGGGGTCTTTGTCCCAGGTTGGCTTCGAGAAGCAGCGCGCTCTGTACCCGATGGGCTTCGGGGGGCAGGGGGCTCTGTGTGAGGTGTGCTTTAGGGGGCAGTGTGCTCTGTCCTAGGTGGGCTTAGTAGGCTAGGGAGCTCTGTGCTAGGTTGGCTTCTTGGGGCATGGGGATCTGTCCCAGGTATGCTTAACGGAGCAGGTTGCTCTGTCCCAGGTGAGCTTGATGGGGCAGGGGGCTGTGTCATAGGTGGGTTTAGCAGGTCAGGGGGCTCTGTCCCAGGTGGACTTAGATGGGCAGGGGATCTGTCCCAGTTGGTCTTAGCAGGGCAGGGGTCTCTATCTCAGGTGGGCTTGGTGAGGCAGGGAGCTCTGTCCCAGGTGGGCTTCGGGGGTCAGGGTCTCTGTCCCAGGTGGGCTTAGTGGGGCAAGGGGCTCTGTCCCAGGTGGGCTTAGTGTGGCAGAGAGCTCTGTCCCAGGTGGGCTTAGTGGGGCAGGGGTCTCTGTCCCAGGTGGGCTTAGTGGGGCAGTGAGCTCTGTCCCAGGTGGGCTTCGGGGAGCAGCGGGCATTGTACCCGATGAACTTCTGGTGGCTGGGGGCTCTATCTGAGTTGTGCTTTAGGGAGGCAGGGTGCTCTGTCTCAGGTCGCCTTAGTAGGCCTGGGGGCTCTGCCCCAGGTGGGCTTATCAGGGCATGGGGCTCTGTCCCAGGTCGGCTTAGTGGGGTGGGGGCTCTGTCTCATGTGGGCTTTGAGGGGCAGGGGGCTCTGTTCTAGGTGGGCTTCAGGAGGCAAGGGGCTCGTCCCAGCTGTGCTTCTGGGGTCAGGGGGCTCTGTCCCAGTTAGGCTTAGTGAGGCAGGGGGCTCTGTCCCAGGTGGGCTTCAAGGGTCAGGGGGTTCTGTCCCAGGTGGGTTTCAGGGGGCTGGTGGATCTGTCCCAGGTGGGCTTGGCTGGGCAGGGGCCTCTGACCCAGGTGGGCTTAGTGGGACAGAGGGCTCTGTCCTACGTGGGCACCGGGGGTAGGGGGCTCTGTACTAGGTGCGCTTCGGGGGCAAGGGGCTCTGTCCCAGGTGGGCTTCGGTGGGCAGTGGGCTCTGTCCCAGGTAGGCTTAGTTGGGCAGGAGACTCTGTCCGAAGTGGGCTTCGCGGGGCAGGGGGTCTGTCCCAGGTGGGCTTAAGGGAACATGGGGCTCTGTTCCAGGTGACTTGGCCGGGCAGGGGGCTGTATCCCAGGTGGTCTTGACAGGGCAGGGGGCTCTGTCCCAGGTGGGCTTCGTGGGGCAGGGGGCTCTGTCCTAGTGGGCTTGGTGGGGCTGGGGGCTCTATCCCATATAGGCTTCAGGGTACAGGGGGCTCTGTCCCAGGAAGGCTTAGTGGGGCAGGAGACTCTGACCCAAGTGGGTTTAGTGGGGCAGGGGGTTCTGTCCCAGGTGGATTTGGTGGAGCAGGGCGCTCTGTCCTAGGTGGGTTTCAGGAGGCAGGGGTCTCTGTCCCAGGTGTGCTCAGTGGAGCAGGAGGCTTTGTCCCAGTTGGGTATAGGCAGGCAGGGGGCTCTGTCGGAGGTGGGTTTCAGGGATCAGGGGCTCTGTACCCCGTGCGATTCGGAGGACAGTGGGCCATGCCCCAGGTGAGCTTAGGTGTCAAGGGACTCTGTCCCAGGTAGGCTTAGTGGGACAGGGATCTCTGTCCCTGGTGGGCTTCAGTGGACTGGGGGATCTGTCCCAGATGGGCTGGCGGGGCACGAAGCTTTGTCCCAGGTGATCTTAGTAGGACAGAGGGCTCTATCCCAGGTGGCCATCAGGGGCAGGGTGCTCTGTACTAGGTGCCCTTCAGGGGGCAAGGCACTCTGTCCCAGGTAGGCTTTGGGGGGCAGTGGGCTCTGTCCCAGGTGGGCTTGATGGGGCAGAGGGCTCTGTCCCAGGTGTGCTTAGTGGGCCAGGAGGCTCTGTCTCATGTGGGCTTCGGGGCTGGGGGCGCTTTCATAGGTGGGCTTCAGGGTGGAGGGGGCTCTGTTCTCATGGGCTTGGTGGGGCAGGAGGCTCTGTCCCATGTAGGCTTTGGAGTGCATGGGGCTCTGTCCCAGGTGGCCTTAGTGGGGCAGGAGTCTCTGTCCCAAGTTGGCTTAGCGGGACAGGGGGTTCTGTCCCAGGTGGTCTTGGCGGGGCAGGGGGCTCTGTCCCAGGTGGGCTTAGGGGTGCAGGGGGTTCTGTCCCAGGTGGGCTTCAGGGGGAAGGGGGATCTTTCCTATGTGGGCTTCGGGGTGCAGGGGGCTCTGTCCCAGATGGGCTTAGTGGACCAGGGATCTCTGTCCCAGGTAGGCATAGGGGGGCAGGGGCTCTGTCCCAGGTGGGCTTCGGGGAGCAAGGGGTTCTGTACTTGGTAGGCTTTGGGGGAAGGAGGCTCTGTCCCAGGGGCGATTAGAAGGGCAAGGGACTCTGTGCCAGGTGGGCTTCGAGGTGCAGAGGGTTCTGCCCCAGGTGGGCTTCAGGGGCAGTGGGCTCTGTCCCAGTGTGCTTTGGGGGGCAGGGGGCTCTGTCCCAGGTGGGCTCGGGGGGCAAGGGGCTCTGTCCCAGGTGGACTTCGGGTTGCAGTGGGCTCTTTCCCAGGTGGGCTTGGGAGGGTAGGGGCCTCTGTACCAGGTGGGCATCAGGGGCAGGGGGCTCTGTACTAGGTATGCCTCAGGGGGCAAGGGGCTCTGTCTCAGATGGGCTTCGGGGGTCAGGGGGCTCTGTCCCAGGTGGGCATCAGGGGAAGGGGACTCTGTCCCACGTAGGCTTCGAGGAGCAGGGGCCTCTGTCTAAGGTGGGCTTCAAGGGTCAGGGGGCTCTGTCCCAGGTGGGCTTATCGGGGCAGTGAGTTCTGTTCCAGGTGGGCTTAATGGGACAGAGGGCTCTGTCCCAGGTGGGCATCAGTGGCAGGGGACTCTGTACTAGGTGTGCTTCAGGGGGCAAGGGGCTCTGTCTCAGCTGGACTTTGGGGGTCAGGGGGCTCTGTCCCAGCTCGGCTTCGGGGGGAAGGGGACCTTGTCCCAGGTGGGCTCAGTGGAGCAGGGGTTCTGTCCCAGGTGGGTATAGGCGGGCAAGGGGCTCTGTCCCAGGTAGGCACCGGGGGCAGGGGTTCTGTTCTAGGTGTGTTTCATGGGGGAAGGTGCTCTGTCCCAGCTGGTCTTCTGGGGGCAGGGGGCTCTGCCCAGTGGGCTTTGGGGGGCAGGGGGCTCTGTACCCTGTGAGCTTCGGCGGGCAGGGGGCTCTGTCTCAGGTGGCCTTAGCGTGGCAGGGAGCTCTGTGCTAGGTGGGCTTAGTGGGGCATGGGGTTTTGTCCCAGGTGGGCTTTGGGGGACAGAGGGCTGTGTCCCAGGTGGACTTCGGGGTGCAGGGTTTTTTGTCCCATTGGGTTTAGTCGGGCATGGGGCTCTGTCCCAGATGGGCTTAATGGGGCAGGGGTCTCTGTACCAGATTGGCTTCGGGGAGCAAGGGGCTCTGTCCCAGCTGGGCTTCGGGGTGCAGGGTTTTCTGTCCCATTGGGCTTAGTGGGGCATGGGGCTTTGTCCCAAATGAGCTAGATGGAGCAGGGGCTCTGTCCCAGGTGGGCTTTGGGGAGCAAGGGGCTCTGTCCCAGGTGGGCTTCGGAGGGCAGTGGGCTCTGTCCCAGGTGTGCTTTGGGGAGCAAGGGGCTCTGTCCCAGGTGGTCTCAGCGGGGCAGGGGGCTCTGACCCAGGTGGGCTTCGGGGGGTAGGAGGCTCTGTATCAGGTCGGCTTCGGGGGCAGGGGGCTCTTTCCCAGGTGGGTATAGGCAGGCACAGGCTCTGTCCCATGGGGATTTTGGGGAGTAGTGGTTCTCTTCCCCATGTGATTAGTTGGGCTTGGGACTTTGTCCCAGGTGGGCTTAGGGGGGAAGGGGGCTCTTTCCCATGTGGGCTTCGGGGTGCAGGGGGGCTCTGTCCCAGGTGGGCATAGTGGGGCAGTGGGCTCTGTCCCACATAGGCTTCGAGGGGCAGGGGCCTGCGTCTAAGGTGGGCTTCAGGGGTCTGGTGGCTCTGTCCCAGGTGGGCTTAGGGTGGCAGGAGACTCTGTCCAAAGCAGACTTAGCGAGGCAGTGGGCTGTGTCCCAGGTGGGCTTGGCGGGCCAGGGGGCTCTGTCCCAGGTTGGCTTTCGGGGGCAGAGGGCTGTGTCCCAGGTGGGTTTGGGGGCAGCATGCTCTGTCCCAGTGGGCTTAGTGGGGCATGGGGCTCTGTCCCAGATGGGCTTGATAGGGCAGGGGGCTCTGTCCCAGGTGGGCTTTCGGGAGCGAGGGGCTCTGTCCCAGGTGAGCTTTGGAGGGCAGAGGGCTCTGTCCCAGGTGTGTTTTGGGAGGGCTCTGTCCCAGGTGGTCTCAACGAGGCAGGTGGCTATGTCCCAGGTGTGTCGGGTATCAGGGGGCTCTGACCCATGTGGGCCTAGTGGGGCAGGGTGTTCTGTCCCAGGTGGCCTCAGGGGCACAGGGGGCTCTTTCCCAGGTGGGTATAGTCAGGCACGGGGCTCTGTCCCAGGTGGGTTTTGGGGAGCAGTGGCTCTGTACCCCGTCTGATTAGTCAGACTTGGGGCTTTTTCCCAGCTGGCTTAGCGGGGGAGGGGGCTCTTTCCCATGTGGGCTTCGGGGTACAGGGGTTTCGGTCCCAGGTGGGCTTAGTGGGGCAGGGGGCTCTGTCCCAGGTGGGCTTCCGGGCGTAGGGGACTCTGTACTCGGAGGGTTCGGTGGCAGGCGGCTCTGTCCCAGGTGGGCTTGTTGGGGCAGGAAGCTCTGTCCCAGGTGGGCTTCGGGGAGCAGGGGATCTTTTCCAGGTGGGCTTAGCAGGGCAGGGAGTTCTGTCCTAGGTGGGCTTAGGGGGACCGAGGGCTCTTTCCCAGGTGGTTTTCGGGTTACAGGGGATCTTTCCTCTGTGGGATTCAGGGGGCAAGGGGCTCTGTCCCAATTGTACTAAGGGGGGCAGTGTGCTCTGTCCCATGTGGGCTTAGTGGGGTAAGTGTTTCTGTCCCAAGGTGGCTTCAGGAGGCTGCATAGTAGGGCAGGAGGCTCTGTCCCAAGTGGGGTTAGGGGGGCAGGGGGCTCTGTCCCAGGTGGGCTTTGGGGGGCTGGCGTGTCTTCTCAGGTTGGCTTGGCAGGGCAGGGGTCTCTGTCCCAGGTGGGCTTTGGGGCTCAGGGTGCTCAGTCCCAGGTGAGCTTCAGGGCACAGGTGTCTCTGTCCCAAATGGTTTTAGCAGGTCAGTGGCCTTTGTCCCCGTTGGGCTTCAGAGGACAGGGGGATAAGATACAGGTGGGCTCAGTATGACAGGGGCTCTGTCCCAGGTTGGCTTAGAGGTGCAGGGGGCTCTGTCTTTAGTGGGCTTAGTGGAGCAGGGGGCTCTGTCCCAGGAGAGTTTGGCAGGGCCGGGGGCTCTTTCCTAGGTGGGCTTTGGGGGACAGGGGGCTCTGTGCCAGGTGCACTTTGGGAGGCAGGTTGCTCTGTCCCAGGTGGGCTTCTGGGGACAGGGTTCTGTCCCAGGTGGGCTTAGTGGGGCAGGGGGTTCTGTCCCAGGTGGACTTCGGGGGCAGGGGTTCTATACCAAGTAGGCTAGTGTGCAGGGGGCTCTGTCCTTTGTGTTTAGGGGGCAGTGGCCTCTGTCCCAGGCGGGCTTCGGGGAGCAGAGGGCTCTGTACCCCGTGGGATTCGGGAGGCAGGGTGTTCTGACCCAGGTGGTCTTAGGGGGGCAGGGGGCTCTGTCCCAGGTTGGCTTAGGGGGGTAGTGGCCTCTGTCCCAGGTGGGCTTAGTGTAGCAGGGAGCTCTATCCCAGGTGGGATTTAGTGGGCAGGGGGCTCTGTACTAGTTGGGCTTCAGGGGGCATGGGGCTCTGTCCCAGCTGGGCTTTGGGGGGCAGGGGCCTCTCTCTGTCCCAGGTGACTTGGCGGACAGTGGCTCTGTCCCAGTTCAGTTTTGGGGGGCAGGGGTCTCTGTCCCAGGTGGGCTTAGTGTGCCAGGGGCCTCTGTCCCATTGGGTGTAGTGGGACTGGAGGCTCTGTCTGAAGTGGGCTTAGTGTGGCAGGGGTCTCTGTCCCAGGTAGGCTTCGGGGGCAGGGGGCTCTGTCCCAGGTGGGCTTCGGGGGCAGGGGGCTCTGTCCCAGGTGGGCTTAGTGGGGCATGAGGCTCTGTCCCAACTGGGGTTGGGGGGAAGGAGGCTCTCTCCCAGGTGTGCTTTGGGGGGCAGGTTTCTCTGCCTCAGGTGGGCTTCAGGGGCAGTTGGGCTCTGTCCCAGTTGGGCTTCGTGGGGCACGGGACTCTGTCCCAGATGGGCTTAGGGGGGCAGGTGACTCTGTCCCAGGTGGGCTTCGGGGGCAGGGGGCTTTTTCCCAGGTAGACTTAGTTTAGCAGGGGGCTCTGTCCCAGGTGTGCTTTAGGGAGCAGATGGCTCTGTGCCCGGTGGGCTTAATGGGGCACGAGGCTCTATCCCAGGGCGATTAGGGGGCTGGAGACTCAGTCCCAGGTGTGCTTCAGGGTGTAGGGGCCTCTGTCCCAGGTCGCTTAGTGGGGCAGGGGGTTCTGTCCCAGGTGGGTTCCAGTTGCAGGGGGCTCTGTACTAGTTGGGCTTCAGGGGGCAAGGGCCTCTGTCCCATCTGGGCTTCAGAGGCAGGGGCTCTGTCCCCGGTGGGCTTAGCAGGGCAGCAGGCTCTGTCCCAGGTGGGCTTCGGGGGTCAGGGGCTCTGTCCACTGTGATTGACGGGGTATGTGGCTCTGTCCAAGTTTTGCTTTGGGGTCATGGGGCTCTGTCCCAGGCGGGCTAATTGGAGCAGGGGGCTCTTTCCCAGGTTGGAATAGGTGGGCAGGGGCACTGTCCCAGGTGGGTTTTGGGGAGCAGGGGGCTCTGGCCCTTGTGGGATTAGGGGGGCAGGGCGTCTGTCCCAGGTGTGCTTGGCTGGGCAGGGGGCTCTGTCCCAGGTGGGCCTCTGGTGGCAAGGGGCTCTGTCCCAGGTGGGCTTATGGGGGCAGGAGGCTCTGTCCGAGATGACGTGGCAGGGCAGAGGGCTGTGTCCCAGGTGGGCTTGACAGGGAAGGGGGCTCTGTCCTAGGTGGGCTTCAGGGGGGAGGGTGCTGTGTCCTAGTGGGCTTGGTGGGGCAGGCGGCTCTGTCCAATGTGGGCTTTAGGGTGCAGGGGACTCTGTCCCAGGTGGACTTAATGAAGCAGGAGACTGTCCAAAGTGGACTTAGCGAGGCAGTGGGCTCTGTCCCAGGTGACTTGGCGGGGCAGGGAGCTCTGTTCCCAGTGTCCTTCGGGGGGCAGGGAGTTCTGTTCCCTGTGGGCTTCAGGGGGCAAATGGTTCAGTCCCAGGTAGGCTTGGCAGGGCAGGGGGCTCTGTCCCTGGTGTGCTTAGTAGGGCAGGAGGCTCTGTCCCAAGTGGGTTAGGGGAGCAGAGGGATCTGTCCAAGGTGGGCTTCCGGGGTCAGGTGTCTCTGTCCCATTTTGGCTTGGCGGGGCAGGGAGCTCAGTCCCAGGTAGGCTTGACAGGGGGCTGTGTCTCTCTCCCAAATGGGCATAGCGGAGCAGGGGCTCTGTCCTTTGTTGGCTTTAGTGAGCAGGAGGTCTGTACCAGTTGGGATTTGGGGGGCAGGCTGCTCTGTCCCAGGTGGGTTTTGGTGGGAAGGCTGCTCTGTCCCAGGTGGTCTTCAGGGGACAGGGGCTTTGTCCCAAGTGGGCTTTGGGGGGCAAGGGGCTCTTTCCCAGGTGGGCTTAGCAGGGCAGGGGGCTCAGTCGCAGGTGGGCTTCAGGGGGCAGGGCTAACTGTCCCAGGTGGGCTTAGAGGTGCAGGGGGCACTGTCTTACGTGGGCTTAGTGAAGCAGGGGGTTCTGTGACAGGTGGACTTCGAGGGACAGAGGGCTCTGTCCTAGTTGGGCTTCGGGTGGCAGGTGGCTCAGTCTCAGGTGGGCTTAGCGGGGCAAGGGGCTCTATGCCAAGTGGGCTTGGCAGTGCCTGGGGCTATTTCCCAGGTAGGCTTCGGGGGCAGGGGCTCTGCCTAGGTGTGCATAGTAGGGCAGGAGGCTCTGTCCCAAGTGGGGTTAGAGGGGCAGAGGGCTCTGTCCCAGGTGGGCTTTTGGGGGCAGGCATCTCTTTCTTAGGTTGGCTTGCAGGGCAGGGGGCTGTGTCCCATGTGGGCTTCGGGGGACAGAGGGCTCTGTCCAGGTGCGCATCGGGGGCAGGGGGCTCGGCCCAAAGTTGGCTTGTCGTGTAGGGGGCTCAGTCCCATGTGGGCTTCGGGGCGCAGGGGGCTCAATCCCAGGTCGTCTTCAGGGCACGGATGTCTCTGTCCCAAATGGGCTTAGTTAGGCAGGGGCCTTTGTCCCTGTTGGGATTCGGGGAACAGGGGGCTAAGTTACAGTTGGAATCAGTGTGGCAGGGGCTCTTTTTCCCAGGTGGGCTTGGTGGGGCAGGGGGCTCTTTCCTAGGTGGGCTTCGGGGGGCAGGGGGCTCTAAGCCAGGTGTGCTTTGGCGGGCAGGTTTCTGTGTCCCAGGTGGGTTTCTGGGGACATGGGGTTCTGTTCCAGGTGGGCTTAGTGGGGCAGGGGGTTCTGTCCCAGGTGGGCTTTGGGGGGCAGGGGTTCTGTACCAAGTAGCCTAGGGCAGTAGGGGGCTCTGTCCCTGGTGTGCTTAGTAGGGCAGGAGGCTCTGTCCCAAGTGGGGTAGGGAGGAAAGGGTACCTGTTCAAGGTGGGCTTGGGGAGTCAGGTGTCTGTCCCAGTTTGGCTTGGTGGGGCAGGGAGATCTGACCCAGCTGAGCTTGGTGGGACAGTGGGCTCAGTCCCAGGTGGGCTTCAGGGGGCAGGTGTCTCTCTCCCAAAAGGACATAGCGGGGCAGGGGGCTTAGTCCTTTGTGGGCTTCAGAGGGCATTAGATCTATCCCAGGTGGGCTTCGGGGAACATGGGGCTCTGTACCAGGTGGGCATAGAGGGGCAAGGGATCTGGACCAGGTGGGCTTGGCTGGGCAGGGGGCTCTGTCCCAGGTGGGCTTATGGTGGCAGAAGGCTCTGTCCCAGGTGGGCTTTATGGGCCAGGAGGCTCTATCACACGTGGCCTTCTGTGGGCTTGGGGCTCCATCCCAGGTGGGCTTCAGGGAAAAGGGGCTCTGTCCCAATGGGTTTAGTGGGGCAGGAGACTCTGTCGCAAGTGGGCTTGGCGAGTAAGGGGCTCTGTCCCAGACTGGCTTGGCGGGACAGATTGCGCAGTCCCGGGTGGGCTTCAGGGGGCAGGTGTCTCTCTTCCAAAAGGGCACATCGGGACATGGGGCTCAGACCTTTGTGGACTTCAGGGAGCAGGAGGTCTGTACCATTTGGGCTTTGGGGGGCAGGCTGCTCTGTCCCATGTGGGTTTTGGGGGCAGGCTGCTCTGTCCCAAGTGGGCTTCAGGGGACAGGGGCTCATTCCCAGGTGGGCTTTGGGGGGCAGGGGGCTCAGTACCAGGAGGGCTTCAGGGGGCAGGGGTCTCTGTCCCCGGTGGGCATAGGGGGGCAGGGTCTCTGTCCCAGGTGGTCTTAGTTGGGCAGGGTGCTCTGTCCCAAGTGGGCATAGTGGGGTAGGGGGCTCAGTCCTAGTTGGGCTTCGGAGGGGAAGGGGCTCTGTCCTAAGGGTGCTTGGCAGGGCAGGGGCTCTGTCCCAGGTGGGCTTCACGGGGCAGGGGCTCTATCCTGGGGGTGTTTGGTGTGGCAGGGGCTCTGTCCTAGGTGGCCTTAGCAGGGCAGGGGGCTCTCTCCCAGGTGGACATAGGAGAGCAGAGGGCTCTGTCCCAAGTGGGTTTAGTGATGGAGGGAACTCTGTTCCCAGTTGGCTTTGGGGGGCAGGTGTCTCTGTCCCAGTTTGGCTTGGCGGGGCAGGGAGTTCTGTCCCAGGTGGGCTTGGTGGGACAGGGGGCTCAGTCCCACGTGGGCTTTGGAGGGCAGGTGTCTCTCTCCCAAATGGGCATAGCGGGACAGGGACTCAGTCCTTTGTGGGCTTCAGGGGGCAGGAGGTCTGTCCCAATTGGGCTTCAAGGGATAGGTGCTGTGTCCCTGGAGGGATTTGGGGGGCAGGGTGCTCTTTCTCAGGTGGGCTTAGCAGGGCAGGGGGCTCAGTCCCAGGTGGGCTTCGGGGGGCAGGGGTCTCTGTCCCAGGTGGGTTTCGGGGGGTAGGGAGCTCTGTCCCTGGTGGGTTTTGGGGGACAGGGAGCTCTGTCCCAGGTGGACTTAGAGGAGCAAGGGGTCTGTCCCAGGTGGGCTTGGCTGGGCAGGGGGCTATGTCCCAGGTGGGCTTCTGGGGGAAAGGGGCTCAGTCCCAGGTTGGCTTCAGGGGGCAGGTGTCTCTCTCCCAAATGGGCATAGCGGGACATGGGTCTCAGACCTTTGTGGGCTTCAGGGGGCAGGAGGTCTGTACGAGTTGGGCTTTGGGGGCAGGCTGCTCTGTCCCATGTGGGTTTTGGGGGCAGGCTGCTCTGTCCCAAGTGAGCTTTAGGGGACAGGGGCTCATTCCCAGGTGGGCTTTGGGGGGCAGGGGGCTCAGAACAAGGAGGGCTTCAGGGGACAGGGGTCTCTGTCCCGGTGGGCTTCAGGGTGCAGGGTGCTCTGTCCCAAGTGGGCATAGGGCAGCAGGGGCTCTATCCCAGGTGGGCTTCAGGGGCCAGGGGCCACTGTCCTAGTTGGGCTTTGGAGGGCAGGGGGCACTGTCCCAGGGGTACTTGGCGAGGCAGGGGCTCTGTCCCAGATGGGCTTCATGGGGCAAGGGGATCTGTCCTGGGGGTGTTTGGTGTGGCAGGGGCTCTGTCCCAGGTGGCCTTAGCAGGGCAGGGGTCTCTCCCAGGTGGACAAGGAGAGCAGAGGGCTCTGTCCCAAGTGGGCTTAGTGGGGCAGGGAGCTCTGTTCCCAGTGGGCTTCGGGGGCAAGTGGCTCAGTCCCAGGTGGGCTTGGCAGGGCAGGCTGCTCTGTCCCTGGTGTGCTTAGTAGGGCAGGAGGCTCTGTCCCAAGTGGGGTTAGGGGGCCAGGAGGATCTGTTCAAGGTGGGCTTTGGGGCATAGGAGTCTCTGTCCCAGTTTGGCTTGGCAGGGCAGGGGGCTCAGTCCCAGGTGGGCTTCAGGGGGCAAGTGTCTCTCTCCCAAATAGGCATAGCGGGGCAGGGGGCTCAGTCCTTTGTAGGCTTCAGGGGTCAGGAGGTCTGTCCCAAGTGGGCTTCAGGGGATAGGGTCTCTGTCCCAGGTGGTCTTCGGGGGGCAGGGGGCTCTGTCTCAGGTGACTTGCCAGGCAGGGGCCTGTGTTCCAGGTGGTCTTGAAAAGGTAGTGGGATCTCTCCCAGAAGGGCTTAGTGGGTCAGGTGGCTCTGTCCCAGGTGGGTTTCGGGGGCAGGGAGTTCTGTCCCATTTGGGTTTCAGGGGACAGGGGCCTCTGTCCCAGTTGGGCATAGAGGAGCAAGGGGTCTGTCCCAGGTGGGCTTGGCTGGGCAAGGGCTATGTCCCAGTTGGGCTTCTGGTGGCAATGGGCTCTGTCCCAGCTTGGCTTATGGTGGCATGAGGCTCTGTCCCAAGTGACTTGGCGGGGCAGGGGGCTGTGTCCCAGGTGGACTTTATGGGCAAGGAGGTTCTGTCACAGGTGGCCTTCTGTGGGCTTGGGGCTCTTTCCCAGGTGGGCTTCGGGGGGCAGGGGGCTCAGTCCCAGGTTGGCTTGGCGGGGCAGGTTGCTCAGTCCAAGTTGGGCTTCAGGGGGCAGGTGTCTCCCAAATGGGCTTAGCGGGACAGGGAGCTCAGTCTTTTGTGGTCGTCAGGGGGCAGGAGATCTGTACCATTTGTGCTTTGGGGGGCAGGCTGCTCTGTCCCATGTGGGTTTTGAGGGGCAGGCTGCTCTGTCCCTAGTGGGCTTCAGGAGACAGGGGCTCATTCCCAGGGGGGCTTTGGAGGGCAGGGGGCTCTACCAGGAGGGCTTTGTGTGGCAGGGGTCTCTGTCCCCGGTGGGCTAAGGGGGGCAGGGAACTCTGTCCCAGGTGGGCTTAGTTGGGCAGGGTGCTCTGTCCCAAGTGGGCATAAGGCAGCAGGGGGCTCTATCCCAGATGGCCTTCGGGGGCCAGGGGCCTCTGTCATAGCTAGGCTTCGGAGGGCAGGGGGCTGTGTCTTCGGGGTGCTTGGCAGGGGAGGGGCTCTGACCCAGGTAGCCTTAGCAGGGCAGCGGGCTCTCTCCCAGGTGGACATAGAAGAGCAGAGGGCTCTGTCCCAAGTGGGCTTAGTGAGGCAGGGAACTCTGTTCCCAGTGGGCTTCGGGGGGCAAGTGGCTCAGTCCCAGGTGGGCTTGGCAGGTCAGGGGGCTCTGTCCCTGGTGTGCTTAGTAGGGCAGGAGGCTCTGTCCCAAGTGGGGTTAGGGGGCCAGGAGGATCTGTTCAAGGTGGGCTTTGGGGCGCAGGTGTCTCTGTCCCAGTTTGGCTTGGCGGGGCAGGGAGGTCTGTCCCAGGTGAGCTTGGCGGGACAGGGGGCTCAGTCCCAGGTGGGCTTCAGGGGGCAGGTGTCTCTCTCCCAAATGGGCATAGCAGGGCAGGGGGCTCAGTCCTTTGTGGGCTTCAGGGGGCAGGAGGTCTGTCCCAAGTGGGCTTCGGGGGACAGGGTCTCTGTCCCAGGTGGGCTTCGAGGGGCAGGGGGCTCTGTCCCAGGTGACTTTCCGGACAGGGGCCTGTGTTCCAGGTGGTCTTGACAGGGCAGGGGGCTCTGTCCCAGGAGGGCTTAGTGGGGCAGGTGGCTCTCTCCCAGGTGGGTTTCATGGGGCAGGTGGCTCTGTTCCAGGTTGGTTTCGGGGGACAGGTGGCTCTGCCCAGGTGGGCATAGAGGAGCAAGGGGTCTGTCCCAGGTGGGCTTGGCTGGGCAGGGGGCTCTGTCCCAGGTTGGCTTCGGGGGACAGGGGCGCTGTCCCATTTGGGCTTAAGGGGCAGGGGGCTCTGTCCCAGTTGACTTGCCGGGAAGTGGCCTATGTCCCAGCTGGTCTTGATGTGGCATGGGGCTCTGTCCCAGGTGGGCTTCTGGTGGCAAGGGGCTCTGTCCCAGATGACTTGGCAGGGCAGGGGCTCAGTCCCAGGTGGGCTTTATGGGCCAGGAGGCTCTATCACACGTGGCCTTCTGTGGGCTTGGCGCACTGTCCCAGGTGGGCTTTGGGGTACAGGGGCTCTGTCCCAAGTGGGCTTAGTGGGGTAGGGGGCTCTGTCCTATGTGGGCTTCGGAGGGCTGGGGCTCTGTCCCAGGGGTGCTTGGCAGGGCAGGGGCTCTTCCAGATGGGCTTTGCGGGGCAGGGGTCTCTGTCATGGGGGCGCTTAGTGGGGCAGGGTCTCTGTCCCAAGTGGACAAGGAGAGCAGAGGGCTCTGTCCAAGTGGGCTTAGTGAGGCAGGGAACTCTGTTCCCATTGGGCTTCGGGGGCAAGTGGCTCAGTCCCAGGTGGGCTTGGCAGGGCAGGCTGCTCTGTCCCTGGTGTCCTGAGTAGGGCCAGGGCTCTGTCCCAAGTGGGGTTAGGGGGCAGGGGGATCTGTTCAAGGTGTGCTTTGGGGGGCAGGTGTCTCTGTCCCAGTTTGGCTTGGCGGGGCAGGGAGGTCTGTCCCAGGTGAGTTTGGCGGGACAGGGTCTCTGTCCCAGGTGGTCTTCGGGGGACAGGGGGCTCTGTCCCAGGTGACTTGCCGGGGAGGGGCCTGTGTCCCAGCTAGTCTTGATGGGGCATGGGGCTCTGTCCTAGGTGTTCTTCTGGTGGAAAAGGCTCTGTCCCAGATGACTTGGCGGGGCAGGGGCTCAGTCCCAGGTGGGCTTTATGGGCCAGGAGGCTCTATCACACGTGGCCATCTGTGGTCTTGGTGCTCCATCCCAGGTAGGCTTTGGGGTGCAGGGGCTCTGTCACAATGGGCTCAGTGGGTCAGGAGACTCTGTCCCCAAGTGGGCTTGGCAGGGCAGGGGGCTCTGTCCCAAGTGGGCTTCAGGGGTTTGGTGTTCTGTCCTAGGTGGGCTTAGTGGGGTAGGGGACTCTGTCCCAGGTCGGCTTGGTGGGGCAGTGGGCTCAGTCCCAGTTGGGCTTCGGGGGGCAGGTGTCTCCCAAATGGGCATAGCGGGACAGGGGACTCAGTCCTTTGTGGACTTCAGGGAGCAGGAGGTCTGTACCAGTTGGGCTTTGGGGGGCAGGCTGCTCTGTCCCATGTGGGTTTTGGGGGCGGGCTGCTCTGTCCCCAGTGGGCTTCAGCAGACAGGGGCTCTGTCCCAGGTGGGCTTTGGGGAACAGGGGGCTCAGTACCAGGAGGGCTTCGGGGAGCAGAGGTCTCTGTCCTCGGTGGGCCTAGGGGGCCAGGGTCTCTGTCCCAGGTGGTCTTACTTGAGCAGGGTGCTCTGTCCCAAGTGGGCTTAGTGGGGTAGGGGGCTCTGTCCTAGGTGGGCTTCGGAAGGCGGGGGCTCTGTCCCAGGGGTGCTTGGCAGGACAGGGGCTCTGTCCAGATGGGCTTTGCGGGGCAGGGGTCTCTGTCATGGGGGTGCTTGGTGGGGCAGGGTCTCTGTCCCAAGTGGACAAGGAGAGCAGAGGGCTCTGTCCAAGTGGGCTTAGTGATGGAGGGAGCTCTGTTCCCAGTGGGCTTCGGGGCCAAGTGGCTTAGTCCCAGGTGGGCTTGGCAGGGCAGGCTGCTCTGTCCCTGGTGTCCTGAGTAGGGCCAGGGCTCTGTCCCAAGTGGGGTTAGGGGGCAGGGGGATCTGTTCAAGGTGTGCTTTGGGGGGCAGGTGTCTCTGTCCCAGTTTGGCTTGGCGGGGCAGGGAGGTCTGTCCCAGGTGAGCTTGGCGGGACAGGGGGCTCAGTCCCAGGTGGGCTTCAGGGGGCAGGTGTCTCTCTCCCAAATGGGCATAGCGGGGCAGGGGGCTCAGTCCTTTGTGGGCTTCAGGGGGCATGAAGTGTGTCCCAAGTGGGCTTCAGGGGACAGGGTCTCTGTCCCAGGTGGTCTTCGGGGGGCAGGGGGCTCTGTCCCAGGTGACTTACCAGGCAGGGGCCTGTGTCCCAGGAGGTCTTGACAGGGAAGAGGGCTGTGTCCCAGGAGGGCTTTGTGGGCCAGGAGGCTCTGTCTGAGGTGGGTTCGGGGGGTCAGGGATCTCTGTCCCAGGTTGGTTTCGTGGGGCAGGGGGCTCTGTCCCAGCTTGGCTTATGGTGGCAGGGTACTCTGTCCCAGGTGACTTGCCGGGCAGTGGCCTGTGTTCCTGGTAGTCTTGATGGGGCAGGGGGCTCTGTCCCAGGAGGGCTTATTGGACCAGGAGGCTCTGTCCCACGTGGGTATAGGCGGGCAGGGGGCTCTGTCCCAGGTGGGTTTTGGGGGCCGGGGACTCTGTCCCAGCTGGGCTTAGAGGAGCAATGTGTTTGTCCCAGGTGGGCTTGGCTGAGCCGGGGACTGTCACAGATGGGCTTATGGTGGTAGGAGGCTCAGTCCCAGGTGACCTGGCAGGGCAGGGGCTCATTCCCAGGTGGGTTTGACAGGACAGGGGGCTCTGTCCCAGGTGGGCTTTATGCGCAAGGAGGCTCTATCCTAGGTGGGCTTCGGGGTGCAGGGGGCTCTGTCCCAGGTGGACATAGTAAGGCTGGAGACTCTGTCCCAAGTGAGCTTGGCAGGGCAGGGGGGCTCTGTCCCAGGTGGGTTTCAGGGGGCAGTAGGCTCTGTCCCATGTGGGCTTAGTGGGGCAGGGGGCTGTTTCCCAGGTTGGCTTTGGGGGGCATGGGACTCTGTCTCAGGCTTGCTCATTGAAGCAGAGGGCTCTGTCCCAGGTGGGTATAGGCGGGTAGGAGGCTCTGTCCCAGGTGGGTTTTGGGGAGCAGGGACTGTACCCGGTGGGATTCAGGGGCAGGGGGCTGTGTCCCTGGTGGGCTTAGGGGGGCAGGTGGCTATTTCGTATGTGGGCCTCGGGGTGCAGGTGGCTCTGTCCAGGTGCTCTTAGGGTGGCAGGGGGCTCGATCACAGGTTGGATTTGGGAGGTAGGGTACTCTTTCCCAGATGTGCTTAGGCGGGTAGTAGACTCTGTCCCAAATGGGCTTTGGGGAGTTGGGGGCTCTGTACCCGGTGGGCTTTGGGGGGCAGGGTCTCTGTCCCAGGTGGGCTTAGTGGTGCATGAGGCTCTGTCCCAGGTGGGCTTGTTGGGACAAGGGTCTCTGTCCCAAATGGGCTTCGGGATGCAGAGGCCTCTGTCCCAGGTGGGCTTTTGGGGGCAGGCTGCTCTGTCCCAGGTTGGCTTTGGGGGGCAGGGGCTCTGTCCCAAGTGGACTAAGGGGACAGGGGGCTCTGTCCTAAGTGGGCTTCTTGGGCAGGGGCTCTGTCCCAGGTCGGCTTCAGGGGCCGGGGGCTCTTTCCCAGGTGGGCTTAGCATGGCAGGGTACTCTGTCCTAGATGGGCTTGGGGGACTGAGGACTCTTTCCCAGGTGTGTTTTGGGGTGCAGGGGATCTTTCCGCATTGGGCTTGAGGGCGCAGGGGCTCTGTTCCAGTTGGGCTAAAGGGGGCAGTGAGCTCTGTCCCTGGTGGTCTTAGTCGGGTAAGTGTTTCTGTCCCAAGTTGGCTTCAGGGGGCAGGGGACTCTGTCCCAGGTTGATTCAGGCGGCAGGGTGTTCTGTCCCAGGTGGGTTTCGGGCTGCAAGGTGCTGTGTCCCAGGTGGGCTTATGGCGGCAGGGGACTCTGTTCCTGGTGGGCTTGGCTGGGCAGGGGGCTGTGTCCCAGGTGGGCTAGTGGGGCAGCGTGTTCTATCCCAGGTGGAGTTAGTGGGACAGGGTGCTCTGTCCCAAATGGGCATAGGGGGGCAGGGCGCTCTATCCCAGGTGAGCCTCGAGGGCCAGGGGGCTCTGTCCTATGTGGGCTTTGGAGGGCAGGGTGCTCTGACCCAGGGGTGCTTGGCGGGGCAGGGGCTCTGTCCTGGGCGTGCTTGGTGGGGCAGGGGCTCTTTTCCATGTAGCCTTAGCAGGTTAGCAGGCTCTACCAGGTGGACATAGGAGAGCAGAGGGCTCTGTCCCACGTGGGCTTAGTGAGGCAGGGAACTCTGTTCCCAGTGGGCTTCGGGGGGCAAGTGGCTCAGTCCCAGGTGGGCTTGGCAGGGCAGGCTGCTCTGTCCCTGGTGTCCTGAGTAGGGCCAGGGCTCTGTCTCAAGTGGGGTTAGGGGGCAGGGGATCTGTCCAAGGTGTGCTTCGGGGGGCAGGAGTCTCTGTCCTTGTTTGGCTTGGTGGGGCAGGGAGGTCTGTCCCAGGTGAGCTTGGCGGGACAGGGGGCTCAGTCCCAGGTGGGCTTCAGGGGGCAGGTGTCCCTCTCCCAAATGGGCATAGTGGGGCAGGGGGCTCAGTCCTTTGTAGGCTTTAGGGGGCATGAAGTGTGTCCCAAGTGGGCTTCAGGGGACAGGGTCTCTGTCCCAGGTCGTCTTTGGGTGGCAGGGGGCTCTGTCCCAGGTGACTTGCCTGGCAGTATCCTGTGTTCCAGGTGGTCTTGATGGGGCAGAGGTCTCTGTCCCAGAGGGCTTAGTGGGCCAGGAGGCTCTGTCCCACGTGGGTATAGGCGGGCAGGTGGCTCTGTCCCAGGTGGGTTTCAGGGGCCAGGGGCTCTGTCCCAGCTGGGCTTAGAGGAGCAATGGGTCTGTGCCAGGTGGGCTTGGCTGGGCCGGGGGCTCTGTCACAGATGGGCTTATGGTGGTAGGAGGCTCTGTCCCAGGTGACTTGGCAGGGCAGGGGCTCATTCCCAGGTGGGCTTGATGGGGCAGGAGGCTCTGTCCCAGGTAGGCTTTATGGGCAAGGAGGTTCTGTCACAGGTGGCCTTCTGTGGGCTTGGGGCTCTTTCCCAGGTGGGGTTTGGGGTGCAGGGGGCTCTGTCCCATGTGGGCTTAGTAGGGCAGGAGGCTCTGTCCCAAGTGGGCTTGGTGGGGCAGGGGGGCTCTGTCCCAGGTGGGCTTATTGGGGCAAGGGGCTGTTTCCCAGGTTGGCTTCGGGGGGCATGGGACTCTGTCCCAGGCTTGCTCATTGAAGCAGAGGGCTCTGTCCCAGGTGGGTATAGGTGGGTAGGAGGCTCTGTCCCAGGTGGGTTTAGTGGGGCAGGGACTGTACCCGGTGGGATTCAGGGGCAGGGGGCTGTGTCCCTGGTGGGCTTAGGGGGGCAGGTGGCTATTTCGTATGTGGGCCTCGGGGTGCAGGTGGCTCTGTCCAGGTGTTCTTAGGGTGGCAGGGGGCTCGATCACAGGTTGGATTTGGGAGGTAGGGTACTCTTTCCCAGATGCGCTTAGGGGAGTTGGGGGCTCTGTACCCGGTGGGCTTTGGGGGGCAGGGTCTCTGTCCCAAGTGGGCTTTGGGGAGTTGGGGGTTCTGTACTCGGTGGGCTTAGGAGGGCAGGGTCTCTGTCCCAGGTGGGCTTAGTGGTGCATGAGGCTCTGTCCCAGGTGGGCTTGGCAGGGCAAGGGTCCCTGTCCCAAATGGGCTTCAGGATGCAGAGGCCTCTGTCCCAGGTGGGCTTTTGGGGGCAGGCTGCTCTGTCCCAGGTTGGCTTTGGGGGGCAGGGGGCTCTGTCCCAAGTGGACTAAGGGGACAGGGGGCTCTGTCCTAGGTGGGCTTCTTGGGCAGGGGCTCTGTCCTAGGTCGGCTTCGGGGGACAGGGGGCTCTGTACCCAGTGGGCTTCTTGGGGCAGGGGGCACTGTCCCAGGTCGGCTTCAGGGGGCAGGGGGCTCTGTACCCGGTGGGCTTCCGGGGCAGGGGGCTCTGTCCCAGGTCGGCTTCAGAGGGCAGTGGTCTCTGTACCCGGTGTGCTTCAGGGGGCTCTTTCCCAGGTGGGCTTAGCATGGCAGGGAACTCTGTCCTAGATGGGCTTAAGGGGACCGAGGGCTCTCTCCCAGGTGGTTTTTGGGGTGCAGGGGATCTTTCTGCGGTGGGCTTGAGAGCGCAGGGGCTCTGTTCCAGTTGGGCTAAAGGGGGCTTTGGGCTCTGTTCCTGGTGGTCTTAGTGGGGTGTTTCTGTCCCAAGGTAGCTTCAGGGGGCAGGGGACTGTGTCCCAGGTTGATTCAGGCGGCAGGGTGTTCTGTCCCAGGTGGTTTCGGGCGGCAAGGGGCTGTGTCCCAGGTGGGCTTCAGGGGGCACAGGGCTCCATCCTAGGTGGTCTTAGTGGGGCAAGGGTCTCTGTCCCAGGTGGGCTTAGGGGGGCAGGAGGCTCTGTCCCAAGTGGGCTTGGCGGGGCAGGGGTCTCTGTCCCAGGTGGGCTTCAGGGGGCACGGGGCTCCATCCTAGGTGGTTTTAGTGGGGCAAGGGTCTCTGTCCCAGGTGGGCTTCGTGGGCAGGGTGCTCTGTCCCAGTCAGGCTCATTGGAGCAGATGGCTCTGTCCCAGGTGGTAGGGGGCTCTGTCCCAGGTGGGTTCGTGTAGCAGGGACTTTACCCGGTGGTATTCGGGGTACGGGGATCTGTCCAAGGTTGACTTAGGGAGGCAGGGGGCTCTTTCACAAGTGGGTGAGGCGACAGGGGCTCTGTCCTAGGTGAACTTCTTGGGGCAGAGGGCTCTGTTCCAGGTGGGCTTCGAGGAGCAGGAGGCTCTGTCCTAGGTGGGCTTCGGGGGGCAGGGGTCTCTTTCCCAGGTCGGCTAGCGGGGCAGGGAGCTCTGTCCTAGGTGGGCTTATGGGGACCGAGGGCTCTTTCCCAGGTGGTTTTCAGGGTGCAGAGGATCTTTCCGTGGTGGGCTTCGGGCAGCAAGGGGCTCTGTCCTAGTTGGGCTAGGGGGGGGCAGTGGGATCTGTCCATGGTGGGCTTAGTGGGGTAAGTGTTTGTGTCCAAGTTGGCTTCAGGCGGCAGGGGACTATTTCCCAGGTTGATTCAGGTGGCAGGGTGTTTTGTCCCAGGTGGGCTTCGGGAGGCAAGGGGCTCAGTCCCAGGTGGGCTTATGATGGCAGGGGACTATGTCCCTGGTGGGCTTGGCTGGGCAGGGAGGCTGTATCCCAGGTGGGCATAGGGGGGCAGGAGGCTCTGTCCCAAGTGGGCATAGTGGGGCAGGGGGCTCTATTCCAGCTTGGCTTTGGGGGTCATGGGGCTGTGTCCTAGTGGGCTTCAGAGAACAGGGGATTCTGTACCAGGTGGGTTTCGGGGGACATTGCTCTGTCCTAGGTGGGCTTCAAGTGGCAGGTGGCTCAGTCTCAGGTGGACTTCTGGGTTCAGAGGTCTCTGTCCCAGGTGGGCTTAGAGGTGCAGGGGGCTCTGTCTTACATGGGCTTAGTGGAGCAGGGGGTTCTGTCCAAGGTGGGCTTCGGGGGACAGAGGGCTCTGTCCTAGGTGGGCTTCGGGTGGCAGGTGGCTCAGTCTCAGGTAGGCTTAGCGGGGAAAGGGACTCTATCCCAGGTGAGCTTGGCAGTGCCCTAGGCTCTTTCCCAGGTGGGCTTTGGGGGCAGGCGTCTCTTTCTCAGGTTAACTTGGCAGGGCAAGGGGAACAGTTCCAGGTGGGCTTCAGGCCACAGGTGTCTCTGTCCCAAATGGACTTAGTGGGGCGGGGGGCTGTGTCCCTGGTGGGCTTCGGGGGGCAGGATGCTCTTTCCCAGGTGGGTTTTTGGGGGCAGGCTGCTCTGTCCCAGGTGGGCTTCAGGGAGCAGGAGGCTCTGTCCTAAGTGGGCTTCGGGAGCAGGGGTCTCTTTCCCAGGTCGGCTTAGCGGGGCAGGGGGCTCTGTCCCAGGTTGGCTTGGCGGGGCAGAGGGTTCATTCCCAGGTGGGCTTAGCGGGGCAGGAGTCTCTGTCCCAGGTGGCTTCAGGTTGCTGGGGGCTCTCCCATGTGGCCTTAGTGGGGCAGGAGACTCTGTCCCAACTGGGCTTGGCGGGGCAGGGGATTCTCTCCCAGGTGGGCATAGAGGATCAGAGGTTCTTTCCCACGTGGACTTAGCAGGGCAGGGGGCTCAGTCCCAGGTAGGCTTTGGGGATCTGGGGACTCTGTACCAGGTGGTCTTAGAGGTTCTGCTGGTTCTGTCTTACGTGGTCTTAGTGGAACAGGGGGTTCTGTCCTAGGTGGGCCTCAAGTGGCAGGTGGCTCAGTCTCTGGTGGGCTTAGCGGGGCAAGGAGTTTTATCCCAGTTGGGCTTGGCAGTGCCCCGGGCTCTTTTACAATTAGGCTTCGGGGGCAGGGGGCTCTGCCCAGGTGTGCTTAATTGGGCAGGAGGCTCTGTCCGAAATGGGCTTAGTGGGGCAGGGGGCTCTGTCCCAGGTGGGCTTTGAGGACAGGGGGCTCTGCCCAGGTGTGCTTAGTTGGGCTGGAGGCCCTGTCCCAAATGGGCTTAGTGGGGCAGGGGGCTGTATTCCTGGTGGGCTTTGGGACACAGGATGCTCTTTCCCAGGTGGGTTTTTTGGGGCAGGCTTCTCTGTCCCAAGTGAGCTTTGGTGCAGGGGCTCTGTCCCAGGTGAGCTTAGCAGAGCAGAGGGCTCTGTCCCATGTGGGCTTGGCAGGGCAGAGGGCTCACTCCCAGGTAGGCTTAGCGGGGCAGGGGTCTCTGTCCCAGGTTGGCTTAGTGTTTCAGGGGGCTCTGTCTTAAGTGGGCTTAGTGGAGCAGGGGGCTCTGTCCCTGGTGGACTTAGAGGGGCAGGTGACTCTGTCCCAGATCAGCTTCGGGGCAAGGGCTCTGTCCCAGGTGGGCTTAGTTTAGCAGGGGGCTCTGTCCTAGGTGGGCTTCAGAGAGTAGGGGGCTCTGTACACTGTGGGCTTAACGGGGCAGGGGCCTCTGTCCCAGGTGACTTGCCGGGCAGGGGCCTGTGTCCCAGATGGTCTTGACAGGGCAGGGGCTCTGTCCCAGGAGGGCTCAGTGGGCCAGAAGGCTCTGTCCCAGGTGGGTATAGGCAGGCAGGGGGTTCTGTCCCAGGTGGACTTAAGGGGAGAGGAGGCTCTGTTCCAAGTGGGCATAGGGGGCCAGCGTGTTCTCTCCCAGGTATGCTTAGTGGGGCAGTGTGCTCTGTCCCATGTTGGCTTTGGGGGCCAGGGGGCTCTGTCCTAGGTGTGCTTCGGAGGGCAGGGGCTCTGTCCCAGGGGTGCTTGGCAGGGCAGGGACTCTGGCCCAGGTGGCCTAAGCTGGGCAGGTGGCTCTCTCACAGGTGGACATAGAGGAGCAGAGGGCTCTGTCTTAAGTGAGCTTAATGGGGCAGGGAGCTCTGTCCTAGGTGGGCTTCGGAGGACAGGGGCCCTGTCCCAGGGGTGCTTGGCAGGGCAGGGGCTCTGTCCCAGATGGGCTTCATGGGTCAGGGGACTCTGTCCTGGGGGTGCTTGGTGGGGCAGGGATTCTGGCCCAGGTGGCCTTGGCGGGGCCGGTGGCTTTCTCCCAGGTGGACATAGGGGAGCAGAAGGCTCTGTCCCAAGTGGGGCAGTGAGCTTGTCGCAGGTGGGCTTGGCAGGGCAGGGGGCTCTGTCCCTGGTGTACCTATTAGGGCAGGAGGTTCTGTCCCACGTTGTCTCGGGGGGTAGGTGTCTCTGTCCCAGGTGACTCAGTTGAGCAGGGGGCTGTGTCACAGGTGGGCTTTATGGACCAGGAGGCTCTGTCACAGGTGGCCTTCTGTGGGCTTTGGGTTCTGTCCCAGGTGGGCTTCTTGGTGCAGGGGGCTCTGTGCCATGTGGGCTTAGTGGGGCAGGAAACTCTGTCCCAAGTGGGCTTGGCAGGGCAATGGGACTCTGTCCCAGGTGGGCTTCTGGGGGAATGGGTTCTGTCCTAGTTGGGCTTAGGGGGGCAGGGGACTCTGTCCCAGGTGACTTGCTGGGCAGCCGACTGTGTCCCAGGTGGTCTTGACAGGGCATGGGGCTCTGTCCCAGGAGAGCTTAGTGGGCCAGGAGGCTCTGTCACTGGTGGGTTTCAGTGGGCAGGGGGCTCTGTCCCATATGGGCATAGAGGGGCAAGGGGTCTGTCCCAGGTGGGCTTGATGGGGCAGGGAGCTATGTCCCAGGTGGGCTTCTGGTGGCAAGGCAATCTGTCCCAGGTGTGCTTATGGTGGCAGGAGGCTCTGTCCCAGGTGACTTGGCAGGGCAGGGGGCTCAGTCCCAGGTGGACTTCATGGGCCAGGAGGCTCTATCATAGGTGGCCTTCTGTGGGCTTGGGGCTCTGTCCTAGGTTCGCTTCAGGGAGCAGGGGGCTCTGTCCCAATGGGCTTAGTGGGGCAGGAGACTCTGTCCCAGGTGGGCTTCAGGGGCAAGGGGCTGTGTCCTAAGTGGGCTTAGTGGGGCAGGGGGCTCTGTCCCAGGCGGGCTCATTGGAAATGAGGGTTCTGTCCCAGGTGGTTATAGGCGGGTATGGAGCTCTGTCCCTGGAGGGTTCAGGGACCAGGGGGCGCTGTATTCAGTGGGCTTAAGGGAGCAGGGGCTCTGTCCCAGGTGGGCTTTATGGGCCAGGAGGCTCTGTCACAGGTGGCTTTCTGTGGGCTTGGGGCTCTGTCCCAGGTGGGCTTCAGGTTGCTGGGGGCTGTCCCATGTGGCCTTAGTGGGGCAGGAGACTCTGTCCCAAGTGGGCTTGGCTGGGCAGGGGATTCTGTCCCAGGTGGGCTTGTGGGGTCAGGGGGCTCTGTCCCAGGTGGGCTTAGTGAGGCAGGGGACTCTGTCTTAGGTCCACTCGGGGGGCAGGGGGCTCTTTGGAGATGAGGGCTCTGGTCCAGGTGGGTATAGGCAGGTAGGGGGCTGTGTCCCAAGTGGGTTTCGGAGAACATGGGGCTCTCTAACCGGTGGGCTTAGGGGGGCAGGAGGCTCTGTACCCAGTGGGCTTCGGGGTTCAGGGGGCTTTGTCCCAGGTTGGTTTTGGGGGGCAGGGGAGTCTGTCCAAGGTGTGCTTATAGGGGCAAGGGTCTGGCCCTGGTAGGCTTCGATGGGCAGGGGGCTCTGTCCCAGGTAGGCTTATGGTGTCAAGAGGCTCGTCCCAAGTGACTCAGTGGGTCAGGGGGCTCTGTCCCAAGTGGGCTTGATGGGCCAGGAGGCTCTGTCACAGGTGTCCTTCTGTGGGCTTGGGTCTCTGTCCCAGGTGGGCTTCAGGGTGATGGGGGTTCTGTCCCAATGTTCTTAGTGGGGAAGGACACTCTGCCCCAAGTGGGCTTGGCGGGGCAGGGGGCTCTGTCCCAGGTGGGCTATGGGGGGCAGCCATCTCTTTCTCAGGTGGGCTTGTGGGGTCAGGGGGCTCTGTTCCAGGTGGGTATAGGCAGGTAGGGGGCTCTGTCCCAGCTGGGCTTCGCAGGGCAGAGGGCTCATTCCCAGGTGGGCTTAGCGGGGCAGGAGTCTCTGTCCCAGGTGGCTTCAGGTTGCTGGGGGCTCTCCCATGTGGCCTTAGTGGGACAGGAGACTCTGTCCCAACTGGGCTTGGCGGGGCAGGGGATTCTCTCCCAGGTGGGCATAGAGGATCAGGGGTTCTTTCCCACGTGGACTTAGCAGGGCAGAGGGCTCAGTCCCAGGTGGACTTTGGGGATCTGGGGACCCTGTACCAGGTGGGCTTAGAGGTTCTGCTGGTTTTGTCTTACGTGGTCTTAGTGGAACAGGGGGTTCTGTCCTAGGTGGGCCTCAAGTGGCTGGTGGCTCAGTCTCTGGTAGGCTTAGCGGGGCAAGGAGCTCTATCCCAGTTGGGCTTGGCAGTGCCTCAGGCTCTTTCCCAGGTGGGCTTTGAGGACAGGGGGCTCTGCCCAGGTGTTCTTAGTTGTGCAGGAGGCCCTGTCCAAAATGGGCTTAGTGGGGTAGGGGGCTGTGTTCCTGGTGGGCTTTGGGACACAGGATGCTCTTTCCCAGGTGGGTTTTTTGGGGCAGGCTTCTCTGTCCCAGGTAAGCTTTGGGATCAGGGGGCTCTGTCCCAGGTGGGCTTAGCAGGGCGGAGGGCTCTGTCCCATGTGGCCTTGGCAGGGTAGAGGGCTCATTCCCAGGTAGGCTTAGCGGGGCAGGGGTCTCTGTCCCAGGTTGGCTTAGTGTTTCAGGGGGCTCTGTCTTAAGTGGGCTTAGTGGAGCAGGGGGCTCTGTCCCTGGTGGGCTTAGAGGGGCAGGTGACTCTGTCCCAGATCAGCTTCGGGGCAAGGGCTCTGTCCCAGGTGGGCTTAGTTTAGCAGGGGGCTCTGTCCTAGGTGGGCTTCAGAGAGTAGGGGGCTCTGTACACTGTGGGCTTAACGGGGCAGGGGCCTCTGTCCCAGGTGACTTGCCGAGCAGGGGCCTGTGTCCCAGATGGTCTTGACAGGGCAGGGACTCTGTCCCAGGAGGGCTCAGTGGGCCAGGAGGCTCTATCCCAGGTGGGTATAGGCAGGCCGGGGCTTCTGTCCCAGGTGGACTTAGGGGGACAGGAGGCTCTGTTCCAAGTGGGCATAGGGGGCCAGCGTGTTCTCTCCCAGGTATGCTTAGTGGGGCAGTGTGCTCTGTCCCAAGTGGGCATAGAGGGCCAGGGTGCTGTATCCCATGTTGGCTTCGGGTGCCAGCAGGCACTGTCCTAGGTGTGCTTCGGAGGGCAGGGGCTCTGTCCCAGGGGTGCTTGGTGGGGCAGGGACTCTGTCCTAGATGGGCTTCGCAGGTCAGGAGGGGCTCTCCTGGGGGTGCTAGGCGGGGCAGGGACTCTGGCCCAGGTGGCCTTAGCTGGGCAGGTTGCTCTCTCACAGGTGGACATAGGGGAGCAGAGGGCTCTGTCCCAAGTGGGCTTAATGGGGCAAGGAGCTCTGTCCTAGGTGGGCTTCGGAGGACAGGGGCTCTGTCCCAAGTGTGCTTGGCAGGGCAGGGGCTATGTCCCAGATGGGCTTCACAGGTCAGGGGACTCTGTCCTGGGGGTGCTTGGTGGGGCAGACTCTGGCCCAGGTGGCCTTGGCGGGGCCGGTGGATTTCTCCAGGTGGATATAGGGGAGCAGAAGGATCTGTCCCAAATGGGCTTAGTATGGAAGGGGGCTGTGTTCCTGGTGGGCTTCGGGGACAGGGGGCTCTGCCCAGGTGTGCTTGGTTGGGCAGGAGGCTCTGTCCCAGGTGAGTATATCAGGCAGGGTGCTCTGTCCCAGGTTGGTTTTGGGGCAGGGTGCCCTGTCCCAGGTGGGCTTAGAGGGGCATGTGGTCTGGCCCAGGTGGACTTTGTTGGGTAGGGCCTCTGTCCCAGGTGGGCTTCGGAGGGTAGGGGCTCTGTCCCAAGGGTGCTTGGCAGAGCAGTGGCTCTGTCTTAGATGGGCTTCACGGGTCAGGGGTCTCTGTCCCAGGGGTATTTGGCGGGGCAGGGACTCTGGCCTAGAAGGCCTTGGCGGAGCCGGTGGCTTTCTCCAGGTGGACATAGGGGAGCAGAAGGCTCTGTCCCATGTGGGCTTAGTGGTACAGGAAACTCTGTCCCAAGTGGGCTTGGCAGGGCAGGGGGCTCTGTCCCAGGTGGGCTTCTGGAGGTAATGGTTCTCTCCTAGATGGGCTTCGGGGGGCAGGGGGCTCTGTCCCATGTGGGCTTCGTGGAGCAGTAGACTCTGTCCCAAGTGGGCTTGGCAGGGCAGTGGGCTCATTCCCAGGTGGGCTTCAGGCCACAGGTGTCTCTGTCCCAAATGGGCTTAGCTGGGCAGGGAGCTGTGTCCCTGGTGGGCTTCAGGGGGCAGCATGCTCTTTCCCAGGTGGGTTTTTGGGAGCTTGCTGTTCTGTCCCAGGTCGGCTTCAGGGGGCAGGGGGCTCTGTCCCAGGTGGGCTTGTGGGGTCAGGGGGCTCTGTCCCAGGTGGACTTAGCAGGGCAGGGGGCTCTGTCACAGCTGGGCTTCACGGGGCAGAGGGCTCATTCCCAAATGTGCTTCAGGTGGCAGGGGTCTCTGTCACTGGTGGGCATAGAGGGTCAGGGGTTCTTTCCTACGTGACTTAGCAGGGCAGGGGGCTCAGTCCCAGGTGGACTTCGGGGATCAGGGGACTCTGCCCAGGTGTGCTTAGTTGGGCAGGAGGCTCTGTCCCAAATGGGCTTAGTGGGGCAGGGGGCTCTGTTCCTGGTGGGCTTTGGGTACAGGGGGCTCTGCCCAGGTGTTCTTAGTTGTGCAGGAGGCTCTGTCCCAAATGGGCTTAGTGGGGCAGGGGGCTGTGTTCCTGGTGGGCTTCTGGGTGCAGGATGCTCTTTCCCAGGTGGGTTTTTTGGGGCAGGCTTCTCTGTCCCAGTAAGCTTCGGGGGCTGGGGGCTCTGTCCCAGGTGGGCATAGAGGGGCAAGGGGTCTGTCCCAGGTGGGCTTAACGGGGCAGAGAGCTATGTCCCAGGTGGGCTTCTGGTGGCAAGGCAATCTGTCCCAGGTGGACTTATGGTGGCAGGGGGCTCTGTCCCAGGTGACTTGGCGGGGCAGGGGGCTCAGTCCTAGGTGGGCTTTATGGGCCAGGAGGCTCTATCATAGGTGGCCTTCTGTGGGCTTGGGGCTCTGTCCCAGGTTTGCTTCGGGGTGCAGGGGGCTCTGTCCCAATGGGCTTAGCGGGGCAGTGAGCTCTGTCCCAGGTGGGCTGTAGGGGACAGAAGGCTCTGTCCCAGGTGGGCTTAGTTTAGCAGGGGGCTCTGTACTATGTGGACTTGTGGGGGCAGGGGGCTCTTTCCCTGGTAGGCTTCACGGGACAGGGGGCTCTGTCCCAGGTGACTTGCCAGGCAGTGGCCTGTGTCCTAGGTGGTCTTCACAGGGCAGGGGCTCTGTCCCAGGAGGGCTTAGTGGGCCAGGAGGCTCTGTACCAGGTGGCTATAGGCAGGCATGGGGCACTGTCCCAGGTTGGTCTTGGGGGGCAGGGGGCTCTGTCCCAGGTGGGCTTAGAGGGGCAAGGGATCTGGCCCAGGTGGGCTTTGCTGGGTAGGGGCTCTGTCCCAGGTGGGCTTATGTTGGCAGGAGGCTTTGTCCCAGGTGATTCAGTGGGGCAGGGTCTCTGTCCCAAGGAGGCTTTATGGGCCAGGAGGCTCTGTCACAGGTGGCCTTCTGTGGGATTGGGGCTCTGTCCCAGGAGGGCTTAGTGGGCCAGGAGGCTCTGTCCCAGGTGGGTATAGGCGGGCAGGGGGCTTTGTCCCACGTTGGTTTCGTGGCGTAGGGGGCTCTGTCCCAGGTGGGCTTCCGGGGGTTGGGGGATCTGGCCTAGGTGGGCTTCGCTGGGCAGGGGATGCTGTCCCAGGTGGGCTTATGGTGGCAGGAGGCTCAGTCCCAGGTGACTTAGTGGGGCAGGGGACTCTGTCCCAAGTGGGCTTTATGGGCCAGGAGGCTCTGTCACAGGTGGCCTTCTGTTGGCTTGGGTCTCTGTGCCAGGTGGGCTTCAGGGTGCTGGGGCTCTGTCCCAATGGGCTTAGTGGGGAAGCAGACTCTGTCCCAAGTGGTCTTGGCAGGGCTGGGGGCTCTGTCCCAGGTGGTCTTGATGGGGCAGGGGGCTGTGTCCCAGGTGGGCTATGGGGGGCAGTCATCTGTCTCAGGTTGTTGTGTCAGGGCAGGGGGCTCAGTCCCAGGTGGGCTTCAGGCCACAGGAGTCTCTGTCGCAAATGGGCTTAGTGGGGCAGGGTCTGTGTCTCTGGTGGGCTTCAGGGGGCAGCATGCTCTTTCCCAGGTGGGTTTTTGGGGGCTTGCTGCTCTGTCCCAGGTGGGCTTCAGGGGACAGGAGGCTCTGTCCCAGGTGGGCTTGTGGGGTTAGGGGGTTCTGTCCCAGGTGGACTTAGCAGGGCAGGGGGCTCTGTCACAGCTGGGCTTCATGGAGCAGGGGACTCTGTCCCAGGTGGTCTTGACGGTGCAGGGGGTTCTGTCCCAGGTGGGTATATGTGGGCAGGTGGCTCTGTCCCAGGTGGGTTTCCGGGGTAGAGGGCACTGTCCCAGGTGTGCTTAGAGGGGCAAGGGGTCCGTCCCAGGTTGGCTTGGCTGGGCAGGGAGCTGTGTCCCAGCTGGGCTTATGGTGGCAGGAGGCTCTGTCCCAGATGACTTGGTGGGGCAGGGGACTCTGTCCCAGGTGGGCTTTGTGGGCCAGGAGGCTCTGTCCCAGGTGGCCTTCTGTGGGCTTGGGGCTCTGTCCCAGGTGGCTTCAGGGTACTGGGGGCTCTGTCCCAGTGGTCTTAGTGGGGCAGGAGATTCTGTCCCAAATGGACTTGGCAGGGCATGGGGCTCTGTCCCAAGTGAGCTTCAGGGGGCAGGAGGCTCTGTCCCAGGTCATCTTAGCAAGGCAGGGGGCTCTGTCCCATGTGGACTTAGTAAGACTGGAGGCTCTGTCCCACGTGGGCTTAGGGGGGCATGGAACTCTGTCCCATGTGCGATTCTTGGGGCATAGGGCTCTGTCCCAGGTGGGCATAGTGGGGAGGGGACTCTGTCCCAGATGGGCTTCGGGGGGCAGGGGTTCTGTCAAGTGGGCTAGTGATGCATGGGGATCTTTCCCAGGTGTGCTTATGGGGGCAAGGGGCTTTGTTCCACGTGGGCTTCGATATGCAGGTGCCTCTGTCCCAGGTGGGCTTAGTGGGTCAGTAGGCTCTGTTCCAGTTGGGCTTAGGGGGGCATGGGTCTCTGTCCCAGGTGGTTTTCGGTTGGCAGGGGGGCTCTGTCCCAGGTGTGCTTCGGGGGGCATGGGTCTCTGTCCCAGTTGGGCTTGGCGGGGCAGGGGCCTCTATCCCAGGTGTGCTTCGGGGGGCAGGGGGCTGTATCCCAGGTGTGCTTCGGGGGGCAGGGGGCTCTGTCACAATTTGGTTTGTCAAGGCAGGGGTCTATCCCAGATGGCTTGGCGGGGCAGGGGCCTCTGTCCCAGGTGGTCTTCAGGGGCAGAGGGCTCTGTCTCAGGTGGGCTTAAGGGGGCAGGGATCTCTATCTCAGGTGTGCTTGCCGTCCCGGGTGCTCTGTCCCAGGCGGCCTTGGCGGGCAGGTTCTGTGTCCCAAGTGGGTTTAGGGGGGCAGAGGGCTCTGTCCCTGGTGGGCTTCGGGGGGCACAGTTGTGCTTTGGTGGGCACAGAGCTCTGTCCCATGAACCAAAGAAGCCACGATGGGGCACCGCGCTCCAGCTGCAGGTGACACCAATGTCTCAGCAGCTCTTCCCTCGCGTGGTCACTTCTGGTAGGACCCTCGGGCTTTTCTCCTAGGTGGGCGGCACCGGCCCAGGCCTGCCAGCAACCCTCCCCACCCAGCGCCTTTTCTGGCCTCTCCTCCCGTGTTCTGGCCCAGAATCTCAGGGTTGCCTCTCATTGGCCTGCTTGGGGTCAGCTGCTCCTCTCTGGCCAGTCAGCTACGGGTACAGGGAGGCAGTGCTCTAATTGGCCAGGCCCGGGCACATGATCACTGCTGAGCCAGGGCCTGGCGTCAGGTCTACCCAACCCTCGTGACCTCCTGCAGGTCTGGACTTTTACACCGAGGGAGGCTGTACAAGGTCCGTGAACCCTGACCTCGATCCCTGACCGCACCTACTCTCCCTGAGATCTGGGGGTCTCTATTTATATAGAGACACACATACACACACACACCTGCTGGTTCACTTCCTCAATGGCCACAACAGCCAGGCCTGGGCCAGGCCAATGCCAGGAGTCCAGAACTCCATCCGGGTCTCTGGCGTGGGTGCAGGGGCCCAGGCACTTGGGCCAGCTTCCGCTGCCTTCCTAGCACAGGTGGGCTGCCTTGCCTGCTCCCCATCCCGCCACTCCCAGCCCTGGGCAGGCACCAGCTGGGAGCCTGGGAAGGATTTCAAGGTGGGATTCTCTGCCCCTCACCCCCTGCCAGAGTCCACAAACATCGGAGCTGCAGATCTGCTGGATCAACAAGGAGAGCGGGCAGTGCACGGGCGGCGAGCAGCTCTGCCTGCTGTGCGACCAGGTGCAGAAAGGTGAGGGCCAGTGGCCAGCGGCGCAGGGGAGGAGGCTCTGTCCCACAGCTAAAGACCTGGGGGCCTGTGGTCAGCAGGTCGATGTGGAGCTCGCAGAGTCACACGCTGGTGGATGCATGGGGAGGGCCGTGTGTGGGCCCGCAGGGTGGGGGCCGTTTGTGCCAGATGCCTGGGCCGGTGGTAGAACCACACAAATAGCTTCTGATGATGAGGGCTGGGGAGGGAGCACCCGGAGGGCGTGGGACAGCTCCCCTGGCCTCTCTGGCTCCACTCCTTCCCAAGGGCTCAGACAGAAGTCTCCCCAAGGTAGGTGAGCAGAGGGCGTGGGGAGCCTGCTCTCACTGTTCAGTATGCCCTTTCTCCGTATCTGCGGATTGAAAATGTTTTTGGGGAAAAAAATGACATCTTACTGAGCAGGTGCACTTTTTTCCGTGCCAGTGTTCCCTAAACAAAACCGTGGACCGACATCACCCAGCAGGTCCGTAGCATTAGGTGCTTAGGGTCGCTCAGAGGTGGTGTGAAGTGTATGGGTAGGCTTGTGCCAACCCTGCACCATCTGTGTGAGGGACTTTAGCAGCAAAGGCTTTTTTGTTTGTTTGTTTTGTTTTTTTGACAGATAGAGTTAGAGAGACAGAGAGAAAGGACTTCCTTCCGTTGGTTCACCCACAACCTGGCCGCTATGGCCGGTGTGCTGTGCCAATCCAAAGCTAGGAGCCAGGTGCTTCCTTCCGGTCTCCCATGCCAGTGCAGGGCCCAAGCACTTGGGCCGTCCTCCACTGCCTCCCCGGGCCACAGCAGAGAGCTAGACTAGAAGAGGAGCAACCGGGACTAGAACCCGGTGCCCCAACTGGGACTAGAACCCAGTGCCCTTATGGGTGCTGCACCACAGGCGAAGGATTAACCAAGTGAGCCATGGCGCTGGACCCAAGCAGAGGTTTTTTAATTTTTTTTTAAGTTACTTAAAAAAAAAGCTGGCTCTGTGGCATGGTGGGTTAGAGCCACCACCTGCAGTGCCAGCATCCCATATGGGTGCCAGTTCTAGTCCCAACTGCTCCACTTCCGACCCAGTTCTCTGCTATGGCCTGGGAAAGCAGTGAGAGTTGGCCCAAGTTCTTGGGCCCCTGTACCCCTGTGGGAGACCCAGAAGAAGCCCCTGGCTCCTGCCTTCGACTTGGCTCAGCTCCAGCCATTGTGGCCATTTGGGGAGTGAAACAGTGGATAGAAGACCTCTCTCTCTCTCTCTGCCTCTCAGTCACTCTGCCTTTCTAATCTGGAGGGCAGAGTGACAGAGAGAGGGGAAGAGTGAGATCTTTTGTCTGCTGGTTCATCCCCCAAATGGTTACAACAGCCACATCTGGGCCAGGACAAAGCCAGGTGCCAGACACCAGGAACTTCATCCTGGTCTTCCACGTGGGTGGCAGGGGCCCAAGGACATGGGCCATCTTCCACTGCCTTCCCAGGTGTATCAGCAGGGAGCTGGATCAGATGTGGAGCAGCTGGGACTCAACCCAGCATTCCCATAGGGGATGCAGTGGCACAGAGGCAGCTTAAGCTGCATGAATTTGAAAGGCAGAAAGACAGAGAGCTCCCCTCTGCCAGTCCATTCCACAAAGGCCTGCAGCAGGCTGGGCAGGAGCAGAGATCTCCACCGAGTGTCCAGTGTGGGGCCGGGAGCCATCATCTGCTGACTTCCAGGGTGCACAGGAGGAGGAAGCTGGAACTTTACTAGGAGGTGCAGGCATCCCAGTGTCTTAACTGCTAGGCCAGACACCCAGCCAAATTTGTCTTTAATTCTATTTAAAATTTTTTAAATTTATTTAAAAGAGACAAAACAGAGCTCTTCTATCTGCTGGTTCACATCCGAAATACCCCAACAGCCAGGGCTGCCCAGGCCAAAGCCAGGAGCCTGGAACCCAGTCTGGGTCACCCATGTGGGCGGCAGGGGCCCAAGGGCTTGAGGCCTCGCCTGCTGATTCCCAGGAGGCACAGTGGTGGGAAGCTGGATTTGGAAGTGGAGCCGGGACTCGAGCCAAGTGCTCTGCTAAGGGACGGGATGGATGCAGCTGTCCTAAGAGGCATCTCAACCACGGGGCCAGGTGCCCACCCCTGACTCTGCTCTTTCCATGCCCTGCCCGGGGTACAGGCACCTGCCCCTGACTCTGCTCTTTCTGTGCCCTGCCCCGGGTACAGGCGCCCACCCCTGACTCTACTCTTCCCGTGCCCTGCCCGGGGTACAAGCCACAGCCGCACACGTGACTGTGCTGAGTCCTGGCAGTCCTCTGGGTGCTCTGAATCCCAGCGTGGTCTCAGGGACCCCTGATGTTGACACTGACTACGACCTACCTCTTAGAGTGCGACGGAGCTTAGCTGAGATGCTCTGTGAAACTATGTCAACCACTAGGGGGGCCGGTGACGAGGCAAAGCAGGTTAAGCTGCCACTCGCAGTGCCCGCATTCCCTGTCCAGTGCCCGTTCCAGTCCCGGCTGCTCC